>NC_065536.1:38976853-39629353 GCF_932294415.1 Quercus robur
TTAGGGTTTATTAGATCGCTTGTTTTCTAATTAACTACGACTAAGGAGAGATAGGAAAATAGTTCCAACGGTGAATTTTCAAAGTGTGAATTGATACATACTTGCATCGATGATCAGTTGTAAAATTCCGATGGTGGATGTTGACTTGGACCAAGGTTTGTTCTCTTGATTGATTTCGATATTTTAATTTGAATTGTTCCTTAATTGTTTTTCTTAAAATTGTTTTCATTATACTCAAACCCCCCTCCCCCCTCCTTGTTCACGTAGCATAAAACTAGGCTAGATACTCTCCGTGGGAACGATCCTTACTCGCACTATTACATATATCTTTAGGAGTATAGGTTTTATTTTTGGTTGCCTGCGACAGCACACCAGCGATCATTTAATCCTATCCATCTTTACGAGATTTATATTCGACAACGATTGTTTAATCTTATGTTTCCAAAATTACCCTCACTCAAAATTTCATTGTTCTCACATTTTCATTCTCTCAAAATTTCTATCTTTATCATGCATAGTCTCTCATATTTACCTAGCTTTTCTTTTAGTTTTCATAGTGTTCCTTGTGTTTCCATAGCATCCAACATATGCAAGTTCGTCTATGCTACATAAACATGTGAACAGATATATTTTCCAACATCATAATGGCATAAATGATTAAAAACAAAAAACAAAAAAAAACATATATGCAAAAATATCAAAAATAAAATAAGTGGTAGCATGCTTTCCTAGTTTCATTTCTACTAACATATTTGCAGAAAAAATAAAGGGAAAGAGAAAACAGACACTGAGCTCAAGTGCAAAAAAGAAGGTTGAAGCTGTGAACCGAAACCGAAAGCCAGACCCACTAGACCGCGAGTTGCTCCAAAAATTTTTATAGAAGTGAGAATTCAAAGAAATGAAGTCAAAATGCCCAAAATGAGGTTTTGGGGCCCATTTATAGGTCTTTCTATGCCTTGGGCAGCCCCGCACACCTTATGTGGCTGTCGAGTTTGCCAATGCACATTGTATGGCCGTCGGTTAGCGTTGACCCAGTCAACGTTGAACAGTTGACCTTTTACCACCAAAAAAAAAAAAACCAAAGTTTCTTACCCAGTATCGAGGAACAAGTCAAAAATTCCTTCGGATCAACTACAGCAGCTCAACCTTGTCAAGTAAAACCGGTCTCGATCCATGTACGACGTAGTTTCTGCACGCAATTTTAGGGTAACAAAATGCAGAATTATGTTCTTTATCCAACACCTTTCATTGTACTTGAGATATCAGATAAAGAAGGGGCAGTTATAAATATCGTATTTTGTCCGCTCTCAATTTGCGTGCCAGACCCCGAAAATTATAAAAATATTATTTTTTCTCCATAGGGCCGCAGAAACATCTAGATTGACGTGGCGCAACCCATTCTAGCATCGGAGCACTCGAAGTGCCTTTTCTGGTCAAATTAACCAAAATGCCCTTGGTCAACCCTGCGTTGACCAAAAGTCAAATGAGATCAAAGTCATCCCGAAACGACATTTTTCATGCTTTTACATCAAACCGGAGCCACTTAGAGATTTTTGTCAACTTTGACCATGTTTGACCTAACGTTGACTCCTAGGGGCATCCGACGTTGATCCACCTATTAGAATAGGTTGGGACTAGCACCATTGCGAAGTGTCAACAGTGGGGAACAAGTAGCCACCTTTAGCATTAACTGCAGCGTTGTGGTTTTTGAAGCATCAGGAGCGTGACTAAGACAATTGGAAAGATATTCTCAAGTGGGAATGTAGCTAGAGCGTGCCAACTCCCCTCGTCACACCAAAAGGTCCAAAACTCTCCTCCCCCATAGATTGGGGAAGTTAGATTTCAAGTGGGGCTATTGTGGGAGGGGGTAACCCGAGGTAGAGGAGCATGGTGAATGGGATTCCCGAGAGGTCAAATGGGCCCTATCATTCATCAAATTGGGCCCAACCTAGCTTAGGTAGCCAGATGCTAGAAACCGAGTAGATAATGGCTCACCCGAGGCTCCCTAGAAGCGTGCCCTCCTTGGGTGATTAAGGTTCAGCCTCAAAGCCATAAAGGAAATTGCTGAAGAAGGAAGCAAGGCGAAGCTAGTAGAAGCAAGAAGTATCTTCTTGAAGAAACACCTATCATCTCCACATTCAATGCTACTTGCCAAACCATTCTGCCACATTAAATGGAGAGTGACTCTTGAACAGTGCCCTCATAGCTTGTAGCGCATTATTCCACCTCCAACAAGGCCCTGATGGGACATGCATAGAAGTGAAGATTATAGGTTGTCCAAGTGGTGGGTTAAGATGCACTCCAAGTAGCTATAAAAGGAAAATGGACTCCTCTAAAAATTCGGGGGGGGGGGGGGGTTGGGGAGGATGGGAGAATTAGAGGGAGAAATATAAAGTATAATCAAGAACTTTGTAACCAAGAAGGTGATATCATATGAGTTAAGGTTCCTCGAACCAACCTGAGAAAGAATTTATACCAATATCTTCATCTTTTTCCACTATTTTTTCCTCAAGAAACTTCAAATTTGATTGCATATTCTTTTTTGAGTCATCTAACATAACTAGTAAGGCTTGAAAGGTTGGCCTTGATAACCTACCTCTTCAAATCAATTGTATTGGGTGTTTACACTGCCACATCCTCAGGGAAGTTCGGTCGAGCTGTCAGTTTCTCCCTCTTACACTATCTTTGTATATACCTCACATGTTTTGGTTGTAAATATCCAATGGATTTAATATTTACATGCTAGCTATATGGTAAATAATTACTCACATGTACATATGTATGTATATTGTTTGCAAAAAATTTTCAAAAATAAAAAATATATGTATATTTTATTTCTTCACAAAAAGATAATGTTTGAAATAAATTAAAATGAGGTACTATCTTCGGATAGGCATTGTGGGGTGCCTAACACCTTCTCCATGCGTAACCAAACTTCTGAGTCCATGATCTTTGGTTCAAGACTTTTTTTTGTTTGCCTTAATTAATGTACCCTTAAAATTGGTTTAGTTAATTAGGCAACCTAAAATGAATTAGACCTCTAGGTGACCAATCACACCTAACACAAAACCGATGGTTGGTGGTGACTCCTGAAAAAAAAAGAAAAAAAAAAGAAAAGAAAAAGGGACTCACGTACACACACTCCACCCTAAAATTACAAGCATACAAGAGTCACGTCGTCAAGGACTCAATGTTTGACCAACCAAAAGAGAAATAACTTTTGGGGCATCCACACAGCCTACTAGCTAATTCATGGCTTTTTAGTATGGACATTTTCCCTAGTGAAAGCATCCTTTTCAGAGCTGTGGTGGATTACCTAAATAGAAATATTCCCCCTGTTGAAGTGGGCCATGTGTGGCTTGAATTGCCACAAGCCCACGTTCACTTTAAGTCAGTCTTTTTTGACTGAATTTCACAAGGAATAGCAATTCCAAAAAGGCAGCCGACCTTGACAAATATATATATATATATATATATATCATATTTGTAGTGTAGCCGTGAGATAAAAAAGAGAGAAATCCTAATTAACCTTGTGAGCAAGCCGCATGAGAGAAAAATAGAGAAAAGCGAGGCAGTCAGCTTCTATTCTTATTTTTTATGTGAGAGAGTGCTAGGGTGTAATTGGGATTTGGGTTTCTTGAGAGTGTTCTTGTGCACTATTGTATTTTCCCTGATAATAGTGAAATCCCTGCAACTCCGTGGACGTAGGCAAATTGCCGAACCACGTAAATATTGTCTTGTGCATGTGATTATTTTCTTTGACGTGTGTTTTCTCTATTTGTTTTGTTTCTCACAGGTTGGGATTTTTGGTTAAATTCCCTACAACTGGTATCAAAGCCTAGGGTTAGGTTTAAGTGAGAGCAATGGCAGAGGAAGCAGGAAAGGCGTCTGGAATAGAAAAGTTTGATGGCACAGACTTCGCGTATTGGAGGATGCAGATTGAAGATTATCTCTACGGGAGGAAATTGCATCTGCCTCTTTTAGGTACAAAACCTGAGACTATGAAGGCTGAGAAATGGGCTCTTCTTGACAGACAGGTACTAGGAGTTATCAGGTTAACTCTGTCTAGGTCTGTTGCACACAATGTTGTAAAGGAGAAGACCACAGCAGATCTGATGAAATCTTTGTCTGGTATGTATGAAAAGCCGTCAGCAAACAATAAGGTGCACTTGATGAAGAAACTGTTCAATCTGAAGATGGCAGAGAATGCATCAGTAGCTTAACATCTGAATGAATTTAATACTATCACAAATCAATTGTCGTCTGTAGAAATTGATTTTGATGATGAGATTCGTGCTCTGATCGTCTTGGCTTCTTTGCCAAACAGTTGGGAGGCAATGAGGATGGCAGTAAGCAATTCTACAGGAAAGGAAAAACTCAAGTACAATGATATACGAGATTTAATTCTGGCCGAGGAGATTCGCAGAAGAGATGTAGGTGAATCCTCAGGATCTGGTTCTGCCCTAAATCTTGAGACAAGAGGCAGAGGTAATAACAGAAATTCAAATCGGGGCAGATCAAAATCCAGAAATTCTAATCGGAACAGAAGTAAATCTAGATCAGGCCAACAAGTACAATGCTGGAATTGTGGGAAAACAGGTCACTTTAGGAATCAATGCAAAAACCCTAAGAAGAAGAATGAAGATGATTCTGCTAATGCTGTAACAGAAGAGGTACATGATGCATTACTTCTTGCAGTAGACAGTCCACTTGATGATTGGGTTTTGGATTCAGGAGCTTCGTTTCATACCACTCCACACCGAGAAATCATACAGAATTATGTTGCAGGTGATTTTGGTAAGGTGTATTTGGCTGATGGTTCAGCCTTGGATGTTGTGGGTATGGGAGATGTTCGAATATTATTGCCCAATGGGTCTGTTTGGTTACTGGAGAAGATTCGACATATTCCTGACCTGAGGAGGAATCTGATTTCTGTTGGACAACTTGATGATGAAGGACATGCAATACTATTTGTTGGTGGTACTTGGAAGGTTACAAAGGGAGCTAGGGTATTGGCTCGTGGAAAGAAAACTGGTACTCTGTACATGACCTCAAGTCCAAGAGACACAATTGCAGTTGCTGATGCAAGTACTGATACAAGCCTATGGCACCGAAGACTTGGTCACATGAGTGAGAAAGGGATGAAGATGCTGCTGTCAAAAGGAAAATTACCAGAATTGAAGTCCATTGATTTTGACATGTGTGAAAGTTGCATCTTAGGAAAGCAGAAAAAGGTGAGCTTCTTGAAAACTGGCAGAACACCGAAGGCTGAAAAATTGGAGTTAGTACACACTGATTTGTGGGGGCCTTCTCCGGTTGCATTCCTTGGAGGTTCAAGGTACTACATCACTTTTATTGATGACTCAAGTAGAAAGGTATGGGTTTATTTTCTGAAAAATAAATCAGATGTATTTGAAACCTTTAAGAAGTGGAAGGCCATGGTTGAGATAGAAACAGGTTTGAAAGTAAAATGTTTGAGGTCAGATAATGGAGAGTACATAGATGGAGGGTTCAGTGAGTATTGTGCTGCACAGGGAATTAGGATGGAGAAGACCATTCCTGGGACACCACAGCAGAATGGTGTGGCTGAGCGCATGAATAGAACTCTCAATGAGCGTGCTAGGAGTATGAGGTTGCATGCTGGACTACCAAAAACTTTTTGGGCTGATGCTGTTAGCACTGCAGCTTACCTGATAAACCGAGGACCTTCAGTTCCCATGGAGTTCAGACTTCCTGAGGAGGTTTGGAGCGGTAAAGAGGTAAAGTTTTCACACTTAAAAGTTTTTGGTTGTGTTTCCTATGTTCATATTGATTCTGATGCTCGTAGTAAACTTGATGCAAAGTCTAAAATATGTTTTTTCATTGGCTATGGTGATGAGAAATTTGGCTATAGGTTTTGGGATGAACAAAACAGGAGAATCATCAGAAGTAGAAATGTGATATTTAATGAACAGGTTATGTACAAGGACAGGTCAACTGTAGTGTCAGATGTTACAGGGATAGATCACAAGAAATCTGAGTTTGTCAACTTAGATGAATTGACTGAAGGTACTGTCCAGAAAAGGGGTGAAGAAGATAAAGAGAATGTAAATTCACAGGTATATCTGAGTACACCTGTAGCTGAAGTCCGCAGATCTTCCAGAAACATTAGACCTCCACAGCGTTATTCACCCACTCTAAATTATCTCCTATTGACTGATGGTGGTGAGCCAGAGTGTTATGATGAAGCCTTGCAAGATGAGAATTCAAGCAAGTGGGAGTTAGCCATGAAGGATGAGATGGATTCCTTGTTGGGGAATCAGACATGGGAACTGACTGAATTGCCAGTAGGAAAGAAGGTTTTGCACAACAAGTGGGTATACAGAATAAAGAATGAGCATGATGGTAGCAAACGTTACAAGGCCAGATTAGTTGTTAAAGGGTTCCAGCAGAAGGAAGGCATTGACTACACAGAGATATTTTCTCCAGTTGTGAAGATGTCAACAATCAGACTAGTACTGGGAATGGTGGCTGCAGAAAACTTACATCTTGAGCAGTTTAGATGTGAAGACAGCATTCCTTCATGGTGACTTGGAGGAAGATCTTTACATGATTAAGCCAGAAGGGTTCATTGCTCAAGGACAAGAGAATTTAGTATGCAAACTGAGAAAGAGCTTGTATGGCCTAAAACAAGCTTCTAGGCAGTGGTACAAGAAATTTGACAGTTTTATGCACAGAATTGGGTTCAAGAGATGTGAAGCTGATCACTGTTGTTATGTTAAGTTTTTTGACAACTCTTACATCATATTACTGTTATATGTGGATGATATGCTTATTGCAGGGTCTAGCATTGAAGAGATTAATAATCTGAAAAAGCAATTGTCCAAACAGTTTGCAATGAAGGATTTGGGAGCTGCAAAGCAAATCCTTGGTATGAGAATCATTAGAGACAAGGCTAATGGTACATTGAAGCTTTCACAGTCAGAGTATGTGAAGAAAGTTCTCAGCAGGTTCAACATGAATGAAACTAAACCAGTGAGCACACCCTTGGGTAGTCATTTCAAACTAAGCAAAGAACAATCACCGAAGACAGAAGAAGAAAGGGACCACATGAGCAAGGTGCCCTATGCCTCAGCTATTGGCAGCTTGATGTATGCTATGGTGTGTACAAGGCCAGACATTGCACATGCAGTGGGAGTTGTGAGTAGATTCATGAGTAGGCCTGGAAAGCAGCATTGGGAGGTAGTCAAGTGGATTCTGAGATATCTGAAGGGTTCATCAGATACATGTCTTTGCTTCACAGGTGCAAGTTTGAAACTGCAGGGTTATGTAGATGCTGATTTTGCTAGTGATATTGATAGTAGAAAGAGTACTACAGGGTTTGTTTTCACTCTAGGTGGTACAGCTATATCATGGGCTTCAAATCTACAGAAGATTGTTACTTTGTCTAGTACAGAAGCTGAGTATGTTGCAGCAACTGAAGCTGGAAAGGAGATGATTTGGTTACATGGTTTCTTAGATGAATTGGGTAAGAAGCAGAAGATGGGCATTCTACACAGTGACAGTCAGAGTGCAATCTTTCTTGCCAAAAATTCAGCTTTTCATTCAAAGTCGAAGCACATACAGACAAAATACCACTTTATCCGTTACCTTGTTGAAGATAAGCTGGTAATGCTTGAGAAGATTTGTGGATCTAAGAACCCAGCAGACATGTTGACTAAGGGTGTCACTATTGAGAAGTTGAAGCTGTGCGCAGCTTCAATTGGTCTTCTAGCTTGAGGACAGGAGGATGAGTTGCAGGGATGAGGGATTGTGTTATGGAGGATTGTGGTTGATGTTTGCAGCTTGTGAGCCCTTAAGGGCTAAGGTGGAGCTGATGGAGGAGTTTGCTTGTGTAGCTTGATCAATTCAAGCCAAGGTGGAGATTTGTTGAAGTGGGCCATGTGTGGCTTGAATTGCCACAAGCCCACGTTCACTTTAAGTCAGTCCTTTTTGACCGAATTTCACAAGGAATAGCAATTCCAAAAAGGCAGCCGACCTTGACAAATATATATATATATATATATATTTATATATATCATATTTGTAGTGTAGCCGTGAGATAAAAAAGAGAGAAATCCTAATTAACCTTGTGAGCAAGCCGCATGAGAGAAAAATAGAGAAAAGAGAGGCAGTCAGCTTCTATTCTTATTTTTTATGTGAGAGAGTGCTAGGGTGTAATTGGGATTTGGGTTTCTTGAGAGTGTTCTTGTGCACTATTGTATTTTCCCTGATAATAGTGAAATCCCTGCAACTCCGTGGACGTAGGCAAATTGCCGAACCACGTAAATATTGTCTTGTGCATGTGATTATTTTCTTTGACGTGTGTTTTCTCTATTTGTTTTGTTTCTCACAGGTTGGGATTTTTGGTTAAATTCCCTACACCCCCCCCCCCCCCCCCCCTTCCACCAAACCAACACCCCCTGATTCTCATAAAATTGGGTCTCCTTTGTATGTTTGGGATACAAATGGTAGAACTCATTTACTTACTCTATTTTACAATTTAGTTTCTTTAGGGATTTCTTTAAGCTTGCTTTCTTGTTCTCTTTACACAGAGTATGGTCCGATTCATCGGGCAGAGATGCCTTCAGCGTACTGGGTAATTCATGGCTTTTTAGTATGGACACTTTCCCCAGCAAAAACATCCTTTAAAGAGCTGTTGTCGATTACCTCAAATAGAAATATTCTCCCTTCTACCAAACCAACACTCCCTAATTCTCACAAAAGTGGGTCTCCTTTGTATGTCTAGGATACAAATTTGGTAGAACCCATTTACTTACTCTATTTTATACGTTGGTTTCTTTGGGGATTAATTTATGCATGCTTTCTTTTCTATTCCTTATGTTTTGTTCTCTTTACACTAAGTATGGCCTGATTCATCGAGCAGAGATGTCTTCAGCCTACTAGGTAATTCATGGTTTTTTTTTTTTTTTCCATGAATTTGAATATTCATGTTGGCCTTCCTATGTGTCAACCAAGGTTCTCTTCTCTAGGTTGGGAATGTGACACTTAAAAAGACTTTTTTAGCTTAATAGTGACTCCACATGCTAAGCCACTTTTTCTGAAAATAGCCTAGATTCCTTTTCGTGACAGATGAACTTGGAAAGAATACCATTCCTCTTATTCCATGCTTTTCTTCTCCGATCGAGGTCCTTTGGTCCCTTCATGTTGAATTCTGGATTTTAAAACATTACTTGACCCTTTTATGTTTTCCTTCCCCCGAGGAATTTGATTTTGATGGATCCTCTAGCGTTTTTCTCGTCATTTTTTCTCCAAGGGTGCAGATGACCCACTTTTAGGCTAATCTTGGGTCATCTGCACCTTTTTTGGGATTTCCATGTTATAGACGTTGTTTTCTCGAGGACCCGTTCTTAGGCCACTTTAGGGTTCATTTGCTCCTCTTGTTGGGTCTTCCCTCCCTATCTTATTTTCTTGAACTTTTTTCCTTCTCCGTCCTTTGTAAGGACCCTTTTTGGTAGGCCTTTTGGTTCTCCTAAGGCCCATGAACCTCCCCCGTTCCATGAACTGTGTCTCACTTCTCCAAGGCCCACGTCTTTCTTTTTCTCCATAGGCATGATCTTCTTGTTGTAATTTTTTGGGTATCAACAATTTTCATGTAAAATATTTTACATCAAAGCAAATGGAGCATAAATAATAATTAAGGAATTACAAATTTTATATTCTAATTTTTGTGTCCTACTCATCGACACAAACAAAAACACAGACATGGAAACAATATGGGTACAACATAGTGACACAAAGTATTTTTTTGAAAAATTATAACATGAAACAGTTAATACGAAATTAATATAACATGGATACAACACGAGTACAAAACCCTAAATGAAGTGTTTGTACTTCCTAAGTCCTATTTTATAATTTACTAATCACAATTTGTCATTTTTTTTTATTGATTTAAAAATCAAACTCCTTGAGCAAAAATAAAATTCTCATGAGCTTGAACTACTCTTTAAGTTTCAGAGGCCAAATTAAATTAGATTAGGAACTTCGTTGGGGTTAAAGTACATTTTTAGTATAAATTAAGAGAGAGAGAAATTAATTCTGAAATAAAATTACTTAAAAATCTTGTTACTAATAATATAAAAATATATAATTTAAAATTTTAATGAAAATATAAGCATAAGAAATTCTTCTAAAAGAGTTTAAAAAAATAATAATAATTGATGATACACAGAAAATTAGTAAGTTGAATGGTCCAGGCTTCAATGATCTAGTAATTGCTTGAAAGGCCTGAAAAGGAAAACACACGATCAAAGGTGACTAGGGCGAACCTACCAAGAACCCTTCGATGCTTAAGTTAGTTTCTTTCTTAAATTCTGGAATTCCAACTTTTTGGGAGTTGTCTAAAGCTTACCTTCATTTGATATGAATGAGTGTTTATATATTGTGCACTTGAAGCAGTTACTTGTCTCGTAACTTCCCCTATTTTTGAGGAAGCCAGAAGGTTCAGGGTTAACTTCCACAACTACTATAGGAGTTAGAATATTCAATCTTATCTTCCATAACCGTCATTGGAGGTTAAGTACTTAGTAAGAAGTTGTAGCAATGAACCTGGACTTTACTCATGCCTTGAAATAGTAACACGTGGTTCAATTCACTAACTCTTGTAGACAAATTTTCATGGAATTTTCCCAAGTGTCTAGTGTTGTCCATGTGTTTTCCTTATGGACGACCCGTGTGCCTATGGACGACTGTCATACTAACTAGAGCCATTCTTTCCTCCCTCGGGTGCTAAACAAAACTGGCTTCTTTAAATTTTTTGACAAGTTGCTTTACCCTACTTAGATACTTCTTCATCCGATCTTCCTTAGCTTCACACATTCCATTCACATGATTGATAATCAACTGTGAATCCCCTTGGATGACTACTGACTCCGTCCCTAAGGACCTAGCCAATTCCAATCCTTTAAGGAGAGCTTCATATTCAGCCTCATTATTGGTGGTTTGGTATTGTAGACAGGCTGCATATTTCAACTTATCTCCTTCCGGGGACTTAAGTATAATTCCAATTCCTACTGCATATAACGTGGATGAGCCATCCACATTGATGACCCACCTTTGAGCTTCATCCACCTCGTCTTGCTCACCTTGGTTGAGAGTGAATTCTGCAATGAAATCCGCCAATACCTGTGCTTTTATCGCGTTTCTTGGTTAGTACCTGATATCAAACTCACTAAGTTCCATGGCCCATTGGATTAATCGTCCTGTGGCTTCCAATTTGTTCATCGCCTTCTTTAGTGGATGTTATGACATGAGCCTGAAAGTAATGCCTCAACTTCCTAGAAGCCATGACCAAAGCAAAGGCTAGCTTTTCCATCATTGGGTATCGACCTTCTGCCCCTGTTAGCTCTCGGCTTGTATAATAAACCGGCTTCCGCATCTTCCCTTCTTCTCTAATCAACGCTGAGCTCAATGCATGTGTGGACACCATTAAATACAAATATAATTCTTCACCTGGTATAGATGGGCTTAGTAGATGAGCTACTGTGAGGTAGGCCTTGAGGACTTGAAAGGCCTTTTGACACTTGTCTGTCCCTTCAAATGCCTTTTTAAGAATCTTAAAAAATGGCAAGCACTTGTCAGTAGCTTTAGAGACAAACCTGTTAAGGGCAGCAACTCATCCGGTGAGAGATTGGACTTCTTTGATGTTCCTTGGTGGCTCTATATTCAGTATTACCCTAGATTTTATCAGGATTCACCTCAATTCCCCTATGTGAAACCATGAACCCAAGAAACTTACCAGACAAGACTCCGAAAGCACACTTGCTTGGATTCAATTTCATGTTATATCATCTAAGCGTATCAAAGGTCTCTTGAAGGTCGTCCAGATGCTTTTCCTCGTCCAAAATCTTTACCAGCATATCATTTACGTAAACTTCCACATTTCGTCCAATCCGTGGACAGAACATATGGTTAACCAGCTTTGATAAGTTGCTCCCGCGTTCTTCAAACTGAAGGGCATCACCTTGTAGCAAAACAAACCTTGGATGGTAACAAAAGATGTCTTCTCTTGGTCTTCCTCGTCCATCCTTATTTGATTATAGCCTGAGAAGGCGTCCATAAAACTTAGCAATTTATGACCCGTAGTCAAGTCCACCAACTGGTCAATGCAATGCAACAGATAGCTATCCTTTGGGCAAGCTTTGTTCGAATCAGTGAAGTCAACGCACATCCTCTACTTGCCATTAGCTTTCTTGACCATCACCACATTAACTAACCAATTCGGGTAATAAACTTCTTGGATAAATTTTGCCATGGTTAACTTTTGGACTTCCTCTTTAATAGCATTATCTCGTTTGGGAGCAAAAGCCCACTTCTTTTGATGCACAGGCTTAGAGGAAGAATACACGTTCAAACGGTGAGTGATTACACTTGGGTTAATACCCGGCATGTCCTCATGACTCTATGCGAATACATCCATGCTCTTCTTTAAAAAATGGACAAGGTCTTGCTTCGTCTTCATTTCCATGCTTGTTCCAATCCTTGTGAACTTCTTGAGGTTGCTTTTGTCCAAAGGAACATCTTCCAATGCTTCTGTGGGCTCCGTGGTAACCCTTCTCTCATCTATGCTCATCGTCTGCACGTGCTTATCCATGGCTAACATGGCTAGATAGCATTCTCTGGCAGTTAATTGGTCTCCTTGCACTTGACCCACTCCGTAATATGTTGGGAACTTCACAAACAAATGATAAGTAGATGTTATTGCCTTCCAACTATTTAAACTCGGTCTTCCAATGATAGCGTTGTATGAAATTGAATAGTCTATGACAAGAAAATTTACTTCTTTGGTTATCTATTGTGGATATGTTCCTACCACCACATGTAACGTAATGGTACCCACGGGTTGTACTTTCATTCCTCCAAATCCTACCAAAGGTGAATTTACTGGACGAAGTTGATCTCATCCAAGCCTTATTTGCTGGAAAGCAGGGTAATATAAGATATCCGCCGAACTCCCATTGTCCACCAACACCCTTCTGGTCATATAATCAGCAATAAGCAAAGTGATGACAATCGCGTCGTCATGTGGGTGGTGAATCCTTTCAACATCCTTGTCCGTGAACATAATGACTTACTCGTTTGTTACCCTCTGCCTTGGGGATCATCCTAAAAGTTGGATGTTTTACACTACCTTCAAGTACGTCTTCCTTGGCTTGGAAGATTGTCCTATCGAGATCCCTCCTATAATAACTCTTATTTCTCCAAGTAGAGGTCGTGACGACTCTTCTAACTTTCCCTTCAACTTCTCATCTTTGTGATCTCGTCCAAGGAAATTTCTCAATTTTCCTTCCCTGATGAGATTCTCTATCTACTACTTCAAATCAAAACACTCATCCGTGTCATGCCTATGGTCTCTGTGGAAGTGGCAATACTTGTTCCTATTGCACTTGTTGGGATTTCCCTTCATTTTTTCCGGCCACTTCAAGGAAGGATCATCCTTGATTTGCATAAGCACTTGTTCAAGCGGCATGTTCAAGGGCATGTATTGTTGACTTCGTGTTGAAGAGCTTGCCTTTTTGTTGTCTCGATCTATCTTTTCTCCTGCCCATGCCTTCTTTGGACAAGGACCCTGCTCAGGATGGCATGAGAGATTTGCTTCCATTCACTCGACTCTCTTCCTTTGCTTAGCTATAATTGCATCTTCTACATTCATGAAGTTTTGGGCTAAATGGACGAGTTCAGCCATGGTTTGAGGCTCTTGCTCATAAAGCTTATAGATGAATAAATTAGAATTAACTCCATTATGGAAGGCTACCAATAACAACTTGTCGTCTATCTCGTTCACCGTCAGGGCTTCCTTGTTGAAACGAGTAATGAAGGACTGCAAGCTTTCATTTTCCCCTTGCTTTATGGTTAACAGGTTGGACAATGAACGTTTATGCCTTTGTCCTCCGATAAAATTGTTGACAAACAGCTTACTTAATTCTTTGAAAGAACTTACAATATTCGAAGGTATCTTGCTGAACCACACTCGTGCTGGCCCTTTGAGGGTGGTAGGGAAGGCCTCGTACATAATCTCATCTGGAACCCCTTGAAGGTGCATCGTAGTCTTGAAAGTAGTGATATGATCAAAAGAGTCACGCGTTCCATCATATGAGTCTAAGGAAGGCATCTTGAACTTAGGAGGCAAAGGGTGACTATTGATGGAAGCCGTGAAAAGGAAGTCTGTTCGATGAACTAAATCATCTATGGGATTCACCCTTCTCATGTTCTCCCACATCTCGTCCATGGACTTCCTCATCTGATCCATATCCCTCTCCAAGTGTGGCACCTTTCGTGAAGCAGTACCCCTTGACTGGCTTTTGGGCTCAACATTTCCTCCTCTATCTTCTTGACTCTAGGCTTGTCCTTCGTGTATCTTTCATGGTGTTGCCTCCTTAGACTAATCTCCCTAGTCAACTCTTGATTCTGATGGGTTAATTCCGCCATGGTGGCTACCATGGACTGTACATGTTGGATGGAAGGCGGTTGCATTACAGGTGCTGACTGTCGATCATGGTGGGGATTACTAGAAGCATCTCTACTCTCTTGGTAGCCTGGGCTAGCAGCCCTTGATCTTGTCCAAACCATACAACCTTTTGTCGGAGAAAGATAAACTGCAAAACACAAAATTAATCTTCCCCACAGATGGCTCCAACTAATGTTACACAAAAAATCAGTAGACTGAATGCTCTGGGCTTCAATGATCTAGTAGTTGCTTGAAAGGCCTAAAAAGGAAAACACACAATCAAAGGTGACTGGGGCGGACCGGCCAAGAACCCTCCAATGCTTAAGTTAGTTTCTCTCTTAAATTCTGGAATTCCAACTTTTTAGGAGTTGTCTAAAACCTTCATTTGATATGAATGAGTGTCTATATAGTGTGTACTTGAAGCGGTTACTTGTTTCGTAGCTTCCCCTATTTTTGAGGAAGTTAGAAGGTTCAGGGTTAACTTCCGCAACCGCTATAGGAGTTAGAATATTTAATCTTATCTTTCATAACCGTCATTGGAAGTTAAGTACTTAGTAAGAAGTTGTAGCAATGAACTTGGATTTTACTCATTACTTGGAATAGTAACACGTGGTTCAATTCACTAACTCTTGTAGACAAACTTTCTTGGAATTTTCCCAAGTGTCTGGGGTCGTCCATGTGTTTTCCTCATGGATGACCCGTCGTGTGCTTATGGACGACTGTCATACTAGGTAGAGCCATTCTTGCTTTCTTGACCTGGACGACTCTCATGGACAAATTGGAGTAGGTTCAATTTTCAGTTCACCATCAATAATAACAAAATACTATATAAATATGTAATATGAAATTTCTTAATTATATAATTTTTTTTTTTTGAAATAAATGAATCGTTTACAAAGTTTTACTCACGTTATTTGTTGTAGTTGTTTATGCAGAAATAATTTTTGTTAATTAAAATTATTATTAAAAGTTTTTATATCACAAAAAATTAACCAGACTAGTTATTATCAATTGAAAAAAGAAAAAAAAAAGATGACAGCTAAAATATATAAAAATTTAATTAGCAATTTTATATCTCAAAATCAATAAAGAAATTTTAAATAAAATGCATATATAATTTAGAAATTTAATAAGTGTTATTTTATCAATAATTACATATATGCACTTAAATTTATAGCTTGTTGCTTTAAACTATATTGAACTAAACTTGGCCACCCATGTGAGGTAAATGAGGACTCAAACATGACATCTCAAGACCTCACTTTTTTGGTACTTTTGAGGCCTCATTGTCCCAACTCGATCTTTGTGTGTTTTTCTTTAGTTTTTATTTGTAAATCTATATTTTCATCCTCCCCTCTCTCTTCAGGGAGCCTCGAACAAGTGCATTGACACTTTCAATGGTGTAATATTTAAAAGATAGATAATTAACAAGAAGGTTATTGTATCAATAGTAACAATAATAGAGGTACAACAATTTGTTTTTTCATAACATGATAAATTATGATTGGTGTAGTATCACTACCTCAAATATCACTTTTATTGTATATACATCATAATTTATCACCTCAACTATTTGTGCAAAAAATTGTAAAAGTTGTTATGGATATGGACTTATGATTATTTTACATTTTAAATATTAAAACAATGACATAAGATTTTAAGATTTGGATTTTAATTAACTCAATTGATAAAAAAAAATTGTCGTTAAATAAATTTTTGGGATTCGAATCACATGTACATAAAAAACTGATTAGTATTTTAATCTAATAATAAGAGCAATGATATAGAATGAACACCAAATACTAAAATTCTATCATATTTATTATAAAAAAAAAAGAAAAAGAAAAAGGAAAGATATGGTAAATAAACCCAAATAAAACGAATGTCAAAATTCTGACAAAACAGAGAACAGTACATAAGTGTACAATGCCAGTTTGGAGACCATCATACCGAACTACAATACAAAAGAAAAGATGCTTCAGAGATATACCATTATGTTCCATAATAATCTTTCTACATGTCAATCGGAAGAAGCGACCACTTGGCCATGGCTAGCTCCCATATAAGAAGCCCTCTCCACTTAATATACGCTTAATTTTCTCCATATATTCCAACATATATACCACCTTTAAAAAAAAAAAAAAAAAACTATTAATCTCGCTAAGATACAACAACAAACATGAAAATGGGAATGGAAGCTGATATGAGTATAGCATATGGGTACAAGACAAAGCAACCTTCATCACTCTTGAGCTCCATTTTCATGTCCACAGCTAACGCAGCAGCAAAGACGCTGGTTTCTGTGTCAAAAACCCAACAGACGGAGAAGTGGAAGGCCATGGATCATATGCGGTTCATGGTCATGCTAATCACTTGGCTCACTCTCTGGGTTCTTAGGGTTTTAATGGATTACTTGCCTTCCTCATCAATACCCTATTCTCCCCAATATCTCCTTGGATTCGTTGGATCATTGGCCTTACCAGGACCCTCATCATCATCATCTTCTTCTTCTTTTCCTTCGCTGGATTTGGTTGTTCATGAAGGACTTGATGGACCCTCAGTTCAAGCCCTTGGTAGAGCACTTTCACAAGTAAGCCTAGCCTATCTAGTTACTACTTGTTATTATTAATAATTTTTTTTTTCTTTTCGACCACATGTTCCTAAAGTAATTTGATTATTTGATAGTCGGCTGATTCTAAATATTAATTTTTTTTTTCCTAATTGATAAAATTATTTTCCTTATAAAACATAAAATAAAATAAAAACCATTAATATATATATATATATATATAATTGTCGGTCCTTAAAAAGAAACCCAAAATAATAATTTAAGTGAATGACAAAAGAATCTTAAATCAAGAGGTGTGCGTTGCACTGCTTATATGCGCCCATTTATAGGCAATATTCCAGATGGCAGTTTTTGGCGGATTAGGGAACAAGTGGCCTACATGCAAATTGCAATGCAACGTTAACGTGCCACGCAAAAATCTGACAGAATCCGACACAAGCAAGCGAAATCTTTCTAACATTGGATAAGTCCATTGCATTGCATTGCTAGATCTACGTTTTGGTTTTGGTTTTCTAAACGTAACAAATAAATCCATCACTCCTTTCAAATCGTTACTTTCTTTCTTATCAGAAATTATATTAAGAGTCTTGGTGTTTTACCTCCCTCCTAACACATTCTCACTCTATTTTTCTCATTGGGTTAAGCCCTTTTATCACAGCTACCGACAACCATCACCGACGGCGGTGGATCCTAAACTGAAGCACTGGTCTCTCTCTCTCTCTTTTCTAGATCGGTCTCCCTCTCTATCTATCTCACACACACTTTTCAATCTAGTGCTAAAGAGAAACTAATGACAGGGATTCAAGAATTGGAGGATGTGGTTCTTTAGTTGCATGTGCGTCAGTAGTGGTTGTGCATGGGTAACTGTGGTGAGAGATTGGTGGAAGAAAACCACCATTGGAGATAATGGCGGCGTTAACTGATGGTAGGCAGAGCTAGGACTGAGTGACTCTGGCGGGTTTGAGATTCAGTGGGGGAAGGAAGGACCCAGGACTGATTCGAAAAGGTTTGTAAAATTGGGATTTTTTTTGAGTTGTCTGTCTTTCCTGGTGCATTGAGTTTAGTAAAAGCATTAGTATTTTGGAGAGCAAAAAAAGTCTATATTTTGTATTCTCAAAACTGAGATAAAAACGCCAAGAGACCCAAGAACTTTGGTGTAGTTACACCCTCTCAACTTTTCTTTTAATCAATTTACTCCCTAAACTTCACATATGTGCGTTAGTCTGCTGTTAAATCTGCCACCCATCACCAGACTTCATTGTCCCACCGCCGCTCGTCTTTTCCGCTGCTGATCTGGCCATCCTTGGCTTTCTCCGCCATTCGTGGCTTTTGACAGCAACAACACCCATGTATGCCTATTGAACTTAATTCCTTGAAAGAAATCTACAACTGATCTGTGCCCCCTTACCCTTACCCTTGGTTTAATAGAAGGTGGGTAGCCATCTATAAACCTCGTACTTCCCATACACACACTTTTCACTTCTTTTTCTTTTTTTAACTTTAACAATCTGTTTCTAGTTTTTTTTTTTTAAATAAATTAATTTCTTGGTTAAAAATTTGTTTTATTGTTTATCTTGGTAATTGGTACTGGTTAGTCATCAAGATGAAGAATTGCTGATCATAAAAGGTAGAATATAAACTGAAGCTCAATCCGTGCACATGTTCATCTATTAAACTTCCTTAATTGAAAAATAACAAGCCAAATCTGTGCACATGTTACCAGCGTTGTTGCGTACAAACAACCAAGAACGGCTGCTGGAGCACGATGTCCGGCGATGCCATGGCCTGTCTCTCCCTCAGTCCTCTTAGCTTCTGTTTGTATCAGTGTTTGGCTTGTTATAATATAATTGAACGTGAGGTAACGTGAGCTCACTTTAAACAGCAGATTCAACAGCACTAACGGATGTATTAATTTGACACATGTCAAGTTTAGGGAGTAAATTGGCTAGAAGAAAAGTTGAGCGATGTAATAGCCGCTGCATCAAAGTTCAGGTGGGTCTCATGACATTTTTCCTCAAAACTTTTTTTTTCTTTTTTTTTTTTGGGTAAAAGGAAACTTGAATTAACGACAAAGAACTTGGGGGGGGGGGGGGGGGGGATCAGATTTGGATCTGATATGATACGCTCCAGTTCTGTCAGAGCTCAACATGCCCAATAAATCCACAGGCAGATCATGATGCAAAACAAAACAACTATCCTGATGAGTTCCTAACCGAGCCAAGAAGTCAGCACATGAATTTGCTTCACGAAAACAGTGGCTGATCCGAACTTGGCCTATCTGTGACACCAAATTCCTACAGTCATCAAGGAGAGGCATTGCACAAAAATCAGCACTAGATGAATTTGAAAGGAGTTGCACAACTGCTTTAGCATCAAGCTGGACATCCACGACAGTCAAATGTAAGTCAATACAGAGAGTTAAACCATCCCTAAGCTCCCAAAGTTCTGCCATAAAGCTTTCGTCACAGCCAATACTCCTAGAGAAACCACCTAGCCACTCTCCATGCTCATTTCTGATAAGGCCGCCACACCCAGCTCGGCCTGGGTTCCCTACAGCTGCACCATCGGTATTTAGGCATGCCCACCCAACTTGAGGTCTTTCCCACCTCACTTGCACCACCCTCTTGCTGCCTGACTTCTTGTTGTTCAAACCACAGTGCTGAAACTCCTAGGAACGGAAAAGCGCATCCTTTTGGACATTTGGTTGAGCATGCAGGTTCCTGAAAATTGTTGCATTTCGATGCTTCCACAGCAGCCAAATGTTAAACAGGAAGATGATTCTCCAAGGGGGTTGCTCTCCTAACCTGCAAGTATTGTTCTTACAGTTGTATTCCAGCCATTGACCCAAGTTTCCCTCATAGAAATTGCTATTTTGCCTTACTCCTAACATTTCCCAAATCTGTTTCGAGGTCCCACAATCTCGAAGTCTATGGAGAATTGTTTCTGGCTCTTTATGACATAAGGGGCAGATATCATCATTACTGTAAGGTTGAATTTAATCAACCATTTTATTGGCTTTATTCTGTGCCAAATTTGCTTGTATTTCAGCATTTAGTAACCCTGTATTTAGGTGGGTTTGTTGTAAGGGTAGTGAGTGAGATAGAGTGAAGTTTGCTCAAGAGTGTGCAAGAAAACAGAGACTCGCGGCTTGGCCTTGCGGGTGACTCGCGACTGCAAGCCGCCAGACGCAGCACACGTGCCAAGCATGCCAAAAGGTGAACAGTCATGCTAGCTGGAGCACTACAGGACAAAACAGGACAACTGGCCATACAGTTATCTCGCGACTGGATCTCGCGACTCAGTCAAGTCGCGAGGTCAAGCCGCGAGCCACCCCCGTTTTGTAAATCCTGACGTTTCACATTCCTCTCTCACTCCAGTATAAATACCCCTTTTACCCACAAATGTAAGAGAGCTTCCAGAGAGAATTTTGAGAGAGAAACCCTAAAGAAAAACAAGATTGATTCACCCATAATCTATACATTAGAGTCTCTTCAAATTTCTCAACTCTCTTCCTCTCCATTGTCAAATCCTTGAGAGGTATTTTACCAAACCTTGTTCTCACCATATTCATCACTGTGAGAAGGCTGTTTGGATTTCTGGAAAGCAGTTAGGAAGGAACCAATCTACATTGGTTGATGCTACGGTCTAGTAGCGGAATCCGGGAAGCTAGAAAAGAAAAAGGTTCGGCGCAACCTTGTTGGAGTAAGAAGCTTGGAGGGCTTAGATGCACTGAGTAGATTAGGCTTGGAGGGTCTTTTGCTGTCCATGTATCCCAACTACATTTTCTAGTGGATTGTTTACCGCTTGGAGGGCGGCGGAGAGGTTTTACGCCGAGAGCTTCGATTTCCTCTTCGATAACACATCGCGTGTTGTCTTTGTGTTTGCATCTTCCTTTCCTTTTATCTTTGCCTTTTTATTATCTGCTGTGGGTTGTGATTTTAATTTGGCTTAGATAGTTTTTTCAATTCCATATTATAGCTTATGTTAATTTTCCGCACACTAGTTGTTTGACATAATGCTTGAATTGGTTAAGTTGTAATTTGGGGGTCTAAACGTTCAAGAGTGTTTATACACATATTTGAACTTTCAATTACTAATGCACCGTTTGACTAGGCACTCTCCCACTCCAATAGCATTATGTAAACATTGCCACATAAAGGTTTTAACCTGTGGGATGGTGTCCAATTTCTAAACCCACATCCCATTAAAGGGGCCAACATCCAGTTCACTCCCCATTGCTAATGCATAGGCATGATTAAGATCAAAGTTTCCCCGATTAGCTCCCGACCAAATCAGTCTATCCTCCCCCTGAATTGCTCTTACCGAATAGGGAATAAAGTTGATCTCCATAAGGGTATTGTTAGGAAGTTGAAAGGAGAGCACAGACCAATCCCAACCATGCAACCCAAAGACATCTTTAACCTTTAACGACTCATCCTCAATGGAAAGATGGCCTTGAATGAGATCTCTCAACCTTCCATTGGGCATTCAATTATCATGCCAAAGGTTCAAGCTACTGTTTCTCCCCGATATCCATCGGATTCCCTTGTTGAACACCTCACCCCCATTTTCATAGCTTTCCAAGTCCTAGAACAAGGAAGCTTATCACAATTCTTTGCATTTAGTCTTCGGTAAGAGCAATATTTGCTATTAAGGACTTTCACCCATAAGGCATCTTTCTCCATCCTAAACAGCCAATTTAACTTGGCCAAAAGGGCTTAGTTCCTACCCTTGGCTGCCTAAATCCCTAAACCCCCTTCCGCTTTAGACTTAGTGACTTTATGCCAGGCCACCCAATGAACTTTCTTTGCCTCATCCGTCGATCCCCACAAAAAGTTTCGATTGACCCTGTCAATGTTGTCAAGAAACTTCTTTGGGAGGGCCATACTTTGCATAATGTATGCGGGGATGGTAGATGTGGAAGCTTGAATGAGAACAACCCTTCCCGCCAAAGACAAGAGATTGGCTTTCCAACCAGCCAACTTTTGCTTAACTCTCTCCAACACAAAGTTGAGATCCTCATTATTGTTTCCATGGTGCTTTAAAGGAAATCCAAGGTATTTTCCTAGGTTTGGAGTTGAATGAAAACCTAGAATATCACACAAGGATTCCCTAGTATCCACATCCACATTCGGGGAGAAAAAGACTCTTGATTTGCTCTCACTAGTAGACTGCCCGAACCTAGCACAAAAACTATCAAGGACATCCCAAATAGTTGAACAATTAACAAGGTCTGCCTTGGCAAATAAGACCAAATCATCCACAAAGAATAAATGCGAGAAAGCAACTCCATTATTGGAACTTTTAACAGGAGACCAACTTTTATCTTTGCATTTCTCATCAACAAGGTAACCAAGAGCTTCCATGCAAAGGATGAACAAATATGGCGAAAGCGGATCACCTTGCCTATTTCCTCTCGAAGGAAAAATAGGCTCCATATTACCTCCATTAAACAAAATGGAAGTGGAAACTGAGGACACACAACTCATAATAAGGCTAATCAAATTTTGGGGGAGATTGGCATTCATGAGTGTTGATACCCATTTTTGCGACACATTTTCTACAAGCCCGATTCAACCAAGCCTGACTTCCTTGTGGGCTCAATTCATGTATTATATTATATTTTATTCTTTTAAGCATGGCCCAAGCCCATGCAACTTATGGGGAAATTGAGGAAGTGTGGTTTGGAAGGTATGGGTCGGTTCCTTTCGGACCTTTTGCATGAGCCCAGCCCATGCGTGCTACCAAGTGGGTAAGGGACACTGGTAGCACCTTAGGCTCATGGAGGAGGTCTTGTATCCAAAATTTCCACCCCAAAATAGCTTTTATGCTTTGTGTGACTGTGGCCCAAAGTTTCTGTCCGAACCTTTTTTTCCTTTAAAAATGGTTGGCTCTCATTGGCCAACTTCAGCTGCTAGCTCTCATCTAGTTGAGCCTCCCAATGGTCTGAAACAACTGAAAATGAGGAGCCAATGAGGGTTTAGTCAAGCATTTCCCTTAATGATGATAAAAGTAATCCTTCCTTTTATCCAAACAAAAGCAAACCTGAAAATTACTATTTGCTTAACACCTTGGGGTCCAAAGTCTTTTCTATTGACCAAAAACCAGTCACTTAGAGCACCCCAAACTCAATATAAATTCCACAATCAGATTCAAAACAAAGTAGGAGGTTTTACTTTGAGAGCAACACCCCAAGCTCAATACAAGAGTCTTTCTTCAACTAAAAAAACCATAAGCCACGTTCTAGCTAAGGAGCTGAAACTTCAGAGCAAAAAACTCATTTTGCCAGTCAACAATCTCACAATTCTGAAGCTTGGGGGTGGAAATATAGGTACAGGGGAACCTTCCCTGTCTTCCTCACGACCTCCCTTAATTTCCTCTTCTGTGTGACTGCGGGTCGAAGTTTCAGACCTGTTAAACCACATTTTCCCTATAAAGCTGAAACTTGAGAGCAAAAACCCACTGAGCCAAGAGATATTCTCACAATTCTGAACCTTAGGGGTGGAAATATGGGTACAGGGGAACCTTCCCTCTCTTCCTCACGACCTTCCTCAATTTCTTCTTCTGTGTGACTGTGGGTCGAAGTTTTAGACCTGTTATGTTTCTATACTTTTTCTACATTTCTACTGTTAGCATTTTGATTCTCTCTTGTCAAAGCACCATTAGCCTTTGTTGTTTATACATTGTGAATTTTGGGCTTGATTCTTCATAAACAAACACTTCTAAAGAACCCAAGGGGAGATTTGGGCCGTTTTCGCATTTTCGGCCCTTGTCGCAAAAACGTCCCCGACATTTTGGCGACTCCGCTGGGGAGTCAAGCAGCTGACACAAGAGAAATGGTGCCTCCAAAGGTGTGGAATCAGCAAAGAGATGGTGTTTCTTACACCAACTTGTCGTTCCAAGGGAAACCGTATGATGCTTTACCGCGCAAGAAGAGCATTGTGAAGTTGAGCTTGAAAAAGTTCTATCCATAGCTCATTGAGCTACTGGAGACGATCCAAATCGTGTGACAAAATTGCTTTAACCTCCGGAAGCCATCCAAGAAGTGAAGGATGGAGGGAGAATCAACTTTCTTATTCAAGGGCAAAATTTTCTTCCACTCATCTATATTATTTTTTTAGCTGTCTTTCTTATTGATGAATTATCCTACATCTCTTGCTTTATATAATATTTGTGAACATTTTTTTTTTTGTAGCTTGAAAATGCAAAAATGGTGAGCCACAAGTCCAACTATGAAGGGAATGACGGCTCCGACCAATAATCAACAATGCAAAGCTCTAAACATCAATTTCAAAACCAAGAACCCTAACAACAACGGCTAAAAGCTCATCCTCAACAGCTTCTCAACACATGTGTCCTTTATTGTTGAGTAGTCTTGTTGCCGAGTTAGCGTCGAGCATATGAGGGAGCCGCGGGTGATTGACTAATTTTGGCGCAACAGTAATTGCCACCGTATGCGACCCTTCGTAGCTGAATATTTTTGGCGTCACCGCTAAATGAAGTCTTCACCAAATAGCTAAAGGTCATAGCTAAATAGCCCACCGCAAGGCGCTAGATATTCCATACACCAAGCCTTGAGGTAGCGACATACCATATATCAAGTTGTATTGTTGCTGAGCCAGCGCCGAGCATATGGGGGCTGCCGCGGGTGATTAACTCATTTTAGCACAACAATAATTGCTGCTATGTGCGACCCTTCGCAGCTAAACATTTTTGGCGTCACCTCTAAATGAAGTCTTCACTAAAGAGCTAAAGACCATAGCTAAATGGCCCATCGTAAGGCGCTAGACGTTCCATGCACCAAGCCTTGAGGTTGCGACACACCATACATCAAGTCTTTAAGAGGCGACATTTCATAAGCCAAGTTTTGAAGTCATACGAGCGACATACTATCGTTTAAAGCATGCTTAAGCTAAGACTCTCGAGTACTCTCTTCGCTAATTCATTTTTTTATACATATCGTTTAAACCATTTTAATCTTTCAAATTTTTAATCAAAATATTTTTTATAAGTCATTTATGCTACTTCGCTTGGCCATGACTATCGCTTACTAATATAAATCACATTTGCACTTAGGGTGAAACGGAAACCTTCTCGGAGCAACCAACGACAAAGAAAATTTGAACTCAATTCCCTCTCACCAAAGCTGTGACACGCTCATGAACGCTAAGCTATGACGAGCTCACGCATCCAAAATCTTGGTTGATCCGCGCATGCCAAGCTATGGCATGTTCATATATCTCAAGTCATGACAAGCGCATGCATTCTAAGCCATGACAACGCCTTAATCCTTCTTAGATTTGAGATTATACACGAAGATGGAAGTTCAAACATTGCCATCATCAAGAAAATTGTTCTTGTCACTCAATCCTTGCAATTGAAATCCGCGACCAAGCCAACTAATAAGGAAGGTTTGCGCGCACCTTTGAAGAGCGTTTCACTAGAGCTCGCTCTAAACGTTGATGTCAAACAACTCAAAAATCACAAGCTAGTTGCTGGAAATCCATTCCAAAGATTTTATAGTGGAATCTTAGTATTAATGTGAAAACTCGGCATAAGTGGCATCGAGGCCAATGAAAAAAATTGTTGTGCTAGGGATGCAACAACCCTATACCGACGTCTCTAATGCTTAGCCCATCATTGTCCGAAAGTTAAAAGCCAAGCAAGAAAAGTATGGAGCCGCTGTTTACGGTACCATGTATCTTCGACAAAGAGGCTAACCGAAGCGTGGGAGAAAAACTGTGGTGTTGGGAATGAAACAACCCTATGCCAACATCTCCGACGCTTAACCTATCATTGTCCCAAAATTAGAAGCCAAGTTAGCTGAGTATGGAGACGCTGTCTGCGGCACAACAAATCTTCGACAAAGAGGAATATATTCTGCCTTCTATATGAGGAACCCCATTTTTGGAATTCAGCTTGGAGGAATATGGTGAGTACTAAGGGAGGAATAAATCCCACCAACAACTCTCGGCGATGGGATACCATTGGTTTGGCATAACCAAATTCGCTAAAGTCGCCACACTTTCGAGTGCACTCTAAGCTTATATGCACACACCATATAAGCCTTCAAGACGTGAGCACTCCATAGCCTTTTATACTCGGGGGCTTGATCTCATCGGAACGATCCATGCACCCTTGAATGAGTACATTCGGGTCTTCACCGCCACTAAATAGTTCACTAAGTGGGCAGAAGCAGTTTGAATCAAGAAAAGTGATGGGAATGGTTGTAGCCAAACTCATTAAGAAGCATATCATTTGTCGCTTTGACGTCTCGTTCATAAGCGACAACAATACATCTCGCTTATACCAATTGTCGAAGGTAAGCCCTATGAAATACTAGGAAGCCGATGAACTATCATGTTATCCAAGCATGGTGAGATCCCTACATGCGAAGGTGCAATGCCTTCAATACGGTAGGGAAAGCCAATGCTTTCTTCTAATGAGAAACCTTGCAAAGCGGCAAGAAAATCAACAAATTACTCTTATGGCAAAGCCTCTACATGCGAGGGTAAAAAAATACTCTTAATAAGGTAGGGAGAGCCAAAGCTTTCTTCTAATGAGAAACCTTGCAAAGCGGCAAGAAAATCAACAAATTACTCTTACGGCAAAGCCTCTACATGCGAGGGTAAAAAAATACTCTTAATAAGGTAGGGAAAGCCAAAGCTTTCTTCTAATGAGAAACCTTGTGAAGCACAAGAAAACCAACAAATTACTCTTACGGCAAAGCCTTTACATGCAAGGGTAAAAAATACTCTCAATAAGGTAGGGAAGGCCAAACACATACTCTTTCAATGGTAAGGCCTATCAAATGGCTTGGAAGCCAATGAGACATTTTATTATGGCGATACCCCTACTTGTGAGGGCACGACTAGCCCTCAACAAGGTAGGGAAGCCAATGCGTCCTTAAAGGAAATCCCTACTGAATGATTAGGAAGCCGGCGAGATGTCATATATTTCATGTGTGGCAAGACCCCTACTTGCGAGGATGCAAAGCCCTCAACGAAGTAGGGAAAGCCAACATTTTCTTAATGGCAAGTCTTACAAAGCGGTAGGGAAGCCAACATAATATCTTATAATTCAAGCGCGATGTTTCACTACATGTGAGGACATAACCATCCCTTGCAAATATAGGAAAGTCGATGTAACGGATCACTACCTCTTTGCCACATGGTAATTTGCTATATGCGAGGATAAAATTCTTCCTCAAGAAATTAGCAAGCCTATGCATTGTATGTGAGGACGCGATCGCCCTATGAAATGGTGACGAACAAATGCACCATGAGCTGCAATGCGCAAAAACGCAGCCCATATGTGGGGGCTTCTTGAAACTAATGAAATAGCAACCTAATACATGTCGAGAATAAGTTGACTACCAAGTGGCGAGCCAAGCTTCACTATATATAAGTTGCTGTCTGTGAAACCAAACCTGCCCGTCAAAAGAGCGCTAAAAAATGGTGCACAAACAGCGAGACGTGCGCTTAGCCAAAACCTGTTCGTAAAGACATGGCAACCAAGCAACATGTCTACTAACTTGCCATTGCAAAGGCAAAGCCATATCCACAAGCTATCCAGTTAAGCACAAGTCATCTTCAAGAGACTAAGTTCGCATAATCTATCAAAATTTTTCTATTCAATCACAAGGTGCACGTGACCTTCCCAAGCAAGATTTCCTCAACATACTCAAATGCTCATAGTCATACAAGGTTGTTTTCGCAACAAAAACATGCTCATAGCCTATCGAAGAATGGTACAAACTCATTCTCAAGGTACTAAATACAAACTATTCACATCCTTGAGGTACAAATCATTCTTTTCATTCCAAAATTCAAGATTACATGTTGAAACATCATATATGTGTTTCTTGGTACAAAACACAAAGTGTATCTATTAACCATGACAGCACAAGTTCAAAGTTTTCACGAATACAAGTAAAAGGAAGCTGCTCTATATACAAGTGGGCTGTCCACAAAGGCGAAATACAAAAGAAAGTGTCTCCAAGGTAGCAACCTCTATTACACATTACAACCAGTCCAAACTTCCGAAGCCAAAAGCTCAACACAAAACAATCGGCCTATCCTCAATCAAGTTTTTGGCGATGTTCTTTCATTCAAACAATCACCAGGCTCAACCAAAGAAGCCTTACAATCCTTTTGAGGTGAGCTAGGAGTGACGAGACTAGACAAAAGAAACTCAATTTCAACTCGGGCACTCAATTTTACAGTAACCTATGATTTCGTCTTTTAACATTGGAACTTAAGGTGACATGGCCCTGTGCACAAACGCACTATGTTCCTATATGCAGTAGCTTCAACCTCAGAAAATGATGCATTGATAATGAGATTGGCCTCGCGGATGAAAGTCCCAACGACGGCACCACAATTGCCTAAGCCAAAGTCACCCTACAAGAAACCATAGTACGATGTGCTTAATATACTATTATATGCAATCAAGAAAAGAAAATGAAGAAGATATGTGGCTTACCAACAATGGCGTAGTTTGCCAAAGTACACTTATTCTATGCAAGACGGTAATGCGGCGCACTCAACAGTCCCTATTGGAATGAAAAGGGGTTGGCAGCAAGTTTTGACTTGCCACAACAAATTTTAACTTGCCCAAGAAATTTCGGCTTCATTTTCAAACAAATGGAGCTGCTGTCTATGCAAAGTGTTTCGGCTTCACCAACTTCGGCTCCACCAATTCATGCTAATAATCAAGCTATGCAACACATGGCTTACTCTCAATGGCATTGCTGGGGGTTAAAGGCTTACTCAACCGCTATGCGCCCCTGCACTAGTAATTCAAGTTTCATTCCTACACTTTCATTTCAAGCTTGCTGAATCGAGAAGCGACTACCACTCGGTGACTATCACTCTCACTTGCGTTCATCGCAAGAATACGATATAGGGGGCTGCCAACCAATGTAGTAGCTATGTCACACCCCTACACTACATCGCCAAGTGATATTTTCGCTCCATTCTATCTCAAATAAGCTGTCCCAAGACAGCCAGTAGTATCGCTCATGGCTACGACCTCATCAAAATTAATCTTGGCAAACACGATCTCACCAAATTGGCCAACAATAAAGCTACTAAAAAATTAAATCATCCTCAATGTGTCGTTTCATCATCATCTCCTCATATGGACCCAATTCGCTCATTCAAATGTACAACAAACAATGGGGACAATTTACTTCCAACACGAAGTCAAACATAGCCGCATTGCAAACTAATTTCCATGACTATCCAAATCAATGGGAATCGACTTCGACATGAGCTTTGGCTTCAATGAGAACAATGGCTCAGCCTCATGAATCTACGCAATGAGACTATCATTCTTCCAGGAAAAGCTACTCTACAAATTTAATTGAACAATTTATTCAACACATTGCCAAATATAGCCAAGAGATCGGCAAAAACAAAATTAGCTCACTTGGGTGGGTCACATCTGATTTTATCAAGCTTACGCAAAGAACAGAATCAACATCTAGTTAGCTTATTCAGCATTTTTCTACAACAAAAGTTTGCTCCTTAGTGACTGGTTCTTTTCACATCACTGACAGAGGTCTCTCACTCTTCACCAACAAAGATCTCGTCATCTCGCTGCTACCATCTCACCGCCCTCATTCAGCAATAGCGGTGGAGGATAGAAGTTCCTCTCTAGAGAAAGAACCTTACGGGTCTTCTCTAGCCACGAAGCCTCCCAAGCTTAAATCTCTTTTCTATTCCTAAAGAGTTCAGAAAGGAAATATGTGATATTATGTAAAAGAGGACATGTCAGCGGAGAAAAAAAAAAAAAAAAAAGTAACCAAAGGATCTAAAGAAGGAAGTGGCGTGAATTTGAAAGTCACTGGAGGAGAAAAGAAGGAAGAAACAGAGACGTAGTGAAGTGTTTAAGCTATTTGAAGAGGGACCTAAGAATTTTTGGTAAAGTGTTGTTCCTAAAAAGCCAAAAGAATTCGAAGAAAAAGATGGGCATATGACGTGTCAAAGCAAGAGGCAAGTAGCGTGTTATTTCATCTAGCTTTTAAAGTGACCAGATTCACTTTTAAAGTGAAAGGAAAGAAGTAAACAGGGCATGTTATTTGCATATGAGGAAGGAAGTTAACCAAAAAAAAAAAAGAAAAAGAAAAAGAAACAAACCAAGGTGGCGTGAGATGAAAAGTTGTCTGAATCACAACTAAAGGCTAAAGAGACAACTTTGAAAAGTCAAACACCAATATATATGAAGCAATGTGAAGGAAAGAATGATGAAGTTACCAAGGTGTACATGGAAGGCAAAGCCGAGTGCCTTTTGAAATGCTCTGATTGAAGAAAGAAGTATACAATGGAATAAGTGGATGCAGACCATCTAATGGACCAAGTTAAACTACCTAGGGCCCACGGTGTTGGCCCAAGTGAAGGCTTACTTTCAACAGCCATTCTTACTCATATGGAAAGATATTAAAGGGCGACACACAAATGTCATGCCAGGTATTCCAATTCCATCTTCCAATTGGCTTACGCGGTCCCGCCACCAAAATCTATACTACCAAGTACGAGGTCAAGTAAGCAAGCGGTACAATAATGTGTCGATACATGATGAAATTTATATACATGTGAGGCATGGAAGGCAAGGACCATTTCGTGTTGGACCTATCACTTGGTTACAACTTGACTTTCTTGGACTTGTGGGCGCTATGACGCACGACATTTCTACAAACAAGCTTCATCTACGTGTACCTTCTCAACAAAAAATGAAGTGTTTGGATGGACTAATTCTCAAACTCACAACATTTACAAAGCAATGGGAAATATCAACTACTCACACCGCATGCCGCAAGCACCACGCGTGCTCGGGGGGCTAATGTTGATACCCATTTTTGCGACACATTTTCTACAAGCCCGATTCAACCAAGCCTGACTTCCTTGTGGGCTCAATTCATGTATTATATTATATTTTATTCTTTTAAGCATGGCCCAAGCCCATGCAACTTATGGGGAAATTGAGGAAGTGTGGTTTGGAAGGTATGGGTCGGTTCCTTTCGGACCTTTTGCATGAGCCCAGCCCATGCGTGCTACCAAGTGGGTAAGGGACACTGGTAGCACCTTAGGCTCATGGAGGAGGTCTTGTATCCAAAATTTCCACCCCAAAATAGCTTTTATGCTCTGTGTGACTGTGGCCCAAAGTTTCTGTCCGAACCTTTTTTTCCTTTAAAAATGGTTGGCTCTCATTGGCCAACTTCAGCTGCTAGCTCTCATCTAGTTGAGCCTCCCAATGGTCTGAAACAACTGAAAATGAGGAGCCAATGAGGGTTTAGTCAAGCATTTCCCTTAATGATGATAAAAGTAATCCTTCCTTTTATCCAAACAAAAGCAAACCTGAAAATTACTACTTGCTTAACACCTTGGGGTCCAAAGTCTTTTCTATTGACCAAAAACCAGTCACTTAGAGCACCCCAAACTCAATATAAATTCCACAATCAGATTCAAAACAAAGTAGGAGGTTTTACTTTGAGAGCAACACCCCAAGCTCAATACAAGAGTCTTTCTTCAACTAAAAAAACCATAAGCCACGTTCTAGCTAAGGAGCTGAAACTTCAGAGCAAAAAACTCATTTTGCCAGTCAACAATCTCACAATTCTGAAGCTTGGGGGTGGAAATATAGGTACAGGGGAACCTTCCCTGTCTTCCTCACGACCTCCCTTAATTTCCTCTTCTGTGTGACTGCGGGTCGAAGTTTCAGACCTGTTAAACCACATTTTCCCTATAAAGCTGAAACTTGAGAGCAAAAACCCACTGAGCCAAGAGATATTCTCACAATTCTGAACCTTAGGGGTGGAAACATGGGTACAGGGGAACCTTCCCTCTCTTCCTCACGACCTTCCTCAATTTCTTCTTCTGTGTGACTGTGGGTCGAAGTTTTAGACCTGTTATGTTTCTATGCTTTTTCTACATTTCTACTGTTAGCATTTTGATTCTCTCTTGTCAAAGCACCATTAGCCTTTGTTGTTTATACATTGTGAATTTTGGGCTTGATTCTTCATAAACAAACACTTCTAAAGAACCCAAGGGGAGATTTGGGCCGTTTTCGCATTTTCGGCCCTTGTCGCAAAAACGTCCCCGACAATGAGCACTTCTCTAATGAAACTCCACTCAATTTTATCAGAAGCCTTTTTGAGGTCCACTTTGATAGCCATATAGTCCACTCTACCTTTCTTATTACTTATAGTATGGATAATCTCTTGCACCACAGTGGCGTTATCAACACTTCTCCTACCCGGCATAAAGGTAGATTGAAGGGGGGAAACAAGTTTATCAAGATATGGTCTAATCCTTGCTACAAGGATCTTAGTGACAATCTTGTACACTGTATTGCATAAACTGATTGGGCGATAATTTCCCAAGCTTTCAGGACCCGCCTTCTTCGGAATCAAAACCACATTTGTTCTATTAAAATATTCAGGTATTTTACAATTTGTAAACGCTTTCCACACTTCCTCCTTTACCGAATCCCCCACAATGAGTCAAAATCTTTGAAAGAAACCTGCATGAAGGCCATTAAGACCTGGAGCTTTAAAAGCTTTCAGAGCCCAAAGACCATCTTTAATTTCAGCATCCGTAACCATACCACCCAAGCTGGATCTCTCTTCATCAGAAAGGTTGTCCAGCCACCAGGGAGGCCGCATGGGGTTGAGAGTAGCAAGGTCAAGACTAGCTATGAATAACCTCTCAAACCCCCTTCTAATGTGGTTCATAGCCCCATTTTCACTTAGAATCCACTCTCCCATGTCATTCTTAATACAAGTGATTTTGTTACGCCTTCTCCTAACAATAGTGGACATATGGTGAAAGGTCATATTACGATCACCCTTAATCAGCTGGTTAATACAAGATTTCTGCACCCACAACTCCTCCTCTTGGTTTAAAAGGGTATTAAGCTCTTTGTGCAACACTTTCTCCAATTCAAGCAAGGAATGCGACGGGTGATTAGCTATTGCTTTTTGGATGCCATTGAAATAAGCCATATCTCTTTTCTTTTTCCTGAAAATATTGCCAAAATGATTCTTGTTCCAATCCGTAGCTTTCCTAGAGAAAATCTCAACGGATTCCTGAAGGGATCTAGCCCTACCCCAAGCCTCCCTAACAAATCCCAAAAAAGATAAATCCAATAGCTAGAAATTTTGGAATTTAAAAGGCCTAGGCAGAAACACCCTATTGGATGGATTGGTCTCAAGAAGTATCGGGCAATGATCCGACACACATCTAGTGAGGTGAGTAACTCTAGTATCCGAGTGCAAGGCATACCAGCTAGGATTAGTAAAGAAACGGCCAATCCTTTCTTGAACAAGTGCAGAAAAATTCCTTTTATTCGTCCAGGCAAAACGAGGCCCAACAAAACCCATATCAACCATAGAACAATGATCAAGGCATTCTTTAAAAAGAAGAGACCTACTAGAACTAATGATCCTTCCCCTATATTTATCTCCTTCCAAAATGACCTCATTAAAATCTCTAGCAATAACCCAAGGTTTATCATGAAGGTTGGCAGCATTTTTTAAATTATTCCACAAAACACATCTCTCATGGAATCTAGGACTAGCATACACAGTAGTACAAATAAATTCAAAATTAGAGGGAAATACCTTAACCATAACATGGATTTCTTGCTCCGACAAAGCCAAATGGGTGACCTAAACTCTGTCTGAATTCTACAAAAGCCACAGAACACCAACAAACCCAATAATGTCCGTGTGAATGGCCCCATCAAAAGGAAGTCTGTCAGTGATATCCTTAACTTGCTCACCCCCAATACGGGTCTCCATAATGATCATAATGGCTGGATCATGATTATGCACCAGTTCCCTAACATGACTCTGAAAAGAGGGCTTTGATGCCCCCTGCAATTCCACACAATAATATTCATGACTAAACAATGGATGGAGTTTGGGCACTCATCAATTGGAGGTAGGAATTTTGCTTCCTCCATCAGATTCCATCTAGTCATCCTTACAATTACTTTCGTCTGGCCTCTGTCCGGCATCCGGCTCGCAGCCAACTCTTCCATCTCTGCTGTGCCGACTAAGATTATCCACCATGGGTATTCCAACTGTCCCCAATCCAACTCTGTCGATGGCAGGAATCCCATGACTGTGCTCAGTGGACATAGACGCATCCACGCTTTGAACCGACCCATGGGTAAGCTCAGTGGATAAGTTCAGCTTTTCTACCCAATCGGTATCTCCACAACTGACCCGTCCACGATGATCACCCACTTTGTTGTTTGGCTTTGCTCCGAGTTTGAACTCACCATTCAGCTCGGTTCGAATTTTAGAGATGCTTGTAGACCAATCAGAGGGAGTGGAGAAGCTTGTTTTTTCCAAAGTGGTAACATTAGGAGTTGCTTTATCTGATGTGGCAGAGGTAGAAGCTAATAAAATTGCCCTATTACACGCTATCTCCTTTTTGCCCTTGACAGAACAAGTTTTGGACTTGAGATTGTTCAAATCTTTGCTAGCTCAGCCCACACTCTCTACATTCTTTTGAGTTGACCCCGTAGATACTAACCAACATGAGAATGTTGGTGACTGATCAACCAGAGGGGAAAAACTCAAGGTTGGGCTTGTAAACATATCAGGTTGGACTTTCCTTTTCCTATACGATTCTTTAGCTTTACTTGGCCCGGCCCAAACCTTTTTAACTCCAAAATTCTCTAACGGCTCAATAAACTTATCTTGATGTTGAGACTTTCCATTCCCAGGCAACAAGTTCGGACTATTTCGCTTAGCTCCTTTATGGTCGTTCCTTTTACGTGAAACCACCATCCAAGGACCAAAGGAGGCTTCAGAGTCTACTTTGTCCAAAGCACTTTGATCCTCGATCTAAACCTCTGTCCACGCCTCAAACGTAGCTGGCATTTGACCCGTAACTTCAGCGTCGTTTAGTGCCTTGGAATCTTTCAGAGGTGGAGACGAAGGCTTGATGGTATACTGGCATGTCTCTTTCCGGTGGCCAAGCCGACCGCAGGAGAAGCATAACTTACTTGCTCCTTCGTAAGAGACCGGTTGGTTACGTTGCCTGATGTGGATCAAGGTGATAAGCGGTTTACTAACATCAACCTGTACACAAATATGAGCATACCGATCCCTCGCCTTCGTTGCACTGTGCGTATCCACACGAAGCACTGTACCCAACGCTCGCCCTACCTGTCAGAGGACTTCTGCCTCATAGTATTTGATGGGTAACTCATAGAGTTTTACCCAGACTGCTACCGAGGGAACCTATGCTTCAAAAGGCTTAAAATTAGCTTCCCACTTCTATATCGACAAAAAGTGTTCACCTATAAACCATGGGCCTTATTTAAGGACCAACTCAAGGTCCTCCATAAGCAAAAAGAAGTCCCTTCCAAGATCAACCATATCGATCCTCCCTGCTGGCTTCCAAAGTCCCATAAGTTTTGCATGTAGGAAGTTAAACCCCACTGTTTTGCCAAAAACCTTCACAATAAGAGCTTTTGTCCAGGGAGCTCTAATGCATTGCTTTATTTCTCTGGATAGCCTTATCACAACCATGCCCTCATAGATGTCCTCTGTTTCCTCATCCGAGTCCGATTCAGCATCCATGTGGTCCGAAAAATCGAAAGCTTGGGAGTAAGCTCTTGGAATATCCCCCACGAGCTTGTCTCTAAAAGAAAGCTTGCTTGATGAGCTGATTCCTCCAGGATGGATATTCCTTTTAGCAAGATCTCCATTATGCGAGTCTTTAACTTTCTTGGTGCTACGAGCAAGCTCATTTTCTTCTTCGAGAGAAAGAGAGCGCGAACAGAGGACATTCTTTACACCCTCTAAACCAAGGCTCTTGGTATTGGGTGGTGTAAAACCACAGTTGCTATTTTAACAACTCCCACCTGCTCAAATTTAGCTTTACCTAGGTGTGGGTTGCTAAAAATTTTAGCAACAATGAATACTAAGTTTGTATATATACAACCTACTATTCATGGTTGCTAAACATAAACATAAAAGTAAGTATAAAAGTACCCAAAAAAAAAAAATGAAAGAGAGAGGTGGTTGAGAAAAGAGAGAGTGAGCTGATAGGGTAGTTTATATTATTTTAATAAGTTGTATGTAAAAATAAAAATTTGGATATTGAGTGAATTGTAAAATGAGATGATAGAATAGAGAAAGTAAATTTTGAGGAAAATGAGCTTTGATTTCTTAGGAACTATGACTGATATTGCGTAATAAGGCAAGGTGGCAATCTCAAGTCCAAGTCTTAGGAACATATATGTTCAAAACTTGGATATCAGTCATACATATATGTAACCTCTATAGCAAGGTGGCAAATTAGTTTAAGAATTCAAACTTGAATGAAGTGGGTTTTAGGTGTCTTGGGTTGTAAAAAAGCAACTGGGGGTGTTTACACCCCAATGCTAGTGCTTATTGTACCTGGTTACTAAAAGCTAAATATAATACTAAAGGCTAGATATTATCTATTATCTATCTATAAAATCATAATAACTCCTCTTTTGTATTATAAATTTGAAGCTTTGGAAACTTAAAATTTAAAACATTTTATAGACCACATGGTTATTCACATCTAATCCTCAAGTTACGTTGTAAACGTGTGATGTATAAGGATGCAATATAAACAAATGGTGAATTTACTATTTGTCTAAAAACATATGCAATAAAAGTTTAGTTTATTAAATGATATAACATAGACAGAAATCACACCAAATATAACCAATTGCACTGCCAAAAATGTGATGATTAAGTATACGTAAATATATATATATATATATATATTATCTATAATTTAAAAATTTTATATAAAAAGCACTATATTTCTAGAAACACAAAGCAATATGCAAATTAAATACTTCCTTTTTTTTTTGATAACCACAAATTAAATACTTCCTAGCCCAGTATGATTGCCACAAAAGTATATTGGTTAGACTTGATTAACTTTTGTCAAAATTGACAAAAAAAATTTGATATCTTTAACTTATTTTTAATCAACTATCATGTAGGAATTTGATCGAACAGTTAAGAGTATATTTCTTAAAAATTGTAAACTATAGCCTTTTAGAGAGCTAAAGTCATCCAATATGGAAACCATTAACCAATTTTGCTTTCAATTTAGATATATACTTTATTAAAATTATTTATAGATGTCGATTAATTTTTATTGGGAGTTAGGGAGAACATGAGACAAACCAACTATTTTGATTGTTCTTATGCATAAAATTTGGAGAGGGAAGCATATGAATAACAGAATAAGCATATATATTAAATATTTTTATATAATATATATATATATATATATATTTGGGGGTTCTTGGCCCACAAGTCTTAATGTGGCACCACCATTGGGTGTGATTTGAATTTGAATCATATGCATATATTGTTGCAAAGCCACATTATCTGGGGGACATGTCCTCTGATGTAGGAGCAGTGTTAAATTTATATGGTGGCTATGTGGCGACATGTGTCATTTGTTTATTTAAATATCTTTTATTTATCATTATCATATGTTTATTCAAATATCTTTTATTTATCATTATTATTTAGGAGATGTAATTATTAAAATCTACTTATATATGTACAGAGATGTAAGATTGCCTATTATTTTTTTAATCTAAAAATAGAAATTATATTCTAATCTAATCTAAGTGTATATGTATGTGAAACTTCTTTGAATACCTAAACTCCAGCCCTTGCACCCTCCCCAAAAAAAAAAAATTTTTAAAAGAAAAAGAAAAAAAGATTAGGAAGTTATACTTTGTGATGGAAGTTGTCAAGCATTTATTGTAAGTATCTATTAAATTTTCAAGCATTGTATATTGTCTATAAATATCATGAAAAATGAGGAAGACAATAGATATTGTTTGATTCAAAAAATTATTTGCCAATATACATTACTTTGGAGTTGACTGATTCCTCTTATCAATCAAGTACAAGTATGTTGTTTGGTCATGCTGAGTGATATCAATGATTAGTAGCATTGGGTGGCATCTATTAGCTTTGGTTGAGTGGCACACCAAGACATTCTTCTTCTCTTGATTTAATCTTCTAATTTAATCATCATAGTAGGTCTCAATTTGCATCAAATTATTACCATAGCTAGTTTACTAATTATAATGTCAATGTTCTCTTTATAACTTCTTAAATTCCAGAAAGGTTCATTCATCTTCCTCTTCAATTCTATATTTTTCCCATGGCATTATATGGGCAACTCATATACTTGGAAAATTCTGTCTTTACAAAATTTTGTAGAGTCAGATATTCATTATTTACTATGTAAAGGTCAATCTATCAACAAAATTAAGAATTTTTTTCTTTTTGTTCAAAAAGACTATAAGACAACGAAGGAACATTGATATTGTTAATGTACAATCATAACTTGCTAAGTTAGGGCAATCTAATAAAACCCTAAATCAGATGATGGATAATATCCTTAATTGGCATAGCCATTGGAGATAAACTAAAATTTTTTGCAAAGAAAACTATTTTAGAAATGATTGTTCAAGTACTTTTTTTTTTAGAGAAACAATTGTTCAAGAACTTCAAGTCTTGTTATTATTGCAATATTGGTTTATGGATTATTTTGCTTCAAGCACCTTTGATAATGGTGAACAGAGTTTTAGAGAAGACATTGCTGTAGATTGGAATTCTCGAGCAATCTATGATTGCTGCCCTAATTAAGATCATCAATAAACAAATTGTGGAAGATGAAGATAATTAAAGTTATATTTGGACAAGATGAGCTAATGACCCATTCAAATGATGAGATTTTCTTTGTTCAAGTACAAAAAGCAATTGTTCAACGATAATAGCCATAGAATGGCTGGGGCTGAGACATTATCTCTTGAGTTTCCAAATGTGGAACAAAATTCACTTTTTTCATTTTTTTTTTTTTTGGAGTCAAACACATTTTTATCGAGATTTCTTAATTTGGTGTTGGTTTTGTTCCATCAACAGAGATTAACACCTTTGTCTTGAAGGGACAATAGATTTTATAAAAGAAGTTTATTCAAATGAGTTCATTACTTACAAAGACGAAACCTCGACAATTGTGGGATGAAAAAAATATAGGATCCATGGATGAATGTGTTCATTTAATATTTGTAGGATTGGCTTCTTGTACTACACTATGGAAAAGCTAGTTACGAATTAGAATTTGTTTAGCACGGTTTATCATGAGGAAGAAAATAATAATAAATTCATCTTATATTGTTGAAAATAATGGGATGGAATGATTGGTTAGACATCAAAAGGATGACTTCAAATCAAGGTTAGACCTCATAATAAATTCAAGAACATAGTGATAGCTTATGTGGTAGTGATGTGGGTGGCATGCATAATTTATTTATGTCTCCAAGTATTGCCTAAAGGAATAGCTACTATGGGAGATTTATTATGAGGATGATATATAGTGCTTGAAATAAAAACGGGACTTTAAAGAAATAATAATAATAATAATAATAATAATATTTGTTAGTATTTTGAATACAGGAGATTTTTTTTTGGGGGGGGGGGGGGGGGGGGGGGTGGGGGGGGAGGGGGGGGGGGTGAAGAAACATTAAAATTTCTAAGAATTTTACTATGGAGGAGATAATAATTGGTAAATTTTATTTAATGAAAATTGGTGGTTGATCATAATTTTGATGGGAGATGCTAATTTTTGTTCGTTTTTTGTATATGTTTATTGAAGTAGCTAGTCAATTAATTAGTTTACTCATTAGAGTTTAAAATTTTGATAACATCTCTATTTAATCTGTTCTGTTGTGTGTTTATCAAAGTCAAATAATTTTGCGTACAATATTTTATACATTATAAACTATTCTAGTATTAAAAAATTACAATTTGTATATTTTTATTTTCAGTCATAAACTAAATTTTTTTATGATGTTCTCAGTTTTTGTGTTTGTTGTATGGTGTAGATCCTTGCACTACTGAACGAGATCCCAGCCACGTCGAGGAAATACCAATTTACGATGGCAATGGCTGATAGGATAATGGAAGAGAATGCTAGATTTGGTCACATGGAGCTTCTCCAGATCAATCGGATGACTCTAGCTTCAGCGTTTGCACATACCTCAAATCTTCTATGTGAAACTCTCAAACGCACGGTAACAGACTATGATCATCATGATAACAACAATGGCACATGGAGCACAAGCTTAATCCGAATGCTTCCGATGTGTTCTTACTTGTCTTCCTATATGAAAGGACTTGGTGTTTGCGTAAATGCTATAAGGTCTATGGTAGCAAAAGTTGGGACATGTCATGAGTTACAAAAGAAGGGGCAACTGGGGGGAATAGGCCGTGAGACTGATCAGGGTGAAGTGGAGGAGGTGATGGCAGAGAAACTAGCTCAGGAGTTGTTGTGGATAACAACCAAGGTTAAGGATTATGGGACTGTGGATGATGCTTTGGTGCAATGGAGCTTTGCCTCTGATCTAGCATCTCTCTCCCTCACAACTATTAATGTTAGGGTCCAGGGCTTCATTGTCAAGATCTCAGGTTATCTCTCTCTTTCTCTCTCTCTCTTATTTCCACTCACTTCCCTTACTCCTCTTCTTCACTTTTATGCAAATAAAAATTAGAACATAACTAAATTATGTGCACAGCTACTAAACTATATATATATATATATATATACACACACACACAACACAGCATTACGACAAATCCCATTTGACTGTATATACTGTAACCAAATATGAATATCCACTTTATATATAGAACTATTAATTTCTATTTTCCTCAGCTTAAAGTCCGCTTTTTATTGTAGATAAGGCCACATATGAGGTGAGATTTAGCTTATAGACAAAGTGAACAAAGGAACTCCAATGATAGCTAGTCCAGTGGTAACAATACTCTTAATTTGTATTTCCTAATTTCTGCGATTCAAAACCACCTCCTATATGTTCATCAAAAAAAAAAAAAAAAAAACAACAACAACCCACCTCCTATCATCCCCTCTATTTATTTATAAAAATAAAATAAAAACTCATAATGTTTGATCTTATAGAAATAAAATGTTATTTATTATTTATTTTTTAAACGTTTGACGTCCGTGGGAAAATATAGAAATTCTTAACTTAGTTAATATATTCATTAATCTTCTCTCTCTCTCTCTCTCTTGTAGCCATATTATTTCGAGATCTCATTGGAGAAGACTTGAAAATTTCAAGGCAAGTGAAGTTCAGATTGCTATTGTTTTGGCTACCATTATTTTGCCATGCAAGCAACGGGTTGACATATCCCGTGTTGACAAGGTTTGAAAAGATGGAAGTAGAGAGCGCAATAGATGAAGTACTCTCCAGCTTACCAGCATCGGATCAAGAAGTTATCCTCACAAATTGGCTGCAAGATTTTGCCATAGCAGCTTCAGACTGGCCGAATCTTCAATTTTCTTATGATAGATGGTGTCAAACTAGTCGTAAAGTTGTTTCCTAAATTTAATACATGCATTTTGTACTCTAGAACTTCAAATAAATAAATGCATGACTGCATGCAATCATAATATCTTAAGTTCTCTCTCTTCCATGCTTTGTAGTGAAAGTAAATACCGCCTACCACAATATTTTACTCTCTCTCTCTCTCTCTCTCTCTCTCTCTCTCTCTCTTTAATGTAATGAAAAATATAAAATAAGCTTATTTATAAATAATATGTTGTGTTTACATAGTATAACTTACATCGTGTTCTGCTTTAAATAATATGTTGTGTTTTGACCGTGTGTTTGTGACGTCTGAGTGGAATGAGCTATACCCGGAAGCTCATGTGCTGCACTTGGAGAGAGTGCACTCTGATCATTGTCTTGTTCTGTTGTGTCTTCACAGGCCGCCTTCCACTTTATTTCCCCGACTGTTTCGCTTCCAACCAATTTGGTTATCTCATATCCCTCTTTCCCGCATTTGGTTCGAGATGTTTGGACTAATGCCCCGAACCTCCAATTGGCCATTGATCAATTCAGCTCTAAAGCGAAGGTCTGGAACAAGGATCACTTTGGCAATATCTTTCTAAAGAAAAAAAATTCTTAGAGCTCCGTTAAAAGGTATTCAAGTGGCACCTGCTAGCAGGCCACACGATTTCTTGATTGAGCTGGAAAAAAGACTTATCGGTGAGTATGTGGATTTGTCCAAGATTGAGGAGGAATTCTAGGCTATGAAGTCAAGAGTTAATTTATTGGTGCAAGGAGATAGGAACACGGCTTTCTTTCATACATTTTTTTTGGTGCGAAGGAGACGGAATCGCATTGTTAGTATGAAAGATTGAATGGGTCGTGGGCTTGATGGGGATTCTAAAATTTCTAGTTTTATTCAGGAAGGTTTTGTCAAGCTCTTTACCACGAATTCAACAATCTCTTATCTGGCTAATTGGAAACCCCCTCCCCCCTTCTGGATATGTGCTCTTAAAGATGCCGACAAAAGGGGTCTTGAGTGTCCAGTCTCTGATGATGAAATTCGTGCAGCTCTCTAGTCCCTCAAACCGTATAAAGCTTAGGGTCCTGATGGCCTTCATGCAGGTTTCTTTCAATGTTTTTGGTTATTGGTAGGGGACTCAGTCAAAAAGGTAACCAGGGAGGCTTTCTCTTCTTGCAAAATTCCTGAGTTCCTTAATCAGACTCTGGTAATGCTCATTCCTAAGTGCCCCAGTTCGGAACAGCTCAGCAATTACAAACCTATTAGTTTGTGTAATATTGTGTATAAGATGATTACTAAAATCATTGTTACGCGTATTAGACCTATCCTCTCTAACTTGGTCTCTCCTCTCCAAACTACTTTTGTCCTGGGGAGAAAGGGGGTGGATACTGCCATTATTGTTCAAGAAATGATCTACACCATCTTTAGAAAAAAAGGTAGATATGAGGTTATGGCTATTAAGATTGATTTTGAAAAGGCATATAATAGATTGGAGTGGGGGTTTATCCGAGATACACTTCATCTTTTTCAGTTCCCAAACCAGCTCATATCTCTAATTGTGTCTCAACCTCCTCAGTTTCAATGCTTTTCAATGGAGGTGCCCTAAGCCCCTTCTTGCCATCCAGGGGTATAAGATAGGGGGACCCTCTCTTGCTATATATTTTTATTCTCTGTATGGAGGTGCTGGGAGCCCTGATTACTGATAAATGTGAAGATAAACTCTAGAATCCTGTTCTAGCTTTTCAAGATGGTATCGCTCTCTCACACCTCTTTTTCGTGGACGATCTTGTTTTGTTTGCAAAAGTGGACCAAAAGAACTGTGTTGCAATTCGATATGTTCTGGATTCTTTCTGTGACATGTCCGGGCAAAAGGTTAGTACTCAGAAATCCAGAGTCTTCTTTTCTCCAAACCTCCACATCCATGAGAGGGAAAGGCTCTACGACATCTTGGGTTTTTGGTCTACCCCTAATCTAGGGAAGTACTTGGGCTTCTCGATCAAGCATACGGGTATTAACTAGGATTATAGCTTCATCCTTGAGTGAGTCTAGAACTGACTTGCTAGATGGAAAGCCCACCTGCTTTCTTTTGCAAGGAGATTGGTTCTCACACAGTCCTTAACGTCAACGATCCCAAATTCCAACATGCAATGTGTGGACATTGCTCCAAAAATTTCTAGAGCAGTGGATAGGCTTAGCCGTAATTTTTTGTGGGGTGACTCGGAAACTAAAAAGAAACTCCATCTCATTAGTTGGGAAAAATCACTAAACCAAAGAAAAAGGGCAGGCAGGGTTTATTAGTTGCATATGAGAAAAATAAAGTCCTTCTTGCCAAGCTTAATTGGCGCCTTCACAAAGAAAAGGAGTCCTTGTGGGCATGGGTGCTCAACCAAAAGTATCTGAGAAGAAGATCCATAGCTAGGAACTCTTCTAGGCGTGCTTGCTCTAAAGTTTGGAGTGCTTTGTCAAAGGGTCACGATGTTTTCAGAGAAGGATCTAAGTGTGTGGCTGGCAGAGATAGCAATCTGTCTTTTGGGTTTGATAGGTGGTTGGATAAAGGCACTCTTAGAAGCCTTCTTCATGGTCCTCTCCAATGAGAGGAAGAATTTCTTCGTATTAAGGATATGGTCTCCACTGTGGGATGGGACTGGTTTAAATGCTTTCCCCATTCCGAGACACATCCTTTTGGATATTAAAGCTACGCCCATTCCTCAGCTTGCCAACATTGATGATCGGTTGGCTTGGATATCCTCACCAAATGGTGATTTTGATCCCAAAGATGCGTATCACATTGCATGTTCCAGAATGGGCAATATGGACAATGGGCAATTCAGAGGAGCTTAGGTCTGGAAAGCGAATTCTATACCCAAGATCAGATGCTTCATATGGCAGTGCTGCCATGAAAGTATCCTGGTGCGAGCTGTTCTTACAAAAAGAGGTGTCCTCAATTCTGATACTTGCTCATTGTGCAACAACTCCTCGGAAACCATTGACCATTTATTGAGAACGTGTACCTTTGCTAAAGCTTTTTGGGATTCTCTTTCTTCCCTCATGCAAACAACCTGCTTATATGGGACGAGTTTAATGGACTGGCTTAGACTAAATGTGTGTAATGCGGCTTGCTTTGGATCTCTGGGGATTGATTGGAATATTGTTTTTCCGATAGGGCTGTGGTGCCTTTGGACCCGAAGAAATAGGGTGGTTTTTCAGAATGCCAGGCCTTCCCCACACCTTAAAGAGGAAGTGATGGCGAAGGCGACAAAATATGTTTTTATTGGAGCAAACTGTCATGATGCACCTACTAAGTCAACAGTTAAAGTGAAGTGGTTACTGCCGCCAATTAGTTGGTTTAAATTAAATTCTGATAGGTCCTCTTTGGGGAACCTCGGTCGAGCTGGGGGAGGGGGTCGAATTATAAGGGATGTAGCGGGGGCTTGGATTAGAGGTTATGCGAGAGCTATAGGATGGGCTACCAGTGTTGCAACAGAACTTTGGGCACTTCGAGATGGCATCCAGTTATGCATTTAACTTAATATGCCTACTGTGATAATTGAATTGGATGCCCAGTTGTTGGTCCATCTTCTCGGTAAGGCCGATGACTCCTCTAGTTCAAACAATCCGATTCTGGCAGATTGTAAGGGTTGAAGCTCATTCCTCAAGTAAAGATCCAACATTGTTACAGAGAGGTGAACAAATGTGTGAATACTCTTGCACGGCATGGTGCTCTACTTAATGTTGATTTTTTTTTTTTGTGTTTTCAAGCCCTCCTTTTGAGGTGCTGTTTTTAGTTAATTTGGACAATTCTGGAGTGACTTTTGATCGCTCTGTGAATGCTATTGTTGCTCCTCTTTAGTTTTTAATATAATTCTCTGGTTTACCCAAAAAAAAAAAAAAAAAAAAAACTTACATCGTATCTTCCCTTAAAAACTATCATGTATGGTTTTTTATTTGAAATTTGTGATGTTTCTTTGGATTAGAACTCTATTCCCTCTCCCCCTATGTGTGAGAGAGATTTTTTTCAATATATATATATATATATATATATCTATGCACACACACTTACCGGTGGTGATAGAGATAGAAAAGTTTCTCAAGAGCTGTAGTTATCCTTGATCTTATATTTAATGATTTATAGCCACATAAATATTTTATGAAAATCCTTTTTTTTTTTTTTTTTTACAATTTATTGACAATATATTGGGTCATCATTCATAGACACATGATCAAAACAATAGAATATAATTGGAATTATAAGAATGGAATTTAATTTTACACACTTATGTGCTAAATTTATAACTTATTTTATATATGTGTATCGTGAAAATAAAAATTGAGAGGGTCTAATGTGGTAATTTTTTGTAAGAGCTATATATATATATATATATATTGATAAGAAGATCGTAATTTTTACTAAGAAGAAGATAATTACAATACATCTTAAGACAACTAACTCAGTCATATTATGATTTTTTTTTTTATCCAAGTTACATAATTGTCGGTATTTTTGTCATAATGAGCCAAGATGTAAGCTGGGCAATTACTAACATGCGATAGTTGTAAATTTCTTAACTCCCGTAACTTTTGTCGGATCCCACAGAAAATATTATCAATGGTTACCGGTGATGCATTAATCCCTGTCATGGCATCAATGATGATCTTGTTAGAATTAATTTGTAATTTTAATAAAGAAATTTCTAGATGATGGCTGTTAGTATTTCAGGTCTGTTGGTGTTCTGTGTTCCTAAGGGTCAGTTACTTGTATCTAGAAGTCTAGAAGGCTCTTTCAAGTATAAATAAGTGCTATTGTACTGGTTTATGCAGATCAGAAAAATCTGGCTAGCTTTGTGCAGGAGCAGCAGCTCTGCATCACAAAAAAAAAAAAAAAAAGCCTTGTAATCCATTGCTATTTTTTAGTAAAAGTTCCGCATATGCCAACAAATTTTGGTATCAAAGCCAGCCTATTCAACCTGTTCAGCCTATACAGCACTTATACAACACCTGATTTTTCTTTGTTCACCCAGCTTTAAACCTCTCTTTAGTTAATCTCCATGGATGCCAAATCTGGAGATGTCTTGTTTTCTTATTCAACAAACCAGGTTCCTATTTTCAATGGAGAACACTATGACTACTGGAGCTCTCAATTGATGACCATTTTCATTTCCCAAGATCTATGGGATTTGATTGAAGATGGTTTCCAAGACCCACCTGGAACTGGGAATTCTTCCTGGACTGATGAAAATCAAAAGGAGTACAAGGAGAAATTGAAGAAAAATGCTACTACCTTGAGGATCATTCATCATAGGGTAAGCAAGTCTATCTATCCTAGAATCTTTGGTGTTAAAAAGGCAAAAGATGCATGGGAGATTCTGCAAAAGGAGTTTCAAGGCTCAAAAAAAGCCATCTTCGTTAAGCTTCAAAATTTGTGGAGAGACTTTGATAATTTGACAACGAAAGAAATAGAATCTGTCAAAGATTTCAATTCAAGAGTTGCTGAGATTGTTAATCAAATCAAGAGCTATGGAGATGCTATTCAAGAGCAGAAACTTGTTGAGAAGATACTCCGAAGTTTGCCTCAAAAATTTGATCATGTAGTAGTGGCAATAGAAGAATCCAAAGATCTATAAGTTCTTACCATGTATGAATTGATGGGGTCTCTTGAAGCACATGAAGGAAGGATGAGCAGATTTTCAAGCCAGCCATTGGAGCAAGCATTTCAATCAAAGCTGAATGTTTCTCATAATGAATTTTCCAAAGAAGAACAAGGGAAAAGAGGAGGCAATTACCAAAAGAAGGGTTAGTATGGAAAAGGTCGAGGCAACTTCAAAGAAGGGCAGAACAGAGGACGAGGAAGGAATGGAGAAAAATACCAGCAAAAACCAGGTACCTCTAGTGGTCAATGTTTTATTTGCAAGAAACCTGGTCATGAGTCAAGGGAATGTCGTTTTAGATGCACTAGATGCAAAATTCCTAATCACTCTAAAAGAGATTGCTGGTACCAAGATAAACAAGAGAAAAATGATGCCAATTTTGTAAAAGATAGTCAAGAAAATCAGTTATTTTATTCTTGCTTGAATGCTCTACATGAAACATAAGATACATGGTTCCTGGATAGTGGATGCAGCAGTCATATGACAATGAATTCCAAGTCTTTTGTGGAACTTGGTCGGAGCTATACTTCTGTAGTAAAGCTTGGATATGGGAAGCTAAAGAAAGTTGAAGGAAAAGGAACCATTGATGTCCATACTGAAGAAGGTAACCAAAAATTTATTCATGATGTTCTTTATGTGCCAAGCTTATCACAAAACCTTCTTAGTGTTGGTCAATTGCTTAGAAAAGGTTATTCTTTATACTTTGATGATGGTGTGTGTACTGTGTATGATAAGAAAAACAAATTGACAGTGGCAAAGGTTGGAATGTCACAAAATAATGTTTTCCCTCTTAGCATGCCATTACATGAGAAAATTGCTTTGAAAAGTGAGGCTGTTGATGAGTCTCATCTTTGGCATCTAAGATATGGCCATTTGAACTATCAAGGCCTTCAATTGCTGAAGCAAAGAAATATGGTGGTTGGTCTTCCTTCAATTCAGAAAAATGACAACGTTTGTGAAGGTTGTATATATGGCAAGATGCATCGTCTTCCATTTCCAAAGACAGCCTGGAGAGCTCGTGCTCCTTTAGAGCTTGTGCATGCAGACATATGTGGGCCAACTAGAACTCCATCACTGAGCAACAAAAGATATTTTCTTTTGTTTGTTGATGATTATACAAGGATGATGTGGATTTATTTTCTTGATCAAAAGTCAGAAGCATTCTCATTTTTTCTTCAGTTTAAAGCTTTTGTTGAAAGGCAAAGTGGTCATCAAATGAAGACCTTGAGAACTGACCGTGGTGGGGAGTTTATCTATAAGCCATTTATGCAATATTGTAAAGAAAATTGCATTCAAAGGCAGCTCACAATTCGAAGAACTCCTCAACAAAACGGAGTAGCTGAACGGAAGAATCGAACAATTGAAGAAATGGCTAAAAGCATGCTCAAGGGCAAGGGATTACCCAACATGCTATGGGCAGAAGCTGTCAACACAGCAGCATATATTCTCAATCGCTCTCCAACAAAAGCAATTAGAGACAAGACTCCATTTGAAGCCTGGCATAAGCGAAAACCTATGGTGAATCAGCTTAAAGTCTTTGGCTGCATAGCATATGCTCATATTCCCTCACAAGAAAGAGAGAAGTTTGATGAAAAGGGGGAAAAGTATATCTTCATTGGCTATAGTGATGAGTCTAAGGGATTTCGCCTTTTGAATCCCAAGATAAACAAGCTAGTGATTGCAAGAGATGTTATTTTTGATGAGTTGGCAGCATGGCAATGGGAGGAAAATGTCCAAGAAAGCAAAAACTGGGAAGTTCCTGCTTCTCTTGATTTTCAAGACAAGTCTAATTCACTTCCAAGCATGAATTCTGAAGAAGCCCCAAGAGCAACATCATCTCCAACTAGATCTTCAAGCACGGTCTTGCCAAATGCAGATACTTATGATTCAGACAGCCCTCCAAGGAAGTTTCGCTCATTGTCAGATATATATCAATCTTGTGAATTTGCATTATTTGCTAGTGAGCCACAAACCTTTGAAGATGCTGCAAAGGAGAATGTGTGGGCAAAAGCCATGGATGAAGCAATTGCTAGCATTGAGAAGAATCAGACATGGGAGCTTGTGGACCTGCCTAATGGAAGAGATGTGATTGGCTTAAAATGGATTTACAAAACTAAGTACAATGAAGATGGCTCAATTCAAAAGCATAAGGCACGTTTGATTGCAAAAGGCTATTCGCAACAGCCTGGAGTAGATTTCCATGAAACATTTGCACCCGTTGTTCGCATGGAAACTATTAGAACTTTCTTAGCTCTTGCTGCACAAATGGAGCTTGAAGTATTTCAGCTTGATGTTAAGTCAGCATTTTTAAATGGTGACTTAGAAGAAGAAGTGTACGTAGAGCAACCGAAGGGATACATGAAGAAAGGCAAAGAAGACAAAGTCTATCGACTTTGTAAGGCATTGTATGGCCTAAAGCAAGCTCCAAGAGCATGGAATAGCAAAATTGACGGCTACTTTCACCAAAATGGTTTTCAAAAAAGCATATGTGAGCCATCACTTTATGTCAAGCGTGAAGGTACTAGAGATTTTCTGGTAATTTGCTTATATGTTGATGATTTGATCTATATGGGCACAAATAGGAAGATGGTTGAGGATTTTAAAAAGGCCATGATGAAAGAATTTGAGATGACTGATTTGGGTTTGATGAAATACTTTCTTGGTTTTCAAGTGCGACAGTCCACCAGTGAAGTTTTTATTTGCCAAGAAAAGTACATTGAAGATTTGCTTAAAAAATTTCACATGGCAGCATGTAAACCAGTGTCCACACCTATGTCTTCTAATGAGAAATTGCAGCAAGAAGATGCAGCGTAAAAGGTAGATGCAAAGACGTATCGAAGCCTTGTTGGTTCTTTGATTTATCTCACAAATACAAGGCTAGATATTGTTCATACAGTCAACCTTATATCAAGGTTCATGAATCAACCTAGCAAGTTGCATTATGCAGCAGCAAAAAGAGTTCTTCGCTACCTGCAAGGCACCAAGAAGCAAGGCATTTTATACAAAAAGGAGAATGGCAACACTCTTGTTGGTTTCACTAACAGTGATTGGGCTGGATCACTTGATGACAGAAAAAGCACGTCTGGCTACATCTTTTGCTTGGGATCAAATGTGATTGCTTGGAGTTCAAAGAAGCAAAAGACAGTTGCCTTTTCTTCAGCAGAAGCTGAATATATTGCAGCAACTGATGCAGCATGTGAAGCTATTTGGCTAAGGAGATTACTTTCAGATTTGCAACAAAAAATTGAAGAACCTACTGTTATTTGCTGTGACAATATGTCAGCTATTGCAATGACTAAGAATCCTGTTTTTCATGCAAGGACTAAGCACATTGAGCTTAGGCACCATTTTATTCGAGACTTGGTTGGTGAAGGTGAAATCCAACTGCAATTTGTCAGTACCAATGATCAGCCAGTAGATGTTCTCACCAAAGCAGCTACAGTTGACAGAATGGAGTGGTTCAAGAAGCAATTAAAGATTACAAATTAAGAGGGGGTGTTAGAATTAATTTGTAATTTTAATAAAGAAATTTCTAGATGATGGCTGTTAGTATTTCAGGTCTGTTGGTGTTCTGTGTTCCTAAGGGTCAGTTACTTGTATCTAGAAGTCTAGAAGGCTCTTTCAAGTATAAATAAGTGCTATTGTACTGGTTTATGCAGATCAGAAAAATCTGGCTAGCATTGTGCAGGAGCAGCAGCTCTGCATCACAAAATTAAAAAAAAAAAGCCTTGTAATCCATTGCTATTTTTTAGTAAAAGTTCCGCATATGCCAACAGATCTTGGAATCGCTTTCCACAATAATGTCCTGGACACCCACATCTCATGCAAACGTTATCCCTTCTTCCATGGCCTTTGCTTCAGTTTTCACGGGTCCTAAGGGTAGCATAAGGCGTTTACTGAGAGCAGCCTCCACTCTCCCAGCATCATATCGGATAATGACTGATACCTATAGAATGGAAACTAGTGAAAACAGCTCCATCGGTATTGATCTTGTACCAAGATTCTGGCGGTGGTGCCCACCGAACCTCTCCATTGTTCACTGGAGATGACAATCTGAAATTGGCAACTTGGAATTCCTCCAGCAAATAACAAGCCTTGTGTAAGATTGCCGATGCTTGTGCCCTCGCATTACCCAGTCTAGCTTCATTAATATTAAACCATAGACACCATGCTACTGTGATAACCAATTCCAATATCTCATCGCCCTGCTGCTCCACAAATTTCAAATGCCATAAGAGATCTATAAATTCCTGGAACCCAAGACCCCGTGTGTTGAAAGATATGCCAGAGATATCCCAAACTTCACGAGCTTTAACATTGTCCCAAAAACACATGCCCGCTGCTTTCAACCTCCTCACCACAAGCCTTACAAGTAGAGTTTTTAATAACGTTCTGACGAACTAGGTTTGCTTTTGCCCTCCTTGCAAAAGATTTAATCTTATTAGGGACGTTAAGCTTCCAAATTGATTTCCAGAATAACTTACGGTTTTGACTATTGGACTCCTCACCAGATTGGTCCGTGTTAGCCGAAGCCATCGCCACCTTATAGGCACCCTTGACTGTGAACTCTCCCTTAGATGTAAATGCCCACACCAAACGATCATCATGTGGTCGAGAACTCAAGAGAATACTTAAAATAGCCGCTGCATCAGTAGGAACAAAGAATTGATGGATCATGTCTGACCTCCCAGCTGTAGTATGTGGATCAATTAGCAACGAGATCCGTGCATCATTAGGGACAGCAGGTCTAAAGGTGGGTTGGAAAGTTGATGGTAGATATAACCAGTTATCTCTACAAATTTAATAGAGTGCCCATTACCACCTGCTACCGTATACCTTGTCTAACAATAAATTATGTTGCCATGATACTTCACCATGCATAAGATGGATTAGGTTTGTGAGAGACTGTAAAAATCGGGATGCTCTCAAAAAAGAGACTTGAGTGCTTTTAAGGGCATTTTTCTTTTTGAATAAGTGGTGTGAAGTCGCCACTTACTTCTTATACAAAAAAATAAATAAATAAATACAAATTACATGATTAAAATACTTCGTTGTCATTGACTGAATAAAGAAAAGTATAACTTTGATAAATTAACCTTACAAGGCTTTGGGTCCTAGTTACAATCTATACAAAAAAAATACAAAGTTTTGATCCTAGTTATAATCTACCAAAATTTAAAGACAAAACACTAAGCTGCCTATTCAAAAATCCTAAGCTCAGGGGCTAGGTTATAGAATGGAAAGATGTTAGACACCTATTCCACCCAGACAAAGTCTGATCTTCTAGACTCTAATGACCAATATACCCTTTTTGCATAATGTTGAATGATATATTGAACACACATGATAGACACTTCACAAAAATTAACTAAAATAAATTTACCTTATGAATGATGTTCTCTTTTAAAAAGAATATTCAGATCAATTTTGAAAATTAAAAAAAAAAAAAAAAAGACTTGGTTTGTAAAAAAATCAAATCTGTTTTGTGTAAGGTAAAAAAATAAAAAAAAATAAAAAAATCAGATCTGTTTTGTGAATTAAAAAAAAAAAATTGGTTTATGAAAAACTAGATCTATTGTTGGAAACAAATAAAAGGACTTTTGAAGTAGGATTCACATTCATTAGACAAATTTATTATGCATGCATCACATATTAAAAAAAACTTTAACCTAACTTTCAATCCCTTCTTTTGAATTTCAAAATCTACAATTTTAAAACAAAGAAAACTTTTTCAAAAAAAATTAGATTTGTATTTAATGAAAATACATATCAATTTTGAGTTTTAGAAAAACTCAAATCTGAATTTGATGAAAATACAGATCAGTTTTGATATTAGAAAAAAAAAAAAAAGATATGTATTTAATGAAAATATAGATTAGTTTTGAGATTTCATAAAAAATAGACCTAAAAATACAGATCAGTTTTGAGATTAGAGAAAAAAAATTAGATTTAAAAATACATATCAGTTTTGAGATTACAGGAAAAAAAAAAAATCAGATCTATATTTAATGAAAATACAGAATAGTTTTGAGTTTTCATTAAAAAAATAAAAAAATAAGATCTGAAAATACAGATCGGTTTTGTGTTAGAAAAAAAAATGAGATCTGAAAATACAGATTAGTTTTGAGATTTTATAAAAAAATTTAAAAAAAAAAAGAAAGAAAAGAAAAGAAAAGCATTGATAGTCATTAGCAGATTTTTGAAATTTAAGAAAAAGAATTACAATAAATAATCATCTAAAAAACATGCAAAGAAAATTCTAGCAAAGTATCTAAGCATGACAATTATATATTAAAGAACAAGACATCATAAAACATACTAAACATATTCATGCATCATAATAATTTATGGGGAAAAAAATAAAAAAAATAAAACCTTTTGCATGAGCGTCCTCTTCTAATGAGTGAATATTTTAGAAATCAAATAAGCTTATTCACCTCTTTGAGGTCTAAAATACCTTACTTACAAAAAAGAAGTTCCTAAAGCAAAAGATTCCAGAACATCTTTAACGTAAGGGGAATTGAAAAGTTAGAAGAGAAGAGCCCTTAATTCTGATTTTTTTTCCCCCTCTATTTATAGAGGTTGGAATGCTGAATGAGATCAGATACGAATTGGAATGCGTCCTTTGTTGGAAAAATACATGTTTGTATCATATACAAAACATACGCAGCGGAAAATTAACGGATCTACTTCATTTGCAATTGATAACATGTATTATGTAAATTTCAGAATATAAGAACAAGAAAGTGTACCTAGGTACGGTGAAATTCAAAACCAAATATTAGAAGTACTTGGGAACACTTTTAATCTTCACTCCAATTCCACTTGTGTCCAAGAAGTATGGTCTCTCAATCAGTTTATATGTGTGTTCAAGGAAGAATAATAGAGTGTCCTACACTCACATACAAACCATTTCATTCTCTTACAAAATTATGTATGTTTTTCTCCTTATAACTAATTATCTTATTAGGCTAGCCTTTTAGGCCATTCCAATTGGGCTAACACTCTGAATAACCAAACCTATTAAACTTATCTTAAGGGAATATTTTATATCTCCGTTAAGAGATTATGAATTCTATCTTGAGAATATATGTTCCATCAACACAAAATGTGGTTGCCCAACATACTGAGATTTTAATCATAACTTTAGATCTCACTCATGATATATCATAGCAACCTACACTTCATGATCAAGTCCATTATTCTCTCAAGATTAAGAGTTCTTGTAAATAAAAGTCGTGAGATTTATTATTCATTTGACAGTCGTTAGGAGAATAATAAATTTCACAGCTGTCCAGTTCAATATGTCTTAACTCTTAAAACATATCAACATATCAACTAGAAGTCTCTACTTCATTATCAAGACAAATCATCTTAGTTTATATGTTATAGATTTCGCAGATGAAATGCCCAAATTCATCACCGACTATGAACTAAAATTCTGAGTTTACAAAGAACTTGTGACTTATTTCTTCTATGACTAAATCACACACTCTGCATCTCATGGACTATATGATAATGTCCAAATTAAATATCCATGTTACCATTATTTTAGGTAATAATAAAAAAACTTTATTAATTACAACATTAAGTCATACATAATGTCATACATAGCATCATACAATAGGATTTAAGGGCACTAATCCTAACAATCTCCCACTTTCCCTAAAGACTATTGTGCACTAATCTAACTCTCATTTCCTCCAAATGTGACTCAAAAATCCTTTGGGGCAAGGCTTTGGTAAAGGGATCTGCTAGATTATTTGCACTATCTATCTTTGCTACTACTACATCTCCTCAAGCAACAATGTCTCGAATGATGTGGTACTTTCTCTCAATGTGCTTTCCTTTTTTGTGATTCCTTAGATCTTTGGATTGTGCAACCACTCCACTATTGTCGTCACAAAACAATGTGATAGGAACTTGCTCTTAGGGTTGTGCAGAAAACCCACCGACCCGCCAAACCCGACCCAACCCAACCCGATCCGCCGGGTTGGGTCGGTTTTTAAGGCTTGGTGGGTTGGGTTGGGTTGGGTTACAAAAAATTTTTTTATAGTGGGTCGGGTTGGGTTTGGGTCATAAAATTACAAACCCGACCCGACCCACCCATATTTAATATATATTAAAAATATATTATATATTTAATAATTTTTTTTTTAAATTAGTTGTAGGGCACTTATATATATATATTTAAATATATATATATTATATATTTAATAATTTTTTAAAAAAAAAAAACCAGCTGTAGAACAGCACTTCCTCGGTTCCTCCTACTAATACTAATTTAATATATATATATATATATATATAATATATTATATAATTAATAAAAATTTTAAAATAACCAGTTTTTCTTATCCTATATAAAAGCCAATTAGTTCACACAAACCCTAATAAATTACTATTGTTTTTTAGTCATTAGTATTATTTACCTTTAAGGAGTTACATTCATACTAGTTTTTAGGTTTTTTTAATATATTAATATTTATATTTTTTTCTACTCAATTTAATAATAAAAAAAAAAAAATTTGTCAAACCCATGGGTTCAACCCAACCCAACCCGACCCATGTAGGTTGGGTTGGGTTGGGTTGAATTTTTTTTTACCCACCATGGTGGGTTGGGTCAAAAAATCCCCTCAACCCGACCCATGCACACCCCTACTTGCTCCATTCTCACAACACCAAGATCAGAAAGGAATTTCTTGAGCCAAACAGCTTCCTTTGCTGCTTCACAAGCAGCAACATATTCAGCTTTCATGGTGGAGTCAGCAATACAAGATTGCTTAACACTCCTCCAACTTATGGCTCCACCTCCAAAAGTGAATACATAACCTGAAGTGGACTTTCTGAAATCAAGAACTGATTGAAAATCTGAATCTGTATAGCCAATAGGTATCAAATCCTCACACCGATAAACAAGCATATAATTTCTTGTTCTCCATAGATACTTGAGGATATGCTTTACAACTTGCCAATGTTTTGCTGCTGGATTTGATTGATATCGGCTAACCATGCCAACTGAATAACAGATATCTGGTTTAGTACAAAGCATGGCATACATAAGACTTCCCACTGCAAAAGCATAAGGAACTTGTCTCATCATATTTTCTTCCTCAAGAGTCTTAGGCCTTTGGTCATCAGACAGAGGAACTCCATGTGTGAAAGGAAGCAGTCCTTTCTTGGAGTTTTGCATGCTAAACTGTTCTAGAACCTTATCTATATATCCAACTTGTGACAAACCTAACATTCTAGTCGGGCAATCTCGCCAAAGCTTAATCCCTAGAATGAAGTTAGCTTCGTCCAAGTCCTTCATATCAAATTGGCTTGACAACTAAACCTTTACTAATGACATTACCCCCACATCATTTCCAATGAGTAGAATATCATCAACATAAAGCGCTAGGAACATTACTACTTTATCTTGATGTCTTTTGTACACACATGGTTCATCAAGATTTTGTTCAAAACCAAATGACTTGATTGCTTGATCAAATCTAATGTTCCATGACCTAGATGCTTGCTTAAGTCCTTAAATGGATCTTTTCAACTTGCATACCATATGCTCTTGGTTCTTTGCTATGAAACCTTCCGGTTGCATCATGTAGATTTCTTCTTCAAGATTGTCATTTAGAAAAGCAGTCTTGACATCCATTTGCTAAATCTCATAATCATAATGAGCAGCAATGGATAAGAGAATTCTGATAGATTTAAGCATTGCTACTGGTGAAAAGGTTTCTTCATAATCAATACCTTCTTTTTTTGTATACCCTTTCGCCACTAGCCTTGCTTTAAAGGTTTCAACCTTTCCATCTATCCCTCTCTTCCTCTTGTAAACTCATTTGCAACCAACAGATTTAATGTCATTAGGCACCTTTACAAGATCCCAAACTTGATTGGAATACATTGAATCTAATTCAGATTTGCATTTATATCATTCATTGCCTCTTCATAAGAATAAGGATTAGTTTCAGCCTTTCTTGAGATAGCTTCATAAGTTTCTCCCAGACCTATAAATCTTATAGGTAGCCGAACCATCCTCCCACTACGACGAGGCACCTGTATACTAGACATCTCATGGGTAGTATCTTGTGGTGTATCTAATACAACCACATCATCCCTAGTTTCATCCATTGGTTGTTCATTTACAGGTTCACCTATTTCAGCCAAAACAACTTTACTTCTAAGATTAAAATTATTCATATAATCATCTTCCAAAAATTTTGCATTGGTGCTAACAAACACTTTGTTATCTTTATGATTTTAGAATAAATAACCCTTAGTTTCCTTCGAATACCCTAAAAACATGCATACTTCTGTTTTAGCTTCCAATTTATCAGACTTCCCTTTCAACACATGTGCTGGACATCCCCAAACATGGAGATATTTCATACTAGGCTTGCACCCACTCCACAATTCCTTAGGTATGTTGGGAACTGATTTTGATAGAAATAAATTTAAAATATGCATTATAGTTTTTAGTGCATATCCACAAAAGGAAATTGGTAAAGTTGAATAACTCATCATGGACCTAACCATTTCTAAAAGAGTCCTATTCCTTCTCTCTGCTACACCATTTTGTTGGGGAGTTCTAGGTGTAGTCAATTGGGATACAATCCCAATTTGAGTTAAGTATTCCTTGAAATCCCCAAGAAGGTATTTGCCACCACGATCAGATCGAATGGCCTTTATGTGTACCCAATTGATTCTCAACTTCAGCTCTAAACTCTTTGAACTTTTCAAAGGCTTCGGACTTCCGTCTCATTAGGTACACATAACCATATCTTGAGTAATCATCGGTAAAAGTGATGAAGTATTTATAACCTCCTTTTGCTTGGGTTGACATAGGACTACATACATCCGTATGAACTAATTCAAGCAACTCTTGAGCTCTTCTAACTTTTGCATTAAAAGGTCATTTGGTCATTTTGCCTTCCAAACAAGATTCACAAACTGGAAATCCATCAAAGTCTAATGGCTCTAAGAGACCATCTTTGATCAATCTTTGAATTCTGTTTGAATTAATATGACCTAAACGCAAATGCCAAAGATATACATCATTAGTAGAAGGAAACTTTCTCTTTAATGATTTCACATGTGAATTATTATCTAATTCAGAATTATATAATTCATGCTTATCAGGAGTTAAAATATAAAGACCATCAACAATATTGCCAGAACAGATAAACACTTTATCCTTCTTTATTACAACATTGTCTTTCAAGATAACACAATATCCATGTTTACCTAAATAAGTTGCAGAAATTAAATTCCTACAAACATTAGGTACATATAGACAGTCTTCCAATATTAAAACCCTAGAATCAAAGTATAAATTAAACACTCCAATAGCTACAATTGGAATCCTGCTCCCATCAGCCAAAGTAAGAAACAATTCCCCTTCACCCAGCTTTTTGGTCTCCTGGAACCCCTTCAAAGAATTGCAGATATGATTAGTACAACTTGAATCCACACACCAAGAATCCGTGGGATTTTTTACTAAACATATTTCAAGAAAAATTGAACTTCTCATACCCTTATTCTTGGCATCTCTAAATATTGGACAATTCCTCTTCCAATGACCTTTCTCACCACAATGAAAACACTTTCCTTTGGCGTAATCCTTTTTATTTCCCTTGTTGGCAACTCCTAAGGCAATTTATTTACCATCTTGCTTGGTGAAGTCCTTCTTCTTTTTCTTCTTCTTCTTCTTCTTAACCTTGCCTTTTGACTTAGGTTGAGAAGTAGAAGCTTCAACCATATTGGCATCAGCACTGGATGTATAAAGAATGCCTTCCACCACTACCAATTCATTCATTAATTCAGACAATGAATAAATCTTTTTGTTCATATTATAATTAAGTTTGAATTTCTTGAATGATTCTAGTAGTGACAAGAGTATCATATCCACTTGGGATTCTCCATCAATATTGGCACCTAAAACTTCTAGTTTATTCAGATTAGAGATCATCCTAAGACAATGCTCCCTCACTGAAGTGCCTTCAGCCATTTTGGTATTATAAATTTGCCTCATAGTTTCTTGCCTTGCAGAATGGCCTTGTTCACCAAACATCTCTTTTAAACTTAGCATTATGTCCGATGCTAGTTCTACATCCTACATTTGATGTTGTAGAACATTTGAGATAGATGCTAGGATATAGCACTTGTCCATCTCATTAGATTTCTGCCAACGATCATATCACTGTTTTTCCTCAAGAGGAGCATATAATGATGGAAAGTTAGGACAAGGTTGACTAAGCATATACTCGTGCTCTTTAGCAGTAAGAATAATGTCCAAATTTCTTTTGCAGTCAACATAGTTGGATTTATTCAGTTTTTATTGTTAAGAATAGCAACAAGTTGGCTAAATGATGCCATGATTAAATCTGAAAACAATAAACATGAATATAATAAGTAAATTGGACATTATCAATTTAGCATATAAACATATAGTATGGAACTTTAATAAAACCATAATATAATATATGCAACGACAACCCAATCCATGTCTATAATTCTTTGGTAGCAAGTATATTATAAACACCACAATTGATGGAGAACTGAATGCTCGAAAATGTGTTAAAACACAAGAGCTATTTAGACCGCCAAATTAAAGTTACGGCTCGATTGATTTTACTCTAACTTAATACTAAGTGCGGAATAGGGTAAATGTGAGCGGATAAACAAACAAGCTACTCTAACCCATAAACATTATAACACAACAGTAAAATGAAAGGTAAAATAGTAAGGAAGAAGAATGCAAACACAAGATAACACGCTGATGTGTTATCAAAGAGGCAATCGAAGAACTCGGTGACAAACCTCTCCGCCGCCCTCCTAGCAGTAATCGATCCACTAGACAATCAGTTGGGATACATGGGTTAGCAAAAAACCCTTCAACCCTAATCTACCCGATGAACCTAAACCCTCCAAGCTCCTACTCCAACAAGGCTTCTTGGAACTATGTCTTGTCTAGCTCTCTGGATCCCACAACAAGCTCCATGTTGCATATGCCATCCTTGGCTTCTTCCAATACTTCCCAGCAGCACCAAAATCTTACTTGACACTCTGAAAGGGTGTGATAAGTGTTTGGGCTATCAACCTCTCAATGATATGGAAATCGAGAGGTAGGAATTGAGGAAAATCCACAAGCAATTATGTAGAGGATTGTGGGTATAACAATCTCTAACTCTCAAGGTTTGTGGCTAGGGTTTCTCTCTGAAGCACTCCTCAACTTTTGTGGGTAATGTGGGTATATATAGTGTGGGTATAGAAAGTGTGTATCGGATAGCATAGTTTAGCAAAACAGAATGTTTCGCGAGTGTCACGCAGGAAGGCCTTACCCGCGAGCTACTCACAAAACACAGTTGTCTCCATCTATCCTATCTCTTCGCATTCCAATCATGTGCAAGGCACATGCATCATTTCGCGGGATGCTTAGTCGCGAAATACCCGCAAAAACTCTTCTGTCTTCAATTAGTTGAGTCTTCACACACTCACTCTCTATCACACAACCCTTATAATTAAATCCCACAATAAATACAAGGTATAAAAGATTGAATAAAATTACAATCAAATTTGGTATGGAATAAAAGCCAACAAAAGACATAGTTGTAAATTACAACTTTACAATCTCCCCCTTTGGCTATTCCGTGACAAAACCTCTAAAAATAGACTCTAGACTTAAACGTGAGTTTGGGAACAGTGGCAAAACTCACTCACACCTAATCTAGAAGTTGTGAAGCACTTGCACGTATATACCTGTAACCTGAAACACTTGCACACAAACAAAACTTTCATTAAGCTTATGACAAGTTGAATACATGGTACGTATATGAGCAAGTAAAATGCGATCAAGTTTGTAAACACAATATAAACATGTAAGTATATCTTGATCATACAAGAACAGTCATTAAAGAATGACTACAATGAACATTTAACAAGTAAATGCTCATCTGGACATGAAATACAATGAAGATCACTCACAAGGATCAATTGCATGTCCAACACACGAAGTATATGCATTTAGGATACAAGATCCTACTAGGGTACAAGATCCTACTAGGGTACAAGTGTGAGGTACTCAAGACATATTAGCAATATCTTAAAAGCACAAAAAAAATGCTACAAAGCAATAAGGTAAACACAACTACTGAATATAAACTGAAATTAAAACAGAGTACTAAAGCTTTAAACGAAAACAGTAAAAACAATAAACCAATAGTTATAAAAGCTAAAGTAAACACAGGTAAACCGCCTGAATGAACCAATGTTTCTAAGCCCTAAGCTATGCTCCCCCTAACTGTGCAAGCTCCCCCTCAAAATTTTCTCCCCCTTTTTGACCGGAATGGTCAAAGAGGCTAGAACTGATCAGACTCTAAATCTAAACCATGGGCTACTGACAAGTCGTCGATCTGAGAAGATAATGCTATGATCTGACCCTGGACATAAGCAAACTGGTCCGCGGTGTGCTGCACATGGGAGTCTAGCATAGTGTACATCTGTTCTACTCTGGCAAGAAGACGATCGAGTTTGTCTGGTCCTCGAGTGGGGGCTGAAGAGGATGGTTGTGCTGAAGTCTCTGGTGCAGAAGTGAATCTATCAATCTCCTCCTCTGTATCTCCTCCCTTCTTTTCCACATGATCCCATGGTGCACACCTTGTTTTGGAGCCTATCAATCTCTGGTGCACACCTTGTTTTGGAGCCTTTGATGTGAGCTATGCTCCTAGTCACTGTGTGTGCACCGATGGGATAGTCCCTCTGAACGACTGTGAGACCACTCGGAATTTTGAGTCTTGTCTTCGCAATTAGGCCCATAATCAGTGAGGGAAAAGGCATAACTGTTCTAGAATTTTGCTTCTCAATGCTCCTCTTCATAATGTGGAAGATGTGTCCATAAATATCAATCTCTTTGTGAGTGAAGAGATCATACAAGAAGATTGTCCTTGGAGTGGACAATGTAGTGAGGTTGGTGACCGGGTATAAATTGTTAATCATCACATGAGCAAGGTTTCTCATCTCTGGACTGAATGAGATTGTATTCATGGAGGTTTTCTTAGGAGTACCACCAAGTATCTTTACCATCTCCTCAGTAGAGTCCAATCTATCCTCATATTGCACCGTGATTCGGTGTGAAGGAGGACGAACTTCTAAGAACTCCTAAATATTGTCCTTAGTGATGACAAACTCTTTGTGCCTTACCCAACAATTTATATTATCCCCTTCAACACTAGCATTGGAGAAAAATTCTCTAATAATCTCCTAAGTACACTACTCCAACAAGATTCAACAATTTTGTCCATGTCCTTTCCTTGAACACTTCAGGTATGAAAGTGTCCACAAGGTTTTCCAACTTAACAACCCTTTCCATGATAAAGGTTGCTCTTTTGTAGTAGTCATTATACTTTAAGTCTGCCTCCATGGACCTAAAGTTGTCAAAATCTGTGCATGCACGCTTTGAGGTTGGTTTCTTGGAAGTTGAATGTTTGGTAGGAGACATCTGCATAAGGGAACATAGAACAGACAAGAAACATGTGCACAACCATAAGACAGAACACAAAACTTGATTAGATTCAAGTTAGTTCAAATCATAAGTAAAGCAACTTAAAACAGAGTTTAGCCAACTCAAAACAAAGCAAACAAATTTAAAAGAGCATGCTATAAGTGTTAAAACATGTAAACATAAATACAATGCATGAAAATAAGAGACTGTGCATGTGTTGTGCATGTGCTGATGCAAGTGAGTGCAGTAGGAGGTGCATGGGGTGTGCCTAGAGGATGCCTAGTGTGTGCATGGCATGGCATTGAGGGACAATTTGGGAAAAGTTTTTAGAACACACTCTCATTGATCAAAACAAGTTAAACATGGTCAATCAAGAGTAAACCCAAGCAAAGGAACTCACTTGAGTCCAATTCAACACAAGAATGTCACTAGGACATTCTGTCAAACACCTAACATGCAACAGTGCACAACACCTATGAAGAATGCATGAACATGATGAAATTTTCCTCAATACATGTTTTTAATGCCTCATGGGGCCTATTCTCTACAAAATTTTGATTAGGATGCGGCTGTCTAATCTTATGCTCACTCTCCTAGATTTCAATTCGGCCATGGCCATCTAGCGCTATGCCAACTCTCCAATATTTCGATTCGCCCATGACAAACTAATCCTACGCTCACTCCAGGATTTTGATTTGGCCATGACCATCAAATCCTATGTTCACTCCGAGATTTCAATTCAGCCACCACCGTCTAATCCAATTCTCTCTCTAGGATTTCAATTCGGATGCGACCGTCTAATCCTATGCTCTCTCGTAGATTCTAATTCAACAAGGACCTTCTATTCCTATGCTAATTCCAAGATTTCGATTTGGCCACGAATGGAAAATCCTATGCTTTTGCTCGAATTTTGATTTCTCCACAACCGTCTCATCTTATGCTCTCTCCAGGATTTCAATTCGACCACGACCATCTAATCCTATGCTCTCTCTAGGATTTTGATTCGGCCACAACTATCTAATCCTATGCTCTCCCAGGATTTTGATTCGGCCACGATAGTCTAATCTTATTCTCTCTCCAAGATTTTGATTCAGTCCCGACCATTAAACCCTTTGGTCTCTCTGGGATTTCGATTCGTCCACGACCATTTAATCTTATGCACTCCAGGATTTCGATTCAGCCATGACCGTCTAATCCTACTCTCTCTCCAGGATTTGGATTCAGCAACGACCGTCTAATCCTATGTTGTATATAGGATTTCAATTCGGCCATGATCGTCTAATCCTACGCTCTCTCTAGGATATCGATTCAGCCGTGACCGTTTAATCATATTCTCTCTCCAGGATTTCAATTTGGCCTAGGACTGTCTAATCCTATGCTCTCTCGAAGATTCTAACTCGGCCAGGACTATCCAATCCTATGCTCTTTCCAGGATTTCGATTCGGCCTCACACGTCTAATCCTACACTTTCTCTAGGATTTCAATTTGGCCACTACCATCTAATCCTATACTCTCTCCAGGATTTCGACTCGGCCCCGACCGTCTAATCTTATGCTTTCACCAAGATTTCGATTTCGCCATGATCGTCTAATCCTATTCTCTCCAGAATTTTGATTAGGATGCGACTGTCTAATCCTATGCTCACAATCCTGGATTTTGATTCGGCCATGACCGTCTAACCCTATGCCATCTCTCCATGATTTCGATTCGCTCAAGACAAAGTAATCCTACGCTTGCTCCAAGATTTGGATTTGGCCATGACCGTCAAATCCTATGTTCCCTCTGAGATTTTGATTTGGCTGCCATAGTCTAATCCGATTCTCCCTCCAGGATTTCAATTCAGATGCGACCATCTAATCCTATGCTCTCTCGTAGATTTCGATTTAACCAGGACCGTCTATTCCTATTCTAATTCTAAGATTTCGATTTGGCCATGAACGGCTAATCCTATGCTTTCTCTCGAATTTCGATTTGGCCACAACCATCTCATCCTATACTTTCTTAAGGATTTCGATTCAGCAATGACCGCCTAATCCTCTTCTCCCTCCAGGATTTCAATTCAGCCACGACCATCTAATCCTATGCTCTCTCTAGGATTTCGACTTGGCCATAACCATCTAATCCTATGCACTCTCCGGGATTTCGATTTGGCCACAACTGCCTAACGTTATCCTGTCTCCAGGATTTCAATTCGGCCATGACTGTCTAATCTTACGCTTTCCGGGATATTGATTCAACTACGACAGTTAAATCCTATGCCCTCTCCAGGATTTCAATTTAGCCACGAACGTCTAATCCTATGTTCTCTCTGGGATTTCGATCCAGCCACGACCGTGTAATCCTTTTCTCTCCCAGGATTTCGATTCGACCACGATCGTCTAATCTTATGCTCTCTCCAAGATTTCGATTCGGTCTCGACCATCTAACCCTTTAGTTTCTCTAGGATTTCAATTCGTCCACGATCATCTAATCTTATGCACTCCAGGATTTCGATTCCGCTGTGACTATCTAATTCTATTCTCTTTCTAGGATTTCGATTTGGCCACAACTATTTAATCTCTTGCTCTCTCTCCGAGATTTCGATTCGGTCACGACCATCTAATCTTATGCTCTCCAGGATTTCGATTTGGTGACGACCATCTAATCCTATGCCATCTCTCCAGGATTTTGATTCCGCCACGACCGTCTAAACCTATGCATTCTCCGGGATTTCGATTCGGCGGCAACTATCTAACCCAATGCATTCTTTGAGATTTTGATTCGGCCGCGACATCTAACCCTATGCTGTCTCCAAGATTTCGATTTTGAGATGACCGTCTAATCTTACACTCTCTAGGATGTCAATTCAGCCATGACAGTCTAATCCTATGCCCTTTCCAAGATATAGATTCAGCTACAATCGTCTAATCCTACTCTCTCTCCAAGATTTGGATTCAACAACGACCGTCTAATCCTACGTTGTATCTAGGATTTCAATTCGGCCATGATCGTCTAATCCTACACTCTCCAAGATATCGATTCAGCTGCGACCGTTTAATCAAATTCTCTCTCTAGGATTTAAATTTGGCCCAGGACCGTCTAATCCTATGCTCTCTTGGAGATTCTAACTCGGACAGGACCATCTAATCTTATGCGCTTTCCAGGATTTCGATTCGGCCTCGGATGTCTAATCCTACGCTTTCTCCAGGATTTTGATTTGGCCATTACCATCTAATACTATGCTTTCTCCAAGATTTCAACTCGGCCCCGACCATCTAATCTTATGCTTTCACCAAGATTTTGATTTTGCCATGATCGTCTAATCCTATTCTCTCCAAAATTTTGATTAGGATGTGACTGTCTAATCCTATGCTCACTCTCTTGGATTTCAATTTGGCCACAGTCGTCTAACCCTATGCCATCTCTCCAAGATTTCAATTCACCCACAAAAAACTAATCCTACGCTCGCTCTAAGATTTTGATTTGGCCACGACAGTCAAATCCTACGTTCCTTCCAAGATTTTGATTCAACCACAACCATCTAATCCGATTCTCTCTCCAAAATTTCAATTCAGATATGACCATCTAATCCTATGCTCTCTCATAGATTCTAATTCAACCAGGACTGTCTATTCCTATGCTACTTCCAAGATTTCGATAGACCCACGAACGGCTAATCCTATTCTCTCTCCAAGATTTCGATTTGGCCACAACCGTCTAATCTCTTGCTCTCTCTCCGGGATTTCAATTCGGTCACGACCGTCTAATCTTATGCTCTTCAGGATTTCGATTCAGTGACGACCATCTAATCCAATGCCATCTCTCCAGGATTTTGATTCAGCCACGAACATCTAATCCTATGCTCTCTCTGGGATTTCGATTCGGCCATGACCATCTAACCCTTTGCTCTCTCTGGGATTTCAATTCAGTCATGACCATCTAATCCTATGCTCTCTCTAGGATTTCGATTCAGCCATAATCATCTAATCTTGTGCTCCCACGAGGATTTTGTTATGGCCCCGAACATCTAATCTTATGCTCTCTAGGATTTCGATTCGGCTAAGACCTTCAAATCCTATGCTTTCTCTAGGATTTTGATTCAGCCATGACCGTCTAATCTTATGTTCTCTATATTGAAGTTTCCAAACTACTCCTCTGAGAGATTCAGATCCGGTCTTGCCCGTTCATCTCACTAAGACTTTAATTTGGCCACGATCATCTAGTGGTGGCAATTGACTATTTCACCAAGTGGGTAGAAGCAGCCACCTACTTCGTATTGAAGGCTAAGCATGTGGCTTGGTTCTTAGAAAACAACATCATATGTCGATTTGGGATGCCCCAAGAGATCATCTCTAACAACAAGACGGTAGTGACATACAAAGATTAGGCCGAGAAGCTTCCATTTGCCTTATGGGGTTATAAAACTTCTATCCGTGTGTCGACTGGGGCAAACCTTACTCTTTGGCTTACGGTAGTGAGGCGATACTTCCAATTGAGGTGGAGATACAATCTTTGGGGGTATTGGTGGAAACCAAGGTCCTAGAAGAGGATTAGGCTAAGGCAAGATAAGAACAATTGGCCTTGATAGATGAGAAGAAGGCTATGACACAATATCATACATAAGGGTACTAAAAAAGGGTTTCTAGAGCATTCAACAAGAAAGTGAAACTGAGAAGCCCTAAAGAAGGGGACTTGGTCCTAGAGGTGCTTAAAGATGAGACTTTTGATCCAAGAGGAAAGATGAAACTAAGGTGGTTTGGGCCTTTTATCATTAAGAAGATCATGTTTGGAGGTGCTACATGGATCACAAATTTGGATGGAGAAGTGATGCTTCACCCAATTAACATGGATAGACTTCAGAAATACAACATTTAAAGGGAAAAAAAAAAAAAAAAAAAAAAAAAAAAAAAAAAAAAAAGCCTGCTAGGTTTTCAACCTAAAAGGGCAGCCTAGGCAAAAATTAAGACAAAAGAACCTCGCTAGATTGAAAACCCAAAAGGGCAATCTAGGCAAAAGTTAGGGGAAAAGACCATGGGCATGGCGAAAATTCCCGAAGGGATGTCATGGGCAAAAATTACACGGCAAAGGAAAAAAAAAAAAAAAAACAAAACAAAACAAAACAAAGGAATGAGATGACGATAAGCAAAGATAATAAAAATTGATTCTTTTATTGCTCAAATTAAAAGGTAATAAGATTGTTTTCATAGGGAATTTGGAACACTCCAGTCCTTTATTAAATTCAAAAAAAAAAAAAAAAAAAAAACATGAGAATCATAAAGTGTAGAAAAGTAAAATATGGGATATATCAAGGTAGTCACTCAACCTTCCTTGCTTTCTTGCTAGTCTTTATGCAAGCTTTCTCGTCCCTTAGAATCCACTTCATGTCATCCTCCAACCATTGCTTGTACCCCACAATGGGATAGATGTACTGAGGAGGAGCAATGCCTCTAGTCACCCTACAGCATGGCCAAGCCTCATGAAGCCTACCCAAGATCCTATTAGTAAACACCTCGGTGTGGAAGGCACTGAAAGTTCAAATAGTGTATATAACACCCTTGAACGTTTAGACCCCCAATTACAAATTAACCAATTCAAGCTTTATGACAAACAACTAGTGTGCGGAAAATGAACAAAAGCTATAAATAGAATTGGTAAACAATCTAAGCTAATTAAAATCACAACCCACAGCAGATAATAAAAAGCAAAGATAAAAGAGAAGAAAGATAAAACACACGGACAACATACGATATGTTATCAAAGAGGAAACCGAAGCCCTCGGCATAAAACCTCTCCGTCGCCCTCCAAGCGGTAAGTAATCCACTAGAAAATATAGTTGGGATACATGGACAGCAATAGACCTTCCAAGCCTAATCTACCAGTGCACCTAAGCCCTCCATGCTTCTTGCTCCAACGAGGTTGCGCCAAACCTATTTCTTTTCTAGTTTCCCGGATTCCGCTACTTGACCATAGCATCAACCAATGTAGATTGGTTCCTTCCTAACTGCTTCCCAGAACACCAAACAGCCCTCTCACAGTAATAGATATGGTGAGAACAGGTTTTCGCAAAAGACCTTTCAAGGGTTTAACAATGGAGAGGAAGAGAGTTGAGGAATTTGAAGAGACTCTTATGTAAAGATTGTAGATGAATCAATCTTGTTTTACTCTAGGGTTTCTCTCTCAAAATTCTCTCTGGAAGCTGTCTTTCTTTTGTGGGTATAAGGGATATTTATACTGGGGTGAGAATGGAATGTGAAGAGTCAGGTTTTTCAAAACAGGGGTGGCTCGCGGCTTGACTGAGTCGCGAGATCCAGCTGCTCAATAATAGAACGGCCAGTTGTCCTATTTTGTCCTGTAGTGCTCCAGCTAGCATGACGCTTCAACTTCTGGCATGCTTGGCACGTGTGCTGCTTCTGGCGGCTTGAAGTCACGAGTCACCCGCAAGATCAAGTCGTGAGTCTTTGTTTTCTTGCACACTCTTGAGCATCTCAACACTCTATCTCACTCACTACCCTTACAATAATCCCACCTAAATACAGGGTTACTAAATGCTGAAATACAATCAAATTTGGCACGGAATAAAGCCATCAAGATGGTTGATTAAATTCAACCTTACAGGCACCTTCATGACTAGGAGCTCCTTAGCGCTCTCTAAATTTCCTTGAGATATGACAAGTGGAGTAATATGAGCAACGGTGAACCATGCGAGAGCATTAGTGAAAAAAATATAAATAATAATGAAAGAGGATATAAGGTGCCTCGATGGGTTGAAAATCAAAAGGCAATCCATGCAAAATTAGAGGAATCTTGCTAGGTTGAGAACCTAGGCAAAAGTTAGGGATTATACCTAAAGAAGAAGAGGACTCCCCGCAGAGAAGTTTGCTTCCTTCCTATGAAAGGCATCCAAACCATTGAAGGTTTCCGCCAAGATCAAGCCCACTGGGTTACCTCTCTTTAGCTCAGAAACCACCATGCATATTCGGAGTTCCACACAATATGACCCTTGGACCAAGAAGTACCTTGAAAGAACCTATAAGCAAAAGGCATGAAGAAAGTATGAATGTGGCCTCTCATTTACGAGAATAGCCAAGTTGGAAAAGTGTACCAAAACCAAGCTAAGGTTAAGTTTGCCAAAGACGCACCACCTATTTGTCGTAGCAAGAGGGACGTCCAACACAACTTGCAGCAAAGAGGGGAGATCCCCACCCATGGTAGGGAAGATGAGATCATCAATCTCCTGTTCACCCAATAGTTGGGCATAGTTTTACTCCATTGAAGTGAAAAACATGCCAAGTAGGGACCCAATAGTTGGCAGCAGCACGAAGAAAAGGCTTATCCACCCTTATTTGATGGTATTGAAAGACACAAGAAAGACCATAGGGGTCGATGGAATCCTTGAAATCAGGACTAAACCTCCTAATCCAAGCCGAGACATCAAGTGGAGAATTTTCTGCCATTAAGGGACCTTAGAAAAGTGCTCTCTGAGTTGAAAATACGTTGGTGAGGGTTTTGGGACCCAAATGGCTTCTTTTATACTTAATATGTGCCCTTAAATCCTATTGTATAATGCTATGTATGACATTGTGTTGTGATTAATAAAATTGTCTTATTGTTATCTAAAATAATGGTAACATGAATATTTGGACATTATCACATCATCCATAAGATGCATTGTATGTGATTTATGTGATTTAGATATAAGTAATAAGTTCTTTGTAAATTCAGAATTTTACTTCATAGTCGGTGATGAAATTGGGCATTTCATCTGCGAAGACTATAACATATCAACTAAGATGATTTGTCTTGATCATGGAAGTGGAGACTTCTAGTTAATATGTTTTAAGAGTTAAAACATATTGAGCTAGACCACTATGAGATTAATTATTCTCCTAATGACTATCAAATGAATAATAAATCTCATGATTTCTATTTACATAAACTCTTAATCCTGAGAGAATAATGGACCTGATCATGAAGTGTAGGTTGCTTTGATATATCAAGAGTGAAATCTAAAGTCATGATCAAAACCTCAGTATATTGGGCAGCCACATTTAGTGTTGATGGAACATATATTCTCAAGATGAAATTCATAATCTCTTAACAGAGATATAAAATATTCCCTTGAGATAAGTTTAATGGGTTTGGTTATTCAGAACGTTAGGCATAACTACTTTAGTAAGGAGTTACGAAAGTATATATTTATGAAATTGGATTTCATAAATATATGATGAATAACTTAGAGGATTAAACCGAGTACTTAAAGATTAAAATGTAGTAATCTTCAAAGTGGTAGTCTACATTCATGACTTTGTATTAGTACGAATATTTTATGAAGGGGTTATATGTATAATAAAGTCTTGGGATATAATTTATTAATAAGGTCTAGGGTGCAATTATATTTATAGAGTGGCATTAAATATAATTAATGGTAATTTTGGACTTGTCAAGAGTTGACAGAAAAGCCCAAAACCCATTAGAGCTAGTGTCTTATTTGTTCCCTTTTAGTCCCACTCCAAGCCACATGGTAAAGCCCAATTGGAATGGCCCAAAAGGCTAACCCAATTAAATAATCAGTTATAAGGAGAGAAACATACAAAATTTAATAAGAGAATGGAAATGGTGTGTATGTGAGTGTAAGTCACTCTCTTATTCTTCCTTGAACACATACATATAAATTGATTGAGAAACCACACTTCTTGGGCAAAAGTAGAATTGAAGTGAAGATTAAAAGTATTCCCAAGTACTTCTAATCTTTGGTTTTGAATTTTACCGCACCAAGGTACGCTCTATTGTTCTTAAATTCTAAAATTTACATAGTACATGTTATCAATTGCGAATGAAGTAAATCCGTTAATTTTTCCGCTGCGTATGTTTTGTGTGAGATACAAACCATGTTTTTCCAACAATTGGTATCAGAGCAGTCTTCAATTTTGAATTTGTATAACATGTTTTGTGAGTTTCGGAATTAGAGGTATTAATTTCATGATGTTAGAAGATTCTACAATTAATTTTCTACATGGTTGTTGAAATTACTGTTTAATAAAAACTGATATTGATGTTATGATGTTGTTTAAGTTTGATATTAAGTATGATAAATTGAACTTTAAGGCTATAGCATCAATGGAATTCAGTTTTGATCTCAAACTAAATCTATTATACTCATATGATGGTAGTTTGTTCATGAAAAACCGTTGAAAACTGCTTGGTGAAAATTCTGGAAAATTCAGTTTCACGTGTTTCAACTGATCGTGAATTCCCTTTGATTGATCAAATGTTCCCTTTCGATTGATCAAACAAGAATCAAGAATCGATCGAGTCAACCCTAGAGATTGTGATGAATTAATTAAAATTTTGTCTGATCGAGAATTCCTTTCGATCAATCGAATTTTCCTTTTTGATCGATCGAATAGGAATCGAGAATCGATTGAGTCATCCAGATTGTTTATTAAAATTTTCTACATGATTTCGATCGATCCAGAGATACATTTAATCAATCGAAAAGTTGTGGGTTTTGAATTTACACTAAGTGTTTTCACAATTAAAAGTACAAGGCTATGTGTAATGAGATTACACATGTTTTCTAATTAAAAACCTTTCTTTTAAAATATCTAGTGGGAGAGAGATACAAGGGTTGGATCTCACGGCCTCCATTGTCGGTTCATAGTAGTATGGAATATATACTTTGTCTTTGCTTCGAGCTTAGCATTCCATGCGGAGAGTATTTATTTCATGGTCCTACAAGATTGAACTTCCTAGTTTATAGTGGTTTGATCAAACACCTTGTCTTAGCCTTGAGCTTTGCATTCCATGCGGATGGTGTTTTGAGTCATGGTACTATAAGTTAAACATGTTAATGGTAGATGAAATGTGGCTACACATGACTCTAGACAATGGTATACACTAGACTAAATATTATAATATCTTTTATGCTAAGTTCTTACTATTATTATTTAGAGGCTAAATGTATAACGGCATATTATTAGTGTTTGATAAGAGTTATCATGATAGCACTAATAATGAGAATAGTTCTCAATCAATCATAGTATTTAAACTCTATGCTGAGGGATATTGAATATGGATTGGGTTGTCGTTTCATATTTTATATTATGGTTTTATTAAAGTTCCATACTATATGTTTATATGCTAAATTGACAATGTCCCGTTTACTTATGATATTCATGTTTATTGTTTTCAAATTTAATTATGACATCATTTAGCCCACTTGTTGCTATTCTTAATCAAAACAAATTGACTGGTTCCAACTATGTTGATTGGAAAAGAAATTTGGACATTGTTCTTACAGCTGAAGAGCACAAATATGTGTTTAGTCAACCATGTCCTAACTTTCCATCATTAGATGTCTTCCTGAGGAAAAATAGCAATATGATCGTTTGTAGAAATCTAATGAAATGGCCAAGTGCTATATCCTAGCATCTATTTCAAATGTTCTACAGCATCAAATGACGAATGTAGAACTAGATTCGGACATAATGCTAAGTCTGAAAGAGATGTTTGGTGAGCAAGGCCATTCTGCATGGCAAGAAACTACGAGGCAAATTTATAATACCAAAATGGCTGAAGGCACTTCAGTAAGGGAGCATTGTCTTAGGATGATCTCTCATCTGAATACACTAGAGGTTTTAGGTGCCGATATTGATGGAGAATCCCAAGCGGATATGATACTCCAGTCACTGCCAGAATCATTCAAGGAATTTAAACTTAATTATATAACATGAACAAAAAGATTTATACATTGTCTGAATTAATGAATGAACTGGTAATGGCGTAAGGCATTCTAGGTACAGCCTGTGTTGATGCTAATATGACTAAAGCTTCTACTTCTCAACCTAAGTTGAAAGGCAAGGGTAAAAAGAAGAAGAAGAAGAAGGACTTCACCAAGCAAGATCGTAAACAAATTGCCTTAGGAGTTGCCAACAAGAGAAAGAAGAAGGAATACGCCAAAGGAAAGTGTTTCTATTGTGGTGAGAAAGGTCATTGGAAGAGGAATTGTCCAAAATTCAAAGCTGCCAATAATAAAGGTATGAAAATTTCATTCCTCCTTGAAATATGTTTAATACAAAATCCCACGGATTCCTAGTGTGTGGATTCATGTTGTACTAGTCATATCTGTAACTCTTTGCAGGGGTTCCAAGAGACCAGAAAGCTAAATAAAGGGGAATTATTTCTTACTTTGGCTGATAGGAGCAGATTTCCAGTTGTAGCTGTTGGACTGTTTATATGTACCTAATGTTCGTAGTAATTTAATTTCTGCAACTTATTTGGGTAAACATGGATATTGTGTTATCTTGAAAGACAATGTTGTAATAAAGAAGAATAAAGTGTTTATTCGTTCTGGCAATATTGTTAATGGTCTTTATATTTTAACTCCTGATAAGCATGAATTATATAATTGTGAATTAGATAATAATTCACATGTGAAATCATTAAAGAGGAAGTTTCCTTCTACTAGTGATGCATATCTTTGGCATTTGCGTTTGGGTCATATTAATTCAAAAGAAATTCAAAGACTGGTCAAAGGTGGACTCTTAGAGCCATTGGAATTTGATGGATTTCTAGTTTGTGAATCTTATTTGGAGGGCAAAATGACCAACATATCTTTTAATACAAAAGGTAGAAGAGCCCAAGATTTACTAGATCTACTACATTCAGATGTATGTGGTCCTATGTCAAGCCAAGCAAGAGGTGGCTATGTGTATTTCATTACTTTCACTGATGATTACTCTAGATTTGGTTATGTGTAACTAATGAAACGGAAGTCCAAAGCCTTTGAAAAGTTCAAAGAGTTTGAGGCTAAAGTTGAGAATCAATTAGGTAAACGCATAAAGGCCATTCAATCTGATCGTGGTGGCGAATACCTTCTTGGGGATTTCAAGGATTACTTAACTGAAAATGGGATTATATCCCAATTGACTACACCTGGAACTCCACAACAAAATGGTGTAGCAGAAAGAAGGAGTAGAACTCTTTTAGATATGCTTAGGTCCATGTTGAGTTATTTGACTCTACCAATTTCTTTTTAGGGATACGCGTCAAATACTACAATGTATCTTCTGAATTTATTACCTTCAAAGTCTATTCCTAAAACACTTGTAGAGTTGTAGATTGCACGTAAGCCTAGTATGAGACATCTCCATATTTGGGGTTGTCCAGCACATTTGTTGAAAGGAAAGTCTGACAAGTTACAATCTAAAAGAAGTGGTTTTCTTTGTAGGGTATCCAAAAGGAATTGTTGGAGGTTTATTCTATAGTCATAAAGATAATTAAGTGTTTGTTAGTACAAATACCAAATTTTTGGGAAATGACTATATGAATAATTATACTCCTAAAAGTAGAGTTTTTTTTAGCTAAAATGAATGAATTTGTAATTGAACAATCAATGGATGAAACTAGGAATGATGTGGTTGTCTCGGATACACCACAAGATATTACTCATAAGATGACTAGTACACAGGAGCCTTGTCGTAGTGGGAGGATAGTTAGGCCACCTATAAGATTTATAGCTCTGGGAGAAACTTATGAAGCTATCTCAGAAGAGGCTGAAACAGATCCTTACACTTATGAAAAAGGCAATGAATGATATAGTTGCACATCATTGGGTCAAAGCTATGAAATCTGAATTGGATTCTATGTATTCCAATCAAGTTTGGGATCTTGTAAAGGCGCCTAACAGCATTAAACCTGTTGGTTGCAAATGAGTTTACAAGAGGAAGAGAGGGATAGATGGAAAAGTTGAAACCTTTAAAGCAAGGCTAGTGGCGAGAAAGGGTATACTCAAAAAGAAGGTATTGATTATGAAGAAACCTTTTCACTAGTAGCAATGCTTAAATCTATCAGAATTCTCTAATCCGTTGCTACTCATTATGATTATGAGATTTGGCAAATGGATGTCAAGACTACATTTCTAAATGGCAATCTTGAAGAAGAAATCTATATGATGCAACCGGAAGCTTTCATAGCAAAGAACCAAGAGCATATGGTATGCAAGTTGAAAAGGTTCAAGCTTTGGCGAGATTGAAAGAATAGAATGTTAGGCTTGTCACAAGTTGGATATATAGATAAGGTTCTAGAATGGTTTAGCATGCAAAACTCTAAGAAATGATTGCTTCCATTCAGACATAAAGTTCCTCTATTTGATGACCAAAGGCCTAAGACTCTTGAAGAGAAATATACCATGAGACGAGTTCCTTATGCTTTGTACTAGACCAGATATTTGTTATTCAGTTGGCATGATCAGCTGATATCAATCAAATCTAGGACTTAAACATTGGCAAGCTGTAAAGCATATTCTCAAGTATTTACGGAGAATGAGAGATTATATGCTTATTTACTGGTGTGAATCCCATTGGTTATACAAATTCAGATTTTCAATCAGATCTTGATTTCAGAAAATCCACTTCAGGTTGTGTGTTCACCTTGGGAGGTGGAGCCATAAGTTCATGGAGTGTTAAGAAATCTTGTATTGCTGACTCCACCATGGAAGCTGAATATGTTGCTGCTTGTGAAGCAGCAAAGGAAGCTGTTTGGCTCAAGAAATTCCTTTCTAATCTTGGTGTTATGAGAATGGAGCAAGTTCCCACCACATTGTTTTGCGACAATAGTGGAGCGGTTGCACAACCAAGGAATCACAAGAAAGAAAAGCACGTTGAAAGAAAGTATCACATCATTCGAGACATTGTTTCTCAAGGAGATGTAGTAGTAGCAAAGATTGATAGTGCAAATAATATAACAGATCCTTTTACCAAAGCCTTGCCCCAAAGGACTTTTGAGTCACATTTGGTGGGAATGAGAGTTAGATTAGTGCACAATAGTCTTTACGGCAAGTGGGAGACTGTTAGGATATATGTCCTTAAATCCTATTGTATGATGTTATATATGATATTATGTATAACATTGTGTTGTGATTAATAAAGTTGTTTTATTATTATCTAAAATAATGGTAACATGAATATTTGGACATTATCTTATAGTCCATGAGATGCATAGTATGTGATTTAGTCACAAAAGATATAAGTCACAACTTCTTTGTAAACTCAAAATTTTAGTTCGTAGTTAGTGATGAAATTGGGCATTTCATCTGCGAAGACTATAACATATCAACTAAGATGATTTGTCTTAATCATGGAAGTGGAGATTTCTAGTTGATACGTTTTAAGAGTTAAGACATATTGAACTGGACTGCTGTGAGATTTATTATTCTCCTAACGACTGTTAAATGAATAATAAATCTCACGACTTCTATTTACATGAACTCTTAATCCTAAGAGAATAATAGACCTGATCATGAAGTGTAGGTTTCTTTGATATATCAAGAGTGAGATCTAAAGTCAGGATCAAAACCATAGTATGTTGGGCAGCCACATTTAGTGTTGATGGAACATATATTCTCAAGATGGAATTCATAATTTCTTAACGGAGATATAAATTATTCCCTTGAGATAAGTTTAATGGGTTTGGTTATACAAAATGTTAGGCCTAACTACTTTAGTAAGGAGTTACTAAAATATATATTTATGAAATTGAATTTCATAAATATATGATGAAGAACTTAAAGGATTAAACTGGATACTCAAGGATTAAAATGTAGTAATCTTCAAAGTGGCAGTCTACATTCATGACTTTGTATTACTACGAATATTTTATGAAGGGGTTATATGTATGATAAAGTCTTGGGATATAATTTATTAATAAGGCCTAGAGTGAAATTATATTTATATAGTGGTATTAAATATAATTAATGGTAATTTTGGGCTTGCCAATAGTTGACAAAAAAGCCCAAAACCCATTAGAGCTAGTGTCTTATTTGTTCCCTTTTGGTCCCACTCCAATTTACATGCTAAAGCCCAATTGGAATGACCCAAAAGGTAGCCCAATTAGATAATTAGTTATAAGGAGAGAAACATACAGAATTTTATAAGAGAATGGAAATGGTGTGTATATGAGTGTAAGTCACTCTCTTATTCTCCCTTAAACACATACATGTAAACTGATTGAGAGACCACACATCTTGGGCAAAGGTGGAATTAAAGTGAAGATTAAAAGTGTTCAATTTCACCACACCAAGGTATGCTCTCATGTTCTTAAATTCTGAAATTTACATAGTACATGTTATCAATTGCGAATAAAGTAGATCCATTAAATTTTCCACTGTATATTTTGTATGAGATACAAACCATGTTTTTCCAACACCTATGACCTAAAGGATCATTCAAGGCATATTTCAAGTACAAGATTTCAAGTATCAAAGAAGCAACATTGTATGGAAACATACAATTAACCATATATCTTGTAAATTAAGTATTAGTCCCAATTAAAAGCATAAATGTAAAAAGATATTCTTAAGTACAAGCCTTTGCCTCAAACTGAATTCAAATGTCTGCTAAAAGAAATAAAAAACAATAAAAGCAACAAAAAGAAAGAAATATATGCATTGTATGTCTTGACTATAGGTAATCAATGGTGTCGCCTTTTCTTTGGCTAGTAGCTAGGAGTCACTTCCGAATCCTTCTCATCACGACCACCATCATCATCATCATCATCACCACCACTGTCCGGGTGGGCCGCCCCTCCATGACCGAACAAGCTCCTTGAATAGTTGTTCACCTCCCAGCTAGAGATTCCTTGCCAACCATACCAAATCCTCATGCTCTTGGATGGTGGGCTGTAGTTTGAAGAAAGAAGGGTTAATGACTGGAAAAAGGAGATATAGCAAGAAGAAAAAATAACAAAGGGAAAGAAGAACTCACCACCTAGGTGTTTGGAGGAAAATGATAGCCCATAACATTGGGATTAAGGGCATGACGTGCACCCAAGCAAAGCCATCAGGGTCGTCAGCATAGATTGTCCAAGGAAGATGTGGAGGATCAATTAGCTCACTGGCAACAGGCTCCTCCTGCTACAAGTTTCCACCATTAGAAGCCATGACGAACAAGGTAAAGGAAAAGGAAAGAAGAAGAAGAGATTGAACATATACCTGAGTAGTAAGGGAAGGCATGAGGCGAGTGATGTTGAATTCATCATATTCCAATCCATCGAGGAGTTGCCCAGCTTAGGGAATGCCACTCCCCCATAATTTAAACTCAGCATTGGTCAAGGAGTGTGGGGCAAGCATGAACTTTGGAGGATCCATCGGAATTTGTGGGTCATCTCTTCCTATCAGTTGACATCGCACCCTCTTCGCCAATTAGAATGCCCTCAAGCCCACTTCTTCGAAGGGCCAGGTAATCTCCAAAGCAATGATGGTAGAAACTTCCAAATCCAAAGAAGAAGGGAGGGGCTAGCCAGCCCATGGAATCCAGTTAACCTATAATGATACATGGTTAGAAGAAGAGTGTCCTAGGGGAAATGCATGAAGAAGCATGAAAATTGGAACTCTTAAACTTACCTCATCCGAGGTTAACCCAGCAAGGTGGGCCTTCACTCGAGGGAATTCCCTCAAATTTAGATCGATGGCCAGAGTTATGAGGCCATACTTAACAATCTATCATTGTAAAAGGAAGCATAAGCCATAGGTTAGATATGAAATGGTACAGTTTGCAAGACTACAAGCTACAAATAAAAATAGAAGAGATGGAAAGAGAACTGACCTTAAGGAGCTTCCAAGGCCCTACAAGCTACCGCAAGGTGCCCTAGCTAAAAGCATCAAGGGTAGAGTAAAGATAGGCCAGACATGCCTGCCCCTAGTTGGCCCTCCATGCATCTGCAAAGTCTTGAAAAAGGGTCAACCACCTTAAGGACGCTATTTTCCCACCATTGGTGAAGAGATAAGCTCCCAACAAATGTAGAAGATAAGCCCTAGCCATCCGGATGCACTCCTCCATAGTCCTTTGAGGGAGAAGCTTGTAGTCTAACATCAAGTCAAAGTAACAAATGGTCTTGGTGGAGTACTACCTCCCCAACGTGTCAAGACCCAACTAGATGCCTGACACACTATCTAAATTAATGATGGCTCCTTCAAAGCTAAGGCTGGTCATGCAGTGGAAGTGATAGGGAGTTACCGTCATCTCTTGCTCAGCAATATGGAAGGTATGAGTAGTACCCCCATCACCTCTCAATAAGGCATTGCACCAAAGTAGCACTTGCAAACCTTTCCGGCAAAAGGCTCAGGATAGGCTTAAAGCCCACTTCCCGGATGTATGTTCTAGTTTCGGGAACAAGGAGGTTGTACCACTTCACCACCTTGTTAGTGATTCCCCTTCCAGCATAAGGGGATGAAGACTGCAAAAGAAGAAAGTAACATTAGATTCTCGATTCAGGTGAAAATGATGAAAAATGATGTTTTCAATGCAAGAATAAAGATGAAAAGAAGGAAGCAATGATGTTCATATGCAAAAATGACAAAAATTGGTTTTAGGATTGCATATAGAAGTGAAACAATGGAAAAAGAAGCTAAAATGGGTAGCATAAGGCCTTTGCCAAGCATCTTACGTATGTGACTCAAGGCCCACATATGCAGATAGGACCTGAGTTTGCAGGCTAGAACCCACATATGTAGAGCCTCAAGAACAGACCTGCATACGTAAGAATAGACCTGCTTACGCATAAGTTCAAGTTGCATACGCAAGCTTGAGCCCACGCATGCAAAAGCATAGATAGGAAGTGGCCTTCGACATTTTTAAACATATATCATCCAAAATCATTCCTAAACATGTTCCTACCCACCCAATGTATCAGGTTTTTATCTAAACCCATCCCATAACAAAACCTAAGCATTTGAATGGCCGAAAACACATCAAAATGGAAAATCAAAGAGAAACTTGAAAATGAGAAAAGTTTGAATAACTTATAGATTCAGCTATAGGGATGTGGTTCTCTGGCCAGTATGTCAATGAGGCAGGCTCCATCAATCTCATTGCTCCACTCTAGCGGGTGAGGAGAAATGCATCGGAGTAAATGATATAGGAAGTTTTCTTGGCCTTGGGTGCCATTGAAGGAAATGAATAAAGTTTGGAGAGAAAATGAGAGAATGAGGGAGTTTTAAGAGAATGGGAGAATCAGTTGATATGAGGAAAAGAGAGAAGAGGGAAGTTTTTGTAGAAAAAAAAGGGGAAGTTGAAGAGTTATGAAGAATGTGAAGAGAAGATGGAGATGAAGAGAATGAAGAAGAAAAAGAAACGGTTGATAACCATTGGGAAAATGAAGAGGTAGGAACACACCTAATGGATAAACTACGTGTAGTTTAGGCCTCACCACTAAACTACGTGTAGTTTAGTCATGAATGGTAAAAAAAAAATTAAAAAAATTTTAAAAAAAATTATCAAGATTGCCCCAATTAGGCAAAAGGTCACCAAGGACCCCCTAGTGGGTAGTAAAGGAAGCAGAAGACTCTTCCTCCAATGAAGCATGTAGATCCTAAAACCATCTCCAGCAAGTCACATAAACTCAAGAACACTATCCCTAGTAAGGAAGCAAAAGATTCTTCCCAAGTGAATGAAGCATATCTAGAACATCATCCCCATAGAGGAGGAGAAGATTCTTCCCCGAAGGACCCAAGCATATTTCAACAATCCCCAGTGTGAAAGTAGAAGATTCTTCCCCAGTGGATCAAGTACACCTAAAGTATCCCAAGTAAGGAAGTAGAAAATTCTTCCTCATCAAATTCCACAGCATACCATGAAGGAAGCAGAAGATTCTTCACTAATTGATCACACATCTACAAAGTTACACAATTCCTCAACGAGTTTCTCATCCCCAAGTAAGTCATGAAAGAGGCAGAAGATTCCTCCATATACATACCTACTCCTCAGCGAGTTTTCACCACCCCTAATGGATCTAACAATCAAGACTACTCGTGCACATATCCTCTGAGAATTGAACATGCAGGCACAATAGAAAAGGTAGAGATAGAGAAAGAGACCAAGGTTAGTCTGAGGCATGAGCCTCACCAAAAAAGGTAGAGAAAGAAGTGATGAAGACAAGAGGAGCGAGTCACTCGGAGAAGTTTGAGACAAGAGCCACGAATGGACACCACAGAGACTGTATCCTTTTGTTGTTTGTTGGGTTTGCTCAAACAGCACCCTTGTTTTTTCTTTTTCTTTTTCTTTTTCTTTTTAAGTGACTCTATGATAGTGTGTCACTCGCCATTTGTTTGCAAGTGGCAAAACAAGTTCTAGGATCATGAACCTATCATTGCTCGTTTCCCGAGCAACAAAGGTGGGACTTCGGACATACGAATCCCACGTAGCTCTCCGAAGTTGCACCTCGCCCCGTGTATGTGTGATGTGTGTCATGTGCATAGGTTGGGCCTGAGCCGTACATCAAAACAAAATGTTTTATCTCTTATTCTTTTGATTCCATCAATGAAGCTCATGAATCAAAAGAGGGGCATCTGTAGACACCGTATTTTATAACCCTTATGACTCGAGCCCCCATTCCCTAATGATGCCCAAACTTGAAGGCCCAAGGCTAGTTTAGAGCCCAATCAGATATCAAATTGACTTGAGGAGTGTGGAAATGGAAAATATAACCCTTTTAATGAGCAAAAATCTATTTTTGGAAATAAAATTGCCAAAGTGACCCTCGGCCCACGTACGTGGGTGGTAGCCTGCGTACGTGGGCCAAAGCATACGTATGTAGGCATACTCCTGCATATGTAGCTAGGGTTTCAAAGACTAAAAAAGGCAAGTTTTCTACAATAATAGCTAAGGTTTGGAATGAATCCCACATTGTCTTAGAGCTATTCCAAACCCAATTATTTCCACTATAAAAAGCCTTACATGGTATATTTTCAAACACACAGAAATCCCACTGGAAAAATACAAGATTCACTAGAAAATAGTGAATCAAAAGGGGGTTTTTCACAAAACACCCTTAAATCAATTTTGTTTGATTGGGACCTTTTGGCCCTAATCCTTTTAGTTTAGTGTTGCCAACTAATCACTTTCTTATTGGTTTGTGAAAAGATTTGATTGAGGGGAACAATAAAAAATAAAGATTGGAAAGCTTTTGTGTGAGGTATCTATTTGATTTATTTGTTTGTTATGATATGTTTTAATATGCTTATCGAGTTTAGGTTTGTATGTTTGTATTTTTAAAATGCATGTTAGTCTGTTAGAATTATAGTTTTGCAGTTCTACCCTGTTTATGGTGTTTTTAGGGTTTCTGGGCAAGAACCTGTGTATGCATAATTTTGCCTATGCATATAGACTTGATTATGCGCATGCAAGCTTGTTCTTTGCATGTGCAAGCCGCTGTTAGAAACCCTAATTTTTTTTTTCTCTTTTGTTTTTCTTCTACTTTCACATATTTGTTTGTTTAGCTTCTCTTCACCATGCTTTTATGCTTTCAATACCTATGTTTCACATGTTTAATTGCTTGGTTTGTTATCACATACTAGAGCTAGGGTTTGTGTGGTATTTTCCTTGTTTTGATGACATGAACATGCATTCCCAAGCTCACACATAAATTCCATAGGTGTTGAAGGTAAGTAAAATGTAAGTCATGCATTGGAAATGTTCATGCATTTTTTATATGATCTTGTTTTGGTGTTAGAAATGAATGTGAATGTCTGGATGAAGCACATATTGCTTGGATCTTTTCTTATATATGTTTCTGCCTTGAATATGCTTTGATGCCACGTTAGATGAACATGATTTTATCGAGGTTAAGACATAAGACACAATGATGGGAGGCCAACCTTAGGGTTGGGCAATCTTAGATGCTTAACACCTACCCAAGAATGTACCTAAACTCTGAACCCATATCTTTGGTAGTAAGATTAATGGTCCTTCCTAAAAAGGACACTATATTCATAGTTCCTAGGCCATTGCAAAAACTAGGTGGCGACTCCTCCATTGTGTCCACAACACAACCCAAAGCAAGGTGCGGGAAAGATAAAAGATACATGCCTAAATCCCTAAGGTATGGCCCAACAAGGTGCAGGAAAGATAAATCTGACATTGCCATACCCTAGGAATGCGGCCTAAGAATGGTACATGGAGGATAAGCCTAATACAATGCTCTAGAGAAGAGGCAAAGAAAGGGGGTAGAAAGATAAAACCGCTCAGGGAGGCTAGGCCTCTAATCTATTGAACATTGCCCTTTTTGGGCTTGCACCTTTATGCTTGCATGTTTGCCCTTTATGCTTGCACCTAGGAGACTATGCCCTCACTCCAAGCGTCCTTTGCTCCATGTGTGTACATGTAATAAACAAGGAAACAAGTCAGCAGAAAATCCAAGAAAGAAGCAAAGAAGATAGAAAGAGAGATAGAAAGCATGCAAAGAACATACTAACAAAAGGGCCAAACAGGGGCAAACAAACATACTAAGCACATAGAGAGCCAAGAAAACATGTTATCAAACAAAATGTGGTATCCTAGGAGGACGAATGTAGGTTTGGATCGAGTGTCCATATTTCCATTGTGTTGGAGTATGGACAACACACGCATGCCATCAAGCAAAGTTCCTGAAAGGACTCGGGGTCTCATGTATCAAAGACGGGTATAAACCCACGCGAGATAGTAGGAACTTAGACTTGATGACACAATCAAGCAAGACTCATGCATGAACATGTAAACAAACATGTAAAGATGCATAGAAGCAAAGAAAGCCAACAAGTGGCACAAGAAAGCAAGGCAAGCATATCATTGCACAAAGTGGAGGAAGGTTATGCATAGAGCAAACCAGCATCACAAAGATGCATCTCACAAGTGGTTATACCCAAATAAAGCCACACGGGGGTTGGATGTAACCACACAAGATCAAGCCCACAGAGGGCGCTAAGCATGGAAAAGCCTAGAACTAGAGAGGAAAACATGGACAAAAAGCATAGAAGCAAACAAGCATACACATGCATATAGGGGAATGATCCAAACCCTTTAATGTAGGCCTAGGTGTGTGGATGTAGGCCTAGACCTTGGGATCTAGATCTACAACCCACCAATAAGGGCCAAAACTCAATAAAGAGAGATATTAAGGACAAAAGGGCTACAATAACACATGGCATAGCAACCAAATATGTAGATCCAAACATAGGCAAGATACGGGGCCTAAAAAGACATAGATCCAAGCGTAGGCATGACAAAGAGCACATAAAAGCATAGATCTTAGCATAGGCATGACAAAGAGCACATAAAGCATAGATCTAAGCTAGGCATGAAAAAGGGCACATAAAAGCATAGATCTAAGCATAGGCTTGACAAAGAGCACATAAAAGCATATATCTAAACATAAACATGACAAAGGGCACATAAAAGCATAGATCTAGCCCTAAACATGGGCACAAGCATGGAAACATGTAGATCTAACCATAGGCATGGAAGCAAGCATAGAAACAAGTAGATCTAAATATAAGCATGGTATTTAGACATATCCTAGCCCAAGAAGGCTAGGCCAACAACATCAAAGCAATATATCATGGTAAAAATCTAATAGACATACTAGGAAAGCAATAAAACATGTTATTTAAGCAAGAAAAGATAGAAAAAATCTTGATGAATCTTTGTAAAGAAAGGGGTGTGGATTTCAGCAAAAAAGCTACATCCACACCCTTAAACCTCAAATCCAAGGTATGGAACCAAGGAGAGAAAGATGGGGTGTAAGAACACTACCCTAAAATTTTGGTGAAAAGAGAAGAATCAAAGGTGTTTTGATGTGTTTGGAGATGTTTTTGGAAGAGAAATATAGAGAAAAGAGAGAGAGAAAAACGCCTAGAAAATGCTCCAACTGCCCAAAATCTTTTTAATTTTTTGTTTTTATTTTTTGCAAAATGAGGGTTCTAGATGTATTTATAGGCCAAAACTGACCCTTCGGCTTCTGCCCGTCATTGTAGGGCCGCCACTTATAGTGGCCGTCAGCCACCCTTGCTGACATCAGCAATTTTGGCTTTATCTGATCCAACTTCGGACGTGTATTTGAAGGCCTTCCCAGACTCAGATTGGTCTGATCTTGGTGTCCTTATAAATATCTAGATGTTTAGTTTACATAACACTAAAGAAATTGGAAATCCAACGGTTAGATCAAAAGTTATGGCCTTAGGAAGTGTGCCGATGTGCTTTTCACAGTTTTCTCAATATCTCAACCATTCTGACTCCATTTTTGATCCATGAATAGTCGTTGGAAATATAATTTGATAATATTCACAATGGAATTGCTCTCAACTCATTCTAACGATTGGATCAAAATTAGGATTTTTTGGGCCCACCGAGAGTCAACCTCAGGTCAAACTCGATCAAATTTGATAAAAGTCTCCGAGTAGCTCAAGTTTGATGTAAAACCATGAAAAATGTTGTTTTGAGAGGATCTTGACCTCATTTGACTTTTGGTCAACTCAAGGTTGACTAGGGGCACATCAATCTAGATGTTTCCGTAGTCCTATGGAGAGAAAATAATATTTTTGGAATTTTCAAGGTCCGACACGCAAATTAAGGGTGAACAATGAGGTCAAAGTCCTACCAAAATGACATTTTTCATGCTTATACATCAAACTCGAGCCACTTGGAGATCTTTGTCAACTTTGACCAAGTTTGACCCGACACTGATTCCTAGGGGCACCAAAAACCCTAATTTTGATCTGACCATCATAATGATTTGGGACTAGTACCATTGCAAATATTATAAAATTCCCTTTCCAATGACTATTCATTGGTCAGAATCGAAGTTAAAACGGTTGAGATATCCAAAAAACTGTGCAAACCGCGTCAGCATGCTTCTTGGGGCCATAACTTTTGATCTAATTGCTGGATTTCCAATTTCTTTAGTGTTCTAGAAACTAGACATTTGGATCTTTCCAGGGACACAAATATCAGCTCAATCTAAGTCTAGGATAACATTCAAATATGCATCCAAATCTATACCAGAAAAAGCCGGAGCTACTATTGTTAGCAAAGGTGGCTGGCATCGACGGAAGCCAAAAGGTCATTTTTCAGCTATAAATGCTTCTAGACCCCTCATTTTGCAAAAAAACAAAATATATATTTAGGCAGTTTTGGAGCATTTTTGTAGGCAGATTCTCTCTCTTTTCTCTCTAATTTCTCTCCCAAACCCATCCAAACATCTTTGATTCTTCTCTTTTCTCCACAATCACAAGGAAGTTTTCTTGCACCTAATCTTCCTCTCCTTGGTTCCATACCTTGGATTTGAGTTTTAGGGTTGTGGATGTAGCTTTTTTAGTTACAATCCACACCCTTTGCTTTTCATAGCTTTTTCTTGTTCCATAATTTTCTTTATTTCCTTTTCTAGCATGTTCTTTCTTTTTTATGCTTCCTAGCATGTTTTTATGGTTTGTCTAGCATGTTTCCTTGCCTTTTACCTTGATTTATCACTCTGATGTTGTTGGCCTAGCCTTGTTGGGCTAGGATATGTCTAAATTCCATGTTTGTGCTTAGATCTACATTCCTATGCTTTCTTTGCCTTGTTTATGCTTAGATCCACATGCCTATGTTTAGATTTATGTCTCTTTAGGCCCCATGTTATGCCTGTGCTTAGATCTGTGTGTTTATGTGTTCTGTGCCATGTTTGTGTGCTTAGATCTATATGTTGGTTGCTATGCCATGTGCTTCTATAGTCCTTTTGTCCCTTGATATCACTCTTTCTTGTGTTTTGGCCCTTATTGATGGGGTGTAGATCTAGATTCCATGGTCTAGGCCTACATCCACACACTTAGGCCTATATCAAAGGGTTTGGATCATTTCCCTATATTCATGTGTATCTTTGCTTGCTTCTATGCTTTATGTCCATGCTTACCTCTCTAGATCTAGGCCTTGCCATGCTTTGTGCCCCTCATGGGCTTGTTCTTATATGGTTACATCCATCTCCCTCATGGCCTATTGGGGTTTAACCACTTGTTTGATGCATCCTCATGATGTAGGTTTACTCGACGCATACCTTTTCTCCACCCCGTGCGATGTTACCTACCATGCTTACTTTGTGCCTCCCGTTTAGCTTTCTTTGCTTCTATGCATTCTTTTTGCATGCTTGCCTACATGTTCATGCATGATTCTTTGCTTGCATGTGCCATCCATACTCCAATCCAATGGAACTATGGACACTCGGTCCAAACCTACATTTGTCTTCCTAGGACACCCTCTTTTGTATGATAACATGCATGTTTGCCCTTTCATATGCTTAGCATGCTTTGTTTGTCCCCGTTTGGCTCTCTTTGTTAGTATGTTCTTTGCATGCTCTCCTTATCTCCTTTATTTCTTTCTTTGCTTATGTACTGGCTTGTCTCCTTGTTTATTGCATGCACACGCATGGAGCAAGGATGCTTGGAGCGAGGGCACGACCTCCTAGGCACAAGCAAAAAAGGCAAGGATGTAAGCAAGTAGATGCAAGCCCACAAAGGGAAATGTTCAGTAGATTAAGGGGCCTAGCCCCTTTAGAGTGGTTTTCTTTTTCACTCTCTCTCTCTCTCTCTAAGCCTCTTCTCTAGAACATGTATTAGGGTCCCTTTCCATGTACTCCCCTTTACAAGCATGTTGATATGCGTCATATACATAGATGCAAAACCCTGTCTGTGCGTTACAGTGCACCAAACGTGAAACTCTGCTGGATTTTCATTGTGAAAATGAGGCACCCTGCTACCATATTCTCATGACAAAAGCTTGGTGAGAATAGCATTTTGTGTGCTATGATGCACCTGAGGTGAAGTGCTGCCGAATTTCCACCACAAAAATAAGGTGAAATGCTGTCGAATTTTCATCGTGGAAATTTAGCATCGATTCCAAACGCACTGAGAAAGCATCAACTGGGACCATACCCATTCCAAAATCAATCCTCAAATTCCAATATGTTTAAAGCCTCGTAAGCTAATGCCAATAGCTTGTTTTCATATGCCAATGTCTAAAAATTACGATTTTACCAAAACAAAGGACTATTCTTGGATCGGTGTTGTGGGGTGCCTAACACCTTCAACACGTAACTAGACTTCCAAACTCAAGAATCAATATTTTTTATACATCCATATTAAATTAGGAAAAATGACATTTTCATGGATTGGGAATAAAATCGAATAGAGTCAGGTGACCAATCACACCTTAGAAAAACCCAATGAAAAAGTAGATTAGAAACTCGAAAGGGTGGTCTATGTAAAAGGAGGGCGAAAGAAAGAGCGCAAGAGAGCTTGCTAGATCGAAAACCTGAAAGTGTGGTCTAGGAAAAAATTAAGGCAATCAAAATTGTGTTGTCAGTTGAACTACGTGATGACCTGATCCTTCCCAGTGGAGGTACGTAGGCAGCCACCTTGGCTCGATCACATTTTAAAAGAAAAATCAATCAGTTGAATCTGCTCGGGTTTGTTATCGAGATCAAGAAAGAAAGAAGGATGGACTCCTTGCCCAAGAGGAAGATATAAGGGTGCCTCAGGATCCCCAAAGGTTGTTCTATGTTTGCAACATGCATGGCCCTCCGTGCATTGTTCAAAGATTTTATGGCCCATGCTAGTGGAAGGTGTACCCTAATAGGAAAGGAAAAGATCCATCTAGAATAGGATGTATCCTTTGGAACCGGAGATATTGATATGCATAGACCTACATTTACCATTTTTATTATGATCTTGCATTTTCAAAGCATTTGCGCACATATTCATTAAATGTGCCTATTTTGTGACTTTTTAATCCTTTCATACATTCATCATTTTGCATCCAAAAACATATTCATTAAATATTTCTTGATATTCAGTATATGCAAAAACATCTTTGTTTCCACCTTCTTTGCATTTTAAGCATGCCTTGCAAACTAGACTATGCTTTAAAAACTCCAAAAGTGGAAGGCCTCGCATAATTTCCTGGAAATTTATGAAAGACCTTTCCATATATGGTGGAATACTAAGTACATAGCTCATGTGCAGAAATCGAAAGGAGAAAAAACTTACGCAAGTTAAGCATGGCCCAAACAATCTAACACTGCCCTGTGTAGCATCCCAAATCCGGTATGGAGAATGGGATCATCCAACAGATGGATATGAAGCAACCCTACTACATCAAAGCCTAGATCTCTGGCAACCTCCCTAAGTCTGCCGTATGAATGTTGAAGCTGGACAAGCTCCCTCTCTAAAGTGGGACTCAAGGTGGAGCACCGCCTCTCTGTATCAAGTAGAGTTTGCAATGTGCCAACCTCAGCAGTAGCAATTCTCAATGCCTCCTCCTTCTCGGCTACCTCAGCCTGAAGGTGACGAAAAGCCAACTGTGGTTCACTAGACTCACCAGTCGGCCCATATTCCAAGCTCAAAGTGGAATGGGTGAAGGATCTAGCCTCCAATAGCCTCAATGCTAAATCATCAGCTCTGCTGCTTGCCTCAACATGACTAGCCTCCACTATAGCCCTTTCTTCATCTCTCATCTGATCCAAGACAGTAAATCTCTGAGTAAGGTCTGCCAACTCACACTCCAACCTCACAACTTGGGATCTCAGCCAAGTACACTCTGCCTCTGTGGCTGAATGGACCAGACTCCTCTGCTTAAGCTCTACTCTAAGGGTGGCGAGCTCAACATCATAGGTCCTTCCCATCTCATCAAAATCCTCTATAGTGAAATAAAGAATCTCCTTGCAGCAATCCCTGTCCCTGATAGCCTCTATCAAGCACTCTCTTAGGTCCCTAAGAGTACTCTTAACTTTGACCTCAAACTCTAGTGTATAGTCCCTCAATATATCAGTCGAAAGGCAAGGGTCAAGAGGATCTGGAACCGATAGGTCAACAATGAAGCATGGGTCCTTACTGGCTCTACATTCCCTAAAATCAGCAGTGGACCACTCATGATCATCCCTAGGACAAGTAGGATAGTCGATAGTCGACTTGCGCTTCTTCCCTACCATCTAGTAACTCCCCACTTGACTCTCCATATCTAGTCAGTGGGACCTAAGCCAAACGGATACCGCAACCAACCAGTGGTGTTCCCAGTAAAAGGAAGACCAAGGGCCATAGTGAGCTTAACTCTATTCTTCCTCAAGAACCCCCACGAGTTGTGCCCTAGATATCACACTCAGATGACTACAGAACCACAACTACTGTAGATGCACACAACAACCAAGCCTACCTTTACCCATTGCACGGCACAGAGAAAAAGATCGAATAGTCTTAGAGACGAGAGAGGGAACAAAAGACGTGCTATGAGGCAGAGTAGAGTACGCACCAGGGGTAGTACCACAAAGCTGATGGCACTCGACTGAGGAGGGAATAGCACTGTGTTGAAAAAGGTCACCGTGAAGGCCTGGTGCCTGTAGAACACCCAATGCTCCTCCAAGCCCACAAAATCCTCCACGACAAGGCACTCAGCTAGTCCGAATAGATCGACCGGAAAATTGAAAGGCATGCTACCTTCTAGCTCACTCCCATATCGAGTTAGCACATCAACAATGGGCCTCTTCAAGCCTAATAGCTCCACCAGTCTATTGCGGTAGTGAGATTAGACTAATGGCTGGTAAACTGAACTTATGGGAGTAGATAGAGAAAGGAGACGATCATATTCCTCTAAAGTAGGGACCAAGTCCACCTCCTCAATGGTGATGCACCTTAAGGTGGGATCCTAACAGGTAGCAATGGCCTTCAATAGGTGCCAATCAAGAGGAATGTGAAAAACAAAGGTGGTTTTTCCGAGGAACTGCTGAATGTAAGCCCGATCCTTGGAAGAGAATGAACCCCACCATTTCTTGAGCTCCCTCTCATGAAAAGTCTCCTGTTCAAGCTCCACCACAGTGTCATAAGTCTTGAGCTGAAGAACATCCATGATCAGGTCTGAAAGAATCTGGTGTTTTGCTGTAAATCCCAGCAGAAAATTGTAGAAAAATGGTGTTTCTAAGAGTTATGAAGAAAAAAGGTAGGGGAAGACCCTAGAAATTGCAGACCAGAATATCAAAGGTCTGGGGGGGGCACCCAGACCTTTATGTACGCTTCCTGAGGCTAGCGCACATTGTGTGGCCGTCGGCCCCAAGCAGCGCATTTTGTGTGGCTGCCGCACTTAGGACATGTGCTAGGGCTTTTCAGCCCCCTCGGCATAAACCCACACATATTTTGTGCTTAAATCTAAAAGATGGAGGGTTTTGGACAACTCAGGAGTGAAGATTCCCTTGGTTTTTACACTAACAGTGGTGTGCGGTAGGTTCAGCAGCAAACCAATCCATCAAGGGATTTTTTGCATAACTGAGACCACACAAAGCCTGCACTAGGGTAGGTTATTTTTGCGCGTCTCTTCCAGCATCCTGGAATATCTTGAACCTTATTTTCAAAACCCGGTTCACTCGGTTCAAGGGCAGTTCAGCCCCCGTCACCAGGACGTATAGTGCGATAGTGCCAAGGCCGTTCTTAGTCATTGATAACGATCCATCCAACATGGTATGAAGGTAGCAAAAGTCATTTCTCACATGTAATTCCTCAAAGGAACCTTTCTCGAAGCATTGATCGGTTTAGTTGATAACCGAGTCAATCAATGCATTCTGCCGCATGGAGAGTCCAAAATCCCGCTTGGAAAATCCATGATCATCATTAGGGTTGTCAAGGAACCCATTATGGTATAATCATCCAACACGAGCTTAGACTTGTTTAGAGCTGCTTTGTCGATCCAGAACCATGCAAAACTCTACACTGGTGCAGTTTATTTTGCGCGGTTCAGTCCCTTTTCTACTAATCAATATGCTCAAGAACGGGTCCATCCTACTAGGAACCTTTCCTCTCATGTCGAGAACCGCATAAAACCTACACTGGAGCAGTTTCATTTCATGTAGTCTCTCCTTTTTCCACCTCCCTAAGTGGATTTATCATTATCGGATTTCATCGATAAACCCGTGGAAATACAATGTGATGCGAGTGGATATGGAATATAAGCCAGCAAAAGAATGTTGTTTAATGCTAAAAATGTGACAATCCATAAGGAAAAATAGTGGTACCACAAGCTCATCAACGCTAAAGCACTACTAGAATCATACATCCTAGCCTACCAATAGGTGATATTTAGTGTTGGGTTAAAATGAATTAACCCCTTGCAATTAATTAATTAATTACCCTAGTTAATATTAGACCAAATATCATGCAATAGCATGGCAGCACAAACAAATCACCAAATTATCTAAATGCAACGGAGAATAAATTTGACAGAGGTGATTTGTTTATGAATGGGGTAAACCACAGAGGCAAAACCCCATCGAGTGATTTTAGGATCACCACTCCTAAGAATCCACTATTATCAATCACAAGTGATTACAAGTATAAGGAATCTTACCAAACCCTTTGGCCTATCTTGAAATACCAACCTACAGTTGAACCCTTACCCCAATACCCAAATGGACTTGTATTGTAGTGGCAATCTTTCCCTTGATGCACGAATCCTAATACGTAACTAACCAATGTGCACGGATCCCAGTACGTGACTAACTCTAGCAACTTGAAGAGGTTGTTGGCTGCAAAGTTCTTCAGTTCATCAACGATAAAGATCAGGAAGCTCCTTAGTCACAAAAACCTTGGTGTAAAGACACAGTAGCTTCTTCAAAGAGAATAATGAGCTAGGGCACTTTCTGCATGCACAACGACCTTTTAAAATAGCCTTATATATGTCTAGGGTTGTGAGAAAAGAAACCTTATACAAATATTTCAGCTTTGGCTGAAAATTAGATCTAGAAGTTCTGATTTCATAAGTCTCGATAGAAATAGCTTGTGTTAGCTTCTGTCGAGCTTCGACTTTAAATCTCAATAGAAGTCCTTTCTGTTGAGATTGTTGTCGAGCTTTAATGAACAACTTTTCTTCACATGTTTCTTCGTCCAATCTTCATGGCTTTAATACTTGACCTGAACACTTGTTTCTTGAAGTACTAAACCCATCCTAGATCTACCCAATTACAAGTAAAGTTCATTTTGTCAAAGGATTAGCCAATTTACATAAAATATGTCTCTAACAATCTCCCCCTTTGGCAATCTGTGACAAAACCACAACAAACAAAAAATCATGAGAGAAGTCTTAAATCACTAAACTCATAACCACTTGTTGTATTACAAAATACATCTATCCCTACTACAAACTCTTGAAAAACTTTTCAAGAAGAGAGTTCATGGCAAGATAGACTTTCACAACCTATCTTCCTGAAACACTTAAACAAAACTCATCAAGGCATCATGTGTGAAATAGAAATAAAGATTGCGTACATAAAAAAACATGTGTATAAAGATAGAAAAGAAACAACACATGTAGAGATAGGTGAAGAAAAACATACATCTTCATCATATATGAAAGATAAAGTACAATGTATGTAAATAAAATGGTCACAAGACCAGTGTATAGGAGGCTAATGTAAGAAAAAAAAGAGAAAAATACATGTAAACCTCACTACATCCCTAAAAAAAAACCTATACACACTCCCCCTAACAAAAATGTCCTACACTAACTCTCCACCTAAGTACAAGACTATTCTCAAAACCTAAAACTAGTCCCCTTTTTTTGTCACGAACAACAAAGGGTAAGTCATTGAGAGGTCGTTATCTCATCATCACCGAGAGAGCCAGCATCATCCTCATCATCCTCAAAAGGAAAAACTACAGGATGCTCTGGAAAAGGAGAGGGAAAAGGTCCATAGCCGCCGATGTGAGCCAGTCGGCATGCATTCCACTCGTGGCCGCATCGGTTGAAGCTGGGCCTCATTCCACAGGACAGAACCAGTGCATATGGCACCCATGATGGTGAAGAAAGGAGAGAGAGGAACGAGAATGGAGTAGTGCTGAGGATCCACGTGATAGCTGAAGGAAAGATGAGCTTATCACGAGTAGTAAAAATGGACTCACTAAGGAGTAGTGTAACTTTGTAGATGCGTGATCCACTAGGGAAGAATCTTCTGTTCTGTCATGGTATGTTGAGGACTTTGAGGAAGAATCTTCTTCTTTCTCATTGGGGATGCTTTGGATGTACTTGATCCACTAAGGGAGAATCTTTGCTTCCTCACTGGGGATTGTTTAATTGTACTTAGGTCCATAGGGGAAGAATCTTCTGCCTCTTCCAAGCGGATGATGTTCTAGATATGCTTGATCCATTGGGGACGAATCTTTGCTTCCTTACTGAGGATTGTTTAACTATGCTTGGGTCCATCGGGGAAGAATCTTCTACCTCCTTCATAGGGATGATGTTTAAGGTATGCTTGATCCATTGGGGAAGAATCTTCTGCTTCCTTACTAGGGATAGTGTTCTTGATTTTATATGATCTGCCGGAAGTGGTTTTTGGATATACATACTTCATTGGGGGGAAAAGTCTTCTTCTTCCTTTATTACTCATAGGGGAGTCCTTGATAATTTTGTGCCCAATTGGAACAATCTTGAGATGTTTGTTTCTTTTTATGAAAGAATTTTTTTTTTTTTTTTTTTTTTTTTTTGTTCATGACCAAACTACACGTAGTTTAACCATCAGGTGTGTTCCCGCTTTTTCAATTTTTTTTCTCCAACGTTTACCAACCATATCGTTTTTCTTCTTCATTCTCTTCATCTCCCCTCATCTCTTCATATTCTTCATAACTCTTCTTTTTTTTTTTCTCTACAAAACCTCCCTCTCCTCTCTTTTCCTCACACCTTCTAATTCTCTCAACTCCCTCATTCTCTCATTTTCTCTCTAAACTCTCTTCATCTTCTCCAATGGCACTGAAAGCCAAGAAGTCCTCTTACATCATTTCCTCTAATGCACTTCACCATACCCATTGGAGTGGGGCAGTGAGATTGATGGGGCCTCCACCATTGACATTCTAGCTAGAGAATCACATTCCCATGGCTGAATCTGTAAGTTTTTCAAACTTTCTCATTTTTCAAGTTTCTCTTTGATCTTCCATTTTGATGTGTTTTTTGTCACATAAATGCTTGGGTTTTGTCATAGGATGGGTTTAGATGAAAACTTGACACATTAGGAAGGGTAGGGACATGTTTAGGAATAATTTTGGGTGACATATGCTGGAAAATGTCGAAGGACTATTCCTGTGCTTCTGCGTGCGTGGGCTCGAGCCTACCTACATAGCTTGGATTCATGCATACGCAACTCTATTCATGTGTATGCAAGTCTATTCTTGAGGCTCTGCGTACGTGGGAATGGGCATGCGTATGCGGGGTCCTGTCTGCGTATGTAGGCTTTGACCCACATAAATGAGACGCCTAGCAAAGGCCTTACTCTACCCTTTTTCACTTCTATTTCAACTATTTTGCTTCTATATGCAATTCTAACACCTCTTTTTTTTTTTTTTCATTTTTTCATCTGAACATAACTACATCCTTCTTTTTATCTTTAATCTTGCATCAAAAACATCATTTCTCCTCATTTTTGCTTGAATCCAGAATCTAATGTTATCTCCTTCTTTTGCAGTCCTCATTGCCTTATACTGGTAGAGGGAGCACCAAAAGGTAGTGGAGTGGCACAACCTTTTCGGCCCTAAAACCAGGGCCTATATTTGGGAAGTGGGCTTCGAGCCTATCATTGGCCTTCTTTCAGAAAGGTCCGCAAGTGCTACCTTGGTGCAATGCCTTACTGAGAGGTGATGGGATACTACTCATACCTTTTATATTGCTAAGCAAGAGATGATAGTGACCCCTTACAACTTCTACCACATGATTGACCTTAGCTTCGAAGGGGCCATCATCAACCTGGATGGCATGTCGGGCATCCAACTGGGTCTCGACATGTTGGGGAGGAAGTACTTCACTAAGACCATCCACTACTTCGACTTGGTATCACATTACATGCTTCTCCCACAGAGGACTATGGAGAAGCGTGTTCATATGGCTAGGGCTTTCCTTCTACACTTGTTGGGAGCTTACCTCTTCGCCAATGGTGGACAAATGGCGTCCTTAAGGTGGTTGACCCTTTTTCAAGACTTTGGAGATGCACGAAGAGCCAACTAGGGGTAGGCATGTCTTACCTATCTTTACTCCACCCTCGACACTCTCAGGCAGGGCACCTTGCGGCAGCTTATGGGACCTTGGAAGCTCCTTAAGGTTAGTTCTCTTTCCATTTCTTGTATTTCCATTTGTAGCTTGTAGTCTTGTAAACTGTATCATCTTGCAAACTGTCATCTTGCATATAACTTGTGTATTGTGCTTATTTTTGTAGCGGTGGGTTGTTAGGTATGGTCTCATAACCCCGAGCATAGATCTATGTCTGAAGGAGTTCCCTCAAGTGAGGGCCCACCTTATTGGGTTAACTTCGGATGAGGTAGGTTTAAGAGTTCTAGTTTTTCATGCTTCTTTATGCATTTCCTCTAGGATACTCTTCTTCTAACATTGTATCATTATAGGTTAACTAGACTCCTTAGGCCGGCCAACCCCTTCCTGCTTCTCCGGACTTGGAAGTTACCGTCATTTTTGCTTCAGAGATTACCCAGCCCTTTAAAGGAACAGGCTCGAGGGCATTCTACTTTGCAAAGAGGGTGTGGTGTCAACTAATAGATAAGGATGATCCACAAATTCCAATGGATCCTCCTGAGTTCATGCTTGCCCCACACTCCATGACTAATGTAGAGTACAATTCATGGAGGAATGGTGTTCCCTATGCCGAGCTTCTTCTTGAGGGATTGGACTATGAGGAGTTCAACATCACCCGCCTTATGCCTTCCTTTACTGCTCAGGTATATGCTCAATCTCTTCTTCTTCTCTTCTTTTTCCTTTACCTCATTTGTCATGACTTCTAAAGGTGGAAAATTGTAACAGGAGGAGCCTACTACCGGTGAGTTCATTGGCCTTCCACATCTTCCTTGGACGGTCTATGCTTACGGCCCTAATGGCTTTGCTCAGGAGCGTGCCATGCTACGTAATCCTAATGTCATAGGCTATCATTTTCCTCCCAACACCCGGGCGGTGAGTTCTTCTTTCCCTTTGTTCTTTCTTTTTTTGCCATTTCTCTCTTTCTGGTTTGGTCACTAACCCTTCTTTCTTTGAATTGCAGTCCACCATCCAAGAGCATGAGGAGTTTGTATGGTTGGCTAGGAATCTAAAGCTAGAGGTGACCAACTATTCGAGGAACTTGTACGGTCTTGGAGGGGTGGCCTACCCAGGCAGTGGTGGTGATGATGATGATGATGGAGGTAATGAGGAGGATTCAGAGGCGACTCCTAGCTATCAGCCAAGGAAGAGGTAGCACCATTGATTACTTGCAGTCAAGGCATATAGGCATACAACACATAGCTTTCTCTTTTTTTTCTTTTTTCTTTTTCCTTTAGCAAACATTTGAATTTAGTTTGAGACAAAAGGTTGTACTTAAGAACATCTTTTTACACTTATGCTTTTAATTAGGATTAGCACTTAATTTACAAGATATATGGTTAATTGTATGTTTCTATACAACATTGCTTCTTTGATGCTTGAAATCTTGTGCTTGGAATATGCTCTGAATGACCCTTTAGTTCGTAGGAACCCTAGGAATGCCTTGGAGTGAAAAACCATTCTTAAAATAGGGGAGAATGGGCTTCTGCCAAGCATTGTGCGTATATAAGGATGGGCCTGCATAGCAACTTTGACTTTGCATATGTAGGGTTGACCTTGCATACGTGGGCCATGAATCAGAGGAAACCCTAACAGCCCTAAATAAGTATAAAAGTAGCTATTTGGGTCCCAAAACCCTCACCAACGTTTTTTCAACTCAGAGAGCCCTTTTTTGAGGTCCCCCAATGGTAGAAAACTCTCCACTCAATGTCTCAGCTTGGATTAGGAGGCTTGGTCCCAATTTTAAGGATTCCATCACCCCTTATGGTCTTTCTTGTGTCTTTCAATATCATCAAATTAGGATGGATATGTTCTTTCTTCATGCTGCTACCAATTATTAGGTCCCTTCTCGACATGTTTCCGCTTCAATGGAATAGAACTATGCCCCACTATCAAAGAATTTGGTGCCATCATAAGTGAACTGGAGATTGATGATCCCATCTTCCCTGCCATGGGTGGGGATCTCCCCTCCTTATGTTGGGCGTCCCTTCTACTACGACAAATAAGTGGTTTATCTTCGGTAAACTCAACATTAGGTTGGTTTTTGAGTACTTTTCCAATTCGGCCCTTCTCGTGGGTGAAAGGCCACGCTCATACTTTCTTCGTGCCTTTTACTTATATGCTCTTGCGAGGTATTTTTTGGTTCAAAAGTCATATTGTGTGGACCTCTGGATGTGCATGGTGGCTTATGAGCTAAAGAAAGGTAACCTAGTGGGCTTGATCTTTGCAAAAACCCTTAATGGTTTGGATGCCTTTCATAGGAAGAAAGCAAGCTTCTTTGTGGGAAGTTCTCTTCTTCTTTAGGTACAATCCCTAACTTTTGCCTAGGTTCTCAACCTAGTGGGATTCCTCTAATTTTTGCATAGGTTGCCTTTCGGTTTTCAACTCATCGAGGCACCTTATATCGTCTTTCATCATCATTTTTATTTTTTTCTAGCTTATGCTCTCTTTTCTCTTTTTTTCTTTTTCTCTCTCTTTTTCTCCTTCTCTTTTCTTTTTTCTCCCATTTTTTTCCCATATATGGCTATAAGAGAGGCTTTGGTTGCTTCAACCTCCCACCATACCCCACAACACCTACCTCCCTAGGCATCTTAAGGACCGCCGGCTTCATCAAAATGACATGAGCTTTGAGGCATACATGGACCTTATGGGTCACATCAAGGAGACCAATATTCAATAGGTCGTGAAGTGGTGGCACATCTCAAGCATGCTCCACAGTTGCTGCAAGGACTGCTGTGTGCCTTTAGTTGGACTTTGTTACTGCTTATACTACTCCACTTGTAGTATCTCAAGGCAATTTAGAGAATGTCAAGGAGCTCCAAATGATGAAGGTACCTTCCACACCGAGGTGTTTACCAATAGGATCCTTGGTAGGATTAGTGAGGCTTGGCCACGCCGTAAGGTGACGAAAGGCATTGCTTCTCCTCGATACATTTATTCCACTGTGAGGTACAAGAAATGGTTAGAGGATGACTTGAAGTGGATTCCGAGGGATGAGAAAGCTTATACGAAGACTAGAAAGAAAGCAAGAAGGGCAAAGTGACCACCTAAACATGCCCCATATTTTACTTTCTGTACTTTTATGATTCTCATGCTTTTGTTTTTGAATTTAATAAATAATTGGAATATTCCGAACCCCCTATGAAAACAATCTTATTATCTTTTAATTTGAGTAATAAGAGAATCACATTTTTATTATCTTTCCTTATTGTCATCTCTTTATTTTTTTTCTTTTTCTTTTCTTTTTCCTTTGCCATGTAACTTCTGCCCATGATGTCCCTTCGGGAATTTTCATCATGTCTATGGTTTTTCCCCTAACTTTTGCCTAGACTGCCCTTTCAAGTTTTCAATCTAGCAGGATTCTCTTGCCATAACTTTTGCCTAGGCCACCCTTTCGGGTTTTCAACCTAGCAGGCTTTTTTATTTTCTTTAAATGTTGTATTTCTGGAGTCTATCCATGTTAATTGGGCGAAGCATCTCTTCCCCATCCAAATCTGTGATCCTTGAAGCACCCTTAGACATGATTTTCTTAATGATAAAAAGCACAAACCACCTTGGCTTCATCTTTCCTCTTAAGTCAAAAGTCTCATCTTTAAGCACCTTTAGGACCAAGTCCCCTTCTTTAAGGTTTCTTAGTTTCACTTTCTTTTTGAATGCTCTAGCAACCCTTTTGGTACCCTCGTGCATGATATTGTCCCCTAGCCTCTTCTCATCTATTAAAGCCAATTGTTCATGTCTCTTCTTAGCCCAATCCTCTTCTCATCTATTAAGGCCAATTGTTCATGTCTCGCCTTAGCCCAATCCTCTTCTAGGACCTTGGTTTCCACCAATACCCTCAAAGATTAAATATCTACCTCAATAGGAAACACCGCCTCACTACCATAAACCAAAGAGAAAGGTGTTGCCTTAGTCGATGCACGAATAGAAGTTCTATAACCCCATAAGGCAAACAGAAGCTTCTTGGCCCAATCTTTGTATGTCACTACCATCTTGGCTAGGATGTTCTTCACATTCTTATTAGCTGCGTCTACTGTCCCATTAGCTTGTGGTTGATATGGTGAAGACTTGTTATGCTTAATGTTGTACAACTCCATGATCCTCCAAACCTCCATTTCAAAGTGGGAACCATTATCAGAAATGATCTCTTAGGGCACCCTAAACCAACATATGATGTTGTTTTCTAAGAACCAAGCCACATGCTTAGCCTTCAATATGGAGTAGGAAGCTGCCTCCACCCACTTAGTGAAATAGTCAATTGCCACCAGAATGTATTCATGCCCATTTGAAGCCTTAAGAGTTATCCTTCCAATCTCATCTATTCCCCAAACCAAGAATAGCCACGTAGAAGTCATGCTATACAACTCACTAGGTGGTACATGATTCAAGTTGGTGTGTGTCTAACAATCATGGCAACTCTTCACATAGTCCACGTAGTCAATCTCCATCGTATTCCAATAGTATCCTAGCCTTAGGATTTTCTTAGCTAACATTCTCTCATTCATATGAGGACCACAAATCCCTTGATGAACTTCTTCCATTATCCTCTCGGATTCTTACTTCTTCAAGCAATGAAGATGTATACCATTGTAGGACCTTCTATAGAGTTGTCCTCGACATAAGATGTATTGTGTTGCCATCATCCTAATGGAATGACGTTCTCTCTTGTTAGCACCATCCGAATATGCCCCTAGTTCTAAGAACTTCATAATGTCATAGTACCACGAAACTTCCTCTTCCTCTATGGTCATTAATGAATATTCATTCTTCCCTTTGTGTACTTCCTTATAACTTTGCTCAATCTCCAAGGATTCAACCATGGAGGCTAAGGTAGCTAAGGCATCCGCAAATTGATTTTGAGCTCTAAGGATGATTATGTATTAAATCTTGTCAAAGCTCTTGGTCAAATCCTCCAAGTATTGTCAATAAGGCTTCAAGTGTTCCTCCTTCACCTTCCACAACTTTTGTGCTTGGGCTATAACCAAAGTTGAATCTCCAAAGACTTCAGCCTCCTTTACCCTCAACTCTCAAAGGGCTTCCATTCCAGCAATACAAGCCTCATATTCAGCCATGTTATTAGATGCTTCAAAGTTCAACTTGATTGCCAAAGGTATGTGAGATCCCTCTATAGTGATCAAGAGTATTCCTATCCAATTCCCATATTGGTTTACGGCTCTGTCAAAATACATCTTCTATGTCCCTAACTCCAATCCAAAATGTCCTTATCTAGAAAGTCTTCTTTACCATCTTCCCCTTTTATAGGATTCTCAGCACAATAATCTGACACAATGCTCCCTTTAATAGTCTTTCTAGCCACATACTTCAAATCAAATTCTTCCTACAAGATCAACCATCTTGACAATCTGCCACTTAAAGCAGGCTTCTCAGAGAGATACTTCAATGGGTCCATTCTTGCTACCACCCATATTTGGAAAGGTAAGATGATATGTCTCAATTTCTGTATAGCCCAAACAAGTGCGAAGCATGACTTTTTTATAGGAGTGTACCTAGTCTTATAATCATGGAACCTCTTGCTCAAGTAGTATATGGCACTCTCATTCTTGTCATCGTCTTCTCGTCCAAGCATACTTCTAACCACATCCCCTATGATAGAGAGGTATAGGAGTAAGGGTTTTCCATGTTGTGGAGGCACTAGGATAGGTGGGTGGAGGAAATATTCCTTAATAAGTTCAAAGGCTTTTTGGCACTCATCGTTCCATGTATGTGGTTCATTCTTCCTTATGAGTTTGAAGATGGGCTCACAAGTGAAAGTGAGCTTGGCAATGAATCAACTAAAGTATCGTAATCAACCTAAGAAACCCCTTATCTCTTTCTCACTTTTGGGTGGAGGCATCTCCAATATGGCTTTGATCTTGGATAAGTCAACTTCTATCCCTCTATCACTCACTAGGAAGCCTAGTACTTTTCCAGTGGTAACTCAGAAGGTACACTTTTGTGGGTTCAATATTAGTCTATATTCTTTAATCCTCTCGAAGAACTTCCTCAAGTTAACGATGTGGCTTTCTCTATCCTTGGATTTCACTATCACATCATTGACATACACCTCTACCTCATTTTGCATCATATCATATAACAAGGTTATAGCCATCCTTTGTAGGTTACCTCAGTATTCTTGAGGCCAAATGGCATCACCGTGTAACAATAGATTCCCCATTCGGCAGTGAAATTGGTTTTGGTCATATCTTTGGAAGCCATCTTGATTTGGTTGTACCCCGAGAAACCATCCATGAAAGACATCAAGGCACTTCCCGCCGTGTTATCCCCCAAGACATCAATGTGAGGGAAAGGAAAATCATCCTTAGGGCATGCTTTGTTCAAGTCCCTAAAATCCACACATAGTCTTACCATTCCATCCTTCTTAGGTACGGGCACGACTTTGGCTATCCATTCGGCTTGGTGTACAGGCTTGATGAACCCTATCTTTAATTGCTTAATGACTTCCTCCTTGATTTTTAAGAGCCATTCGGTCCTCATTCTTCTCAGTTTTTGTTTGACGGGTACCATGTGATCATGAGTATCAATGTGATGTTGAGCTATCTCGGGGTCAATTCCAGACATATCTTCATAGGACCATGCAAACACCTCTTGAAATTCGGTGAGGAGTTCTTGAAGATCTTTTCTTTCTTTTTCATTTAAAGTTGAGCCAATTTTAATTAAGCGTGGATTTTCATCATTTCCCAAATTAATAGTTTCAAGAGTTGGTTCCATAGGTTCAATTTTCTTTTCCAATTGTTTATTAATTTCATTTTCGAATCATTTAAGTGCATAATTTCACTGTTATGGGACACATCAAAGTAAGCCAAATCAGAATTCATCTTATTGAAAATATTTAAAAGTACATTGGAACTTGCATTACAAACCTTTTGCCCCATTTTTTAGAAAACCCAACTATAGACACTGCGTACCCCTTACTACTCGGGCCCCCATTCCCTTATGATGCTTAAACTCTAACACCCAAGGCTAGTTTAGAGCCTAATTAGATATCAAATTGACTTGAGTGTTAAAATGGAAAATATAACTTTTAAATGAGCAAAAATTCATTTTTGGAAATAAAATGACCAAAGAGACCCTTGGCCCACATATGTGGGTAACAGCCTACGTACGTAGGCCAAAGCATGCGTACGCAGGCATATTCCTGCATATGCAGCTAAGGTTTTAGAAGCATGAAAAACACAAGTTTTCTACAATAATGGCTAAGGTTTGGAATGAGTCCCACATCGTCTGGGAGCCGTTCCAAACCCCTTTTTTTCCACTATATAAAGCGTTACATGGCACATTTTCAAAACACACAAAAATCCCATAGGAAAAACCTAAGATTCACTAGAAAATAGTGAATCAAAAGGGAGTTTTTCATAAAACATCCTCAAGTCAATTTTATTTGATTGGGACCTTTTCTGGCCTCAATCCTTTTAGTTTAATGTTGTTAATTGCTTGTTTAATGACTTGTGATAGATTTGACTGAGGGGAACAGTCAAAATCAAAGCTTGGGAACTCCTTTTTGAGGTATCGAGCTTTAACTTTTCTTTCTTTTTTAGTCTTTCTTCTCTGTTTTAATCTTGTTCTTTGCATTGCTTATGTTTATGTATGTTTGTTTAGGTTAGTTTTATAGTTCTTTACATGTTTTATGCATGTTAGGTTGTTAGATTTTCATTTTAAAGTTCTACTCTGTTTCTTTGTTTTTAGGTTTTTTGGGCAAGGACTTACATACACATAATCAAGCTTGCGTGAAAGGACTTGTGTACGCATAATCTTACCTCTGCACACAAGCTTGATTATGCGTATGCAAGCCAGTTCTTGCATGCGTAAGTTGCTGCTTAGAAACCCAAATTTTTATTTGTCTGTTTTGTTCTTGCCTTCACATGTTTGTTTTGTTTAGCTTCTTTTCATATGTTTTAGGATCCATAAGTTTCTGTTTGCTTCATCCACATGCTTGTTTTCTATCACATGTTTAGATTAGGGTTTCTTAGTTTTAATGTCATGCCATTCCTTCATATGTCCATGCATTAATGCCATAGGTGCTGAGTTGCTACAAGGTAAGTAAAAGGTAAGTCATGCATTGGAAATGTTTATGCATTTGTGTTATGGTCTTATTTTGATGTTAGATATGCATATGTTTGTATGATATGGTTTCACATGCCAGGGTTTTCTTATATGCATTTGGGTTTAATAGATTGATATGATATTTTGTTTTGGGATGATGATGCCATGCTGTATGTTAAATGCATGCTAGTGTGTGTGTGAGTTTAGAATACAAGCATTGAAACTATTTTTAATAAGGTTAAGGTGTAAGACACAATGATGAGAGGCCAACCTTAGGGTTGGGTGATCTTGGGTGCCTAACACCTTCCCAATAGCGTACCTAAACTCCAAACCCATATCTTTAGTAGTAAGATCAAAAGGTCCTTCCTCAAGAGGACGCTATATATATGGTTCCTAGACTATTGCAAAAATAGGTAGCGACTCCCCCCTTATGCCCACACCAACCCAAGTCCAATTATTAATGGGCCCCACAATAGGCATGATGAATTTGGAAGGATCACTTGGCTCTTCATTGGTGATGGCGAACACATCCCCACTCGTCTTCATCATGGTCTTCATTGCTTCAGTATCCATGTAGTTTACCCAATCGACCTCTTCTTATATCTCTTTGATCACCACAGTAGGCCCCTTCTTAAAGTTGAGCTTTTCATTAAAGAACATTTCCGAACCCGGATACACCTTTCCATCCTTACCTACCCAAGGTTCGGGGAAGCCACAATAAGGAAAGTTTCCTTCTTCTTTCATGAAGTTCCCATTGAGAGTGCCATGGTTTTTCTTGATTCCGTCACAGCCTTCAAAGAATCCTAAACCTTCCCTAGTCATTTAAGTCTTGACATTAGGGAACTTGACTAAACCTTTTCCTCCTTTCCCAAGGCCCATTCAAGGCATGTATCCTATGTTCATCATCATCGCAATCACCTCATGGCTAAAACAGGGGAACAAGTCGATAGCATACCTTTCATCCTTCAACCCATATTCAGTCATATTTACGAACTCAAAGCCACTCACTTGAAGCTCACTCCCTCCTTCCTCGAGTCCATAAACTGGTGCTAGAATTTCACTATCTCCAAGCACAATGGCAATCCCTCCTTTCCATGGGATCTTCATCTTTTGGTGTAGTGAGAAGGGGATTGCCCCATTGGGGTGAAGCCAAGCTTTTCCCAAGAGAAGGTTGTAATTTGGGGTGATGTCCATGACATGAAACTCCACAATAGTTTTCATTGGCCTAATCTTGCAAGGAGCTTTAAAAGTACCCATAACCTTCCTTGAAATGTTGTCATATGCCCTTACAGTCAAGGGAGAAGGGATGATAGTCTCCATATCTAGGCCAATAGTAAAGGCAGTCCTAAAAGGACAAACATTCAAGGCCGACCCATTGTCAATAAGTACCATCAGAACCTTGGCACCCATGCATTCAATGGTGATTTGCAAGGGTCTAGTGTGAGTAGCTCCTTTGGGAGGGAGATCTTCATCGGAGAAGGCAAGGAGGGGGTGAAAGGAGCCTTTGACTCCCATGAGAGACAAAACTTCTTGTAGTGTAGTTTCTATAGGTATTTCTTTCCCATTCAAGGTATCTAAGAAAGCCTTGCGATGCTTTTAAGTGGCCATAAGTAGGCCCCATACGGACACATAAGCTTGGGTCTTCTTCAATTGCATTAAGTCCCTATCTTCTTCTTCTTTGTCTTCTTTTCCTCTAGGTTCCATGGGCTTGGACCCTTCCCCTAAATCTCTACCAGGATGATCCTTTTCCAAAAAGAATGGTTTGTAGTGCTTCCCACTCCTAGTGATATTTGCTACATTGTCCTCCAAGACCCTTTTCTTTAATTCCATCACTCCTTTGGGAGTATTGCCTACACCTCTACCATTTCCTTTAAGGTTTCATCTTCTTCATCCCATATCCCTTGGACTTTCTTGGTACCCTCACAGGTAGTCTAAAGGATAGTCCAAGCTTCCTTAGTTGTCTCCACGTGCGATTCCTATGAAACTCATCAGGAGACACACCACAGAATATAGCATTAATGGCCTTACTATTTGCATTAGCTAATGCAAGAGCTGCCTTGTCCCATTCGGACTTGGCTAGTGTGGTTTTAACATACCCATTCTCAACGGGATCCCATATGGACTCATCTATAGCACACAAGAAAGCCCTCATTCGGACCTTCCAAAAGGCATAGTTGCCTCCATCAAAGAATGGTAGGGCATTGAGAGATTGTGACCAGTCCATCACAAAGGGTTAGGGATCACGCTCAGGTATTTAAACCACAGTGAGTATACCTACTCTAATACCAATTGAATGCTCAAAAATGTATGAAAACACAAGAGCTATTTAGACCCCCAAATTAAAGTTACGGCTCGATTGATTTTACTCTAACTTAATACTAAGTGCGGAATAGAGTAAATGCAAGCGGATAAACAAAAAAGCTACTCTAACCCATAAACATTATAACACAGCAATAAAATGAAAGGTAAAAGAGTAGAGAAGAAGAATGCAAACACAAGATAACACGCCGATGTGTTATCGAAGAGGAAACCGAAGAACTCGGCGACAAACCTCTCCGCCGCCCTCCAAGTGGTAATCGATCCACTAGACAATCAATTGGGATACATGGATTAGCAAGAGACCCTCTAAGCCTAATCTACATGATGTACCTAAGCCCTCCAAGCTCCTACTCCAACAAGGCTTCTCGGAACCGTGTCTTATCTAGCTCTCCGGATCCTACAACAAGCTCCATGTTGCATCTGCCATCCTTGGCTTCTTCCAATACTTCCTAGCAGCATCAAAACCTCACTTGACACTCTGAAAAGGTGTAATAAGTGTTTGGGCTATCAACCTCTCAATGATATGGAAATGGAGAGGTAGGAGTTGAGAAAAATCCACAAGCAATTGTGTAGAGGATTGTGGGTATAACAATCTCTAACTCTTAAGGTTTGTGGTTAGGGTTTTCTCTCTGAAGCACTCCTTAACTTTTGTGGGTAATGTGGGTATATATAGTGTGGGTACAGAAAGTGTGTATTAGATAGCACAGTCTGGCAAAACAGAATGTTTCGCGAGTGTCTCGCTGGAAGGCCTTACCCATGAGCTACTCGCGAAACACAGCTCTCTCCATCTGTCCTGACTCTTTGCATTCCAGTCATATGCAGGGCACATGCATCATTTCGCGGGATGCTTAGTCGCGAGATACCCACAAAAACTTTTCTGTCTTCAAATGCTTGAGTCTTCACACTCTCTCTCTCTCTATCACACAACCCTTACAATTAAATCCTACAATAAATACAAGGTATAAAAGATTGAATAAAATTACAATCAAATTTGGCATAGAATAAAAGCCAACAAAACACATAGTTGTAAATTACAACTTTACTAGAACTATTCTCATTATCAGTGCTATCATTATAACTCTTATCAAACACTAATAATATGTCGTATTACCTTTAGCCTCTAAGTAATAATGACATAGCTCCTTTGATAGGTTAACATTACACTTAGTCTAGTGTATACCATTAGCTAAAATCATGTGTAGCCACATTTCATCTCCCTTATAGTGTTTAAACTTGTAGTACCACGAAAAAAAAACACCCTCCTTTGGGATCATGAGGCATATATGCCATGACGAGACTTATTCACACTACTTTAATTGGGTAAGTTTAATCTTGTAGCACTGTGAAGTAAGCTACTCTGTTTCTTTGTTTTTAGGTTTTCTGGGCAAGGACTTGCGTACGTATAATCAAGCTTGCGTGAAAGGACTTGTGTACACATAATCTTGCCTCCGCACGTAAGCTTGATTATGCGTACTCAGGTCGGTTCTTGCGTGTGTGAGCTGCTGCTTAGAAACCCTAATTTTTTTTTGTCTGTTTTGTTCCTGCCTTTACATGTTTGTTTTGTTTAGCTTCTTTTCATATGTTTTAGGCTCCATAAGTTTTTGTTTCCTTCATCCACATGCTTGTTTGCTATCACATGTTTAGATTAAGGTTTCTTAGTTTTAATGTCATGCCATTCGTTCATATGTCCATGCATTAATGCCATAGGTGCTGAGTTGCTGCAAGGTAAGTAAAAGGTAAGTCATGCATTGGAAATGTTTATGCATTTGTGTTATGGTCTTATTTTGATGTTAGATATGCATATGTTTGTATGATAGGGTTTCACATGCTAAGGTTTTCTTATATGCATTTGGGTTTGGCTCTCTTTTGCTTTATAGATTGATATGATATTTTGTTTTGGGATGATGATGCCATGTTGTATGTTAAATGCATGCTAGTGTGTGTGTGAGTCTAGAATACAAGCATTGAAACTATTTTTAATAAGGTTAAGGTGTAAGACACAATGATGAAAGGCCAACCTTAGGCTTGGGTAATCTTGGGTGCCTAACACCTTCCCAATAGCGTACCTAAACTCCAAACCCATATCTTTAATAGTAAGATCAAAAGGTCCTTCCTCAAGAGGATGTTATATATATGGTTCCTAGACTATTGCAAAAATAGGTGGCGACTCCCCCCTTGTGCCCACACCAACCCAAGTCCAATTATTAATGGGTCTCACAATAGGCATGATGAATTTGGAAGGATCACTTGGCTCTTCATTGGTGATGGTGAACACGTCCCCACTCATCTTCATCATGGTCTTCATTGTTTCAGCATCCATGTAGTTCACCCAATCGACCTCTTCTTATATCTCTTTGATCACCACAGTAGGCCTCTTCTTAAAGGTGAGCTTTTCATTAAAGAACATTTCCTAACCTGGATACACCTTTCCATCCTTACCTACCCAAGATTCAGGGAAGCCACAATAAGGAAAGTTTCCTTCTTCTTTCATGAAGTTCCCATTGAGAGTGTCATGGTTTTTCTTGATTCCATTGAAGCCTTCAAAGAATCCTAGACCTTCCCTAGTCACTTAAGTCTTGACATTGGGGAACTTGGCTAAACCTTTCCCTCCTTTCCCAAGGCCCATCCAAGGCATGTATCCTATGTTCATCATCATTGCAATCACCTCATGGATAAAATAGGGGAACAAGTCAAAAGCATACCTTTCATCCTTCAACCCATAGTCAGTCATATTTACGAACTCAAAGCCACTCACTTGAAGCTCACTCCCTCCTTTCTCGAGTCCATAAATTGGTGCTAGAATTTTACTATCTCCAAGCACTATGGCAATCCCTCCTTTCCATGGGGTCTTCATCTTTTGGTGTAGTGAGAAGGGGATTGCCCCATTGGGGTGAAGCCAAGCTTTTCCTAAGAGAAGGTTGTAATTTGGGGTGATGTCAATGACATGAAACTCCATAATAGTTTTCGTTGGCCTAATCTTGCAAGGAGCTTTAAAAGTACCCATGACCTTCCTTGAAGTGTTGTCATATGCCCTTACAGTTAAGGGAGAAGGGATGATAGTCTCCATATCTAGGCCAATAGTAAGGGCAGTCCTAAAAGGACAAACATTCAAGGCGGACCCATTGTCAATAAGTACCATTGGAACCTTGGCACCCATGCATTCAATGGTGATTTACAAAGGTCTAGTGTGAGTAGCTCCTTTGGGAGGGAGATCTTCATCGGAAAGGGCAAGGATGAGGTGAAAGGAGCCTTTGACTCCCATGAGAGACAAAACTTCTTGTAGTGTAGTTTCTATAGGTACTTCTTTCCCATTCAAGGCGTCTAAGAGAGCCTTGGATGCTTTTGAGAGGCCATGAGTAGGCCCCATACGGACATATAAGCTTAGGTCTTCTTCAATTGCATTAAGTCCCTATCTTCTTCTTCTTTGTCTTATTTTCCTCTAGGTTCCATGGGCTTGGACCCTTCCCCTAAATCTCTACCAGGATGATCCTTTTCTAAAAAGGATGGTTTGTAGTGCTTCCCACTCCTAGTGATATTTGCTACATTGTCCTCCAAGACCCTTTTCTTTAATTCCATCACTCCTTTGGGAGTATTTCCTACACCACTACCGTATCCTTTAAGGTTTCATCTTCTTCATCCCATATTCCTTGGGCTTCCATGGCATTGACGTTGACATTTGTAGCTTCTATCTCATCTATTTGCACCCAATTTTGATATGGAGGAGGAGCCCTACGGTAATCGGGCAAGGGGTTCTTTCTAATGTTGGGTTTAATGATAATGTTGGGATTTGGAAGGGTTCCATTGTCAATGAGATCTTGTATTTCATGTTTGAGGCAGAAACAATTGTTGGTCTTGTGGCCGGATTTTCGGTGGTAGTGACAATATTCATTAAGGTTCCAAGTGGGAGGTATGGGATTAGGCATGGGTGTAGGGTCTAAAGGCTTAACTAATCCTTTAGAGGATAGGTTTTCGTATGCTTGGGTGAGGGTCATTCCTAGGTCAGAGAATTCTCGGCAAGCTTTCTTTGGGTAAGCTAGTGTTTGTTAGGGTATGATGGTACTCACACTTACGGGATTGGGTGCTTTAGTGGTGCTTGCTCCCCCCTCCCCCCATATGTTTTCTTGATGGGAGGCTTACTTTCACCTTTCTCCAGTTGTCCATTGTTGATGGCATCTTCGATTCTTGTCCCGAAATCACATAATTCTCCAAATTAGCTAATAGGTGATGACAAAAGCCTACTATTATAAGCTGGAAGCAAGTTCTTAATGATCATGTTGATTTGGTCCTTCTCATTTGACCTATTGACCATTCTAGACGCCTTGGTCTTCCATCTAGTCATGTATTTAAAAAATGTCTCCCCTACACCTTGTTTGGTAGTCTCCAAATCCCTTAGAGTCACATCAATCATGGTGTTGAAGATGAATTGGTCCACGTTCCACACCTTAGTTTTGCTTGGATCAAGGCTATAGTACCACCTTGACGCACCTTTCATGAGTGAGAGGGGAAATCCATGCAAAGTTTACTTCTCATCTAGCCCCTTCATTTTAGATGCTTAGGTATCCTCTTACGTGTCGCTTCAGATCCCCAATTCCATTAAAATTTTCCGCATCGAAAATCTTGAACTTGGGAGGCCATGCAATAGGAGCCTTTGAACTCACTCCCCCATGTTATAGTGGTATTCATCCATCCCTTGTGCTTTGCAGAAGACAAGTTGCTTTTTCTCCATTTTTTCCCTCGAGGCCATGGTTTCTGCAGTAAGCTTCTCAAATTGCTTGTTCCTTTCATATTTGGCTTTGTCCTTTTCATCCCATTCTTCCACTTCCTCCTCATCATCACTGAAAATCACATGTGATGACTTCTTGAGCTTAGATTCCTCCAACCTAGTGAGGCGCCCTTCCATTTTCTTAAAGGCCTCATCATGTTCATCCAAATCCTTAAGGGTTTTTTGTACCATTGAGTCTTCCATGGAGGTAGTCATTGTTTCTTCTTGGTGTGTGTCCTCAATCTTGATCAAATGCTTTCCATTCTTTCGAACCCAAATGGGAGTGGGAACGTGATTTCTTGACTTCGATGGTGCAATGATGCTTGAAAAGAAGCCCCAATTTCATTTAGTCCATGTCCCAATCAAAGGTTTTTTTTTTTTTAACTTTTTAGATGTCCTTAGAAAAAAATTTTAAGTTCATTTTAATAAAGGCCCAATAACAATATCACTCCTTTCCTTCTTATGGATTTTTGCCCCTTGTTTCATTAAGCTTTGGTCCATTTACAATAAAGCTCTTATCTTACTCTCATGGTCTTTCATTAGAATGTACTTAGAAATTTTCAACCCTTTGTCTCAAACATGGGCTTACAATGTATTCATCACCTTTGGGCTTTTCATTTTTATTTATCATTTCACTTTTTTTTGAAATAGCCCTTTAGCTAGAATATATTATAGCCTTCCTCTCAAAGTCCATGGAGTTCTCATCATTTTGGGCCTAAGCATACAACATGGAGGCCCTAGATTAGGGAAGTTCATGTTGGCTTTGTAGGATTTTGGATGCTAATTCCATAGCATATTCATTACCTTAGGCCCAAAGTCCTCTTTTTCAAAAGAGTTTTTTCCACTTGGGCCTATGATAGCAGTTATGCTATGGTCTTATGAACCTTTCAAGTTAAAATATACCTTTGGATTTAGGAACATGCCTCTTATATATGAGAACTTCTTTTCTTTTATCCCATAACATCTTAGGGTATACCATAACTTTAGGGTCATCCCTTCAATGTTTACATCTTTTATTTGTTCTTTAGAATTAGGTGAACACATGATTTATGGTTCAACAAACAAGAGACGTAAAGGGTATCCTTTGTGATAGGGTCTAGGATCTCTCTAGTGTGGGTAGGCTCCTTAAGGCTAAAAGGATATATAAGTAGAACACTCACAACTTGGTGGGCTATGATTCCAACCAAGGGCTTAAGTAGACCCCATAGTGGATTGGTAGCAAACCTTTAATGTACTCAAAGCCCATTATAGGCAATGGCACTGATTGTGAGTTGGTGGGATGAACTCCGAAAGATTTGGGCTCGAATGGAGCCTTCCATCTTCCCACGCATCACCAACCGAGGTTAAGAGAAAAAAGAAACCAAGTGATGTGTGTGCAAACTATTGGGTTAAAATGAATTGACCCCTTGCACCTAAGTTAATTAATTAGTCAAATTACATGCAATGGCATCATAGCACAAACAAATCACCAAATAACTAAATGCTGCAGAAAATAAATTTGACACAGATGAGTTGTTTACAAATGGGGAAACCACTGAGGCAAAACCTCACAGGGTGAATTTAAGGTCACCACTCCCGAGAATCCACTGTTATCAATCACAAGCGGTTACAAGTATAAGGAATCTTACCAAACCCTTTGGCCAATCCCAAAATACCAACCTACAGTTAAACCTTTACCCCAAAACCCAATTGGACTTGTATTGTAGTGACAATCTCTCCGTTCAATGCACGAATCCCAGTACGTGACTAACTAATGATGCACGGACCCCAGTACATGACTAACTCCACCAACTTGAAGAAGATGTTGGCTACAAAGTTCTTCATTTCATCAACAATGAAGATTAGGAAGCTCCTTGGTTACAAAACCCTTGGCGTAAAGACGTAATAGCTTCTTCAAAGAGAATGATGAACTAGAGCAATTTCTGCCTCTGGTCACACAATTACATGCGCTCTCTTGTGTGACGGCTTTTAAAATAATCCTTATATATGTCTAGGGTTGTAAGAAGAGAAACCCTACACAAATACATAAGCATATGCATGTAATCAAATTTGAAAAGTCTGATTTTATAATTCTCGACAGATATAGCTTGTGTCGAGCTTCAACATTAAATTTCGATAGAAAGGATTATGTCAAGACTTCTGTCGAGCTTTAATGAACAGCTCTTTTTCGCTTGTTTCTTGGTCAAATCTCCATGGCTTTAACACTTGACTTGAACAACATGTTTCTTGAAGTCTTAAACACATCCTAGATCTACCCAATTACAAATAAAGTTTTGTCAAAAGATTAGCCAATTACATAAAATATATCCCTAACACAAACAAATATTGAAATAGTTCTTATCAAGGTTAAGAAGTAAGACACATAGGAATTAAACTCACATTCCCCAGTGAAATCATCACGATGGACACAAGGGGGAGTCGCCACCTAGTTTTTGTAATGGTCTAGGAACCATATATATAGCGTCCTCTCGAGGAATGACCTTTTGATCTTACTACCAGAGATATAGGTTCAGAGTTTAGGTATGCTCTTGGGTTCGAGGTTTTTGCAATGGTCTAGGAACCATGTGTCTTATGCTTATTGGTCCATGTGTGTAGGAAGTTACTGAAATACCCTTCCCTTAAGTACTTAATTAAAACATCAACTATATATCTAATAACTTAAGCACTTAACCACTTAATATAGATTTGTATATATAATCATAAATTCATAATACAATTAGCCATACTATTATTTATAATCTTTACAACTTTTATTCAATGGAATTATGTAATAATATGCTTATTAAATACTCTTCTTTTTTTTTTTTTTTTTTTTGCTAAAATATTAAATACTCTTCTATTAATTATAGAAAATAAGTGCCTCAAAATAATAATTAACCACACAAACACATAGGTTAACTATAAAGTTAGGTAGAGATATTACATCACATGTTTGATTATATAGATTTGGGATGCTCATGATATAATCTTAGATCTATGGTTCTTTGTTAATAAAAGCTTCAGATCTGAATTTTTTTTTCTTTAAAAGTTATTCTTTTCATAATTAAAAATCAGATCCGAAATTTTTTTCTTTAAAACTTATTGTTTTTCATAACTAAAAATCATATCTAAATTTTCATTAAAAAAACCCATCTTTCTCATACCTAAAACTAGATCTGAGTTTTTCTCACCAAAATTTATTAGAATCTAGATCTCCACTTTGTCATCAATACTCTTTTTTATAAAAATTGGTATCAAATCTATTCTCTTAATATTTTTCTCCACATTAAATATCAGATCTAATTATTTACATCAGATTTGAGGTTATTAAATAACATTTAGCCATAGATTTAAGAAAGTACATGACATGTTGCATTTCATAATCTGTTGCATACCATTGTTTAAGGGTACTTAAATGATCATTTAAAGTCTAGAAGATTGAACTCTATCCGGGCAGAATGGGTGCCTGACACCTTCCCATTCTGTAATCTAGCCCCCGAACATTAGAATCTTAGTTTGGTAGAACTAGTGCTTTATTTTGTTTTGGTAGATTGTATCTAGACCAAAGCTTTGTATTTTTATTTTTGTACATAGATTGTATTTAGGACCAAAGACTTGTAATAATATTCTACCAAATTGTATTTGTATATTCAGTTAATGAAATTTGAGGTATTTCAATATGTAAATTGAATTTTTTTTTCTTATTTTTTCATAATAAAAAATAAGTGGCGACTCCATAATAATCAAAATCCCAAAAGAGAGGTGCCGATACCTTTCTCTTTTGATTGTGAGCACCCCAAAAAAGTTCTAGTCTCTCACAAGACTATAATCCATTACAAGATCAATGATGTAATGGGCTGCTGCAAAAATCCAACAACAAATAAAAAGGGAACAAAACAAATGAGTTTTGTTTTGATCCTTACCTTCTTCACATACATACATGGATTTACGGAGGTTTATACATGTATAGAACTATTACTATCACAATCCAGTGGTTAGAATTTAGGATTTGAATTCATTGATATCCAAATAGAAAATAAAGCAAAACCCAATGGAAATTTGCGATTTAAACTTGCCTATATCTAGAAAATAAAAAACTAAAGCAACATAATGCTGAAATATTGTGCTTCAGTAATGAATTCGAAGGATATAAAATTAGTGATATCCAAACACCAAAATCATATATTGGGGAGTTTAGGGTCCCAAATTCATTCAAATACAAGAAACAAAAAAACCGCAAATTAAAAGAAAGAAAGAAGACAACGAAGTTTTAAATTTCAAACAAAAAACAAGTTAGATTTCACTCCTTGCCAATCTTGAACTTCATGGAAGTAGTCTCGAGCATCGTCTTCGTTGACATCGCCTCTGAATTGAAAGAACGAGAGAGAACGCAACATCTGTTTTTTTTTTTTTTTTTCGTTTTTTGTTGGGGTTTATGCCCTAAAATCCAATTTATTGGTATGTCATAAATAATTAAATTGTTTAATTATATAAGACTATCTATAAATGAACTAATGGGACATTATCTTAGTCCATGAGATGCATAGTATGTGATTTATGTGATTTAGTCACAGAAGATATAAATCACAAGTTCTTTGTAAACTCAGAATTTTAGTTCGTAGTCGGTGATGAAATTAGGCATATCATCTGCGAAAACTATAACATATCAACTAAGATGATTTGTCTTGATCATAGAAGTGGAGACTTCTAGTTAGTATGTTGATATGTTTTAAGAGTTAAGACATATTGAACTGGACTGTTGTGAGATTTATTATTCACCTAACGACTGTCAAATGAATAATAAATCTCACGACTTCTATTTACATCAACTCTAAATCCTGAGAGAATAATGGACATGATCATGAGGTGTAGGTTGCTTTGATATATCAGGAGTGAGATCTATAAGACACGATCAAAACCTCAGTATGTTGGGCAGCCGCATTTAGTGTTAATGAAACATATATTCTCAAGATGGAATTCATAAACTCTTAACGGAGATATAAAATATTCCCTTGAAATAAGTTTAATGGGTTTGGTTATTCAGAGTGTTGGGTCCAACCACTTTAGTAAGGAGTTACTAAAGTATATATTTATGGAATTAGATTTCATAAATATATGATGAATAACATAAAGGATTAAAACGGATACTCAAGGATTAAGATGTAATAATCTTCAAAGTGGCAATCTATTTTATGACTTTGTATTACTACGAATATTTTAATGAAGGGGTTATATGTATAATAAAGTCTTGGGATATAATTTATTAATAAGGCCTAGAGTGCAATTATATTCTTATAGTGGTATTGAATATAATTAATGGTAATTTTGGACTTGTCAAGAGTTGACAGAAAAGCTCAAGGCCCATTGAAGCTAAAGTCTTATTTGCTCCCTTTGGTCCCATCTCAAGCCACAAACTAAAGCCCTATTGGGTAGGCCCAAAAGGCTGACCCAATTAGATAATCAATTTTTATTTAATAAGAGTTATTAAATAAAGAAACTACTAATGTAGTTTGTATGTACGTATGATAAAAAGAAAAGAAAATAGTTTTTCTCCACAAGGAGAAGAAGAAGGATTTTTCTTTGAGAATCAATGTACAAAAGGACTGATTGAGAGACCACTCATCTTGGGCACCATGTGGAATTGAGATGAAAATTAAAGGTATTCTCAAGTATTAGTTTTGAATTTCACCGCACCAAGGTACGCTTTCTATTCTTTGTTCTATAATTCAAGGTTACATGTCATCTTTCATGAATGAAGTAGATCCGTGTATGTTGCTTCCGTTGTGTGTTTTGTATGAGATACAAAACTAGATTTTCCAACATTTTTATACTATATAACTTATTCTATCGGTAATTGGTAAGCCACTAAAACTCAGTTAAATGGCCAAGATTAAAATCTTTAGAATTAATGGTTCAGATATAGGTGGGTACCATAGCCACACAAAAAACAAGTGGGTACTGTGGAATGACCTTTAAATTATAGATCAAATAAATTTATGTTATAATATGTATAATTTATATACTACACATCACACATCATGTATGTGCATAGTGACTCAGTACATGTATGTATTACATGTTTTAATTAATTTGTTTTTAAGTTGTTTTGTTTTATTTTGTTATGAGATACAATTAGCAGTTATTTCTTTAATGGATATAGATGGAAGGTATTTGTTTTAAAAGGATATGTAATTTGATCAAAAATCTAAAATTGTAAGAGATAAGATCAAAATTACTCTAAATTTTTGAAGTGTAATTTACAATATGGTAAAATGCAGATGCTAAACTGCGTGGGCTGGGCTGGTTAGACAATAAGAAACGTGTAGTATGGGTTTTGCTCCGATGATGCAGCCACTTTTGTTATATTTTGATGATAAATTTTACGTCTAAAAGAGCGGCAGAAAATGGCACGCGCTTCTTACAGTAACACGTATTCTTGCGAATGGGTACAGCTGTAATTTTGTAAATAAGAAAGAAAGAAAGAAAAGGTCTCCTAAAATAAAGTGAGTTTAACCGTGTATTTTATTTTATATAAATATAAATATAAATACATAGTAAAGTAGTAATATTTTAGAATTAGAATTAAATGAGAATTGAAGGTCATCTTTTGAGAGAGAGGTTGCCGGAAAACTTGGAAGCGGATCGAGAAGAAGAGGAAGATGATGAAGAAGAAGATGTTTGTTTGAGCAGTGAGATTTATTTATTTATTTGCTTGCTGCTGGGTTTCTTTTCCTCCCAATCACAACATACATTATTAATCCTGATTTCTTAGTTCTATTTTGATATGATCCGCTAGTGCTAGCTAGTAGCATATATTATTTTGGGTTTAATGATTATGAGATGAAGAAGAATTGATTAGGTGAAAGAGTTGTGAGTGGGAGATTTGAGATATGGAGATGGAGATGGAGAATGGAAATAATAATAATATGTTAGAATATGAAAAGAAGTTAGGTGTAGATGTAGATGTAGATGTAGATCAAAGAGGAGAGTCTCCTTCTCCTGCTGTTGCTGGTTGCATTCAACACCCAGTTTCCAAGATGGACACTTTGGCTGGCATTGCCATCAAGTACGGGGTTGAGGTATTTTTATTTTTATTTTTATGAATTACTCTCTTTATATATATATATTATCATTCAAAATTGATTGATTGATTGATTGATTCTTTTCAAGGTTTCCGACATAAAAAAGATGAATGGTTTGGTTACAGATCTTCAAATGTTTGCTCTCAAATCTCTTCAGATTCCTCTACCGGGAAGGCATCCTCCGTCTCCATGTTTATCCAATGGCCATGGGATTGGGTACCTTCTTTTCTTTTTCTATTTCACATCTCTGGTTTTAGTTTGACTTTACAGCAGCTTTGCTCTGTGCTCTGTGCTCTGTGCTCTGTAATATAATACAAACCCCTTTAAATTTGACTGAAATCTTTTTATTTGCATTTTCTAACCCAGATATAGCTCAAATTTTCTTTTCAAATATAATATAATGACATTAAAAATAATAATAATAATAATTCATGTAACTGATCCGACTTCAAATTCTGTAGAATAAAACGACAAAAAGGAATACATGGGTCTGATCCTAACTAATCTATTGAAGATCCTAACTAATCTTTTGTTGTTGTTGTACTTGTGAAACCTAAACGATAAAAACCCAAATTATCTGTTTTGTTATTCAATTTCACAAAATGTGTGGTAGAAGCGGGATTTCATCTTCTTCTTCTCTCCTTAGTATGAAAAAAGCATTTGCAGAGTATCTGTCTGTACTTTTCCTTATTCTGTCAGATGAATTCAATTCCCACGGCAATATTCACATGCATACGATCACTATTCTTTAGGAAAATTTGGTTCTACGTTATCTCGTTTCTTACCCATGTCTTTTTTGTTTGGATAAATTGCAAATTACACCCTTAAAGTTTGAGACTTGTTTGGATTTTACACTTACTCCCTAAAGTTTGAGGGTGAACCTTGAAGTTTTAGAAATTTGATTTTACTTAAAAAGTTTGAAGATGTTTGGATTTTACATTCTGAAGTTTCACAATTTTAGAGTTTAAAACCCAAACACCTCCAATTTGAGAGTTTAAAATCCAAATACCTCCAAACTTTGGGATGTAAAATCCAAATTCTGAAACATCAAGATCTAAAATCCAAACACTCCCAAACTTTAGGGAGGTAAAATCCAAATTCTGAAACTTTAGGATGTAAAATCCAAACACTCTCAAACTTTAGGGGTATAATTTGCAATTTACCCTTTTTGTTTTCTTACAATAAGTGGGGCTGACAATATTTGAACCCAGCTTCTTCCCTTCAAGACAACTAAGCAATGTCATTTAGTTACAAGGCTCTTGGCCTTGTTTCATATTTGATAATAAATTGTAAACCAAAAGTTTCTCATTCCTTGAAAGTTTTCATTTACTCCCACCATTTAAAATATTTTAGGTTCTATTTAATATCTCTTCTTATTATGCTACCATTATTGGTCTTTCTATTATGGAGTCGGATGTACTTTTCACATATGTTATCCTTTCGTGTGTAAATGCTAATTTTTTTGCAGGCAAGGCAGTTCGAACCACACCCCACCTCGCCGTGTGTGCCGTGAACTGTTTGATCCATTCCAGACCCTAAAAGTAAAGTCTCCCCAGTGGAAGGTCTCTCCAGCCATGAGTTCTTTACAAGGTTACTATGGGCTTAAAACAACAGATCAAAAATCAACAGCTGAAGGTTTTGAAATGGCAGTCTACAGAAAAGGAGGTTCTCATTATTTAGAAGATGGGCCATTTCCCAGTGCCTCACTAATTTCCAACCCATCTTTGAGCCATCATCGAAAATCTAAAAGCTTGGTTACTGCTTTATTGGATGAGAATGGTGTAATAGCAGGCATTGTGCCTGTTGCAGAAGCTAGGGATGGTGACTCTGATAGATGGAGTGAGAAACTAGTCAGAAGGCATCAGAAATCCGAAGCTGACTTCACTTCCAACACACCAGAAATGCTGTTGGAGAATAACAGCAACAGTGGTGGGTTTTCTGCAATAACGGGGAAAGGCTTAGCTTTGAGACCTAAAGCAGCAAACCGAACTACTTCAATTAGTGATGCTGAAGCAAGTGGGTTGATTCCTATACCAATTGGTCTGGGGGATTCTGTGATGACTGAGGGCTTATCTGGGGTTAGGAAGTCATCAAGCACATCAAGTTTGCAGGAACAGGACAACAATAGTTCTTCATCCATCTGGAGTAGTACAAGGTGGAGTCTGAAGCCAGATTTGCAGAGCCTTTCAACTGCAACCATTACAAAACCGATCTTTGATGGCTTACCAAAGCCCAAGCCAATAATAGGTCGAAGAAACAAAGCTGCGCTTGACTAATTCACGTAATTTTCACTCAGGCCTTTTGATGGGTAAATAGAGAGACAGAGAGAAGATAGAAAAAGTTAAATAAGCCAATTAATTAATCACAATGTTGCATCCATTTTCTGTTTTCTGGAGATGTTACATGTCTATTAAGGAGGCTAACATGTAGAGCAAAGAAATGGGCATTAAAGAAGGAACTGTATGTGTTTGGTTTGGAAGCATCCCCTTCTTACGTCTTGTGTAAAGATTTTTGCTAGAGGATTATCTATATATAGAATGTATATTAGATTTTAGATATCCTCCAATTGGAGTAAAAAAAATTGTTTATACATGTATTCTTATATTGTTTATTTGTTTCGACTTGCACTTTCTAAGGTTGACATTGCTACGGTTGCCTTTTTTGGTGTATTTTCTATCACACAATTGACACTAAATCTGTTATTTCAGGTGTGTCTGTGAGCGAAATTATATTTTTGTTTTGATTCAGATTCTTCTTCAATGGGCTTGTGAGATCAACAGAGAAGGCTGTAATTTGGCTTGCATATGCTGACTCGAGTAGGAAGCACTTGCCAGCACACGCATATGCTGACTCGAGTAGGAAGATTTGGCTTGCATGTGCTGACTCAAGGAGGAAGCACATGCCAACACACGCATTACATTGCTTAGGGTTTGTATTGGATATTTGCTTATTTGCATCGACTATATTTTGCTTAAAATATCGGCTGAGTAAGAGATAGAGCTATTCTCAGTACATTACCGGATTTTGTGCCATTTGGATTGAAACATTCTACTGGTAGATGCACTCATAAACAAGCTGACTTGATTCCATTATTCATAGATTGATTTGAGTTTGGGTTATGCACACTAGGCAACAAGTGAGAAGTCTTGGCCAAGGTCTCTGTTAAGCTGACGGAGAAGTATTTAACTTGGATTGTTGAGGTTGTATGGACTGAGGAAGAACTAAAAAGTGCAGGAAGGAAAGCGTATTTTAACAAACACTCTTAAAGGAAGAAGACCCGTAGAAAGGACCATGAAGGACTCTTTTAAGCTGATGGAGACCAACCAGAAGTCGATATTCACTAAATGGAACCTAATTTTTAGTTATAACTAGTCGCTAACCCATGCTATGCATGGGAGCTTACCTATTTGTGAGGTAAACTAAAATAATTTTATAAAATCTTAAATTGATTAAGAAACTACACAATTGCATAATTTGCTCTTGTATGGCTTCAATTTATAATACAATTTGATGAAAAAACCATTGCTTGAACGTGTAATGACTTACAAAAAAAATTGTCAAACAGTTTCAGATACTGCAAAAGAAAAATTCAAAAATTCAAATATTAAAACTTCTAAAAGACAAAAAAAATATTAAAGAATAAGATGATTTACTGCTTAGAAATTATTGAAACAAAACAAAATATATTTATGACTAAACAATAGAGAAAGATGGGTTACATTCAAAAAAATAGTCTATGGCTATAACTATTAAAAGGAATTAAAAAATTCCGAGCCTACAAATTATAGATAATATATATATGTGTGTGTGTGTGTGTGTGTGTGTGTGTGTGTGACAACACAAATTCAAATGTTAAAACTTTCAAAACACCAAATATATATATATATATATATATATATATAATTAAAAAATAAGTTATTTAAACAATTCAAAAAATATGACTATTCAAAAAAGAAATATAAGAAAGAGAAAAAAGTACATGAACCCATAAAGCAATAAGTTTTAAATTTTGATGAGTCTTAACTTTAAACGAACCTTATCAATATGTGGCCCACGCTAAAAAAATGTTGAGTAGGACCCCACATTGAAATAATGAAAACCATACCTCCTCTTAATATATCATATATATGCTTTCTACCCAAGAAATTAACATACTTTCATATCGTGAGTTGAAGCAAAGACATATGTAGTAGCAACAATCTTAAATTTCAATTATTACAAGCTTTTTTATCTTGTAAAAAATGGCTAAAGAGAGTTTGGTGGTTCATGTATGAAAATTACTTTTTAAAGAATACATGAAAAACCATAAAAAAAAAAATAAAAAAAAAAAAAAAAAAAATTTCAAAGTAGAGGAGAAGAAAATAATAGAAGAAGCACTCATACCTCGGCTTAAAATATATACATATCTATATATTGGGATTTGCACTGCCTTTATAGTGTTTATGATTAACCTCGTCAAATTGGAGATAAATTTTCAACGTTTGAGTTTGAGTTTAAGTTAAACTTGTTAGAAAGATAAAGTTTCACTCATTGTTAAGTTTGGATTAAATAAAAATAATTTTGTTTTAAAAAAATAATAATGTTGAGTTTGAGTTTAAGTTAAACTTGTTAGAGATATAGAGTTTCACTCCTTGTTAAGTTTGGACTAAACAAAAATAATTTTATTTAAAAAAAATGATAATGATGTGACAAGTTCAATAAAAAGTCAAAAACTTCGGTCTTATAATAATAATAATAATAATAATGAGAAAAGGTTTTAACAAAACAAAACAAATCCTCCTCCACTTTGTTTTTTTTCGTAGTAGTATACTATAATAATAGTTTTGTTCAGAGACTGGCACCACTCCTAGTTATACATGTGTCCACCCCCCCCCCCCCCCCCGCCACACACACACACACACCGGTCACAACATCATTTGAACTATTTTTTTGCAGCCAATATTAATGTTTCTTGATTAATATTTTCTTTGTAACCGGTTATGCACTCTTAATATTTTTAGAATTTTTTTTCCAAATAACATTAAATATCAAAAATTTAGTTAGTTGTCACGTTTCAAAACAATGTTGGAAACTAGCATCTCGAGTGTCTAAAACTCGAGTTCCAAGATAAAACTTGAGTTTTTAAGTCTCGATTTGTAAGGGGTGGTAGGTGATGTGGAAGAAAATCCACATGAAACTCGAGTTTTTAAGACTCGAGTTTCACTTTTAAGACTCAAGTTTTACTTCTTCTTCGTCGCAGCATTCTTCTTCATTCAGACCCAGGGAACTTGAGTTTTACTTCTTCTTCCTCGTAGCATTCTTCTTCGTTCAAACCCAGCGTTCAGACCCAGCGTTTCACCATTCAAACCCAGCATTCTTCCTCTATTCTTCGTTGTCAGATCGTTCTTCGTTCTAGGTTTCTTCATCTTCCAGGGTTTCTTCTTCTTCTTCTTCATCTTCGTTCTATTCTTCTTCTATTGGGCTTCATCTTCGTTCTGCTGGGCTTCAACTTCCTGGGTTTCTTCGTTGTTGTTGTCTATGTTTTTCACTAAGAAAATCAAGTCTTAGAGACTCGATTTTGATTTGGTAGAACTCGAGTCTTTAAGACTCGAGATCTATGTGGCATTTCCTCCAAGTCATCAAGTATAAAGTGAGTCTTTGAGACTCGAGTTTTATATACAACTCGAGTTTCTAAAACTCAAGATGCTAGTTTGCTAACTCCATTCAAACATGTATTAACTTACTACTTTGTCCTCCCTTACTATGCTAGTCTGCACATTCCCTCAATATTTTTATATTTTATGAGGGGACTTTTTTTTTTTATATAGGAATTATGAGTGGACTTTTAAGGATGATGATCATTTTTAGTTAAGTTTAACCCTTAGTTAAAATGAAACATATAAATCAAATTTAAAAAATAAATAAATAAATGTTGACATGGAAAATTGTGGAGCTTAGCAAAAAAGTCGAAGGCTTCAGTTTTATATATATAGACTAGTTAATAAGCTTATGATTTTCCATTAGTATAGAAAATTTTCAATGTATTGTTAGGGAGTACACATATAGGAGATTGTTAGTGAGTATTGGTAGAAGTTGTTAAGGACTCTTTATTCACGACACATGGCATTATTTCATTGGCAACCAACGTTACATCAATATTGTCATGAATTTTGGGTAAATCTGCTTTAAAGCCCAAAAGAGCCCATATTTTATTCAACTAAATGGATCTTCTATTTCATCAATTGGGCTCATGACCCATGATATCATCAATATCAATATGTGGATCGGGCCCAAGCAATGATTCAAGTCTCGCGGCCCATATTATCTCACTAAAGCCCACATTTCAAGCTTATGGCACATCATCTCATTTACACTCATGATCCTAGCTCATGAGTCTCATTGGAAAAAATTTGGGAATCATGGTTTAAAGTTATGATCCAAGCTCCTAAGCCTCATTTTCAACTCATGATCCAACGGTTTAAAGTTAATAAAAGAAACATGTTGCTTGGCATGTTTTCTCTAATTATCTGAGCTCTGACAGGCCAGTGTATAGCAGGAAACATTTTTTAAGTCTCTCATATCACATTACACTTAAAATGATAAAACCCCCCATTGCTCTTTACCTAAAACTTAATACTCATCATATGAAAAATACTCAATAGGGACACTATCCAAACACTAACTAAGTAACTATTCATTCAAATTCCAGCTATTTTTATAATGAAAATGGAAATCTAACCGTATTATTTCACATAAACTATATTATTACTTTCATTTAAATCTAGGCTAAATCTGACTGGCTATCTCCAAACATAAGGTATTCATAATATCATTAATATCTAGCTGTCATTTGTCATAATCCGAAACCTGATCCAAAATTAAACGCAAAAATCAACCCAAATATTCCCTTCCAACTGCCTGATTAGAGCATTAAATACTCTTCTTACTCCCCAAGATTCAGTCACAACTCAAGGGGACCTTGACTAAATCTACAAAACCTTATTAACTATCAACCAATTAGCTCATTGCTTACTAAAATTATATTATAATAAAATCATGGACCAAAGACATAATTCCCAAAAAATAAAACTTGTCCAATAGAACACCAGTAGTAGATTTAACACTTGACACCTGGCCTATGATGACATCACCATCTCCTTTAATGCTCAATCTCAGCAACTAGCTGCTATATCCCCATAAAAGGGATCTTACCATTTTCTGCCATAATCCATGAAACAAATGCTAAATATTCTCCTCAACTGTCTCCATCAGCCAACTAACCTCCCCTTCTTCAGCTCCAAGTGACAGCTGTCTTAGGACAATTGACAGCTAGTCAAACAACATTAACATTACAACTTGTCCTTTTTTCGGCTAAAAACTAAAACTTACTACAGAAAACTACCATTTTTTTGCTAAAATCTTTCCTTATTTGCTGATTATTCCTTTAACTAAATCTGATTTAGATTCAGATTTGGTCCTATATAAAGAGGACCAAGCTAGATCATTTGACACCATTCCATACACTACAATATTTTCCTACTACTACAACAACTCCTTATACACCACTACTCATCTAAACACAACTCTCTCATTCTCCATATTCTAAAATTCAATTATATTGCTGCCTATATCTCCAAAAACCTAAACACATCTGTGGTACCCAAACTCGATTCTCACTGGGATGGGATTGGGCTTCCAATTTATTTGTTAGTGGGTATGACTGAAGTCCTACTATGGAAAACCTCAAATGTTGCCTTGACAACCCAAACTGTATATCACCTAAACCTTTAGTTTGTGTCACTCTCCCTTCCCTGGTATTTTCCCCATCTCACCTTCCCTCTTGTTTCTCACCCCCTGACTTGCCCAACCTAGCTTCGAGCAATAGGTCGGTATCTTCCTTCCCGAGACTTAGCAAAGCCCCAAAAAATGGGTTCTAGTTTTAACTTCCCCCTCCCCCTTTTTCTCTATCTCTCTTCCTTTTTATTTTATTTTTTTTAACTTATATTACTAAATTGTTCACACATTTTTTAGATCTACTTGTGATGCTCTTCTCAGTTCATTTATGTAGTTTCCAAGCAGTTCAAACCCGATTTGAATGTAGTACAGGTTTGGGACCTCGATTTCATTCTGCGCTCGGAGATTTTTATCCATTACGACGGTCACACCGAGTTCTCAGGTGCATTCCATCATACACCAGCTATCAGGACCCCGCTGGTGCCTTAACAGCTAGAAGTCCCCTTATATGCTACTTTGATGTTCGGCTACCAGGTTTCCTATCACGTGGTCTGACAGTCAGTGACGCCCGACAACTAGGACCTCGACAAGTAAGAGAAGGCTCCCTTAAACTGATTAGCGATGGTTCGGTAGACACGGTCTTCCCAACCAAACACATCCCCATAGAAGATCCTGTCAACCCTGAGTCAATCAACAACACAGTTTAAAGGCGCAACATGGGCCTTGAGCACTGGTTCCAAAGCGTCCAACCTGCCGGGGGTCAATCTGGCCCACATCAAACCCTTCAACAGACAGCTCCCCCCGCACCCCGTCCTTGTAGAAAAAGGTAGAGGGTTTCTAACGAACCTTTCATGGGGTTCAGTGTTCCTCCTACCGAGCACACCCCTGCTCCAGTCTCTGCCGCTACATTGACTTTGCCAGCCAGGGACACTTCTTTAGAGACAAGGCCCACCGATCAACCGATGATCATTGGGTCTAACATGGCCTCCACCTTTGCATCCCCTTCCTCAGGGTGGCATAACACCTTCATGCTGGGGGGACAAACCTCTCCCCAATGACTCTTACGTACGGACTTGGAGGAGCAGGTTGGGAGGTAAGGTTGTAGAAAGCCTTGGCCAAGCCCTGCTTTTGCCCGAGGACATGTAGCACTACTCTAGTTGCTAGGATGAAGACATTGCCCCTAAACTCAAGTGGCATACCACAGTTGTAAGTACCCCCCCCCCTTTTTTTATTAATTGTTAGTCCTCAGCTCATATTAATCCTCTTGCTACTTTTTGTTACTGTTCAAGGCCATCCAAATGATCCATGTCCTTAAAGGTTGGCTCAAGGTTGCTATGGAGGAGACAGATAAAGAAAAGGCCCTAAAGTAGGTGGCTGAGTCCACCCTGAATGAAAAAGGTCCTTAAACTGGCCACCACGGAGCAGAGGGCGGCTTCTGCTGAGAGGGCCTAGGACTCAGCCAAATAGAAGGTTGAGGCACTATAGGGTAAGCTGGGGGAGACAGAGACCAAGCTGGCCCAAGCCGAGAGTATAGTCTCGGCCCATGAAGTAGCTTGTTAACCTGAATGAGATAATGAAGGGATGCAAGCAGACATTCTACAACATGGGCTTCATCGACGCCAAGAATTCATGTGGTGCTGTCATCTTCTAGACTCGGAGGCTTGGATTTTCAAAAGGCTGGATGGCAGCCGTGAACACTCTGAACCTTCTCGAGTCTTATCCATTGAGGGACCCCGACCAAACACCTTTGCCCAATGATCCGCTAGTTCAAGCCCCAACCGAGGAGCAGTTTAACAAAGATGGTGATGAAGAAAGGAAAGATAACCCCAGTATGAGGGAGTTGCCCAAGCAGATCGATTCTCTCGTGGAGGTGATCGATGTGGACAACTTGACCTCCAATGTTGCTCTTGAGGGCCCAAACGATCCTAAGATTAACCTGGTGCCGACCCCCCTAACTTCTAGAAAGGCTTCCTCTGTTCCCCTGTAGTTGCTCAAGACCCCCCCTACAAATGCACTCAACCGATGATGATTGCTTTATTTCCCTTCTTTCTTCTTCTTTTTTAAATTTTTTTTTATTATCTTGCATCCTATATTTGTTTTGTGGATTGAACAATATTTTGGTTATTTGAATTTTGAAATTGAAAATGTTATAAGTATGTATGCTCAGCTAAACTCTTTCCGCACAATTTCAAGTTCAATTTCGAAGAATAAGTGTTTTTGGTTGGCATATATCTTTATAATCGGACCCTTTGATCTAAGCAATGCATTATTAAGAATTTTGAATAACATTGTGAAAATTCATTAATAATAACTGTAAATGAATGGGGAATGTTTGAGATATCCCTTGCAAGAGAACTTGGAATTTAGATTAATTAATCAAGCTCTCTTAACTAGTCGGTGTCCGGGGTCAAACTGAGGCTAACCCTTTATTCTTTGGAATGAAAATTTTTTAAGGTTTCCACCTAGTCAGTGACCGATATCAGGCGGATGCTAGGTTTCTATCCTCAGAAATAATTCTTTAAGGTTTCCACCTGGTCGATGATCTAGGTCAAGCCAATGCTAGGTTTCTATTCTTAGAAATAATACTTTAAGGTTTCCACCTAGTAGGTGACTAGGGTTAAGCTGAGGCTAGGTTTTTGTCCTTAGAAATAATTCTTTAAGGTTTTCACCTAGTCAGTGACCAGGGTCAAGCCGAGGCTAGGTTTCTGTCCATAATCCTCTCAGATAAACAATATGTAAAATAACTGAACAAGTAACTGCCACAGCATAATGAAAAGCAATTGGATCCGTTCTGCATTATCTTTTCAAACCTATTTACAACATGAGACATACATTATGATAATTACAACTAATGATAGTACTTCTTCAAATTGCTCACGTTCCAAGGTCAGGGGAGTGGTCTTTCCTCTATATCCTCTAGACATTAAGCCCCTGTACCAGCCACTACAGTCACTTGGTAAGGTCCCTCCGAATTCAGGGCGAGCTTTCCCACACATTGGTCTTTCATATTTCCCACTGCTCTCTGCAAAACCAAGTCCCTTGCAACAAACTCTCTAGGCATCACATTCCTGTTGCATCCCCAAGTCAGCTTCTGTTGATAGTCGACAAGCCAAATGAATGCCATGTCTCGACTTTCTTCCAAGAGGTCCAACCGCTTGATCATTTGAGCATCATTACTGCTTGGAGAGGAACTAGCAATCCACATGCTCGACAGGCTTATTTCCACTGGGATAGTTGCTTCTGCCCTATACGTCATGGAAAAGGGGGTTTCTCCTGTTGACCTCCTCGGTGTAGTTAGGTAGGCCCACAACACTCTTGATAGCTCCTCGAACCAATTCCCTTTCATCCCCTCCAATCTCTTCTTCAACCCATTGACAACTTTTTTGTTCGTCACTTCTACCAGTCCATAACTCTGGGGATATACCAAGGATGAGTACCTATTTATGATTCCCAAAATCGTTGCAGTATTTTCGAAATGCCTTGCTGTCAAACTACAATTTGTTATCTGAGATCAGTGCCTCGGGTACCCCCAACCTTGCAATGATATTTTTCCACACAAATCTCTTTACGTCAACATCTCGAATGTTTGCCAAGGCCTTGACTTCCACCCACTTCATAAAATAATCGATGGAAACTAAAACAAATCTTTTGTTACCTGAAGCCCATGGAAATGGCCCTATAATGTCTAACCCCCACTACTTAAAGGGCTAAGGACTAGTGATCGGGTTCAAGTTCCCACTCGGCTAATGTATATTTGGGACGTGTTTTTGACACTAATCGCACTTCTTGACATACTCGGCTGCATCCCTTTGCATGTTAGGCCACCAAAATCCCTGGGTCATTTCTCTGTAGGATAATGATTTCCCTTCGGAGTGACTACCACAAACCCCTTCATGCAACTCAGCAGGGAGATCAACGACATCATTAAGGTGAAGACACAGCAAATATGGACCCCCAAACGATCCTCAGTACAGCTTCTTATCCTCGGATAACCAAAATCGAGAGGATGTTCTCCGCACCTTCTTGGCCTTTTTGACGTCGGCCAATAAAGATCCATTAGCCAGAAAGGAGATAATGAGGTCCATCCAACTTGGATCGAACGCCGAAGCCACTGCTACAATTAGGCGATGCTCTATGCTTAGACGCCCCAATAGCTCCACAGAAATCATTTGTGGAACACATTCATCCAATGAAGAGGCCAAAGTGGCCAGAGAATTAGCATGACTATTCTAACCCCTTGGGACTCTGGCCACACTCACTCTTCGGAAACATGCTTGTAAAGTCCCAACCAACTTCAAAAACTATGACATATGGGGGTCCCTTGCTTCAAAACTTCCCTCTACTTGGCATACTACTAGCTTTGAATCCGAGAATATTCCTAGTTCCCCGGCACCCAACTTTTGAGCTACTCTAAATCCAGCAATAAGCGCTTCATATTCGGCTTCATTGTTAGAAGCCTAGAAGCCCAACCTTAGTAATTTCTCCAGCCTTAAAACCTTAGGGGATATCATCACAATCCTAACTCCAGCTCCTCTAATGTTAGATTCCCCATCCACAAACACTCACCATGGTTGAATCGAGGCTTGGCATACCCTACGGCGACCCCCAGTGCTAGTGTGAACTTTGCCAAAAATCTACTAACACCTAACCTTTAATGGAGTTCCTCAATTTATACCGTATATCAAATATCTCAAGTCTTGTTCCCTAATTTGCTATCCTCCTGGTAAAGTCTGATCTCCTCAAGAGTGATGTAGGGGGTATTCGGTTAGCACTCAAACCGTGTGGGCTTGGAAATAGTGGGGCAATTTTCTCGTCACGTGTACCAACACCAATACCATATTCTCCAATGGCAAATATCGAGTCTCTGAAAATAACACTTTTGGATTTTTCGGGGTCCAACACTCAAATTGAAGGCAGACAAAATACAGTATCAACAGGTGCCATCTTCCTACAGAACATGCGCAAATGGGCACAAGGATCTCCAGTGCCATCATATTTGACAAACTTGGGTGCCTTGAACTTGGGAGGCATAATGACCTGAGGGAAATCAATCAAGCTGTACAAATCGACACTTCCTCAGGCGCTGGAGCCCTCTATGATGCGGATTTTCTCAGTCAGGGTTTCTACTTGACTTTTGACCTAGTTGTAACCAGACTTTGAGGTCTTATCCTTAGGAGGACTCAATTCTTGGTCCTCCTTGCAGGATAAATAGCGGTGTGGTTTGGCATTGATTTGGATTTGGTAGCAGCCAGGTCTCATTTTCAGACAGGGGTGCAAGGACCCCGGAGTGGGACTAGAAGAATCTTGGCTCCCTCCTACAACCAACTATTGCATCATGTGCATTATTTCAGCCATCTACTCTTTCAAGAGAGCAATCTTTTGAGTGTTTTCCTCAATGGGGGAAGGACAACTAGTAGACATCTCTTTAGCACAAGACCTAGTGATGATAGGATCACAATGTGATGGTAACTTGGATTGTTTCCTTTTAGCAATCTTTTCTCTTTATATTCTTGGGATGGAAAAGAATGGGATGGGAAAGAAATGGGGTACATTTGAAAATTTGACAATGTGGAAACACAAAACAAACACGAAGTTAGTTTAGGTTCTTGTTTATTAAAAATGCACCTGTCATTTTTTAAAATATCGGCTTGGACCCTTGAGTGGGTATTTATCATGGTGAGTTTCTATAGTGATGCTGAATTAATGCACAAGCTTGGCAAGTAACTGGAACTTTCATATCATGCTTGAAATTGCAGTTCTAATTGCAAAGAAAGCAATGCTTTTACAAAACTTTGGCTTTTTACAATGCCCCTAGAACATGCGCTATAGACAATTGCTCCAACAGTGGGCCTTTTACAAGGAAATTCAAATTTACAATGAAGAGACATCATTCTGGATGGCCTTGCCTTCTTAGAGAAGATCTTAGACTATTGGCGATGTCCTCCTTGGTACAGACTTCCGGCTACTTGCGTCAAATTTTATCTGTACACATTTACATGACAAAGCCAATAGTGTATGCATGCATGCCCTTGTAGGGTTGGAAACCCGTAGGGATTGGATATGATCTAATGTGCAAACAACCAGGTTGCTTCCTAGGGGTTAATCACAAATGCTATGTAAACAGGATAGATAGAACCTGGAGTAGAGCACAACTCTTTGACGCAAGCAAAAAGGGCAAACCAAAAAACGAAAACTAGACATTTTCCCCTTAACTCATTTTGAAAGCAATCCTATGAAGGATATCCTACCCTAGGCTTGGATCTTCACTCGGCTTTGGCTCTTCCTAGTCCTCACGGGTTTTGACTTAGTTTAGTCCAACTATATGAGACACGGCTTAACTGGTGAGTTAGTCCTACTCTTAGGGGGGACCTCAATCATCTAATCCTTCCATTCATAGAAGTTGTGAGATAGAGCAGATCAAGGGGGCCTTTTCAATGTAATCCTGTCCATCCATGGACCCCGGCAAAGCCTATAATTCAGCATCCAGTAACTATCTATGGTATACTCATCCAACATTTGCCTTCAACACTAAGTCCTAGTTCAACCCAATATGAGGGGTGATGTCATGCATTTTAAAATGAAAGGGGAAAGACTTTCCAAGAACAATAGATATATGAACAAATAAAGATGTAGCAGAAATTAAGTCTACTACCCTAGGTTCGCACATATGAAGGAAAGATGTAAAGCATGCTTTAGGAAAGTAGGAAAGCTTCATACATACGAAAATACCTCAAAGCCAGTTTTTGGAAAACAATTTGAAAATATTTTTGGCAAATATTTTTGAGGTTTGAAAATAATTTACTAGGATATAGCAAAAGCATTTTTCAAAAGGAAAGCCCCGAAGGCTAATGCCAATTTCGATGTTTTTGAAAGCCAATATCCAAAGATTAATATCTTATCAAAAGCTCTAAAGGCTAAACTCTCTAAGTGTCCCCAGTGGAGTCGTCAGTATGTCGATGTCTCGCAGCGGTTCAACCACCCATCACGGCGACACTAGCTCACTTCCCACTTTTAGGAGGAAGGGTATGCACGTGCATACCAAGCTCAGAGCTCGGGTGCTATGGAGGAAGGTTGTACCTTGGGTGTGTGGCTAGAATATGAGTCAATTTTAAGGATATTACCAAGGGTGAAGTCACCACCAATCATTGGGTTTTTCTAAGTTGTGATTAGTCACCTGACGCTATCAACATCATTACAGTAAAGTATAGACATCCCATCCATAGGCTAGATGACACGTTGGATGAATTGCATGGGTCATGTATTTTCGCACAAATTGATTTGAAAAGTGGGTATCATCAAATTAGGATGAAAGAGAGTGATGAATGGAAAACTACCTTTAAAACTAAATATGGATTGTATGAGTGGTTAGTAATACCTTTTGGTCTAACTAATGCACCAAGTACATTCATAAGGTTAATGAATCATGCATTGCGTGCGTTTATAGGCAGATTTGTTATGGTCTATTTTGACGATATTTTGGTGTATAGCAAGAACTTAGATGAGCATATCAATCATTTGCATTGTGTGCTTGCTGTTTTGAGAAAAGAAAAATGGTATGCCACTTTAAAGAAATGTTCATTTTGCATGGACAAAGTTGTGTTTCTTGGTTATGTTGTTAGTGCGAAAGGAATTGAGGTGGATGAGGAAAAGGTGAAGGCTATCAAGGAAAAGCCCACACCTAAGTCAATCACTGAGGTAAGAAGTTTTCATGGTTTGGCTAATTTTTATCGCCGATTTGTCAAAGATTTCAGTACGCTAGCCGCACCACTCAGTGAAATTGTTAAAAAATTCGTGGGTTTTAAATGGGGTAGTGAGCAAGATCGTGCATTTATTGAAATTAAAGAAAGGTTATATGGTGCTCCTTTATTAGCATTACCTGGTTTTTCTAAAACTTTTGAGATTGAGTGTGATGCTTCAAGAATAGGTATTAGAGCTGTTTTGATGTAGGAGAAGCGGCCAATAGCCTATTTTAGTGAAAAGCTAAACAAGGTAGCTTTGAACTACCCAACATATGACAAGGATTTTTACACATTGGTGAGAGCATTGGAGACTTGGCAACATTACGTTTGGCCAAAAGAATTTGTCATACATATCGACCATGAGTCCTTAAAGCACTTGAAAGGACAAGGTAAGTTGAATTGAAGACATGCCAAGTGGGTGGAATTCATTAAGACCTTTCCTTATGTAATCAAACACAAACAAGGTAAGGAAATTGTGGCTAGTGCATTATCAAGAAGGTATGCCATTGTCTCTACTTTAAATGCAAAGTTATTAGGATTTGAATATGTTAAGGAATTGTATGTGAGAAGGCAGCGGTTGGTAAATTCTATAGACTAGATGGGTACTTGTTTAGAGAGAATAGACTTTGTGTGAATAATAGTTCTATGTGTGAGTTGCTTGTGTGTGAAGCACATGGAGGTGGTTTAATGGGTCATTTTGGTGTAAGAAAGACTTTAGACGTGTTACATAAACATTTTTTTTGGGCCAAAAATGAAACATGATGTGGAGAGAGTTTGTGCTAAATGCGTTACCTGTAGGCAGGCCAAATCTAGAGTCTTACCACATGGATTATACACTCCTCTGCCTGTACCTAGTGCACCTTGGGTCGATATTTCTATGGATTTTTTTTAGGCTTGCCTAGGTCAAAATAAGGTAGGGATTCGATTTTTGTCGTTGTTGATAGGTTTTCGAAGATGGCACATTTCATATCTTGTCATAAAACCGATGATGCAACCCACATCATTGATTTGTTCTTTAGAGAGATAGTACAACTTCACGGTGTTCCTAGGAGTATTGTGTTTGATCATGATGTTAAGTTCCTTAGCTATTTTTGGAAAGTCTTATAGGAAAAGTTGGGGACTAAACTCTTGTTTTCGACTACTTGTCACCCCTAAACGAATGGACAAACTGAGGTAGTGAATAGAACTTTTTCTACTTTGCTGCATACTATAATTCAGAAGAACTTGAAAAATTAGGAGGATTTTTTTCCATTCATTGAGTTTGCATATAATCTGAGTGTTTATTCTACTACTAATTTTTCACCATTTGAGATTTTTTTTGGTTTTAATCCACTAACTCCTTTGGATTTGCTGCCTTTGCTAGTTAATGAAATGACTAATTTGGATGTTCAAAAGAAGGCTGAGATGGTGAAGAAACTCCATAAAAGTGTACGGCAACATATAGAAAAAAAAATGAGCAATATGTGACCAAAGCCAACAAGGGCCGTCAACAAGTCCTCTTTAAACCGAGTGATTGGGTTTGGATGCATATGAGAAAGGAAAGATTTCCAGCCTATAGGCGGTCCAAGTTACATCCTAGAGGGGATGGCCTATTTCAAGTCCTTGCAAGAATCAATGGCAATGCATACAAGTTGGATCTTCCAAGCGAGTATAACATTAGTGCTACATTTAATGTTTCTAATCTTTCTCCTTTTGATGTAGGTGATGATTCGAGGATGAATCCTTTTGAAGAGAGGAGGAATAATGATTCGAACCTCAATCGACACACTTTGAGACCCAACAAAATAATATTGGAATACTTGCCCAAGAAAGCTAAAATTCAAATTTTGATATAACCCCGACCCAATGTTTATAAATGAAACGTGAATTAAAGGTATAAGTAACAGACCTTGACGCAATAATTATAACTGAATCATGAACCAAAGGTATAAAATTTGAACGTCACAAGGAAAAATCCCTAATAAGTTCACAGCTCTTGAAGAACCAAAAGAATAAGCAAAACCTCATGTTTTTCTGATTTTTTTATTCAATAAATCCTCCATTACAGTGAGTGCATGCTATTTATAAGACATAGTTGAAAATAGGAATATTTATTAAAAAAAATGTACTAAATAATAGAAGGCTAAATTAAGGTTGATTTAGTCTGAAATTAGCAGCTCCAAAATAGGAAAATAGCTAGAACGTACTAAATAATAGAAGCCTAAAATTAAGGTGGATTTGGTCTAAAATTAGCAACTCTAGAATAGGAAAAATACCTATTAATTGGTATGGAGCTGAAAAGTCAATCAGTCATTAATCCACACCATAAATTATGCCCAAATAAGCCAGATCAGCCTCATCAACAGCTTGGATTAAATTTATTAAGCCTTCATCTTCCTTTGGGCCATGCTTGGAATGTCCTGTGTTAGAATCAGCTCAAATCTCTTGAATTAACCCATTAAGTGCTTCTTTGATCTTCTTGGATCTTGCTCTAATAATAGGCGCAACTGGAACATGTAATAGATCCTTTAATGGTGTTTGTTGATTCTCATCAAAGGGTATTTAGTTGTTCAGGGGTAATTTTGAAATTTTTAGGTGTTTAATTTATAGTTCCAATAAATTTATTATTATAATAATTTAATTGTTCCACATTGATTAAGAGAGTGTGTTATGTGTAGTATAACTTGTCACACCCTCCCTTTTCTAAAAAAAAAAAAAATGGGTAATTATCCCACTTTGCTTAAGAGAGAATGTTATGTGTAGTATAACTTACTCCACCCTCCCTTAAAAGTTATCATGGCTTTAGAATGAAGTTGTGGCGTGTTTTTGTGTTAGAACCTCTTTCCCTCTCCCTTGTGTGTATATTTGTTTCTCAAAAAAAAAAAAAAAGGCAGTTACCCCACGTTGCTTAAGAGATTGTGTTGTATGTAGTATAACTTGCATCACCCTCCCTTAAAAGTTATCATGGCTTATGAGTGGAGTTGTGGTGTGCCTTTGTGTTAGAACATCCTTCCCTCTCCATTGTATGTGTGTGTGTGTGTGTGTGTGTGTGTTTCTATAAAATATATATATATATATAGAGAGAGAGAGAGAGAGAGAGGGGTAATTGTCCAGCATTGCTTAAGAGTGTGTTGTGTATAATATAACTTGTCTCACCGTCCCTTAAAAGTTATCATGGCTTTTGAGTGGAGTTGTGATGTGCTTTTGTATTAGAACTCCTTTCCTTCTCCCTTGTATGTGTGTTTATTTGTTTCTCAAAAAATATGGTAATTGTCCAACATTATTTAAGAGAGTATGTTATATGTAGTATAACTTATCCCACCTTTCTTTAAGAATTACCATGGCGTTTGAATAGAATTGTGATATATATTTGTGTTAGAACCCCTTTCCCTCTTCCTTTTGTGTGTGTGTTTGTTTCTTCAAAAAAATAAAAAATAAAAAAAGAATGAGTTATTGTCCCACATTATTTAAGAGAGTGTTGTGTGTAGTATAATTTGTCTCACCCTCCCTTAAAAGTTACCATGATTTTTTAGTAGAGTTGTATGTCTTTATGTTATAACAATTTTCCCTCTCCCTTGTATGTGTGTTTGTTTCTCATAAATAAAAGTAGTATAGAAATGTTACAATTTTTTTATTATGATAGGAATGTAATTAATGAACAAAACACCATAATCTATCACAAAAATTGATAGCAATGTATGTAACATTAAGCAAACCAACCGACCCAACCACATGGAAAATCATTAAGACTACAAGCCGAACTGTTAAAAAGCAAGTATATATCCATTGTTGCCATTTGTCACTAAAACCACGTCGTCTCAGCATGTGTAAGAGGAAATTCCAAAATGAAATGATCATAAACCTTCTCCAAATCCAACTTATACAACAAAACTTCCTTTCGCTACTAGGCACTCATTTGCTATTAACACCGAGTCCAGAATCTGACGCCCATAAACAAATGCAACAGAAGCATTCTGAGATGTAGATGCCACTCTCTAGAACCATTTTCAATCGGTTGGACAAAGCTTTGGCAATGAGTTTGTGTAATAAAGCTCTAATGGGAAAGAAATCCTTGCCCTCGAGCCCTTGATTTTTTTGGAATTAAAGCAACAAAAGTAACATTGAAACTCCTCTCAAATAGTATACGGAAATGATGGAAAACTTAGAAATACATCTATCTTCCTTTTATCTTCCTCCAATTTTTATAAAATGCCATTGAGAAACTATCAAGACCCAAGGATAGTTCTACACAAGCTCTATATCATTTCAATTAAATTATAATTTTATACCCTTGAAGTTTGGAGTGATTTTAATTTTTTTTTTTTTTCCTTTTAAGTTCCAAATTTAGGATCCATAAAATTACGTAATTTTGAGAGATGAAACTTAACAATGCAAGGACAAGTCTAAAACCTAAATGATATGTAACATTAAGTGTACAAATCTAATTAAACTTTATGGGATGAAATCAAATTTACCCACCTTTAAGGTTGTACATTGCAATTTAGTCTCTCTTTTTTTTTTAGTAAAACTGGTACCACTTGAAGACATTGCTGCTAGGAGAGGTGAAAAAAAAAAAAAAAAAAGAGGAGCAAATTCAAGATTTACTGTTCTTCGGAATTATAGAGAGCATTAAAAAGTAAAACTAGAATCTAGAATCGGCACTTCTAATAAAATGACAATCTCGTAACTAAGTGCATATTACACCTTCGACGGTAAACTATCTCAATTACAGTTTTTTTTTTTTTTTTTTAATGTAACAAATGATCCACCCCCAATTTTAAAAATAACTAAAATCTAACCCCATATCGAATATTTTGCTATTAATTAACGGAATTTAGTTTTGAAAAAACAATTTAACCACATCTATTTGTTTTGAAGAGGAATAAATTGGTCTTTCAATGCCAAATTCCATCCGACATAACACCAAAAGATATGGTAGGGAAAACATTAAAACAAAGTTATAACTTTGAAAGGTCAATCGTGCATCTTCAATGCAATAGTTCAGGGATTAAGTGTGACAATTTAGGGTAGACGAGTGATTTGCCCCCATAAATAACCCCAATCATTTTGCTTCCTCTCACACAAACGCAATCATATCACATTCATTTCTTATTTTATTTTCCCTCCTTTATTCCTCCGTTCCTAGTCTCCCTTTCCCCTAACAAGAATTAGAAAACTTGGAAAGAAGAAAAAGAAAACTAATAACACAAAACATCAATATCCCTGTAAAAGAAGACTTGTAAAGAAATGAATAATGAGTAATGAACAATCAATTGCTGTGTGTAACAGTCTCTGTGTGACTATGCAGCATGTACGAGTATCATACTCCACTCATCAGGAGAAAATGCTCGGAAGTTTTTCAGAGAGAAGCAAATTACATACAACAAAATCAAAAGCTATTGGAAAAATAAAGCATCCGCAGTTCTGAAGCATAAGATAACCATACCTACAACGGTACAATTACCCTCATGAAAATTGTACTCGATTAACAAATATATGAGCATTATCCTGCCAAGAACCTCAAATATTTACCTCAACATTTTGCAGTAGTAATTTCTGCCACGAAGTATGTGTATTTACCTCAACATGATGCGTGACCAAATTGGAAATCGCCAAAATGATGAGCGTTTCAATTTTTAGTGGTTTTCCATAACCAGTAATAATAGGATGTGTAGTTACAATGTTATTCTGAACTGAACTCTACTTCAGCAAGGGACAAAAGACAAGCATATAACACAGTATCTATCAAATTATACACTTCAAGTGAACCACATTTCAGGGTTCAGGCGCACATAAAATACTGTAGGTGATATATAGACAAAACTTCCCCACTTCCATGACCTATCTAAAAATAAAAACTTTCAAGTGGAACATTCTGCTATACTAACACCAGGATAACTTTTACATGCTTTTTACTCTTACAAGGAACAAGAACATTCAAAGAGAGAACTTTCTGGAACATCAACTGTCCCACACAGCTTAAATAAGACAAGAAAATAGTGTAAGCAATTTGGAAATTGTAGATAAAGAGGATGCCAGTTTCATATTAAAATCAAAGATAAAGGTCAGATATGAAAGACAGGTAATATCAAAGATGCACAAATATCATTGTTGTATCTAAATAGCCTCAAAATCATTATCAGCGGAAAGGAGGGAGGGGGAATTGAAACTGATCAACTATACAAACCAAGGAAGAGACATCAACAAAGAAAACTGTCAACTCAAATTTATAACACCAGTAAATTGAAGAAAAGACACAAGTCTAACCTTCTATTTAACTCTTAAAGTTACTACTTTTAAGGTCCCCTCAAGATCCTCATCCAAATTAGAACTGCAGCCAAGAACTATCAGGCCAACAATATAATACAAGTAAACAGAACCAAAGACAGCCTTAAGCTTCTATTTAAATAGAATTACTACTTTCCAATCACCCCCTTCAAGATACTCATTCAAATTATAACCATACTGTAAATATAAAAAGCAAAACCCAAGGAAAACCAAAGGAATGACTTCAAACTTCTCTTTACTTCTTAAACCACAACTCCTATCCATGTCAAGATCCTGATCCAGATTATATTTGCAGTTGTAAATGCATAAGTATTTAGAACATGTTTTGGTAAATAAATAGAGACATTCAAAACAATTTCAACCCAGAAGCCATCCAACATATCACATAAATCGAGGACCATAACCAAGCCAAACAAATATTAGTTGTTTGGGCTTGTCTTGGACATGAGTGAGACATGTCAAAGTAGGCTCAAACTCAAGCCAAGCTTCACTTACCCTGTTCGATCTTGACAAGCATGTTTGGCAAAACCTCAAGTGTAGCTCAGCTTTCTATCCCAACACCAAAAGGCAACCATAGGAATTATGGATACATTTGCCATCCCAACACTAATTATGGAAAAACTCATATTCAAGCTAGAGAATTAGAAAGACTCCTCTAGATTGACTTACTATAACCAGCTAGAGAAATTTCTTATAACTTACATATTGAGGCAATTAAAGAAGGTGCTAGTAAATTGATAATTAATCCCAATCTCAAATGAGAGGGCTCCCAAATGAGCAAATTCAGTAATGCATCTAACTAAACACAACGTAAAAAAATAAATAAAATAAAAAGTAATGAAAGAAAAGGAAGAATTTATGACAAGCTGCTCAGTTAGAGAAAAATATTGGGTACCAAATTAGATAAGTAAATGGAAGAGGTGGCGATCATAATCTGGTTATGAAAAGCTTATAATCATCTTCTTCATTTGCATGACCGTATGTCCCAAAATTAATACTGACCTTCATCGTGGTGACCATCGTGTTTATCTTTCTTTGCATGCTGCTAATTTAGGAATTTTAAAATTAATACTAGTGCGACAAGCTTAAGCTGTTATAAATGGTTGACTACACTCCCTCAATTCTGGGCCCAAACTCTCCCTTAATAACTAAAGCCCAACATGTGGGAATTTTAACTTTTTATAGGAAAAGTGGAGAGGAGATAAGGTTCAAACTCAAAACCACATGCTCTAATACCATGATAAATTACCACTAGTCTCAAAGCCTAAACTAAGAAAAACCGAATTCAATCATTTAACCATTATTCCAACAAGAGAAATTGACCCAAGGCAAGTTGATAACTAAATCCAACAAATTATAGCTAGAGAACATTTTGGGAGAAACTCAAGTAAACAAAAATTGATGACAGATCCGATGTGGGTTAGGATTTGATTTTTGTTGGATTTTAGGAATATTTTAGAGGGATTAATGGTGCCCAAAATCTGCTGAGCAAGAGAGGGAAATGAATGGCTGAAACACAAAGAAATTGATAAGAGATGATAAATAATGGATTGCTGAGGTTTCTTTATACCCTTGGCCAGACTCTTTTCTTAGGAATAAGGGAAAATATAAGACATTTTGTGGATTATTTCAAACCCATATCAAGCCTAAGCTCGGATTGTATGTTCATTAGTTTTTACAAACAAGTAATTTATTTGAGCAGTGCATTTACAAAACAAGGCCTAAAAGATAAGGATTGAGCTAGAGCGCATTTGAGGGCATAAAAGAACCAAAATGGTGACTAGTTTAGCCTATTAGCTAAAATGCTTAGAAATTTTTTACAATTGCCGAAGGTTGTAGGTCCATCTCCTCAAAATCTCTCAAAGCCTAATAAATTTAATTTAATTTACTAGTTTTATCAAAGGATAGCAAAGAAATTATTGAATTACATAACATGTCTAGATAACATCATATACTAAAATCTTCTGCTATACAAAATATATTTTTCTGAGGCATTACAAAATACTATCCAACCAAAGGTAGCAATGACAAAACCTTGGGGTTACATGATACACAAAAATCAAACATCAAAAGGCACCAAAATAAGTAAAAGTAGCAAATCTAATGGTAAACAATCCAAAAGTATATAATCCTCAATCTTATTGTTAAAAAATAAAAAATAAAAAAAGAAGAGAGAGAGAGATCATGGACAAAATAACCATGAGCAGCAAAATATTATTAGTTTCCTCCTCCTGACCGAATCTGTAACAAACCTGGAGCTTCACTAGAAAGCACACGCTAACTGCGCTTTAACTGCAATTCAACTGTGCTTTACTAAACGGCACTTCCCTTGCCACTAAGAGTTATAAGAGCACCTAACAATACTTTCTGAGGGCTAAACTTTCAAAATGTTTGACTACATGATGCAGCCCATATCACCAACCAAAGAGAGAAAATTTAAACCCAAGGGCAAGTTTCTCCTGGATCTTTCTTAAATTTAGGTTAAATCCTTTTGCTTACTTCTAATTTTCTTAAGCTCTTACCCTTGACATGAACTCAAAAAAAAAAGGTTCCAATAATTATCTTGCAAAATCTTTACATTACGGGCCCTAAAATTTGATGTGATCAGTAATTTGGTGGTTAAATTGGGGAATTTTAATTTTTGAGGCGTCTCAACAATCAAAGGAAAAGATTTTATGGATTTGGGATCAACTGATTGCAAAAAAAAAAAAAAATTGATGAATCTTGCAAGTTGTGACCAGTAAAGTAAATATCGAAGTGAACCAAAAAAAAAAAAAACAAAGATCAGAAAAAATTACACAAGGGCATGCAAGCCTACAATAACCACAGTACTCAAGGTCATTTCATCAGCTCTATTTTCTTCCGTTTACTATGACATATAGATTCACTCTTTTTACTCTAAACTTGTCCCAACAATAAGATTGACTCCTACCACCCACCCTCGAAGGCAGGATGGTACCTCCCCATACTAATATATAATATTTCCAATCATTTCAAAAATAAAGGAATGAATAATTGACTACTAAACTATGCAAAAAGCACATACAAAGGCCCATAAACTATACAAGACTCACATATTTAGTAAAATAAGATCTGTGACACAACCACAGTTAAGTTTACTTGTGCAACAGCAACTACTCTTTTGTTTTTCCTTTTTTTTTTTTTTTCTTTTCTTTTCTTTTCTTTTTTGGATAAATTAACCCAACAGCAACAATAACAAAACAGAAAGCAACATAGTCCCTACCCAGGTAAATGGTCCACCTAATAGGTCCTACTTATTTACCAAAGTCTATATTTAATTTTTCTTCATGAAAAAAAAAAAAAAAAATTTGTAACTGCAAGGATACACTACAAAATTTCAAAATACAATTAAACAGCCCGTACAAGAATAACAATAAAAATTCATGAACGAAATTATCAGAATCAAATCTTTTTCAATTTTTTTGTCATAATTTTTAGGAAAACATGCTAAGATTTGATGTTCTATGCTTTATGATGCTGATAACTTAGTTCATGAATGTTTTACAGTTATCCTTGCATGGGCTGTTTAATTGTATCACGAAAATTTTAGTGTTTTTGGACAACCAACCAGACAATAGACCATTGGTTTACTATTGAAATTTTTTTTATGACAAGGAACCCCCTCAAGGTATGGGCCAATGGGACCCCCCTTGAGGGTTAACCACAAATGCCTATACACCCCCATTGAGCAGGCATCGGGTAAATCACAAAATGCCTCAGCTATGAGTCAAACCAGAGACTTCTGGGTTTACAGTTAGTCCAGGCACTCTCCCATACTTCTGGTTTTCAATTGAAATTGCCCCAATGGTCTAATATTGACTCCAACCAACCTTAGGTGCAAACTCCTAGAGGTTTTCTTTCACTCAGTGCATACTCCAAGCAAGCCTAGGTACTGACTCTAAGCTTCTCTATCTTTATTTTCCCAGTTCTTTAATTTTGTAGTTCCAACGTTCTAGTTTGTACTATGTCATTGACTGAACAGAAAACTCTAGATCCCAGGTTTAGGGAACATAGTTGCTTCAGTGAAGAACCAAGAGAGAGAGAAAAAAAATTCCAATATCAGACTATCAATGAAATATCAAAGAAAACAAAGTTTCATTGAGAAGAAAGTGAATAAAGACAAAGACCAAACTCAAAAATAGCAAAATTTGAAAAAAAAAAAAAAAATTATTGGTACACATGCACATGATAGGTCTTGAAACCACAACCTCACCCTCCACCTTGCTCTTAGAAGGAAAGATGTGCCATTTGAGCTACTGAGCAAATGATACAAGCATTTCACAACAAACATGTGCAAAAACAACACCTTAGTATCAAAAGATCAGAGATGCCTAAAAGAACTTCAAGAATAAAATGCTTGAAGAGCAACTAGAGCCAAGTCATACCTACCACTCAACTTTGCCAACAGATTCCTAACCCACTTTAAAAGGGAGGGGGGAAGGGGTCGACAATTCAGCAGAAGGAAAGGATTTTGGAATGGTAAAGGGTCTCTCTTATGCAACCCACTGTCACCACCCCCAACACAACCCACTGTCACAAAAGTTAACCTAGTAAGACTCACTCTTAATATTACACCATTACATGATTTTAAATTCAATTACTATTTGACAATACCACTGATTACAAATTACCTTCGTAATTCACACACAAACATATATGTGTGCGTGTGAACATATTTTATATATATATATATATATATATATTTACACACAATTTTGGAATCATATTTTGACAATCCTGCCATTTGATTAGTCTTTGTAATTAACATGCACGCTTGATTTCACATCAATCATATCTAATCCTACCATTTGATTACAAAGTATATGTAATTAACATACCTGCTTAATTTCACATCAATCATTTCTGATCCCACCATTTGAAAACATGCAGTCTATATAACATGCACGCTTGATTTCAAAAAAAACATGCACGCTTGATTTCACATTTTATTACACAGGTTTCTATATCTCCTGTGCCTAACCAAAGAAAGTCCTGTGCAACTTATTCCGAAATAAACATCCACCCTAACCATGACTTCAAAATGAAAGAATATAAAAAGTTAAGCTGGAATGGTCTGGCAGACCAACAGTTGTTCAGCTTCCTAACAAGCATTTCACAACATGAGTAACACCACCTTCTAAGATTTTCAAGAATAGAATGCTTGAAGAGCAACTGGAGTCAACACAGACCTGTAGATCTCCCACTCAACTTTGCCAACATACGTTACATTTTAAAAGGGAGGGGGAAAGGCTCTTAACCTTGTGGTTGCAGGTTCAAGCCCCATGGTGAGCATTCTTAATCTTACTTGGGACTAAGGCTTTACTGTCATCATTGAAAGGGTCTTTTATGCAACCCACAACACACAACCCACTGTCACAAAAGTTAACTGGTAAAACTCTTGCTTAATCTTTCTTTTTCTTTTTCTTTTTTATCAGTAAAACTCTTTCTTAGTATAACACCATAAAAAATTTTAATACGATTACTCTTTTGAAGATACCATCATTCAACTACAAATCATCTTCATAATTCACACACACAAACACATATCTATGCGTGTGTGTATATTAATATAAGTCACACTCTCTTTCTAATATTAAACTGAAAATTTTTGGAATAATATTTTGACAACCCCGCAATTTGATTTCACATCAATCTAAAGTTGTTTCTAAAAAAAACCCATTTTTTTTGTGTAGTATGGGAAAAATAAAAAATAAAAAAATTCTCTACAACAATATGCAATAGTTTAAAATAAAAAATAAATAAATAAATAAACTAGTCCCAAAATTTTGGGGTCAACAGGTTAGTTAGGGTTGGCCATATGTAAATCCAGTGTAAAGAAAAAATAAATAAATAAATTTGGGGCCAACAGGTTACACTTCAACAACAAAAAAAAAAAAAAAAAATTTGGGGTCAGCAGGTTACTTCAAAAAAAAAAAAAAAAATCTTTAATCCTCTTTATGTTCAATTGGTATAAAGAGTAGAGGGAAACATTGTAAATCCAATGAATTTTTCAAAATATGTTTTATAAAATCTTTATTAAAAAAAAAAAAAAAAAAAAAGCGTTGAAGAGTGTAGTCACATCAAGAATAACTTCAATCCCACCCATATAGTATAGATATGCATTGGGTTCATGTTACATATAGAATGGTTTTTTTTTTTAATAATTAATAAATTTTATTAATGGAGAAGATCACTTCATGTTGACGACAAAGCAAATACAAAAATATATATATACACACACACACATATACAGAAATATGAAGAGTCCTGGAACTCAAGAATATAACTTCAATCAGTAAAATCCCACACTAGAGACCAAACAAAGTGTGAATTAGCACAAATGAAGCTAATCCAGAGAATTCTCAATGTTCTCATAAGTGACTTTATTACATTTCTTCCACACTATACACATTAAACATAACAAAACAAGGTTCCAAATGTCTGTGAGTGTTTCCCAAACCAATTCCTCCATCCAAACAATAAAGTTTTTTTTTTTGATAAGTTCATCCAAACAATAAAGTTTCTACATCTAGATTGACACTTTGCAATATTTCATTAAATAACCTTCAATTAGATAAACATTTTGCCGAGTTCACAGTTGAAGTAAATGTTTTCCATATGTTTATTATGCATATGACAAAGTTTACTCATTTTGATGTTCATCCACCATCAGATACAAAACTCATTTCTAACTAGACTTCTAAATATAAACAAAGCTTTGAACATCTCTTAAATGAGGTGGCCTCTTAATGTTCGATCATATTGAAATTTAGCAAGAATAATGAACATGTGAAGTTCATAGCTTTGAAAAAAGCATTACACCAAGTGCAACTTGAACCTATCCCCATATATAGACATAGAAATTTGAAGAAAATGATAAGACGGATACAGGTAAGAAGAAAACACTTATCTAATTATTGGGACATGTTACGTCAGTATGTAACACAACCGATGAACAGATCACAAAACAATATATAAGCAAACAATGCCTAAATATTCAATAATTTAAATTGGCCAATTCTCAAATTCATTGTTGGAATTGATTGCTATGTACAAGATACTCAAGTAATTACAAGAGTCAAGAAACAGATGCACTAACCAAGTCAGAAACATGGGCCTACACTTGGAAGCAAATGTTCCCAGGGATACATTTGTCAGGAAAAATTACAATATACACAGTCCTGCCAAGAGCCTCCACTAGTTCTTAACACTGCCTTCAAGTGGTAGTCGGATTTTGGCCTGAAACTGAATCTCACTCTGAGGCATTATGTAATAATCCTTTGCCACGTGTTGTGGCACCCACAGTAGAGAAGACAAAATGATCACCTGTAAGAGAGAGAGAGAGAGAGTACGTGCTCAATTAGCGCCTACAAGAGCAACACTTCAGGATAAAATATAAAAAATAAAAAATAAAAAAAAAGTTCATTCAAGCCATCCAAGAATTTACAAAGTAATCAGTCCTAAATGTTCGACTAACTATTAAAACACAAAATTATGAAAATAGTTCACAATATTAAACTCAAGGAAACCTAGACAAATAGTCCATATACATTTAAACGCAGCAAGATCTCAATTTACTAGCAGACTTCATACTTGTAACCCCTCCACTTCAATTGGAGAACGAAAAGCCATTTTGGCTGAATTGCAAGAAGTAACAAAGTACTGAAAACTTACTGAAGTTCTTAGTTTAGACTATCAAGCTGGCCGCCAACAATTAAGGGCAGAAATGTCTGGTCTACATGGAAACATCTGGGAGACGCCATGACCTGGGGATAAGTGAAGTCAAAAAATCAACATCACTCTCTGCCACAACAGAAGCACAACTGCTAAACAGTCTCACAAGCAGGGACACTGACACAAGCATGATGATTTTATGCTCATCAATGCAAGAGTTGCAACTCAAGCAAGAAAGTAAATAATTTTAATTTATTCAATAATACTTCAAGTTTTCCCACAATGTAAACCTTAATTTATATTTTGATATGGCAATGTAAATCTTAATTTATTCAACAAAACAAATAAAAAGAGTGAACTCAAACTTGACAGCCTTCCCTTATCTTCCTCTTCTTCTCTCTCATCCTATCTTCTCTTCAGCCTAACAATATTCTCACCATGACACGTGGATTAAATTTCACTTTTGTTTTTTGCGTGGACGGTGGGGGGGAAGGCAACTGTACTATATTTCTTACAAAAAATTACAAGCAGATCAGTAGATCTGATAATTGATAATTTACGATAGCAGAAAATTTGGATTTTAGATTGGTGTTTTGTGTAAAAGCAATGGCGAATCAGTAGATCACCTCCTTATCCATAGTCCTATTGCTATGGATTTGTGGTCTATGGTGTTCACCTTGTTTGGTATTCATTGGATAATGCCGAAGACAATGGTTGAGCTTTAAGCTTTTGTTGGCAAGGAAGTTTGGGAGACATCGGAATTGTTATATGGATGGCCGTTCCTCATTGCTTGATATGGTGCATTTGGCGGATATAGATAACCGGAACTTTGAGGATTCTGAAAGGACAATTCCTGACCTTAAAACTTTTCTTTTTCATAACTTAATTGGATTGGTCGTCTGCAGTAGGCAGTCATTCTAATTTTTCGGTTTTTTCTTTGATGGATGCTTGTAATTCGTGTATTTGATTGTTTTTGTCCCTATTGTATACTTCCTGCATACTTGGGTGAATCTTTTCTTGATATTTCAATAATAAAAAAATTTCATTACTTATCAAAAAAAAAAAAAATCAAATACAAGCAGATCAACATGTTTGGACCAGAATCAAGACATCTAAGATAACACTCAATGCTTGACACAGATACAACTGTCCGGCATTCATTTAAGGCATATCAAAACATATACTCTGTATCTATGTATAGGACACAGGACAAACCAATGCATAGGCATGTATCCATGCTCTCTAGACAGTTCCAAAAATTAATTCCAGACAAAAACATGGCAGATTTTGAGAAAGGGGAGGTCACCTGCTATTGGAGCTCCAGCAGGTAGATTATTAGGGGCAGGATGCTGAAAACCAATATTATTTGCTGGTGGCCTCTCAAGAGGTGGATGAAAATAACCTGTCATAAAGACAAGATTTGAAACCATAGTAGAAAGCGTAAGTGTTGCAGACTATGCAGATCCTCACCAAAAATAGAACTTAGCTTAAAGCAGTAGGACCTAGAAAATGAAAATATCCCTGTAAGAAGCAGAATATGTCAAAGAGAAAAGTTGCCTGAATTTCCTTTCTGTTATGTGGACAAACAAGTTCTAATAGAAAAACAGATTTACACATTAAGTATATGCTCATATACAAAATGCAAACAAGTCACACACACATATATATATGGGTTAAGTTCAAGTTACATCTGGCATAACTCTAAGTAATATTACACCACCCAATAACTTATTATAAAATTCATATTTTGAAAATCTCACAGTTGAATTATATGTTCTTAACATTTATGCCAATTTTCAAATCAATTGGATACTATTTACCATTCAATCCATAAACTCATCTTTTATACATTATTTTAGACTACAAAAAATTAAAACAGTTTATTGATGACATGGCTATTCATCTTTGATCACCTTGTAGTTTTGCAAGTATAAAGAATATATGAAGATAAGTAATCTAACGGTGGATTTGTCAAAATTCACATTCAATTAAGAAATATTGAGTGGTGTAACATTCCTTAAAGTTACATCAGATGTAACTATATATATATATATATATATGTATATATATTTCATACCAAAATCTAATTATTGCTAAGACTTGAATATATAAAAGATCGGGTAAACTACACATTTGGTTCCTAACCTTTAAGCCCATGTGTCAATTTAATCCCTAACATTTTCAATGTGTCAGTTTGGTCCCAAACCTTTGGGTATTGTGTCAAAACGTTCCATACCGTTAAATGATGGATGAAAAATGTTGACATGGCTAATTGTCAAATTGAAATATTATTTTTTATGCCACATTGACTTCCACATAAGCTGCCACCTAGTTTTAATTAAAGTGTCTTTGATATCTCTCTCTTCCCAACCTTCATGACCAAAACTCTCTGAGCTCCTTCAACACAGCTTGCCTCCACCACCAGCAGTGGTAGTCTTTGAACCCAAATCTCTCTCTTATTTCTCTCTCTCTCTCTCTATCTCTCTCTCTCTCTCTCAATTTGGTTCGAACTGCCATGGACGAACCTCGATGTTCTGTGACAGCCACTGAAATTATCTCCGCTCACCACCACCATCATGGCGGTGGTTTCCAAATCCAAACCCAAACCTTCTTTTGCAACTTCCTACTCTATCACTCTAATCGTCCGTTTGGATTGAGGGAGAGGGAGGGAGAGTAGAGTAGAGTAAAGTAGATTTAGACAAAAATTAGTCTATTTTTAGCAAATTCTACTCTACTCTCTTCCACTCCCCCTTCTTCCCCCCTCAATCCAAACGGGCCCTAACTCACTCTCTCTCATCGGTCTACCAATATCAAAGCTCTAAGTCTCTAAATGTCTTTGATTTGGTACCTAAGGAGAAGCTAAAGTGGATGAAACGGGTCTGTTTCAAGCGGATGAAGCCCTTTGCATTTGTGGGTATTGTTCATTTGTGCAAGTTGTGCAGGTAGGTATGACTTGATTTGGAATTTGAATTGTTTTTCAAAAGGGGTTTCTGGGTTTGAATGTTTCAAATACTTAGTTGATTTGTAAACGGGTATGGATGTGAGTGTGTGTTCTATGTGATTTGAAATTGTTTGTTTGGATGTAAACGTCTGGGAATTTTTGTATTGGCAAAGCTTTGCATGTGATTTTACTATGATTTGGCTTTGAATTGCCCCAAGTACGGTGTGGGTGGGTGTTCTGATACTTGATTGTTGTTGATATTGTTTTAGTTAGTGTTATTTTGTTTTCTCCAAGTAGAGTAGCCCGGTAGTCAGCAAAAAAGAAAAAAAAAAGTTGATAGCTGGGTTTTGAGCTTATATGGGATTTTTGCTGGAATGAATCTATGTATTTTTTTTTCCTAATTTAAGGAGGTAGAAGAAGCAGTTCTTAAGAGTTTTTTTTTCCAGGAAATAAAAATGTTTTAAGGTTTGAGAGGGGAAGAACTGCACATTCAGATTTAAGATAACTCACATGGTGGTTCGAACGAGATTTAGAGAGTTGTGTGAGGCTGAGAAACAAATAAGAGAGCTTTGTGTTCAAAGACCACCGTCAATGGTGGCAGTGGCAAGCAACATTGAAGGGGCTTACAGAGTTTCAGTCATGCATGCCAAGCCAATAGAGAGAGACAACACAGAGAGAGTAAAAGTGAATTACAAAATGTTGATTTTTTTAATTAACATGTGGCAGTTTGTGTGGAAGTCCAGGTGGCCTAAAAAATAATATTTTAATTTGGCCGTTAGCCATGTTAGCATTTTCCATCCATCACTTAATGGTAGAAACTATTTTGACACAATGCCAAAAGGTTAGAGACCAAATTGACATATAACCTAAAGGTTTGGGACCAAATATGTAGTTTACCCTAAAAGATTTGAATATATTTCCATAGGTTCGGTGTTCTATTCCAAAATCCAATTATTGGTAAGTATATATTTCGCAGGTGACAGGTCCCAACTGAGCTCTAGCTCAAGTGGCACTTCCTCCCCAAATAATGGAATGGAGGATGAGATCATGAGTTAAGACCCAATAGGTTCGTGCATATGTATATATCAATAATAGAGAAAGGCACAAATGGGACGCATATTCCAAGCCTTTAAATCCAAAAAACTCGATTAAATGATTAAATTCAAAATTTCCTAACAACTCAAGCTTTTGGAATGACGTGTAATGGAATGGAGGATGAGATTATGAGTTCAAGACCCAATGAATTCGTGCATGTGTACATATCAATAATAGAAAAACGCACAAATAGGATGCGTATTCCAAGCCTTTAAATCCAACAAACTCAATTAAATGATAAAATTTACAATTTCCTAACTCAAGCTTTTGGAACATGTAATTTATCATTGAATCAAAGCAAGAGGTCCTAGGTTTCAAACCTTGTCTCCATCTTGCCCCCTATTTAAAAATAAAAAATAAAAATTCTTAAGTGTTAAGCTCCACTTAATAAGGGAAGTTTTAGAATCACATGTGAAGGAGGAGTGTTAGATACAATGAATAAATTCATTATATTCTAGTTGCTTGGGGCAATCCGTAATTTATAAACCTCCAACCTTTAAACCTTTTTTGTTATAAGCAATAGATTTTACTAACAAGAAAAGCTTAGTAGAAAGGATGTCTTCACAAGCTTTCTCAAAACATTACAACAGAGAAAAATTAGGCTTTAAAAGAAAGAGAGCCAATGAAATCTACAATTGAATGCTCATCACCATTTCCAAAAGTAAAAGACCACTCAAACAACACTCTCAAGAACAAATTTTTGAGCTCCATAACCTTTTATGTATATTGATAGTTACAACAATTGGGGGAGGGGGATTCAAACCCTGGTTCTCCCTATAAAGGGAAGCAAGCACTGCCACTGAGCGATAAGGCTCTTGGCAACTCCATAATTGAAAGCTCCACATTATTTGAAAGTGCGATTATTCCTCGCCTTGTAAGCATAAGGTGGAGAGTGTCATAGGTTAAAGACCCAACAAGTGTATGTGTAACACTTCTACCAATAAAAAAATACAAAACAGTTCCCAACGTCAATTAAAATGAAATTAACACAATTAATACGCTTCCAAACTTGTAGTCAGGTCAAGACAAAAGAAGCCAATGGTAGAAGTTTTAACACTTATGGTATGTTTGGAACGAAGGGCGAGGAAGGTGGCCTGAATATTCACACCACCTCCCCTCTCCTCCCCCTCAATTAAAACATAGGGTTAGTGACACTTCGAACAGCCACAGTTTTTATGACTGAATAATATTTGATGGCGCATCCAAAATATCATTTTTAGGACCAATTTTTCAAAAAATTAAGATACATGGCACATGGAATATCAATGTCACATATTCACACCAGGTTAAAAGCGTTCATGTGAATATAATGCACACAGAAATAAGATTAAAATAAACCCACAAAGATTAGCAAAAAATAATTGTGTACCTTCCTGGCCATAGGTAGGTCCTGAACATGTGGGAGTTCTTTCTCCATTTGGTGTTCTCCCTCCATTCATCCACCCACCACGCTGATTTGTTTTAAAGTCACTTGATGGCATCCTCCATTGTTCATCAGCAACAAATCGCCTCTGGCTATCCAGAGGAGATGGTAAAGAGTATGGACGTGGGTACGGATGCTGAGGATGTTGCTGAACTGCCGGCTTTGTATAAGAGAAATGACTGGATGTGTTCTGAGGTGGGGCAGGGTGTAAAGGTCTTTGTGTAAAAGAGGTATTACCTTGTTGAAATGGTTGGTTAGGTTGTGAAATTTGGGGGTTTAAATAAATATCATTGTGTCCATATTCTAATTGCCTTGAAGAATTAAATCCAGATGGTTCTTGAGAACTGGATAATCCTGTTGAAATAAAGCTAGATGATTGCTGCGGAAACATTTCACTTTTCAGTGCATTATCAACATGAACGCCATGACCAGCCATTTGGACAATTTGGTTGCCCTGTGTCCAGGAAAAGAATTCTGTTACAATAGATATACTAGTACAACAAAGAAAAAATTTATAATAAAAAAACAACAATCAGAAGTCTTACACTAGCTGTGCTGCAATATTCATGAGGTATGGGTGGTTGATATGCCAACTGTGGTGAAGACTGTACGGATAATTGAGGTGGTAAAAATGGTTGGGAGAGTAATGAAGACTGAGTTGGTAAAGATGCTGGAGGGACCAATGATGGTGGGGGGCCAGAATGTGGCAAAGGAGGAGGGGGTAGCTGTGACATGGGAGGTAGTGGCTGTGACGGGGGAGGTAGTGGCTGTGACGGGGGAGGTGGTGGCTGTAACGAGGGAGGCGGCGGTGGTGGCTGTAACGAGGGAGGCGGCGGTGGTGGCTGTAACGAGGGAGGCGGTGGTGGTGGTGGTGGTGGTGACGGAGATGATGGGGGTGGTGGTGGTGGAGGTGGTGAAGGAGGCAAAGGAGGTGGAGGAGGAGGAGAATCGAGAGGCAATGGAGGAGAACCCTCTGGTAGTGGGAGTAACTCAGAGGAATTGTTTGGAGCAGGTTCTATGGTCCTATCTGAACTCTGATGTTGTGGATCTATTTCAAAAGAACCATTTGTGAACAAGGGTCTTTCATCCTTCAAGTGTCCTGAAACATCTTCCATTTCGAGCTCACCATCCACATCCTCTAGAATGCAATGGCGCCTGTCATTAGGAAGAACAGCACATGTTTCTGACTCTCCTAAAGCGGGGGTGGTTTCCTCTGCTGATGCATCACCGGCTTCCTTAAATGAACTGCTTGGAAAATCTTCTTCCTCATCTTCAAATACATGAGAAGATAAAAAACCGGGCAGCTGAAAGGTAGCATTACTGATACAACAGCCAAGAAAAAAAAAAGTTATTAAAAAGTCATTGCAAATCCAGCATATAAGCAAATGTGAGCAGGTTTCCTAATTTGCCCCAAGTAAAAATGTAATGAATTTAATGTGGACATGGTTTAAAAATGATAATCCATCCAAGATAGAAAAGGCACATGAATGGCAGGTATAAAGACACTGCAAATTATACTCAAAAGGTCCTCAATGAATAACCAAAATAACCAAATACAAGTTCGAATGTGATTAGATCCAAGTCCTACAAACAATGATTAACAATACCATGCCAACAAATCTTCCACGTATTTATCTGCATCTTACTTGTATGAAACTGGAATCACTAGCTCACATTCACATCTATATGTTTCACCACCAAGATGTCTCTCCACAATGCTGACATGGAACATTATTAATCCAATAGTAACTCACAACACTCCTCAAATTACAAAATAAGGCTAGAAGCAGAACAGAAACCAAGTAAAGAATAAGGTAAGAAGCAAAACAGAAAACTGAAAACAGACCATATATCAATTAATTAGGATTTGATATTGATATCCTAAAATCAATAGAACAAGGAGAGAGAGGAAGAGGGAGGGAGAAAAATTCTAGTAATTAAATTTGACAAACCCAACCAGTGTTTATGTAGATAATAGTATCACTTTAAAATATAAATAAACTACTCATTGTTTCAGGGACAAACATAGCCATATTCTAATTTTTCTTTATTTGCTAAGCTAGAAAGTGATATAAGTATCAGAACTGTTCTCCATGTCCATGGCTATTCTATATAGTCTAGCAGTACGAACAAACCAATCATGACCAAATAAGTTAAATCACTCTTGAAGGGACTAGTAATCAAATGAATGACAACTAACAAGAAAAGTGAGAACTAAGAAAATGTGGAGAAAGAAATATATTGCAGACCTCCCATACTCATCAACAAGCATGCCTTCCATTTCTCTTAATGGATCATCTACAGCTCGCTCTGCTCGTGATGGTCGTCTAAGTGAAAGACCAGCGGTCGTATCATCATTTGAAACCCCAATGTCATCCATGTAAGGCCGAAGAATGGAATCGGGTATGATTTTCCTCTCAAGCCACAACCGTAAAACCTGGTAAAGAAACATAGTTTTATTTAACTCAAACAAAATAATAAAGGCTCTCCTACACTCATATTAAGGTAAATTCACCTTAAGACACTGACGACGATTTTCACGAGCAGCAGCTCCAGGTGGAGCAGCAGCACCAAGAAGACGTGGCAATGCTGCTTGAACTGTGGGAATGTATGAAGCTCCAGCAATACCTGAATATCATGTAACATTCCTATTAGAAGATCTCATTTTGAAAAAATAATTCAGCACTGATTGAAGAGAGAAAGAGAGAGAGAGAGAGGTCCCAAAAATTTATACCCTTCTGACTATGCGAGCATTGGGTGATGGAATCAACAAGAAAGAACAAGTCCACTTTACGATGAAAGCTAGGTTCAGTTTCCAACTTTCGGATGAGAAGTTCCACAACCTGCATACAAACATAAGATTCATATTCATCCAAATGAATGGTTTCTCTTCAAATTTACTCCATGACCTATCCCTTTCTTTCATAAGACATAATGACCAACATAGTCCCAACAAAGAGAACTTTATGTCGGGACTCCTGAATCTTGTCCCGAGTAAAAGTTGAGCACAATATTCTGACCATTGATTGGTTATTATCTTGTGACTCCAATATACACTGTTTGTTGATAAATGAAGATAGCACAGACAGTATATGGCATCAAACACCCATATATCATAGATTTGAACCCCCCCCCCCCTTTTTTTTTCAATAAGTGACATAATGACCAACATCATCACCAACAAAGAGACTTTTATGTCAGGACACTTGAATCTGGTCATAAGTAAAAGTCGTGAGAAAAATATTCTGATCATAAAGTTCATTATTTTGTGACTGTTTGTTGATGAAAGAAGATATGCACCAGACAGCATATGGCATCAAACACCCATATATCATAGATACGAACCACAATTATTCACCATTGGCTCAGGTGACATCATCTTTAATGATTTGTTGTGTCTATATACATATATGACACAGTGTTGCATTATGATAATAGTACTTTAAAGCAAATTTTTAAGAAAAAACAATTGAATGTAACCCTAGAATTTGTCAATAGGGTATACCTACTACCTAGTCTAGATGGCACCTTCCACAGAACTCTTATCAATCTCCTCACTGTACATGCTCCACAGTTCTGTTAAATACCCCTAAACCTTCTGTCACTGTTCATGGTACTGTTCACTTAGAAAGTTTGGTTTGGAAGGGGAGAATTCATAGCACAACCAAAGTCTGGTTAGAGAAACAATATCCTCTTTGGAAGCCAAAGGTTAAGGCCCAAGAAGTGTCCACTGTAGTTTTAATTTGGGAAACACAAAGGAATATTTGTTTTAATTTAGTAGTTTTTTTTTTGGTTTTTTTTTTGTTTGATAGTTCAATTGGAAGAACTAGGAGGTGCCAATTTTCGCAAGTCAATTGTTTGTATTTTATTTTAGGTCTTAATAGTTAATTAAGTTTATTAGTATTTTTATTTAATGTCGCAAAGTCAAGGTTGTTGTCTAGGAAAAAGTATTCAAGCGGGATGGGATAGACTTCTAAGTCATGTAATTTGATGTATGTGATGGTAATCATGTACAGATTTGACATGACAACTACTGTGAGAATCATCCTTTGAAGGTGTTGTTCCCAGAGTTGTATGCTTGCTCATTAGCTAGTGATGCAGCAATTCACTCACTGTAGGGTGAGTTTGGCTACAAATTTTTGCTTTTTGTCTCAGCTTTATTTCAAATAATCTGACTTTTAGCTTTTTTGAAATAAGCTAGCTTTTAGCTTTTGTCTCACATTATGCAGATAAGCTACTGGAAATAAGCTATTCTCAAAAGGACACTAGGTCAGCCAAATAGATGTAGAGGTGAAAAGCTGGAATGTTAGAAAATTTCAAAGACTTTGATTAGAGGAATTAGAGTTGGTGAATTCATTAATAAATCTTCTTTAATCGAATATTCCTAAAAGAAAGGATTGGACTTCCATGAAAATTGAAAAAAAAAATCTAGGATGAACAATTAGGAAACTACCAAATCCAACATGCTTATAAATTAGATAAACTAGCAAACCATAACATCACCTTCAAAACTCTAAATTACCAAATAAAAGTTGCAAACAAAAACTCTAATCAAAGAGAGAGAGAGAAAGAGAGAGTTGCACACATAACCAGAGCCAAACATTTTCCTCATCTATGCATCAAAAGTTAAAACAACCAGAAACAAGATATGAAACTAAAAGAATTAAAAGCCCAGTTGAGGTGTATTAGATACAAACATTATTTGATCCCAAAAAGTCATATTTTAAAATCCAATATTAGTTTTGCCACAGAAATCATGAGGAAAAACTGTAACAAGTGACCCATAAACCAGAGGACTTCTGAAAATATGGCACTATAAAATTCAACTAAAACTTGCATGGGAAAAATACCACATTAGAGACAAAACATATTAACAACACTCGCTACTTGGACCACATATCTCATCAAGAAGAAAAGTGGAAGCGATAATTTTACCTAAAAAAGTGCAATGAGTTGGCAAGTTCAAGATTAAAGATATTTGTGACTCATCAACTATCAGATCTAAAAACACCTTTTATGTGAGCCAATTGAAATAATGCAAGCATACTTAATAACCTACCTCATTGGCAATGCCATACTTCGCACAATCAATAGCAAGACGAGTTGCACGTCCAATACTTTCTTTAGTCCTTGACAAAGTCTCTATCATTCCCTCAAAAGCATCACGAGCAACTGCTGCTTCAGTACCACCACTCAGAGAGCCACCAGCAGTCCTGTGCCCTGAACTACCTCTTCTCTCCTCAACTTCTTCAATATCAACTTGATTTCGCAATGCAGACTGGTGACCATGAGTTGATGGAGAAGCCAAACTTGAGCAAGGATTAAATCCTTGTATATCTGCTTGCATCACGTTGCTGGCACCACCAGTTAAAAGAGACTGCACTCCAGATGGACTCGGGCTATTTCCCTGTACATCAGTGGTACACAGGAAAGAACTGAAAATTCCATGGGAGAAACTTTGAGAGTGAGCTTGTCTTCTTTTTGCCTGTGCTACTGCAATAAGATGCTTCATGGACATAACAGATTCTGAAGTCTTAGAATCAATCAATGAACTATTTTTATTTTCCCTACCAGCTTCGTCTCTGTAATGAGGCATAAAACACAACCAGATGAATTAGGAAGATCAGAAAATAAATAAACAAGATAGAAAAAATGGAGTCAGAAGTTAGCACACCTTTCATCGGGCAAAGAATTATACTCTACTGAATTTTCAGACAAAAGAGTCAATTCATCAATCCTTGATATTGATTTAGGAGTGGCTTTAGATCTTTCTCCAGAAGACGAAGGCCTGTTTCTCTGAATTGTTGCTTGATTCTGAGAAGAGTTCATGCTATTAGAAACAACACCCAAACCCTTAGCAGACACAGCCTGACCCTTCTTCTGAGTACCAGTACCAGAAACTTTAGCCCCAAGTTTGGCCACTTTATGCTGTTCTGCCACTGATTTGGGGGCAGGACCTAATGGAGGAGACTTTCCAGGAGACACCAACACATACTTAGCCTCCTTGAATGACAACTGATCCTTGGACAACAATTGCTCCTTGAATGACAATTGCTCAGATTCTAATTTCCCTGGACTATGGGAAACTTGCACAGCCATTGCCTTTTGAGGCCTCTTCTCATCAGTTTGAACTTCACTTGGTGACAGAGACTCATTATGTGATTGGGAGGGAGATTCCTTTAAACAGCCATCCCCAAATCTAGTAGACACTCCTTGCTGAGCATTATTTGAACCATCATTATTTGCATCACTTCTCTTGGTAGCATCTGAAACATATGAAGGTGCTTTGACATTTCCGGCAGATCCACCATGGACTGGAGTTTTGGATTCATCATCGTCTTCATCAAAAAGGCACACAGCTCTCCGTTTTTTATGCAACTGGCTTCCTGGAACCTTCACATTACTAGAACATGACACATCATTCTTCATTATAAGAGGTATTATTTCTGTTTTATCATCAGTAGTAAGAGTATCTGAGTCAGACATAGCCTCCAGTGCTCGGCGTCGACGCTTTGTTACAGGTAGCACAGCCTCATTACCAGAAGCATTGGATCCAACAATACCAGTTTGGGTTCTTAAAGCCAAAGTACTTTCTGCTTTAACACTCATAGTTGATCTTTTAAACTCTGTCCTTTTTAACGCCTTCTTGTCAACATTAGGATTAGGAGAAACACTCTTAATTCTTTTTGCATGTGATCCATGTGCGGCATCATCCCCTATATCTACACGCTTCAATTTTTTGGCAGGAAGTATATCATTTGCACCATCATTAGCCTTTCCATGTCTATCTTGGGTCCTCTTTTCCGTGCCAGAAAGTTTTCCCTTGATCTGTTTATCAGAAACAGCACCAGAGTCCAGCATATTATCAGGAACAATGACATGTTTTTTAGCTTTTAGCAGATCTTTTGATTTTTTCCCAGCATTGATATCAGAATCTGCTTTAAGAGGGCTCAGAGAAAATTCACGCACGCTGCTGGAGGAAATCTTGCCCTTAATTCCATCTTTCAATCGCTCAACAGATTCAAGGCGATCAACAGAACAACCATCACTTCCATCCTTTAATGATATTACAGCAGAGGTACCAGTTTTGTGTACTTCAACAGCACCTTCACGCCTTTTCTTTGACACAGTACCCATCTTCTTCAACTTGTTACCAGTTGTTAATACTTTCTGTTCCTTACCATGTTGCTTAGTGCAAACAGCATCTTCTACAAATTCATCATCACTTGCTTCTTCCTTTGGAAAGGAAGAATTATCTGGACTGGATGTCATTAATACATGTTCCTTACAGTTTCCACCACCACTTTTACTATTGTTTTTCTCAGGGGACATATCTGGAGACAAACTATCATCTGCACTACAGGATATAGAAGGCTTTACATCTTGAATGTCAGTTCCACCTCGTCTCTGTGAGCAGCGCCCCAACTTAGAGCCAGAATCACTTAAAGACTCATTCAAAGCATCTCCACTGTATGTCGCCTTACCTGTTTCAACCTTTGAGTCAACCTCTACCTCATTAACAGATAGAGCCTCACACCCAACATCAGATTTATCAGCACCATCTCTGAAACCACTTGATTTCTTATTTTGTAGCTCATCAAACGCCACACAAATTTCGTCCACAGCTTGAGAAAAGAACCTAACTGTTTTACCCTGACATCGGGCAGACAATTTACTCTTTACCTCATTAGTGAATGCCTGAATATCCGCAGGGGCAACAAAACCTCTGTGAATGGAGGAGAAGTAACCAAAGGTAAAAGTAAGAAGCTAAATTCCTGAGGTTGTCAACTTAATCAGTGAGACAATAAGAAACACAATGCAAACAGAAATGGATGGGAGAACCATCCCATAAGAGAGCTAACACAGAATTTCAACCAGTTTTCACACAACCAAACTATATCATAGATTTCTTACCAAATTAACTTAACCTACAAATTGACCTACAACGTTTCAACCTATCTTTTAGATCGCTAAACACCTAAAATGGACAAATTTTTCAGTTAAAATTATAACCACATACACAAACCAAAGAGAAAGAAAACTTGATGGGTTTTCTTTAAAATATGTGTGGATCTCAGATAGGATAATGTCAATAAACAGTTAGGGGGTGTTGTTTGGTACACCATTTCAAACAACAATTTTCAGTTTTTAAATAACATTACATGTATTTCCACACACTTTTACACCCACATGTATTTCCACACATGTTTTCAAACAACAAAACACATGTTTTTAAGTACATGTACCAAACACCCCCTAAACATCACATGTTGGAGTGTATAGATAACACAAATGGGTTCCTGCATAGGGCTGGTCGTCTCAGCCAGCAGCAGACACATATATGATAGCGAGGCTCTACATCACACAAATATTGCTTACCCAAACACTAAATGTATTAGAACAGTACAATATGTTAAGAAATGAGAATATTCTGGGGCGTGGTCCGCAACCAATTGTACTACCCCTCGGGGTTGCCATTAAAAAAAAATTAAAAATCAATGTTTCAAGAATAAAGAATATATATTACACTAAAGCAGCCTCACTAAAATCAAACAAACACATCCAGCTACTCTATGATGAACAAAAACAATTCAATCAAATATATCTTAAATATATCATAAATTAAGTAATACAATATACGGTGAAGAAAACTGAAATTATTACAGTGGAAAAAAAAAATCCATCAATAAGGATGCATACCAATAATATGTAAACAATGAACAAATGATACTTTGATGCTGTGAATTTTGCTGCTTCTAATGCGTATGGAATTATTGGTTTTATATTTAAATTGATTTGATGAGTTAGACGAAGAGTACGTCATGGCCTATTAAGAGTACATCATGGCCTGTTAAGGTTTTTAAACAAGTGCTTTGCTCATTTGTGGCTAGTAATGAATGAGATAAGTTGACCAATAGCTAATACGCATATATGTATTGACAAGTCATAGAGTTCAAAATGTGACACCAACTAAAGTCCTCACTTTGTGTCCGTTTTGGAACAACTTATCTAGCTTTTTACTGAAAATACTGTTGATAAAAGATAAAAACTAAATAAAATAAGTAGGGGACTCACGTGGGACCCGTAAATAGTAGGGGGCAAAAAAGCAATAAGTTGGCCTATAATCAAGATCCAAACACACTCTTTAAATAATAGTATATATCATAAACCTCCACTCAATTCAAATGCAAGATTATTTACCTCTTTTCTACTACTTTCATTTCATTCTAAGCCACTGAATGGGGCAACTTTAACCAAAATTCACACAGTAATTAGCACGGTCAATATAAAAAAACAATTTCTTTTATAGGTAAAGGTTTAATGCAAGAACAATAAAAACAATTATTTGAAAATCAAATAGATTGATAAAGAGGTAATGTATGTGTGAGTGTGAATGTGTGTTGCAATATATAAAAACTTAAAAATCAACACCCAAAAAAAAAAAAAAAAAAAACAACTAGTACATACAAACCTACACAATTTATATAGTCAATTCACATTATCATAATAAGTTTAGCACATCAAAGTATCTCCCAAGTAACCTCAAAATATTTCCTTCAATTATAAAATCCTCAAAGATGATAATCAAATTAAAATTTGATCTCCACGAATGGAAATGCCCGCACAAATTAATCTTACAAAATTTCCATACTAAGACCTAGTTTCTTAAGCTTTTCCAGGGGTGCTTTGGCTTTTAAAAATGAGAAGCAAACTTCATCTCAGCCAAGGGTTTTTGTATGCTCTTCACCAATTTTGTGAGGCAATTAATGCTTTTTAGGGATTTTGAGAAGCAAATTAAGAGCTACTTCTCAAAGTAGTTCAGCTTTAAATATTTTTGAAAAGCTGCAGCCCTTATTTACTAGCCCTTAATGGCATGGTAGTTCTCCTGGCAAGAAGTGTGACACCCAACCCTACCTATGAATTGGCAATGCAGTGCATGCTGCATATGTCCTTTCCATACATTGTGATGTATGGGCTTCTTATCTAATGTCACTTTTCAGCAGCAAGTACATTGAAAAGATCTTGTTCAATCCACATTTGGGAACAAAGCCCAACCTAGAGCCTTGAGGAAACTCTTAGTAAACTACTTTTGCAAGAACAGCATTGCTCAACATAAAATTTATGGAGTTAGGGATGGGCTGAAGTTAATTTACCATGATTCCAACAATGAACTGTATAAGAACTATAAATTCTTGTTTTAAAAAAATACCCATAAAACTGCCCCACAATTCTGAAACAACCAAGTTATTTCTACATAAAACTTCACATCATGATTTATAATTAGCTTCCACATATTTTCCCCATCAATACTTTTTTCTCTCCACTATGAAAACCAAGCGAACCAGTGCTATAGGATATGGGAGATGTGAATGCTCGATAAGGGACCAGCAATACCTCAATGTAAACATATGAGGTTAAACGTGTAGCACACATAATACAAATTTGGAAAACTTCAATCTAACATTACTTTTGGTCAACAAGTATGTGATACCCCAAATTGTGTGTATTTGATTGATTGGATATTGTTGGAGTGTATTGTGCAGGCATGTGCTAAGTCCCACATAAGGTGTTTACTATATGAATATTGGGTTTGTAAGTGATTACAAGAATAATAAGGCAGATGCCGCTAGTGCTCTTCCTATAAGTCCCTTAATCAGAAGAATTATCAAGCCAAAAGTTAAATGATAAACATAAGCATGCTAAAGTCTATACTGCAATGACCAAGGCAAACTATAGCTCACCAACCGACAGATAATGAGAGATCTATATCAGACCTTAAGTTATGTTTGATGGGTTGTCAGCTTTGCAAAACCAACCATTCTCTTCTTTTGTTGACCCCTGTAAACTTCTTGTGTACGAGGGCGTCACTTTTTTGATATCAATAAATCTTATTACTTATCAAGGAAAAAAATAGCTCGCCACTGACAATGACAACCTGAGTACAGCAAATGCCTTTTTAATAAGTAATATGTTACATTAAAAGATGAGCGACACTCTCTCCTTGGTTCTTGCACATAGAGAGAGAGAGCACCAATCCTAAATTATCAACCCCCTTTAGTCTCCTTAGAATTATCAATAGTCAACATGGTTTTTAATATTTAGCCTTTGATAGTGTTTTCAAGTTCACGACAACAAATATTTAGCCTTTCCAAGATAATATTTCAAGAAGAAACACACATTAAAAATAAAAATAAATTAAAAATTAAAAAAAAAAAGTTAATGAAATTACATCACAATGTGTAAGAAATACTTACATTTCTCTTGTACCAAAGAATTCAACGAAGTGTTTCTTGGGATCAGGCTGATGCTTAAATTCTTCAGGTTTGCTAATCTGTAAACACATAATCAACAAAAGTTACTGACAGAGAGATGGGTCTATAAAATCATATAAGAGCCTCAAAAACCTAAATTATTTTAAAATTACCAATAAGTGGAGGTTTTTTTTTTTGTGGGGGAGGTAAAGAAAAAGGAACAACTACCATAGTTAGATACAACAACCTAGTTCCCCAAAAACAATGAAACACATATACTAATCAATAAAAAAATAAAAAACCCTAGCAGTAGCAGTAGCAGTAGCAGTAAAGAGAGAAGAGGTAAAACCTTGGCAGGCCAAGCGGGGAAGCCCTTGACCTTCGCAAGGACAAGATCGCCCACACTTAACTGGCTCTTCTTGTCCTTCGCTTTGTTGTTCGCTCCGCGTCTTCGCGCCGGAGCCATTCAACGAACCCTAAATTCTCACGATCCGGCTAAAAACCCTATCAAGTCGCCCTCGCCGGAAGTCCCGCCGGCGATAAGTGGCACCGGCGCCGGAAGTGCTAGGGCATCGGAGGAATAATGGCAGAAGAGAGAGCAAGAGATGGGGGATTTTTTTTTTTTTTTTTTTGGTTGAGAAATGGTGTTTGGGCTTGAGGTTGTGGATGTAGCAACTATGGGGGATGTAGTCGTAATTTTTAGATTTTCCTCTGGTTTTTTTGAGACTTTGATTTTTTCTTTTTTTCTTTTTGATTATACGAGGGTCTCTCTCTCGGAGCAAGAAAATAAACCAAGGCAAAGGGTGTTTCTGTCGGCGACTCGGCGTTTTTGTGAAGCATGCTTTTAACCAAATCTATCATTTTTATATTTCCCTATTTTGGTTTTGGGGCGGGTTTCGTCCCTTGGTTTGGCCCATTTCATTTCACTCTTAACTCGGCGTTTTTGTGAAGCACGCTTTTAACCAAATCTATCATTTTTATATTTCCCTACTTTGGTTTTGGGGCGGGTTTCGTCCCTTGGTTTGGCCCATTTCATTTCACTATACTTTTTTCTCGCTACCTCAACCCAAGGTTGGGCTCCAAATTAAAAATTTTAAATAAAACTTTTATATTACAATTTATTTATAATATTATTTAATAAATACATAACTACGTATGAATAATTTCTTCAATTGTCATGTCATAACTATAGGTTAAAGTAATATAACTTTAAACCAATTTGGGTCAAACTTTTACCTTATAATAATGTTCAATTATGTTTAGGATAGTTTTAAAAAGTTGTACTTATTCAAAAAGGGAGAAAAAATTTTGTAATTTGGAACCACTTCACTAAATAGACATTCAGCACTACACATCCATGTACATTTTCCCTTTATTGCTAAATAATTTTATAAATTGTTGGAAAATTTGGTTTCGTATCTCATACAAAACACACAATGAAAGCAACAATTATGGATCTACTTCATTCATAAGAGATAACATGTAACCTTGAATTCTAAAACAAAAAATAGAAAGCGTACATTGATGCTGTGAAATTCAAAACCATGACTTGAAAATACCTTTAATCTTCATCTCAATTCCACATGGTGCCTAAGATGTGTGGTCTCTCAATCAGTCTTTATGTACGTTGATTCTCAAAAAAAGTTCTTCTTCTTCTTCTTCTCCTTGTAGAAAAAAATTGTTTTCTTTTCTTTTCATCATACTTACATTCTAAATACTTTTGTAGTTACTTTATTTAATAACTCTTATTAAATAACAATTGATTATCTAATTGAGTTAGTCTTTTAGGCCGACCCAATTGGGCTTTAGTTTGTGGCTTGAGTGGGATCACAGGGAACAAATAAAACTCTAGCTCAAATGGATCTTGGACTTTTCTGTCAACTCTTGACAAGTCCAAAGTTACCATTAATTATATTTAATATCACTATATAAATATAATTGCACTATAGGCCTTATTAATAAATTATATCCCAAGACTCTAATGATATCATTTGACCCCTCCATGAAATATCCATAGTGAATAAAGTCATAATAAACTGTCACTTTGTAAACAACTATTTTATCCTTGAGTATCCGGTTTAATCTTTTAGTTATTCACATTTATTGAAATCTAATTTCAATAAATATAAGCTTTAGTAATTCCTTACTAAAGTAGGCGCCCTGAATAACCAGTTTCCATCAAACTTATCTTAAAAGGATATTTTGTGTCCCTATAAAAAGAGATTATGGACTCCATCTTAAGAATATGTGTTCCCTCAACACTATGTGTGGTTACCCAACATATTGAGGTTTTGACCGTGAATATTAGATTTCACTTCTGATATATCAAAGTAACTTATATTTCATAATCAGGTTCACTACTAGCTCAGGATTGAGAATCTATGAAATTAGAAGTCGTGAGATTAATTATTCAAGTGATAATTGTTGATTGAATAATTAATCTCACAGCAGTCCAGTTCAATATGTCTTAACTCTTAAGACACATCAATTAGAAGTCTCCACTTCCATGATCAAGACAAACCATCTTAGCTGATGTGTTATAGTTTTCACAGATGAAACGCCCAACTTCATCACTGACTACAAACTGTATTTTGAATTTATAAGGAACTTGTGATTTATATCTTCTGTGACTAAATCACATAAACCACATACAATGCATCTCAATGACTATGATAATGTCTCATTAGTTTATAAAGAGTCTCATATAATTAAACAACTTAATTATTTATAACATGCCAATAAATTGGATTTTAGGGCATAAACTCTAATATAAATTTGAGTCTAGCTTACCACGGGTACTTTTTTAACTAGACATATCATTTTATTTTATATATACAATGGCAAATGGTAGTGGATTTTAATCTTCACCTTTTATTTAGTTAGTAAGTGATGTGGCAGTTTCTCATTAAAACAAAATGAGATTCCCTTTTTTTTTTTTTTAAAGTACTAAAGATAAGTCAAACCGTATAAATTTTATTTAAGGCACGTACATTAATTTGCTTCTTTTTTTTTTTTTTTTTTCTTTCTTGCATGACAAATTTGTTAGTATGCATATCATCTCATTGTCTTCAATTCAAACTAGTTTACATCTTTTATATGTTCTATAGTTCCTTATCTTGTCTTTTTTTTTTTTTAAATAATTTGATAGCTAAAAGAGAGAGAATTTAAACCATAAATATATTTGTTGGAAACACCATGAAATGTTAACTAATTGAGCTATTGTGGATACAACAGAAGAGTTGTCACATAGTTTTTGCAATGGCCTAGGAACCATGGGTATAGCATCCTTTCGAGGAAGAACCATTAATCTTACTACTAGAGATATAGGTTCAGAGTTTAAGTACGTTCTTGGGAAGGTGTTAGGCACCCAAGACCACTCAACCCTAAGGCTGGCCTCCCATCATTGCATCTTATGTCTTAACATTGATAAAATCATGTTCAACACTTGTATTCTAACTCACACACACACTAGCATACATCTAAGCATATAATATGACATCATCATCCCAAAGCACATGCATATCCATCCATAAAGCATAAGAAACTAAACTCACACATATACAACCCTAGCATTCATCTAACATGGCTTCAAAGCATTAACATAAACCCTAGTGTCAAGATTCATCATATTACATCATAACATACCCTTACATCACCTCATCCTAACATTCATCTAGCATGGCATCACATCATATTCAAGGCAGCAACATGAATAAGAAAAGATCCAAGCAACATGTGATTCATCCAAACATTCACATTCATCTCTAACACCAAAACAAGATGTCACGCCCTGAACCCAAGTAAAAGCTAGGCACGTGACAACAACCACACACTTATAAAGTTTACACCCTACAAGTGTGAAAGGCCTTCCTAACAACTAAAGAATTTATCTTCAAAGAAATTTCATTAATAAATCCAAAAATATCTTCAATAATGCAATTCTCAATGGATCTCCAAAATAATAATCTTCCAACTTCGTAAAGAAAATATGCTAAATCTTTAAGACTAAAGTTTGAACAAAAGACAATATTAAACATAAAAGTCCAAATCTTATTCCAATGACTCCTAAACTTCACTCATACGCACATTCCAGTGGAAGCCCAAAACATGCTACTCTTCCTTATCAGAATCTGAAAGGGGAAAGAGGGGGGTGAGTTGACAATAAGTAACCAAAGTCCTAATAAATTCTATCAAGCAAATAAATATGTAAAATAATAAGTTGAACATAGATCAAATATTTTAATCTTACAAATATATCATAGATGGATGAGAAAAAAAAATCAATTTTCCATATATCAAGCTATAATTTACAGTAAGTTCCAAAAACACATAAGCAGTTTCAAGGACTTAAAACAGTTCAAATATTCAAACATAATTCATATTCTTAACAATCTTTACGACTATGGTCACAATATATCCCCATGACTGGGCATCAGATTTAGATAAAACTAGTTCTGTGCTAATGTATATCTCCCATTAGCTGGGTCTAGAAACACGATAGGCTCGTGATGCCCCAGATAGAACTAGTTTCAGTACCAATGAATAACCCTCATTGGCTGGGTATCAGAGTCAAAACGTAGTCAGATTATCTAAAAATCATATATATCTAATCATAGTTCAAACAAAAATATATTTCATTCAAATACATATATAAAATCATATATTTAGTAATCAAATATATTTGTGATAATTCTTTATTCTTTACTTTAAATCAATGAAAGCTAAAACAATTAAAATAAAATTGTAACAAGTGTAAACAATTTTCAGTAGTTAAAATACGCAAAATAAAACCAATTAGGATAAGGTTACTTACCTCAGCTAGCTCACCACAAAAGAACTTCTCCCTAACACTTTCTCTAAAATCCCTAGATATCATCTAAACAATTTTAAAGCACAATTTACTCAATAATCAAATAATTCAAGAAAAACTTATAACGACACCCAGCCAGAAGAAAGACTACTAAAAATATCCAATAACTATTCACTGTTATCTCACACCAAAATTCCACCTAATCATAATATTTTTCTTTATATATATATATATATATTTTTTTTTTTTTTTTTTTTTGCCACAACTAAAGCCCTAGAGATAAGACCATAACTCCTATTAAAGCATTCACAACCGCAAATCCTATCCTATTCTATTTCCCCATCTCAAAAACCTACTTTATCAATTATACAATATCATTTTACAGTACACCTAGTATCCCAAATTTTATTTTACCATACTACACATTAAAATAATATAAAAATATTTCTCACTTCTCTCTCTGATCTCTATTTCTCTTACTCTCTCAACCACCCACCACCACCACCACCGTCCAACTTCTCAGTCACACCACCCACCTTCATTGAGCAACATAATTACACCACCCACCCAGAATCCTAGTCTCATAACCCAGCCAAAATCCATAGCAAAATCAAAACTAAAAATTCATAGCAAAATCAAACCTGGCCATCGATCTCGCCACCCAGCCAAAATCCATAGCAAAATCAAAATCCAAAATCCATAGCAAAATCACCACCACCACGCCAACAATCCAAAATCAGAAAACCACCAATCACCAACAAACCAAACTCCAAAATCCATAACTGAACCCCAACAAACCACCAAATGAGAGAGAGAGAGAGAGAGAGAGAGAGAGAGAGAGAGAGTCATGCATCATTGGCAGCCCCAACTTATGCTTCATCAGCGGTGGCCAAGCCACCAGGCCCACGCTGCCACAATCCCATGCCCTTGTCACCGCTGCACCACTTGACCCACGCCCACATCAGTCATAAACCCACCACCACCAAGAAATAGAAAGGCTCTCTGAAACTTGAGCTTGCACCGAATTGGTCTCAAAATTTTACCCAAAAAGACACGCATCTTTTCTGCTGTTCACACTACTTCTGCCATTTCTACCACCTAATTGAGCTCCAATATTTTTGCCTTTGAATCAAGTTTTGCTATTTCAAAACTAGGTTGGGTTGCTATCTAGTGTTTTGTCTCTGAATGTGGTTTTGTTTAGGTTTGATCATTGATGTGTGATGTTGGATTTGGGAGGAGGATGGTGTTTAGGTCTGAAGAGAGGAGAGAGTAGAAGAGAAAGAGAGAAGGAAGAGAGAGAAAAGAAGAGAAATAATGAGAGAGGGAAGAGAAATTTCAGGGAATTAAAAAGTATGAGAGAGAGTGTATTAAAAAATTATATTTGTTATACCATTAAGTTATAGTACCATCATATATTTACGATAGTACTATAGCACTATGTCAAAGAAATTTACATGTTTAGCATTTCGACTGTTGATACTGTATTTTGTCCGCCCTTTATTTGCATGTCGGACCCCAAAAATCCAAAGATATTATTTTCTCTCCATGGGGCCACAAGAACATCTAGAATGATGTGGTGCAACCCGTTTGAACATTGGAGTGCTCAAAGTGGATTTTTCAGTCAAAATGACCAAAATGCCCTTGGTCAACCTTGGGTTGACCAAAAGTCAAACAAGGTCAAAATCCTCACAAAAAAACATTTTTCATAGTTTTACATCAAATCCGAGCTTCTTGGAGACTTCTGGCAACTTTGACCAAATTTGACCTAGAGTTGACTCTGAGCAGGCCCCAGAAACCCTAATTTTGATTCGGCCATCTGAACGGGTTGAGGTCAATTCCATTACAAATATTATCAAATTTTCATTCCAACGACTATTCATGGGTCGAAATCGGAGTTAAAATGGTTGAGATAATGAGAAAACCGTGAAAAGCACGTTAGCACACTTCCCGAGATCATAACTTTTGGTCCAATTGTTGGAATTTTAATTTCTTTAGCTTTCTGAAAACTAGACATCCAGAACTTTCTAGGGACACCAAGATCTCCATAATCTGAGTTCAGGAAGACCTCCAAATGCACGTCCGAAGTTGGAACCAAAAAGTGCAACATGACGAATTTACCGATGTCACGATGGCATTAGCCCGGCGCACCTTGTTGGGCCGCCGGGTCAACCCAGCGCACCCTAAAGGTGCGATGTGCCTTGAAAAGCATGCCAAGGGCTATAAATAGCCCCTGGCACCCCAAATTGGACCAGAATCGAAAAATTGGGTTTTAAGGAGCTATTTGGGCATTTTTCCTCTCTTCCCAACACATTTCTCCACCAAAAATACACAAAAAATACATCAAAATTTCTTGATACTTCTCTCTTCACAAAAAACACAAGGTATTGTTCTTACCCCTAATCTTCCTCTCTTTGGTTCCATACCTTTGGCTTAAGGTTTAGGGGTGTGAATGTAGCCTTTTAGCTACAATCCACACCCCTTTCTTTTCAAAGTTTTTTCCAAATTCTTTCTAGCTTATTTTTGCCTTAACGATATGATTTATTACTTTCCTTAGCATGTTTCTTGCTTTATCTTGCTCCTAGCATGTCCTTAGTTTAGATCCATGTTCTTCCATGCTTGTTTATATGTTATTTGTCTTGATCTACATGCTTTATGCTTTATGCCATGCTTTTTATGCTTAGATCTTCTCTTTCCTATGTTTTTGATGTTAAATCCACATACTTCCATGTCTCATACCATGTGTTTGTGCCTAGATCTATCTTTCCTATATGTTGTTTGGCTAGATCCATATGTTTCCATGCTTGTTTATATGTCTATTTGTCTTGCCTACATGATTTATGTTTTATGTCATGTTGTCCTATATTTTGTTTCTCTTTTTACTCTATGTTGATGTTAGGGTTACATGCTCACATGCTTGTATGATGTTGTTTGCTATGCCTTGCTTGGATCTATGTGTTCATGTATGTATTTCCATGCTATATGGTTAGATCATGGTCTTCACATGCTTATATACTTGGATTCATGTTCTTCCATGTTTATGTGCTAGGCTTGTACATGTTGATGTGTACGTTTCTATGCCTACTTGTCTTGACCTATGTTTTCACATGCCTATATGCTTGGATCTATGTTCTCTACATGCTTTATACTATCTTCTATGTGCTTGTGTGCTCCATGCCACGTTTGTATGCCTACACCTAGGTTATGTTTGTCATGCCATGTGCTATTGTAGCCCTTTTGTCGTTTTTGTCTCTCTTTCTTGCGTTTTGGCCTATTGGTTCGGACCCGATCTAGACCTAATCTAGACCCTATAGTCTTTGTCATCGTCCATACATCTTGGTCCATATCAAAGGATTTGGATCATCCTTATTTGTATGTCTATGTTTGCGTGTTTCTATGCTTTATGCTTATGTTAGCCTCTCTAGTTCTAGGCTTTGCCACGCTTGACGCCCTTAACGGGTTTGTGGTTGTGTGGATATATCCAACGCCTATGAGGCCTTGTTTGGATGTAACCATTTAGGATGCATCACCATGATGCCGGTTGCTTCGTGCCTACCTTTCCCCTTTTCTACTCCATGCGATGACATGCTTACCATGTTTGTTTATGCCACCTGTTGGCCTTCTATGCATCTTTACACGCCCTCTCACATGTCCATGCATGAGTCTTGCTTGCTAGTGCGTCGTCCATACTTCAACATAATGAAGCTATGGACATCCAATTCAAACCTACGGACATCTGATTCAAACCTACATTTGTCCCTCGTGGACACCACTTTCTGTTTGCCTTCTTGCTCTTTTGTTTGTTTGTTTATCTTTGCTTGTCATGTCTCCCACCACATGCTATGCTTGCCATATCTATTTTGCTTGTTTACTTTTGCACCATTTTGCGCATTATCTACGCATCTCTTTCTTTCCATTACTTGTCTACTGGTTTTCTCGCTCTTGCCTTTGCATGTACACACATGGAGCAAGGACGCATAAAACTAGGGCACGGTCTCCTAAGCGCAAGCAAAAAGGGCGAAGACACAAGCATGTAGACATAAGCCAAGCGGCAATATTTAGTAGTTTTAGGGGTCTAGCCTCTCCCATTTGGTTATGTACTCTTTTAAATTCCCTTCCTTCCTCCCTCATTTCTCTCTTAGATGGGTTGTATTAGGTATATCATGCCATGTACCATTCGTCCTCATCTCTAGAGTATGACAACCCCTATTTACTTTCTTACACCTATATTTTGGGTCATACTCTAGGGATGTAAGCATTTACTTTCCTACTTTGTGTGCTTGCATTGTACATGATGTATTTATTTATATATATATACCTGTTCGCCCCTTCCAATGTGATTGTCATATCTATCTTGCTTGTTTGCTTTTGCATCCTTTTGCGCATTATCTACGCATCTCTTTCTTTCCATTGCTTGTCTGCTGGTTTTCTTGCTCTTGCCTTTGCATGTACACACATGGAGCAAAGACGCATAGAACTAGGGCACGGTCTCCCAAGTGCAATCAAAAAGGGCGAAGACGCAAGCATGTAGACATAAGCCAAGCGACAATATTCAGTAGTTTTAGGGGTCTAGCCTCTCCCATTTGGTTATGTACTCTTTTAAACCCCCTTCCTTCCTCCCTCATTTCTCTCTTAGATGGGTTGTATTAGGTATATCATGCCGTGTACCATTCGTCCTCATCTCTAGAGTATGGCAACCCCTATTTACTTTCTTACACCTATATTTTGGGTCATACTCTAGGGATGTAGGCCTCCTACTTTGTGTGCTTGCATTGTGCATGATATATGTATATATATATACATATATATACCTGTTTGCCCCTTCCGGTGTGATTGTCACAGTACATGTCACCTAAGGCGAAGCAATACCTAATTTTTGCTGTGAAAGTGAGGTGACATGTTGCCTGATTTTCACTGTAGAAATCTAGTACTTTGCTCGAATGCCTTAGGAAAGCATAGTTTAGGACCACACCTATTCAAAAGAGAAACCTCAAAGCCCCCATGCATGCAAAGCCCCGAAAGCCAATGCCAAAATCATGTTTTTACTGCAAATCTCCAAAAATTAAGGTTTTTTCAAAACAAAGGACTGTCCTTGGACAAGCGTTGTGGGGTGCCTAACACCTTCCCCACACGTAACCAAACTTTTGGCCTCAAGAATCAAAAATTTTTTGCGATCGACATTAGATTAGGAAAAATGCCCTTTTTCTTAGCCTAGGATTGGTAATAAAATCAACTAGAAACGATGACCAATCACATCTTAGAAAAACCCAATGATTGGTGGTGACTTCACTTACCTTTGGTAATTCCCTTAAAATTTGGCCAAGATTCCTGCCACACCTCCAAAGGTAGACAAATACCCTCCTCCATTGAGAGAGAGAGAGAGAGTGTGCACCTAAATCTCCACACGAACAACCGCACAATCATCGAGAGGGGCCTCTAACGGGCCCCACGCGTGTGAGAGCATCGCCATGGCGAGTGGTCGAATGAAGGCCCCAATGGTTTTCCGTCTCGAGGCCAAGCGTCGACATTTGCTACTGAGCTACTTTGGGCCTCACATGCTAAATTTTCCTTACATTTGGCATATACCATACCAATTGTAAATGCTCTTACTATGTAGGCACGTGGGCCATCTTCAAGTACGTGTGTTCCTTTGTTTCCTTTCTTCTTCTTTTTTTTCTTTTTTTTTTAACACATGACTCTATGTCAGACCTCAAAGCATGCCTAGACTACTAGGCTTTTGTATTCCCCCAATACCACCTCGGGTTCTACTATTTATCAAAGAAAAACTATGCAAAAACCTGACCATTAAGCCTAAAAGTTTGCAGCCTCTATCTACGCTTAACGCAACAAAACTATAGAAAAAGATTAAATCATTGAACCTAGAAAAATCTACAGGTACATCATTAAGTTTACCGAAAAATAGATCTAACTTTTCTTCGTTTGCATCATTAAAACTCTTGAATACTTAAATAGTTTCACTACTGGCCAAAATACCCATATAAAAAAAAATAAAAAAACTCTAATTCCAATTAAAGCTCAGATTTGACAAGAAAGAGATTCTTAGGCTCTTACCTCAATTGTGTAGTCAAACCTTCTCTACTTGAATATTTTGGGTAGTCTCCTTTTTCAAAATATTTGTCATCATATGCTGACTTAAATTAACTTATATATAACTAGGGTTTTAGCCTTATTTTCTAAAAAACCCCTTAGTAAAATTAATTATAAAATTGACCCCATAAACAAATTTACTTAAATACCCCTCATTTTAAATCCTTTTTTTTCTAGGTATTACACAAGATCATATAAAAAATGCATGAACATTTCCAATGCATGACTTACCTTTTACTTACCTTGCAGCAACTCAATACCTATGACATTTATGTGTGAGCATGAGAATGCATGTTCATGTCATCAAAATAAGGAAAATACTAAACAAACCCTAACTCTAGCATGTGATAGCAAACCAAGCAATTAAACATGTGAAACATGGGTATTTAAAGCATAAAAGCATTGGGAAGAGAAGCTAAACAAACAAACATGAGAAAGCAGAAGCAAAACAAAAGAGAAAACAAAAATTAGGGTTTCTGGGCAGCAACTTGTGCACACAACAACAAGCCTGCATGCGCATGCAAAATCATGCGTACGCAGGTTCTTGCCCAGAAACCCTAAAAACACCAAAAATAGGGCAGAACCTCAAAACTAGAATTATAACAACCTAACATGCATTTTAAACATACAAACGTATAAACCTAAACTAGATAAACATGTTAAAGCATATTAAAACAAGAAAACAAAGCAAACAAAATGATTTAAAGATAGAAAATGAAAGAAAGGAATAGAAAAGTTTAAAGTAGATACCTGAAAGAAAAGCTCTTTAAGCTTGATTTTTGACCGTTTCCCTTAGTCAAATCTATTTACAATTTAATAAAAAGTAATTAGCAACGTTAAACTAAAAAGATTGGGGCCAAAAAAGGTCCTAATCAAACAAAATTGACTTAAGGGTGTTTTGTGAAAAACTCCCTTTTAATTCACTATTTTCTAGTGAATCTTGTATTTTTCCTATGGAATTTTTGTGTCTTTGAAAATATATCATGTAAGGCTTTTTATAGTGGAAAAAATGGGGTTTGGAATGGCTCCTTGACGATGTGGGATTCATTCCAAACCTCAACCATTATTGCAGAAAACTTGCTTTTCTTATGTCTTTGAAACCCTAGCTGCGTACGCATGCTTTGGCCCATGTACGTAGGTTGCTGCCCATGTATGTGGGCCGAGGGCTAATTTGGTCATTTTATTTCCAAAAATATATTTTTACTCATTTAAAAGGTTATATCTTCCATTTCCACACTCCTCAAGTCAATTTGATATCTAATTGGGCTCTAAACTGGCCTTGGCCCTTAGAGTTTGGGCATCATTAGGGAACGGGGGCCCAAGTCGTAAGGGGTACAAAATGCGGTGTCTACAAATGCCTCTCTTTTGATTCGTGAGCTTCGTTGACGAAATCAAAAGAATAAGAGACAAAACATTTTGTTTCGACGTACGGCTTGGGCCCAACCCGCACACACAACACACATCACGCATACATGGGGCGGGGTGCAACTCTGGAGAGTTGCATGAGATTCGTATGTCTGAAGTCCCACCTTTGTTGCTCGAAAAACAAGTAACAACAGGTTCATTATCCCAAAACCTGTTTTGCCACTTACAAGCAAATGGCGAGTGACTCACTATCCTAGAGTCACTTAAAAAAAAAAAAAAACAAAAAAAAAAACAAATAAGGGCGCTCTTCAAGCTAACCCAACAAATAACAAAAGGATACAGCCTCTGTGGTGTCCATCCGGGGTTCTTTCCTCAAACTTCTCCGACTGACTCGCTCCTCTTGTCTTCTTCACTTCTTTCTCTACCTTTTTCTGGTAAGGCTCTTGCCTTGGGTTGAGCTTGGTCTTTTTCTCTATTTCTATCTCTACCTTTTTCTACCGTGCCTGCATGTTCAATTCCTAGAGGATATGTGCACAAGTAGTCTTGATTGTTAGATCCACTAGATGGTGAAAACTCGTTGAGGAGTAGGTATGTAGAAGAAGGAATCTTCTACCTCTTTCATGGCTTACTTGGGGATTAGAAACTTGTTGAGGAGTAGTAGAAATGGACTTGCTAAGGAGTAGTGTAACTTTTGTAGATGTGTGATCCATTGGAGAAGAATCTTCTCTTCCTTCATGGTCTGCTGAGGATTTTGAGAAAGAATCTTCTGCTTCCTCATGAGGATACTTTAGGTGTACTTGGTTCATTGGGGAAGAATCTTCTGCTTCCTCACTTGAGATTGTTTAAATATGCTTGGGTCCATCAGGGAAGAATCTTCTGCCTTCTCCATAGGGATGATGTTCTAGATATGCTCGATCTATTGGGGGAAGAATCTTATGTTTCTTTACTGGGGATAAGGTTCTTGAATTTGTGTGATTTGCTAGAAATGGTTTTGGGATGTACACGCTTCATTGGGGGAATAGTCTTCTACTTCCTTTATTGCTCACTAGGAGGTCCCTGGTGACTTTGTGCCTAATTGGGGCAATCTTGAGATGTTTTTCTTTTTTTGAAACTTTTTTTTTACTGTTCATGACTAAACTACACGTGGTTTAGTGGTGAGGCTTAAACTACATGTAGTTTAGCCATCAAGTGTGTTCCTGCCTCTTTATTTTCCCAACAGTTACCAACTATTTCTTTTTCTTCTTCATTCTCTTCATCTCCCTTATCTCTTCACATTATTCATAACTCTTCAACTTCCCCTTTTGTTTCTATAAAAACTTCCCTCTTCTCTCTTTTCCTCACATCATCTGATTCTCTGATTCTCTCAAAACTCTCATTTTCTTTATAGACTCACTTCATCTCCTTCAATGGCACCCAAGGCCAAGAAGACTTCCTATGTCCTTTCCTCCGATGCATTTCTCCTCACCCACTGGAATGTAGCAGTGAGATTGACGAAGCCTCTTTCATTGACATACTGGCCAGAGAATCACATCCCTATGGCTGAATCTGTAAGTTTTTCAAACTTTTCTCATTTTCAAATTTCTCTTTGATCTTCCATTTTGATGTGTTTTGGGCCATATAAATGCTTGAGTTTTGTTGTGGGATGGGTTTAGATAAAAACCTAATACATTTGGAGGGGTAGGAACATGTTTAGGATTGATTTGGATGATATATGTTTGAAAATGTCAAAGGACACTTCCTGTCTGTGCTTCTGCGTGCATGGGCTCGAGCTTGCATATGCGGCTCTGTTCTTCTGTATGCAAGTCTGTTCTTGAGGCTCTGCATACGTGGGTTTTGCCCTGCGTAAGCTGGGTCCTGTCTGCGTACGTGGGTCTTGAATCGCGTATGTGAAACGCCTGGCAGAGGCCTTACTCTGCCTATTTCACTTATTTTTCCATTATTTAACTTCTATATGCAATCCTAACACCCTTTTTTGTCATTTTTGAACCTGAACATCACCGCATCCTTCTTTTCATCTTTATTCTTGCATCGAAAACATCATTTTTACTTGAATCAAGAATCTAATGTTATCTTCTTCTTTTGCAGTCCTCATCCCTTTATGCTGGTAGGGGAAGCACAAACAAGGTGGTGGAGTGGTACAACCTTCTTGTTCCTAAAACTAGGGCTTACATTTGGGTAGCGAGCTTCGAACCTATCCTTAGCCTCCTGCTGGAAAGGTCCGCAAATGCTATTTTGGTGCAATGCCTCATTGAGAGGTGGTGGGATACTACTCATACCTTCCATATTGCTGAGCGGGAGATAACGGTGACTCTCTATAACTTCCACTATATAACCAACCTTAGCTTCGAAGGGGCCGTCATTCATTTGGACGGCATGTAGGGTATCTAGCTGCATTTTTTTGACATGTTGGGGAGGAAGTACTCCACCGAGACCATCCGTTACTTTGAATTGGTGTCAGATTACATACTTCTCCCACAAAGGACTAGGAGGAGCGCATCCGGATGGTTAGGGCTTTTCTTCTACATTTGTTGGGAGCTTATCTCTTCACCAATGTTGGGCAAATGGTGTCCTTAAGGTGGTTGACCCTCTTTCAAGACTTTGCAGATGCACGGAGGGCCAACTAGGGGCAGGCATGTCTTGCCTATCTTTACTCTACCCTTGACACTCGTAGCCGGGGCACCTTGTGGCAGCTTGTAAGGTCTTGGAAGCTCCTTGAGGTTAGTTCTCTTTTCATCTCTTGTAATTTCATTTATAGCTTGTAGTCTTGCAAGCTGTATCATCTTACAAACTGTCATCTTGCAAACTGTATCATTTTGTATCTAACTTGTGGCTTATGCTTCCTTTTGTAGCGGTAGATTGTTAGGTATAGCCTCATAACTCTGAGCACTGATCTAAATTTGACGGAATTCCCTTGAGTGAGGGCCCACCTTGCGTGGTTAATTTTGGATAAGGTAAGTTTAAGAGTTCCAATTTACATGCTTCTTCATGCATTTCCCTTAGGACAGTCTTCTTCTAACCTTGTATCATTATAGGTCAATTGGACTCCATAGGCTGGTCAGCCCATTCTTACTTCTCTAGATTTGGAAGCTGCTGCCATCATTGCTTCGAAGATTACCCGGCCTTTCGAAGGAACGGGCTTAAGGGCACTCTACTTGGCAAAAAGGGTGCAGTGTCAACTGGTGGGTAGAGATGACCCACAAATTCCGATGGATCCTCCAGAGTTCATGCTTGCCCCACACTCTATGATCGATGCTAAGTATAACTTGTGGGGGAGTGGCGTTCCTTACGCCAGGCGACTCCTCAATGGATTGGACTATGAAGAATTCAACATCACCCACCTCGTGCCTTTTTTTACTACTCAGGTATATGTTCAATCTTTTCTTCTTCTTTTCCTTTTCCTTTATCTTGTTTGTTATGGCTTCTAATGGTGGAAAACTTGTAGCAAGAGGAGCCTGTTGCCAATGAGCTAATTGATCCTCCATATCTCCCTTGGACAGTCTATGTTTACGGCCTTGATGACTTTGCTCGGGAGCATGCCATGCCCCATAATCCCAATGTTATAGGCTACCATTTTCCTTTAAACACCTGGGCGCCGAGTTCTTCTTTCCCTTTGTTCTTTTTTCTTCTTACTATCTCTCATTTTTTTCAGTCACTAACCCTTTCTTTCTTCTAACTGCAGCCTACCATCTAAGAGCATAAGGAGTTGGTATGGTTGGCTGGGAATCTCAAGCTAGAGGTGACCAACTATTCAAGGAGCTTGTACGGTCCTGGAGGGCAGCCCACCCGGGCAATGGTGGTGATGATGATGGTGGTAGTGATGAGAAGGATTCGAAGGCAACTCCTAGCTATCAGCCAAGGAAGAGGCAATACCATTGATTACCTGCGGTTAAGACATACAACACACATATTTCTTTCTTTTTGTTGCTTTTATTGTTTTTTGTTTCTTTTAGTAAACATTTGAAATCAGTTTGAGGCAAAGGGTTGTACTTAAGAACATCTTTTTACATTTATGCTTTTAATTGGGACTAGTACTTAATTTACAAGATATATGATTAATTGTATGTTTCCATACAATGTTGCTTCTTTAATGCTCAAAATCTTGTGCTTGAAATATGCCTTGAATGATCCTTTAGGTCGTAGGAACCCTAGGGATGCCTTGGAGTGGAAAAAACCATGCTTAAAACAAGGGAGAATGAGCTTTTACCAAGCGCTGTGTGTATGTGGGTATGGGCCTACGTACGCAGCTTTAACTTCGCATACGTAGGGTTGACCTTGTGTACGTGGGCTGCGAATCAGAGGAAACCCTAACCATCCTAATTAAGTATAAAAGTAATCGTTTGGATCCCAAAACCCTCACCACCATATTTTCAACTCAAAAAGAACTTTTCTAAGGTCCCCTAATGACAGAAAATTCTTCACTCGATGTCTTGGCTTGGATTAGGAGGCTCGATCTTGATTTCAAGGATTCCATCGCCCCTTATGGTCTTTCTTGTGTCTTTCCATACTCAAATAAGGATGGATGAGCCTCTTCTTCGTGTTGCTGCCAACTATTGGGTCCCTACTCAGCATGTTTTCCACTTCAATGGAGTAGAACTATGCCCCACTATCGAAGAATTTGGTGCCATCATGGGTGAACCGAAGATTGATGATCTCGTCTTCCCTACCATAGGTAGGGATTTCCCTTCTTTGCCGTAAGTTATGTTAGACGTCCTTGCTACGCCAAATACGTGGTGCGTCTTTGACAAACTCAACCTTAGCTTGGTTTTTGCACACTTTTCCAACTTGGCCATTCCAATAGATGAGAGGCCTTGTTCATGCTTTCTTTGTGTCTTTTGCTTATGTGCCCTTGCAAGGTACTTCTTGGTCCAAAGGTCATATTGTATGGACCTCTGGATGTGCATGGTGGTTTATAAGCTAAAGAGAGGTAACCTGGTGGGCTTGATCTTGGCGGAAACCCTTAATGGTTTGGATGTCTTTCTTAGGAAGGAAGCAAGCTTCTTTGTGGGGAGTCCTCTTCTTCTTCAGGTATAATCCCTAACTTTTGCCTAGGTTCTCAACCTAGTGGGATTCCTTTAATTTTGCAAGGATTGTCTTTTGGTTTTCAACCCATTGAGGCACCTTATATCATCTTTCATTATTATTTATATATATTTTTTTCACTCATGCTCTCTCTTCTTCTTTTTTGTGCTTTCCTTTTTTTTTTTCTTTTTTTTTTTTTTAAGATATGGCTACAAGAGAGGTTTTGGTTGCTTCAACCTCCTACCGTACCCCCCCAGCACATACCTCCCTAAGCATTTTGGGGACTGTCGGCTTCATCAAAATGACATGAGCTTTGAGGCGTACATTGAACTTATGGGTCACACATTAAGGAAACCAACATTCAATGGGTCATGGAGTGGTGGCACATTTCAAGCATGGTTCACTAGACCACCTTGGCTTCATCTTTCCTCTTGGATCAAAAGTCTCATCTTTAAGCACCTTTAGGACCAAGTCCCCTTCTTTAAGGTTTCTTGGTTTCACTTTATTGTTGAATGCTCTAGCAACCCTTTTTGGGTACCCTTGTGCATGATATTGTGCCCTAGCCCTCTTCTTATCTATCAAGGCCAATTATTGATATCTTGCCTTAGCCCAATCCTCTTCTAGGACCTTAGTTTCCACTAATACCCTTAAAAATTTTATCTCCACCTCAATAGGAAGCACTGCCTCACTACCATAAACCAAAGAGTAAGGTGTTGCCCCAATCGACACACAAATAGAAGTTCTATAACCCCATAAGGTAAACGGAAGCTTCTCGGCCCAATCTTTGTATATCACTACCATCTTGGCTAAGATGTTCTTCACATTCTTATTAGCTGCTTCTACGGCCCCATTAGCTTGTGGTCGATATGGTGAAGACTTGAGATGCTCAATGCTATATTCTTCCATGACTCTTCGAACTTCACCCTCAAAGTGAGAACCGTTATCAAAGATGATCTCTTGGGGCACCCCAAATTGACATATGATGTTGGTTTCTAGGAATCAAGCCGCATGCTAAGCCTTCAATACTAAGTAGGAAGCTACTTCCACCCATTTAGTGAAATAGTCAAATGCCACTAGGATGTATTCATGCCCATTTGAAGCCTTAGGAGCTATCCTTCCAATCACATCTATGCCCCAAACCAAGAATGATTATGGAGAAGTCATGCTATAGAACACACTAGGTGGTACATGGTTCAAGTTGGCGTGTGTTTGACAATCATGACAACTCTTCATATAGTCCACGCAGTCAGTCTCCATCGTATTTCAATAGTACCCCATCCTTTGGATTTTCTTGGCTAACATTCTCCCATTCTTATGAGGGTCACAAATCCCTTGATGAACTTCTTCCATTACCTTCTCAGATTCTTTCTTCTTTAAGCAATGAAGGTGTATACTATCGTAGGACCTTCTATAGAGTTGTTCTCTACATAGGATGTATTGTATTGTCATCATCCTAATAGAACGACGTTCTCTCTTATCGGCACCATTCGGATATGCCTCTAGTTCCAAGAGCTTTATGATGTCATAGTAACACGGAACCTCCTTATCCTTTATGGTCCTTACTGAAGCTTTGGTCTTCCCTTTGTGCATTTCCTCATAACTTTGCTCAATCTCCAAGGGTCATGTCCATACTCCCTCGGGTATTTCAACCATAGAGGCTAAGGTAGCTAAGGCATCCACAAATTGATTTTGAGCTCTAGGGATGATTGTGTACTCAATCTTGTCAAAGGTATTAGTAAAGTCCTCCAAGTATTGTTGATAAGGCTTTAAGTGTTCCTTTTTCACCTTACACAACTTTTGTGCTTGGGCTATAACCAAAGTTGAATCTTCTAAGACTTCGGCCTCCTTTACCCTCAATTCTTGAAGAGCTTCCATTTAGGCAATACAAGCCTCATATTCAGCCATGTTATTAGTCGCTTCAAAGTTCAACTTGATTGCCAAAGGTATGTGATATCCCTTGGGAGTGATCAAGAGTTTTCCTATCCCATTCCCATATTGGTTTACGGCTCTGTCAAAGTACATCTTCCATGTCCCTAACTCAACATCCAAAATGTCCTCATCCGAAAAGTCTTATTTACCATCTTCCCCCTCTATGAGATTCTTGGCACAAAAATACGACACGACGCTCCCTTTGATAGTTTTTCTAGCCACATACTTCAAATCAAATTCTGCCAATAAGATCAACCATCTTAACAATCTTCCACTCAAAGCAGGCTTCTCAAAAAGATACTTCAATGGGTCCATTCTTGCAACCACCCATATTTGGAAAGGTTAGATAATATGTCTCAACTTCTGTATGGCCCAAACAAGTGCAAAGCATGCATTTTCTATGGGAGTGTACCTAGTCTCATGGAACCCCTTGCTCAAGTAGTATATGGCCCTTTCATTTTTGTCATCGTTTTCTTATGCAAGCATACTTCTATTCACATCCCCTATGATAGAGAGGTATAAGAGTAAGGGTCTTCCATATTGTGGAGGCACTAGGATAGGTGAGTGGAGGAGATATTCCTTGATAAGTTCAAAGGCCTTTTAGCACTCATCATTCCATGTATGTGGTTCATTCTTCCTTAGGAGTTTGATGATGGGCTCACAAGTGGAGGTGAGCTTGGCAATGAATTAACTGATGTATTGTAATCGACCCAAGAAACCCCTTATATCTTTCTTACTTTTGGGTGGTGGCATCTCTAATATGGCTTTGATCTTGGATGGGTTAACTTTTATCCTTCTATCACTCACTAGGAAGCCTAGCAATTTTCCGGCGGTTACTCTGAGTGTACACTTTTGTGGGTTCAATTTTAGCCTATACTTTTTAATCCTCTCAAAGAATCTCCTCAAGTTTACGGTGTGGCTTTCCCTATCATTAGATTTCACTATCATATCAGCAACATACACCTCCACCTCATTATGCATCATATCATGTAACAAGGCTGTAACCATCATTTGGTAGGTTGCCCCGGCATTCTTAAAGCTAAACAGCATCACTGTGTAACAATAGATTCCCCATTCGGTAGTGAAAGTGGTTTTGGTCATATCTTTAGGAGCCATTTTGAATTGGTTGTACCCTAAGAAACCATCCATGAAAGACATCAAGGCACTTCCCGCCGTGTTATCCACCAACACATCAATGTGAGGGAGAGGAAAGTTATCCTTAGGGCATGCCTTGTTCAAGTCCCTAAATCCACACACATCCTCACCTTTCCATCATTCTTAGGTACGGGCACGACATTGGCTATCAATTCGGCTTGGTGTACAGATTTGATGAACCCTACCTTTAATTTCTTAGTGACTTCCTCCATAATTTTTAAGAGTCATTCAATCCTTATTCTTCTCAACTTTTGTTTAACGTGTACCATGTGATCATGAGTACCAATGTGATGATGAGCTATTTCATGGTCAATTCCGAGCATATCTTCATAGAACCATGCAAACACCTCTTAAAATTCCGTGAGGAGCCCTTGAAGATCTTTTCTTTCTTTTTCATTTAGAGTTGAGCCAATTTTAATTAAGTGTGGATTCTCATTATTGCCTAAATTAATAGTTTCAAGAGTTGATTCCATAGGTTCAATTTTCTTTTCCAATTGTTTATTAATTTCATTTTCAAATTCATTTAAATCATTTAAGTGCAGAATTTTTATGTTATGGGACACATCAAAATAAACCAAATTAAAATTCATCTTATTGAAAATATTGAAAAGTCCAATGGAACTTGCATTACAAAACTGTTTCCCCATGTTTTCAGAAAACCCAACCTTAGTCCAATTAGTAATGGGCCCTACAATAGGCATGATGAATTTGGAAGGATGACTTGGCTTTTCATCGGTGTTGGCGAACACGTCCTCACTCGTCTTCATCATGGTCTTTATTGCTTCAACATACACGTAGTTCACCCAATCGACCTCTTCTTGTATCTCTTTGATCATCACGGTAGGCTTCTCCTTAAAGGTGGGCTTTTCATTAAAGAAACATTTCCCAACCCGGATACACCTTTCCATCCTTACCTACCTAAGGTTCGGGGAAACCACAATAAGAGAAGTTTTCCCCTTCCTTCACGAAATTCCCATTGAGAGTGCCAAGGTTTTTCTTAATCCCATCACAGCCTTGAAATAATCCTAAACCTTCCCTAGTCACTTGAGTTTTAATGTTAGAGAACTCGACTACCCATTTTCCTTCTTTTTCAAGGCCCATACTAGGCATGTATCCCATGTTCTTCATCATTGCAATCACCTCATGGCTATTGTTGGGAAATTTAGACCTCGGTTGATATAATTAATAAGTTTTAAACTCAAGTTGTTAATTAGATTTATTATGAATAAAACTTGTTAAAACATACTAACATCAATATCATGCAGCGAAAAAAATAAATAAGGCAAAATATGATGACCTAAGAAAACCAATGAAACAAACTAGTTTCACAGTAAAAAACTTGGGGGGAAACCTTCCCGAAATGCAATTCATTATAGTAAAGAGAAATTTCAGATCTAGTACAAAACCTTTGTCCCTAGACTCTGCAGTCCCCGTAGATGAACTCACAGCAAAAACCTTCTATCGCTTCAGAATCTCCGAACTCTTCAATATATGAACACCACCCTTTTTGATGCACGGATCCTAGTACGTGACTAACCAAAGATGCACAGCTCCAGTACATGACTAACACACCAACTTGAAGAAGATTGTTGGCTGCAAAGTTCTTAACTTCATCAACAATGAAGATCAAAAAGCACTTGGTTACAAAACTCCCGCAAAGACGCAGTAACTTCTTTCAAAGAGAATAAAGCATCAGTCACCTTTTCCATATGTTCTCCTTGTATTCTCATATGTGACAGCCTTTAAAATGAGCCTTATATAGGTCTAGGGTTGTGAGAAAAGAAACCCTACACATACATGTCACCATGGGCCGAAAATCATATTTAAAAATCTGAATTCTCGTAACCTCGATCGATCGAAAGGTGTCGATGAGGTATCGAGCAGCTATCGAGCTTTAAAATTCAGCACTTTCTCACTTGATTCTTAGACAGACTTGCATGGCTTTAACACTTGAACTTGAAACAAGGTTTCTTGAAGTATTAAACACATCCTAGATCTACCCAAATACAAGTAAAGTGCGTTTTGTCAAAAGATTAGCCAATTACATAAAATAGTGACATATGTTCCTAACAAGTGAATCACATATGTCTTAACAATCTCCCCTTTTGGCAATCCGTGACAAAACCACAACAAAAAAATGAACATATGAGAGAAGTCATAAATCACTCAACTCATATTCACTTTGTTGAATACAATAAAATCTATCCTAACACAAATTATTGAAAATTTTTGCAAGAAGAGAGTTCATGGCAAGTAGACTTTGACAACCTGTATTTCTGAAACACTTTAAACAAAACTCATCAAGGCATCTTAATGTGAAACAGAAATAGTAGATTGCATACAATATATAAGAAACATGTGTATAAAAATAGAAAAGAAACAACACATGTAAGGGTAGGTGAAAGAAACATACATCAACATATAAAGAAGAAAAGGTACAATGTATATAAACATGGCCACAAGACCGGTGTACAAGAAGAAGGAGGTAAGCACTCCCCCTAACAAGATGAAACACATCTCCCCTTACAGAAACATGTATTTCTCCCCCTAATATGTAAAATCTTCAAAAAGAAACCACATATTCTTCACAATTTCTCCCCCTTTTTGTCATGATTGACAAAGGGTACAAGAAACTAGAAAACTTCACCCGAGAGATATAAAAATGATCAAGGATGATCAAGGGGGCACAAGAAATCCATATAAATACATGACTATAATGAAATAAGATGTTATGGATGACAAGATAATAGAAGAATGTAAAACATGTGAAAAACAAATCTCTCAACAAGAAAAATGTTGTGCACATAGATCCCAAAACACACATACACACACTAAACAAATCTAACCAATTTTATATTTCAAAAACAAGTCAAGACAATTTAGTGAGCATACATTAACACATGTAAAACCTTGTGATGACCAAATCACATTGTACCTGCACATGTATCAAGAGTAGCAAAGAATATTGCGTGTTGTGTGTGAAAAATATCGCAAGATTACATAAGTGTATACATGTTATGACGATTTGAGATATAAGAAAATCACTTTAACTCATACATAATCATAACTGTTTGATGGGAACTATCACCTTCGAGGTACATCTTATAACTCCCACATCTCCTAGAATACATGTTTGCAATCATATTTAAAGTATTTTGATATTTTTTCTTTTTATTTTTCTTTGCATATTTTTCTTTTTAAACAAATCATGCATAACCATATAAGAGATAAAAAAGAAATACCCAATTATGTTAAGCATTTGACATTCCAATTTTGCTATGTGAAGCACACAAATGTCATTGACATCACACTTTTACTATGCCGAAGCATACAGATGTCATTTCATGATTGGTGGACAATAGTGGTGAGATGGTCATTTATGCCTTTCTCTTAGGATTTTCTAGTCCTTCCCGTTAAAAGAGTGATACGAGTGTTAAATACAAGAGATAACGTAATCTTACTCATCGCAAACAAAAGCCACAAAGTTCACTTGCTTAGTTTTGCATAGAGATGCTCATCTAAGCTACAAAAGATACAAAGTTTAGAAAATTTTGTTTCAATGGTCATTCAAGGTACATAAGTACCAATGTACACAAAACACACACTGTTTTTGTATTTTTTTGATTTTTTTTCTATTTTATTTTGAAAAACAAACAAAATAAAGACTAAACAACCAAACAAAAATAGATAAACAATATGAAAGCATGAAAGAAATATGCATATGCATGAAGGCATGATAGAAAGGTGCAGATGCATGAAAGCATGATTCCAAAAATAGATAAGAAATTAAGCAAAGAGAGTCCTATTTTAGATAGAAAGAATTAAAGTAGAGAATAAACAGAAAAGACAATTAAGTCTTAGGCTCCTTTCTCACCCACACAGTACGAGTCTTTGGCCTTGAAGATGAAAAGGCACATGTCTTAGTATGTCTATTAAAAAAAATAGAAGAATAAAATTCTCCTGAAAGTGAGTTAAAAAACCCAAAACTTTTAATAACTCTCCAAACAAAGATGTAGGTCCTTGAGAGGAAGCTTGTGACCATTTGGACAATTGCTTATGAGGATACAACTTAAAGCAATTAGTACGAATGTGTCCAGAAACACCACAATGGTGACAAACATGATGTCTAACAAAGGATTTAGAATTAGCCAAAACAGTTTTAGATTTCATACCTTTATCACTTATCTCAGATTGTGGCACAAAGACAGTCCTTGATCCAGAAGCCGTGGAAGAGGCAGGGCTAGAGGAAACAGCATATCTTAAGTCAGTCTTATCAGAACTAGGCTTTTGAGCACTCAATACCTCATCAAGCTTTGCACTAGACATCCTCTCTATTTGAGTTCTAGCTTGACTTTGCTCAACCTCGAGATTCTTAACCTTCTCTTCTAATGAGGTGTTCTTCATAACAAGAGTCTCAACTAACCTTGTAGTCTCATCTTGTTTAACTAACAGATCAGCTTTTTCGGTTTTTACCTCATTAAGCTCTTTTCTACAAAGATGAGAAGTCTTCTCAGATTTTATAAACTCAGTGCATAGCTTATCATAGGCTTCCTAAAGGGTCATCTTCTTGGGTACTTCATCATCAAAAGAATCCTCACTGTCACTAGCACTCTCCACAATCACCTTATTAGTTGAGGCAGCAAAGGCCATAACGTGACTACATTCACCCACATACTCATCAGAAGAGTCATTCTCAGTATCACTCCAGGTAGTAACCAACCCTTTATCTTTTGACTCATTGGTTTTTTCCTTCATGAGGTAGTTTGGGCACTCTATCCTCATATAACCAAAAGATTTGCACTCATGGCATTGGATGAGGAGTTTCTCATTCTTGCCCTTCTTTGAGGATTTAGATTTTCTAGGAGGTTTGCCCTTATCCTTTTTCCTAAATTGATGAAGCTCGATAATCTCATCAGTTATGAAAGTTAGATCCTCATCCTCATTTTCATCTTCATCTTCATCTTCAGAGTTCTCAATCTCTTCCTCTATACCCTTAAGAGCCAAGTTTTTACTCTTTCCACCTTTTCCCATTGAGCCTAATCCCATCTCATAGGTTTGAAGGTTTCCTACAAGCTCAGTCAAAGGAAGTTGATCAATGTCCTTCACTTCCTCAATGACAGTGATCTTGGCATGGAATCTTTCAGGTAAGGACCTAAGGATTTTCCTAACAATTTTGGATTTCGCAATAGATTCTCCAAGATTGAAAGCAGAATTCACAATATCTTTGAGTTTAGCATAGAACTCATCAAAGGTCTTATCCTTCTCCATTCTTATTTCTTCAAAACTACTAGTGAGCCTTTGAAATTTCACAATCTTTACTACCTTGGTACCTTCATAAGTGGTCTCAAGGATGGTCCATGCTTCCTTAGCAACTTCTGTGGATGATATTTTCTTAAATTCCTCATTGGTCACCCCACAAAACAAAGCATTCAAGGCCCTACTATTGAAATTTACCGCTATGATTGTTGCATCATCCCAATCCACTGGCACTTCCTTTGGCTTAATCCAGTCAACTTCAACAGCTTGTCATACCTGTTCACCTAGAGCCTGCAAAAAACCTTTCATACGAACTTTCCAGTACGCATAATTAGTGCCATAAAATAAAGGAGGAATCAAAAGAGATTGTCCACGATCCATGACAACGGGGGTCAAGGATTACACTCAGGAAATTAATCTAAACAGAGTGTTCCGACTCTGATACCACTTGTTGGGAAATTTAGACCCCGGTTGATAGAATTAACAAGTTTTAAACTCAAGTTGTTAATTAAATTTATTATGAATAAAACTTGTTAAAAGATACTAACATCAATATCATGTAAATATCATGCAACGGAAAAAATAAATAAGACAAGATATGATGACCTAGGAAAACCAATGAAACAAACTAGTTTCACAGTAAAAAACCTGGGGGGAAACCTTTCCGAAAAAAAATTCACTATAGTAAAGAAAAATTTCAGATCTAGTACAAAATCTTTGTCCCTAGATTCTACAATCCCGGTAGATGAAGTCACAACAGAAACCTTCTATCTCTTCAAAACCTCTGAACTCTTCAATATATGAACATCACCCTTTTTGATGCACGAATCTCAGTACGTGACTAACCAAAGATGCACGACTCCCAGTACATGACTAACACACTAACTTGAAGAAGATTGTTGGCTGCAAAGTTCTTTACTTCATCTACAATAAAGATCAAGAAGCACTTGGTTACAAAACCTTAAGGCGCAAAGACGCAGTAGCTTCTTTCAGAGAGAATAAGGTATCGGTCACCTTTTGCATACATTCTCCTTGTATTCTCATATGTGACGGCCTCTAAAATAAGCCTTATATAGGTCTAAGATTGTGATAAAAGAAACCCTACACATACATGTCATCATGGGCCGAAAATCAAATCTAAAAATCTGAATTCCCGTAACCTCGATCAATCAAGAGGTGTCGAGCAGCTATCGAGCTTTAAAATTTAGTACTTTCTCACTTGATTCTTAGACAAACTTGCATGGTTTTAACACTTGAACTTGAAACAAGATTTCTTGAAGTATTAAACACATCCTAGATCTACCCAAATATAAGTAAAGTGCGTTTTGTCAAAGGATTAGTCAATTACATAAAATAGTGACATATGTTCCTAACAAGTGAATCACATATGTCCTAACAATCTCCCCTTTTGGCAATCCGTGACAAAACCACAACAAACAAATGAACATATGAGAGAAGTCATAAATCACTCAACTTATATTCACTTTGTTGAATACAATAAAATCTATCATAACACAAACTCTTGAAAAACTTTGCAAGAAGAGAGTTCATGGCAAGTAGATTTTGACAACCTGTATTTCTGAAACACTTTAAACAAAACTCATCAAGGCATCTTAGTGTGAAACATAAATAATAGATTGCATACAATATATAAGAAACCTGTGTATAAAGATAGAAAAAAAACAACACATGTAAGGGTAGGTGAAAGAAACATACATCAACATATAAAGAAGAAAAGGTACAATGTATGTAAACATGGTCACAAGACCGGTGTACAAGAAGAAGGAGGTAAGCACTTCCCCTAACAAGATGAAACACGTCTCCCCCTTACAGAGGCATGTATTTCTCCCCCTAAAATGTAAAATCTTCAAAAAGAAACCACATATTCTCCACAATTTCTCCCCCTTCTTGTCTTCAATTCAACTTATTTTACAACTTTTATATATAATCTTGTGCAATGGATCATCTTCATCTCTCTCTCTTTTTTTTTTTTTTTCTTTTTATGGGAATATATTTCCATATGATGCAATTTAATAAGTTAATATAATTAGTTTAAGTATATAAAATTTGTTCCTATATGAAATAAATAATATTTGGGCTAAAAATCAAGCGACCTCCCTTTCGGCTGGGCCTCTATTCGAAATAAGTAATTTGTAAGAGGTGGATCTTTGGGCTAACAATTAAGCAATAAAAAGAGACTTAAATAAAGAAAGAAACTTTGGAATTAAAATGGATTAAGGACAAACAATATCCTAATGTTGTTTATTAACTCCCCTCGGAATAGCCGAGGAAAACTATTAGGTGGCGTTTGGTACGGTAGAATCCACATTACCCCCGACGTCTAGATTTTTTGGAATGTGATGTCTTGCAATCTAGATGCATTGGATGTAACTATTCTCATGTCTGGTTTATTCATAGGAATCTTGAAGAAATTATTTATTTTTCCCATCTATCCTTAAATTTATAAACCCAATATCATTTTTTTTAATCTTCCTCTAAATAAATAATAACAAACAAAATATAAACTATAAATTAAGATAAATTCATTAAAACTATAGTCTAACATTTCAAAATAACATGTATAATACAAAAATAACTATTTAAATTCTTATTCTTTATGAAAATCACAACATCATGTTTTGTTAATAAATATAAATATTTTATTTTATTTTAGCAAATAATTCATCCCATATAGGAGATATAAATATTGCATTTTATTTTAGCATTTATATTGTTGTGTCGGGAAGAGATAAAAATAAAGGAATAGATATTGATGATTTGTTTTACGTTTTATCTCCAATTTTTTTTTATAAGTATGTTTTATCTCCATTGGTTAAATGATAAGTGAAAAATGGTAAAATTGTCAATTTATAATAAATGTGATTTTTTTAAGCTTGAGAATTTGGATACCTACCTATTCAAAGGGAATCCACATTCCTAAAAGAAGGGGGTTAAGTGGGAATCCAAATACCCTTGGCATCTGATTCCCTTGTGTGATTTGCAACCAAACGTAGGAATCTTTCAACATTTCCGAAAATTCTAAAACATTACCCCATACTAAACGCCACCTTATAATAGTGTGAATACAAGGTGAAATTCCCCAAGTGTTTACAATGCTATCTCTTTCTCAGCTTGACAATTTTCGATCCCACAACATGTGAGATCTTTTCCTATTTATAGTTCCTGTGCTTCCATCTTAGCTTTCCCCTTATAGAGTGGATGATTCTTCAAGTAAGATACTTATCACATCTCTCCCTTTCCCTTCTTTTGTGGTTGAGCTAAGTAGGTAACAACTTGTTGGGGCATTGTTCAAAAGGGTCATTTAGCCATTAATTCGGTATGTTTGGCTGGTACAATACATTTAATGTGGAGGAGACAATGGCTTTGTCAAGAAGCTTCTACCAAATCTCATTTGGTCCAAATACTATTCCTTTTGCCAGACATTGTCCTAGGCACAGCCTGATGATCTCCAGTCATCTGCTTTATCTCCCAAGCTTTTCCCCCTCCTTGACTCAGTCCTCGAATTTGTACTTCCCTTGGATTACTGGGTGTTGGGCCCGAACCTCCTTTACAAATGCTCCTATGGGCCTCTTTGGCTCCAATCTAGGCCCAATCTTCCCTTAGCTCACCTTGGCCCATACAAATAACTAAGAATCAATTTTATGGTAAGTAATGTCATCAACCAAACTTCTTGCAATAAGTAAAATAAGGAAAGATAAATATACCATACAATTTTTAGATCAATTTGAAAGTTTATTTGTTTTAAGAACCATAGTTTCTTTAAAAAAGAAACATGTCAACAAGTTAAGAACCTTATAACTCAATGATATAACTCACTCTCCTCTAAATTAAAAATCATGATTCAAATTTCATTTTCTATGGTTATAAATATCAAATTATTGCAGGAAAAAAATGTTCAATTAATCATCTTAAAGTGAGACAAATAAGACAATTGAATCTTTTAGTCTACTATATACATATAAAGGCACTAGTTTTTTTGTAAAATAATCAAGGTTTAGTTCCACTTTACATTATCAGGCTCTCAGTCTGGTTTCACAACAAAAAAAAAAAAAAAAAAAAAAAAGGTTTAGTTCCACTTTTCACCTTTTTATAAATCAAATTTCTTTTTTTTTTTTTTTTTTTTGTGCTTAATGCCCAATCAAAATCATAGTTTTTTTAAGCATAACTATTTGTCTACAAAAGATATTTTCAACAAAAAAGATTTTTCACGGAAAATGATTTGCTTTTTTGTTGTTTGATTGTGACTCAGAAATTTTGTATGATTTGATTACACCAAAATTTTAATTATATGTGGGTTCTAGTTAGCTCAGCTGGTAAAGTCTCTAATGGTTGTATAAGAGATCTGGGGTTCAATTCCCGCCTACACCAAAAACTGATTGGTGTCTTGGTTTGATGATAAAGAGCTATCATCAGGAGCGGACGCCATAAGTTGAAACTCTCTCTAAAAAAAATTTTAATTATATGATTTACTAACCAATGTAGTCAAATAACTGAATTTAGTTAAAAAGAACCTAAAGTTTAACGCATAAATAACTATACTTAAATTTTGCCCTAACCCCAAATAGCATTTCATGATTGCAAACCAAATCATTGTGTTGGAATTGCTCTCTAGTTGTTCCAAGTGATCCAACAATACCTATACATATTGCCTTAAAATTTTGTCTTCTTATTTGGTACAACTTATTTTTTATTTTTTTTAACATGAGGTTGTTTTAAAAGTTGTACCTTAAAAAAAATTTGAAATTCAAAACAGCTATACTTTGAAATTTTTATCAAACCAAATAGACAGGCCTCATATCTTTGCTTTTGTTAGTTGTTACGTATCGTGTGTGTTCTTTGTGTGTGTATATGCATACACACGCACATTACAATAGAGGATGAAGATTCAAATCTTGATTGTTATAAAATAAAGCAAGCAATGCTACTAAACCACAAGCATCTTGATGTATTTTGTATTAATGTGTACTAACAATGATAGAGGGAGAAGATGAGTTGGGCAATCTATATATTTGAGATTTGCGAACTTAAAGGTGTTGAAATATTTTTATATAAAATAATTTTTTTTTTAAATATTGATTTATTGCTGATTTAATATTTATATGTTTTTAATATATTTTCATAATCTGCCTATGATGAGTTGGCTGAAATAAATACTAATAACTAAATGAATGTTAATGGCTTAATGTATATAGCAATATTTCCTTGTCAATTACATTTCCTTATAAAATGTTTTCTTTTCATATGCTTTGTGACGTGTTAATATGGGAGTTGTGGTGAGCCTTTTGTGTTACTAGGCTTGGGTCTCTCCTGCTGCATTGCAGCCTGTAGAACTGAGGTAAGAGAGTTGGAGCTAGCTTAAATGAAACTCACTTTAGGCAAGTTTGTGCACAAGTTGAGCCATCCCAATATGGACGTGTCCTGGCAAAGATATTGAGTGTACAGTGTGCCTATAGCAGTAAACAACTAGTACAGATGTTATAGCAGGAATACAATACGACAGGAAAAATAAAATACCAAAGAAATAACATTAACACTTAAGTGAGAAAAGAATAGTAAAATAATACTATAGCAGGCAGTTTAATCACAGTAAACTATCCACCCCGCAAGCCCAAGAAAAAAGCTTGTCTGCCATAGAAAGTAAAATTAACTTTCTCAGCAGATGGAAATCCAAGAAGGGAACTGATCCCCAACGCCAGTAACATCATAAAAGGCTTCTGCCATGGAAGTTACGCACTTTGGAAAAAGGACATAAATGGTTTGAGTTTCAATCCTTAATCTCCCAAAGGGTGGGCATATCGTGAGGGAGAGAAAGTGGTAATCTATTGATGCATGCCTCTATTCCTACCACTCATGTTTCTCTAATTTTTTTGTATTTCCTTTTCCTCTCTTTTTGTTCTACCTCTTCTTCTTTCATTCCCCTCTCTGTTTTCTGTGATGCTCCTTTACTGTTCATAGCTACTACCCTTTATACTATCTACCATGATGAGATTTGCTATTTTTACCCCTTACCTGCTTTTGGCTCCTTATGGGTGTCCTTCCAAGACTATCCACTGGCCTGCCTAGCCACTACCATTACACTGAATGTGTTGGTTGCACCACTCTTCATTCCTAAACAAAAATGGCTTACCTTGTTTCTTACCTTGCTCTGTTTTCCCTACTCTCATTTGGATAAGGACTAAGTCTCTCCCTCACCTACCTCTATGGCATGCATCAAGTGGTCCCAGTTCATACTTACTTCTTTTGGGTGAGATGCCATCCCAGCAGGATATTTCTCTCCAAAAAAGTTTGAGTGAGAACCCCAAAATAGACCCCCTCTTTCTCCCCATTGCCAAACCATACCCTCTAATACCCTTTACCCTTGCCCACCTCCTATGTATTGGCTAGGTATAAGTAGGTGGTGCCTTGGCCTTTTGTGTATGCTCCACTTCTGTCTGAATCTATTTCTTTCTGGCCTTCATACCATTTCTGTTGCCATCGTGTTTGTCTGATTCTACTGTACGTTCTGGTTGATGTTTATCTCTTGTGGCGTGAAGGATGTGTGGGCTTTTGGGCTCATGTTCCCTACCTTTCATCCCTTCCTCGAACTGGGTGTTGCTGGGGTGGAGGCCTTCACATTCTTGCCAAGCCCATATTCTTTTCTTTCCTGTGTTCGTGGGCCTCTTGGCTGTGGATCCTGCCATACCTCTTAATCGTGCCTGCTATAGCATTATCTTTCTTCTTTATTTCTTGTTTCCTGTGGGCTTACATGTTAATGCTCCCACCGTGCTAGCCCACTTTCCACATCTTTACCTCTTTTGGGCTTTATTGGCCAACATTTCTGCTATGCCAGCCCATTTCATTCCTCGGGTTTTCTCGGCCCATTTACTTCTTCTTTTTTACCTCTTTTACTCCTATGGGCTTTTTGCTAGCTCTTTTGGGCTTCCTCAGCCCAATTACCACATCCTTACCTCTTATTACTTTTCGGGCTTATTGGCCTTTAAGCCAACCCAATGAATTTACTAATTCATTTCCTGGGCTTTCCTGGCCCATTTATTTTCTCTTTACCTCTTATTGTTCCCATAAGCTTACTACTTCATTCCTTGGGCTTTCCTGGCCCATTTATTTTCTCTTTACCTCTTATTGTTCCCATAAGCTTACTACTTCATTCCTTGGGCTTTCTCGGCCCCTTTACTCCCTCTTTACCTCTTTTGATTCTTGTGAGCTTGCTGACCATCAATTCTGCCATTTCAGTCTACTAGGTTGCTTCCTTATTCTCTTACTATTTTTCCTTTCCCACTTTTCCTATATTGTTAGGCTTCTTCTGCTGTTGGGCCCTTTGTCAAAAGTGGGCATTAATTGGAGTTCTTTTTTATTTTACAAGGAAGTCAAACCAACGTTAATATGTCATCAAAGACAATTTCAATGGGTATGAATTATTTAGTCTATATATATATTTGCTGCCAACATGTCCGGATATGAAAAAATCAATTTTCTTATGGGCACTATTTTTACTAAAAAGAAAACTCCCTATGTATTGGATAAGTAAAAATTCTAGTTTCATGAAAATAATATATCCATGTATATACTATATTTCCGGGCAAAAGAAAAGTACTATTGAGAGCTTCTATCGTACAAGTAGTGTAGGCTTGTAAGGATAATCAGCGAAGAGGTTGGGTTGTTGTATCCCGGGGGCGGCATGCATAATGTTTGGTTTACTACACCGTAAATTCCGTAGACGTGTATATCGTCTCAAAACAGTGACTTGGTCCACGCCTCAACCCCACCATCTAAAAACATATATGAATTGATGGTAATTTGCTTTTAATATTACGAGACTACTTTGAAGCATCATCATGGTAATATCTCTCCATTGTTCTCTAATTTTATGGTAAATTATAATTTACATGATATGTGATTATTTAATTGATATTTTGAAGATTATTTATTTGTTAATTATTGTTCTTAGGAACAACAAAAGGTACCATACCTTACGGGGGCGTTTGGTTCGCTTAATATTACGTCAAGGTGTAAGGTTGCATTTTTGTAATGTTAGATTCATGGAATCTCATTAAAAGATTGTAGCATCACAATGTTGGTTTCCTTAGTTACATTCCAAGAATGTAACTAATGAATTTACACAAATATGCTTTAAAATAACTAAATAATTTTTTTAATAAAAAAAAACACAAAATAACAAAACAAAATTTTACTTCACTTTCTTCCACTTTTTCAACAACCAAATAATGACAACTCTATTTTTTCTCTCCAACCAATCAATGACAAAAAGATCTAACAATGAAAAACAAAAATAGATCTAAAGCAATTAGATCAATCAAAATTTGACATCTCATTGAAAAAAAAATGGAAACTAAATCTAGATTTAAAGATTTAAAAACCAATATAATAGAACTTGACTCGTCGAGTCCGCACCGCTAGGCGTGAAGGACAACACTACTAAACCACGTGCCTGCAAGGATGGGTCGTCGCCACGCAGAGGCCCGATGGTCGTCGTGGGACTTGCTTCATGCAGCAATGGGTGAAACGAACACCGTCCGCTTTGCGAGAGCGTGCCCAAACTATACCAAGCTTGCATGGCTCACCAACCACACACAGGAACTACAAAGGACATCGAGGGGCATTACTGCTGTTGCCATTGTCGCCGCCGCTGCTACCACGCAACCGCGTAGTAAGAAAGACACACAGAAGCCCGATAGTCGCATGGAACTTGCCTCGTGTAGCAATGGGTGAAACTAACACCGTCCGCATTGCGATAGCATGCCCAAGTAAATATCGCCTTCTTCATCAAATCAGACTTGATTAACAAACATCATTAGTGGCAATGACACCAACATCAAACTCGAATCTCTCCATTGGAACCATTGTCTCTCCCATCACCACTGCTTTAAACACCTTAATGAATGCAAGCATGTGGAAAAAAACAACATGAAGAGCGAAACGTAGTGAAAACGTTCAAATCTAAATCTGACATGTGTCCAAACCATGGTGGAATAATGCAATTAGGTTTCACTGAGAAAGAATCACTCCGAGCATGTTTGGATGCAGTGAGTTTTGAGTGATATGATCCTGTTTTCATCACTCATGATCCAAAATTGATGGGGCCCACGGAAGAGCAGTTGTTTGGATGATATCACTCATGATCCATGACTCAGTTTTGGTGATTCTGTGACTCAAAAAAATGAGTGATGAAGAGGGAAAGTGAAAACACATTTCACCTGTTTTCATAACTCATTTTTCGTTACTCAGTGGCAAGTTTGTAATATTGCTGAGATTGTGGCCCCTTTGTGGGACTCGCGTTAGGTACATGTCTACATTAAGTTCTCAGCACCAACGACTTTCTCTTTCTCTCTTTCCCCTTTCTCCTTCTCCCAGCAACAAACCAACATTTCTTCAAAAACCCAGCAACCAAAGACTACCCTTCACCGGATTTGCAGAGTTCTCTGTATCTCCTTGGCAAGATCAAAATTTTTTGAAGGTGAAGAAGTTGAAGAAGCCGCCGATGACTTCACCCGCCACCAGTCCACCACTCCCTAAATTTTATTTATAAAACCTTAAAAACCAAAAACCAAAAACCAAAAAAACCAACCCCACAATAGACCAAGAACCCAGATCCAAAAACCCATATGCACACAACCCAGATTGGATATCTTTCAAACCCACATGTACAAAATTATGAAAATTAAAACAGTAACTTACAGAGGTTAATGGGTTCGGGAAAAAGAAAAAAAAATCAAGAAAAAAAAGTAACTTACAGAGGTCAGTGGGTTCGGTGGTTCTTCAAAAAATGAAAAATAAATTCAAAAACGAAATCAGCTAACATTAATCAAAGAAATTATGCAATCGGCAAATGTAAAATCCAAGCAAATTTGAGTAAATAAAACCAGATGATCGGAACTCAAGCAAGGCTTTTTTCGAAGTTAATAAAACCCAAAGAATCCGAAATTAACAAAAACGAAGAAAGTACAGTGTCGACAAAAATTTACAGAGGTTTTGGGCGGCATCTTCGACGGCTGGGGCTGAGTCCTAGCCAGTTTGGAGGTTTGGGTATTTGTGGGTTTTGAAATGAACATCTATGGGTACTGAAGGGGAAGAAAATGAAATGAAGAAAGTGAGGGTGAGGCGGGTAGGCTAACAGAATTTATGACAGGTGCTCAGGCATAGGTCCCCAAAAAGTAAAAAAAATTGAGTGGTGAGAAACTGAAAATATGTGCCAAACATGTGGGGGTAAGAAATTGGGGTATTTTAAGTGATGAGTGACGAAAATTGAGTGATGAGTGATGAGTGACCAGTGATAAGTGACCATTTTTTTAAACCAAACAAGCCCTCCTTTTACTAGTCCAGTGGTGGTGATACCATCTCCCTTGGACTTGCGGACACAATTGGAGCAAAGATTTGAGTCAGGCTAGGGTTTGAATTAAGGGAGAGAAAGGAGGGATGGCTAGGGCTTTAGTTTTCATATTTTAAGGTTGTGAAAAATATATATAAGGGACAATTTTGTATTTAAAATTTATTGGTATAGACAATTTTGTCAGTTTGATAAATTATAACACTTTAATAAATAAGTAATGTAAGATTACCCCTATTTATTAAATAGATGATGCTTTATATTTTGTAATCTTAGAAAAAATCAAATAAACCAAATGTTTTAATATCATATTAAAGTAACGTGCATTACGTCAAGATGTCACATTTTGTCAAACCGAACACTCCTAAGAGGGTGGTTTGTCAGACATAAAGGTCATCATTTCATGGGACAAGTTTCTTTAAATGGCGTTTCCAGTTACAGTTACCTACCTAGCGTAAAAAATAATCAAATCTTTGGCTGTTGAGGATGGCCACTAATGGTCTTGTCCTCATTAGTTCATACAATCACGAGGAGAAGTAAAATCCATCCTTGTCTGGGTGCTATCCTTTCAGCAATTGTTGGATAAAGATGAGTTTTATATTTAATAAATGTTTTGAACCGGAGGAAAAGTGCTGAATTTGAATAAATGTTTTGAACCGGAGGAAATGTTAGGAAATGGCTGGAAATTTGTTTATAAACTATTTTTAAAAATATTTTATTAAAAAAATATAAAACAATTAATTTTTTTATAGATTTTAACATTTTTAATAAAAGTAGTGTCAAAACTTTCCTAATATTGTTTATTAACAATTGTTCTAAGGGCATTTGTTAAAATGACCCAATAATAAAAACTTCGGCCAAGGAAAGACAATAATTAATTAAGGGTAAATTATAAAATTGGTTCTTATCCTTTACACCATTTGTCAATTCAGTCCCTCATCTTTTAATTGTGTCAATTTGGTCTTTAACCTTTTTAGTGTCGTGTCAATTTAGTCCCTACCATTATCCTATAGATGAAAAATTCTGACGTGTCAAATAGAATAATAATAATAATAATTGATTTTTTATTATCTACCTCAATTTTTTTTTTAAAAAAAACCAAAATTTCTGTTCACAATTAAGTATGGGAAAAATTCTAAAATCCCCTAACTTTCTCTTTCTCATCAGATTACATCTCCCTCTCTTCTCCCTCACCCTCACTTTCACTCACATGAGTTAAGATCTGAAGTCATGAACCTGTGATTGACCACCCCATATGGTACATCAACACCGTTGGTATCCAACAATCTATTATTTATTCTATCACGGTGTGTAAAGGTCTGTTTGTATTGGGCGTCCGCGTTTGCGTGTCCCGTTTCAGGTCTTTTTTTTTTTTTTAACCAGCGTGTTATGCACTGTTCATTGGTCATGAACAATGTATTTAGGCCAATGAACAGTGCCAAACAGTAAAAAAAAAAAATTATTTTTTTATTGTTTTCAATTTTCAGTTTTCAATAAAATAAGTTGTATCCAAACGCACACTAAAAATAGAAAAGAGGTGGGGTTGATAAATGGGATGGAGTGCTCGGTTTGCTTGAGTGAGTTTGAAGAAGATGAAGTCTTAGACTTTTTCCCAAGTGTTTTCATGCGTTTTGTTGAGGGTCATTTGTGAGAGCTTAGGCAGAAAGAAAGAGAGCCCAATAATAAGGGAAATAAGGAATTGACAAAATAGATAGCAAAAAAACCATTAGGCCCAAGCGGCAGGAATAATGGATCACAGGCCCAAGAAATAAATAAATGAGTTTTGAAGAGGCAAATGGGCTCAAAGAAGCCTGGAAAGAAATAAATAGCATCCCATGGGCAGTGTATGAGGTAGAAAAGTGAGAAAGGGCCACCGCAGGCCCAAGACAATGCAAACTAAGCGAGTAAGGGTTTATGGCAGGCCCATGAACCCCAAGGATGAGAATAAGGTTATTGGGCCAGGGAAGCCTAATGAAATTAGTAAAAAGCCCATGAGAGTGTGGAATTAGCAAATGAGTCGAGGAAACCCAAAGAAAGTAAACGGGTCATGGATGCCCAAAGGAAAGCCCAAAGGGACATAGGAGCTCATAAGTAAAAGTAAAACAATGGTCATGACAAGCCACTGAGAGAAGGAATAAACGGTTGGCCCAAGAGAGGCCCAGCAGGATTAAGTTATTATGGCAGGAATAACAGTACAACATTGCAAGAAATAAAGAAAATCAAGAGTGGGCCAAAGAAATGTAAGGCCCATCATCAGACAAAGTCCAGCTCTTGAATGGAGCGGGAAAATAAAGAAAAGCCCACATAAGAGGTCAAAAAACACAGACGGCGAGCTTCCAGATCACAGCAAACGCATAAGTAGCAGACAGATTTTTGGACATATCTGAAAGGAAAGCACGCGCAAGGCCCAGACACCACTAGCCTGTACCCAGCCAATATGGGACGTGGTGGGGCCATGGGCCAGAGGTAAGAGGTAAAGGGGGTATGGTTTGATAATGGGGAGAGGGGAAAAGACCTATTTTGCGGCTCCTGCCCAAACCCTTTTGGGAGGTACGTCCTACTGGAAAGATAGACCACCCAAAAGAGGCAAGGTTGAGGGGGGACCGTTAGGTGCATGCCTTGAGGGAAAGAGAGAGAAAGCATTTATGCCGTGGCAGGTAAGAGTGCTACGGTGGACTGGCGAATGAAACAAACCTGCCTTTGTTTGGTAGGAGTGAGTGTCACACAGACCTGATGGTCGGCAAATATGCCCAAACTAGATAAAGGCGGTTAAGGGGTAAAGTGGTAAAAAACTGGCCACGGCAGGCACTATAAAAGGACCCTTGCCGTGCCCTGAAGAAAGGATCGAAAAACAGAGTGTATTCACGGAGTAAAAGAAAGCAGAGTAAAAAGAAAACAAGAGAAAGAAAAGAAAAAGATAAGAGAGAAAACAAAGGAAAGAAGAGAGGAAATTAAGGAAAAAAGAGAGATAATACAATGGGCATGCACTAGTAGGTCGATTTCCCTCTCTCCCCCTTCAAATCCTGCTCTCTTCCAAAGCGTAGTAAGGATTCCTTTTGGGCATTAACCATTCAGGTCCGACTCCCTCAAAACCATTAATCCCCATGGCAGGATCTTTTCCTGGGAGATTATTTGCATTGAGAGGAGGCGTTCTCCCCTCTTTGGTTTTGCTTCGGCAGACTAAACTTAAAATTTGACTTTATGCCCATTCTTGATTAGTTCATATTATTTTCTTTCTCCTTTACTTTCTCTGTAAATGGCATTATCACGACTGTAATAATGTTTTATAAGTAGGGATTACTTGGCCACTTTATTTAAATAGTTAGAGTACTCTGTTTTTATTATTATTATTATATCTATCTGCCGTAACTCATCTGAAACAATTCTACTTGCTGTAAGTCTACTCCTGGCAGACGAGGCATAGTTTGTGCACAAACCGGCCCAAGTTGAGTTACAGTTAGACCGGTCTCAACTCCTTTACTCAGAAACATTCGGACCCATTACCGCAGGAGGCAGCCCAGCCCAACGCACAATACACAAAAAAGGCCCCTACACTTTTCATGTACCTTGCATAGATATATACCTAGTTAAGATCAAACAAGAATTGTCCATTGTGTCGTGCCCTTGTAGTTAGTGACCTGGCTATCAGGTAAGTGTAATTGAGCCTAATTTGAGTGCTCTGGGTTCAAACCAAGAAACCCAGTAGAGAATGTTGAAAACCATAGTGGAGTGGAAAGCAATCAAATTGGAACTCAAGTGGTGGGACTAGTAAAACTGGGGCTAGTAAGGATGAAGGAGAAGAAAGGGAGATGTAATCTAATGAGAGAGAGAGAGAGAGAGAGAGAGAGAGAGAGAGAGAGAGAGAGAGAGAGAGAGAGAGAGAGAGAGAGAGAGAGAGAGAGAGAGAGAGATTTTAGAAATTTCTCCAAACTTGATTTTAGAACATAAAATTTGGGTTTAAAAAAAAAAAAAAATTGACGTGCCGATATAGTTGGCAATTAATGTGGCATGAAAAATAATTTTTTATTATTCTGTTTGAAACATCAAATTTTTCCATCCAAAGGATAACAGCAGAGACCAAATTAACATGACATTGAAAATGTTAGGAACCAAAATGACACAATCGAAAGGTTAAGGACAAAGTTGAAAAATGGTGTAAAGGATAGCGACCAACTTTATCAAAGCTTTGGCAAAGGAAGCTATACTTGGTGCTGAACCCACCTAGCAATAGCAGGGCAATTGAAGTCCTCTTTCTTTTGCAAAATAAAAATATAGATAAATTGCAAATGACATATTACAATTTGAATTTGAAAGGAAATATCCCATACCATTATTAGCATATCTGAAAATAACCATTGGATGGCAAATTTGATTAATTTTAAGGAACTCCAAACTTTCATCTAGATGGCTAAGTGATTATATATATATATATATATATATATATCTCCATGCTTGGTTCAAGTTCATGCTATACCAAGATGAAAATATGACTCATTCTTGGTTTGTTAATTTTGATAAAAATTTCAATTCTCACCTATCTCTTTGGTTCACCCGCTGGTGGATGCAATTTGGCCTTATTATTGATATTTTTTTTCAAGACCTCTGACTGGCTCCTTCAAGTATTTTACAACTGTCTACAAAACAGATCCACATGGTGCTAAGTTTCCTGTGACACTTCACTTTGTTAAAAAATACAAGGTCCCCTTGATCTTGAAATGGATGTGTGTAAAGGAAATGGATGTTCTTACTCGGCAATGGTTTGTTAAATGGTGGGACAAGTTTTTCCACACCCAAGATGTTATTGATAATGTTACCCGGGAATTTCCTGCTGTTAACACTATTACTCATGATAAAGCTCAAGCTCCACCTTACCCCCTTGTGCAAATAGCTATGCCTCAGCCCACTACAACTACACCTACTACCACATCCACTACTAAACTTGCTAAGCCTTCTACTAAGACCAAAAAGAAGAAGTCTGCTTTTGATGGTCCTAGCAAATTTGCCCTAATTGCCTTGTTAAAACAGTAGTAGAAGGATGAAGAAGAAGCTGCAAATGCTAATGGAGAAGAAGAAGATGGCCAAGAATTAGGGGCATCCTCAAAAGCCTCTGTTGCTAATACTAATCCTTATTACCCCTACAAGCAGGAAGTATTTGGCCATGATGAAGTCTCCAAACCAAAATTAGGAGAGAATTAACATTGTCGACACAAGTAGCCAAAACTACTAATATAATCTAAAACTATTAATTAATATATATATATATATATATGTGATAGATTCAAATTACACATAGTGTAACTCCACAAAAGTGAACATTTTTTAAACCGTAGATTTCAAATAGATCTAATAGTTAAAAATTAACTAAAATCCATGTCATTCTTAAAATTTATTGCTGACCACATTAGCTAACCTAATCAATTTGAGAGAATATTATACTAGTATTTTTTTTCCTACTTTCTTTCTCGCTCCTAATTAATTCATCCCTAACCTCTGCACAAAATGCCTATTCTCAATGTTCTTGAGTTATAGATTTTCTTTCTCATGGACTTATTCTTATTTGGTATTATGTGAAGTTTAGATAATAAACGTTTAGAGAGAGAGAGAGAGATATTTAATACGGTAGGGATTAGAATTTGAAATACAAACAAATTCTATTCACTACAGATCAAATTTGATAGTTTAATCTCATCATAATCTTTACAATTTGATAATTTTATTTTAACTCTTAAGGATCAAATTTGGTTTCATTTGTTTTCCCCTTAAAAAAACAATATCTAGGAGCCTAAGATCATTTAATAGTAACTTTTCCACACTAAGATAAATATCATATTAAGAGCATCTACCTGCCGTTGATTTTCACATTCCACCACAAGATTTGTGAATCCAAAATAAAGAAATCTAAATCTAGACCCAAATAATCATTTGCCAAACGACCTCACTTATCAAATAATCAATACGTAAATACCAGAGTAATATAAGGCTATGAGGAAGAAAATCTACAACTCAAAAATTAAGAATAGGCACTTGTGCAAGGCTAGGGATGAATTAATTAAGAAAGAGAAATAAAGTAGAAAAGAATAATATAATATTCACTCAAATTAATTAGGTTAGCTAAGAGTACTCACAGCAGTGGTGTTAAATAGTTATATTGCTATTTTTAGTACCACTAATCACAAAAGTAGAGCTGCTGCAGTGGAGCTATAGCCAAAAAATTTGGCTTCTCAGCTACAGTGCACATCTAAAGATAGATGTGCACCGTAGCTCAAAGGCAAAAAAAAAAAAATAATAATTGGTTTCTCTCTCTTCTTTTATTAAATTAAGCTTTTCTCTCTTTCTTTTTCACATTCACTCTTTCTTTTTCACCGAACCAAACCCAGCACTTCTCCCTTTCATTTTTTTTTTTTTTCCCTCCAGCCATTTTTTCTTTCTACTTCACATTTCTTCTTCACTGAACCCAGCCCTTCTCTTCTCTACCTTCATTTTTTTATTTCTTTCTTCCTCCAACTCCTCACCACTCCTTAGCCACTGCCCGCCAAGCTGCTAGCGACCCAAGTCCTAAGTCGTTGTTGACACAAGTCCCAAACCGCCAGCGACTTAAGCCTGGTGGTGGTGGTGGTTTTTTATTTTATTTTTTAAATCAGAGTTGTGGGTGGTGGTTGTTGAGGTGGGTTTGTGGTGGTGGTGGGTTGTGTTCGTGGGTTGTGTTTGTGGTCTGTGTTCGTGGTGGTAGTGGGTTGTCCCAAGCCATTATTGTAGGCGGTTGTTGTTGGCTGTGGCGATGGTGTGGGTTTTTTTTGTTGGTTGTCCTTGGGTTTTTTTGTTGCTGAATTTGTGGGTTTGTTGAATTTTAGTTGTTTTTATATGTGATTTTGGTTGGTTTTTGAGATGATTTTGTTGTAAATTTGATAGATTTGGGTTGTGTTAATTGTGGCCTGTGGACAGTGGAGGTGGTTGTGGATTGTGGGTGGCAGTGAAGGTGGCTGGAGTTTTGGGTTTGCTTGTTTTTCAGAATCTTCAGATGATCGATTTGTGGTGTTTTTTTTTTTTTTTTTTTTTTTTGCAATTATTTTAATTGTGATGTTTATATTATTTTATTGTGTTGAGAGCTAAAATAGATCCATTGCTGCGGGATGTTTTGTAAAACGAGTAGGTAAAATAGATAAAGTGACTTTTGTGGTGCCAAATAGCTAAAAAAATAGCTCCACTGTTTTGGATGCTCTAATATGACAATTAATTTTAAAGATGACATAAATTATAATGATTTTCTAACCATTAGATTTCTTTAAAATCTATCGTCTAAAAATGATATAACTTAAACTCATCTTATATATATATATATATATATATATATGATGACATCCCAACCCAAGGTGAATGAGGATGCACCCGAATTGTAAACCTTGCTTGACAGGTGGTGCACATCTAGTCTTTTCGGTTGACTTCAACTGAAACTTAGGCTGGGTTTGGATTCAGCTTTTGCGTTTTCAACAGTTTTTTTTTTTTTTTTTTTTTTTTTTTTTGAGCCGGTTTTGTTGACTTTTCTACAGTGCATTCGTGCATTGTTCATGGACCCACAAATTCCACTTTTTAACAACTTTTTCATTAAAAATGGGTCCCACGGCATTATTCATACATTTAAAAATTATTTTGCTACAATTTTCAATTTCAACAAAATAAGTTCTATCCAAACAAACTCTTAGGAATTCAAACTCATCTATTCCTATTTATGCCTCACTAACAAGCAGTGTTCATACTGTCCCAACCATTAATAGACGAAGCCTAAAGCCCCAGTAATCACACTTCCTGGTGTTCAAATACCGCCTCTCACAACTTTCGAATTATCTATAAACAATAATAATAATAATAATAAAAAGGTATTTTGAATTATAATGAGAAAATGTAACATCGCCAATGCGTATGATTTCTTACTATTTGTTTTTGTTCAAGGCACAGACAATAAGGACAAGTATCTTGTCAACTAGTCCGAGTCTTATTTAAACAAAGCCATATCAAATACCAATTTTTTTTTTTTTTTTTGGGGGGGGGGGGGGGTTAAGTTATATGCGTCCAATGGGTCTTATACCTACAACTTCATCCAGAGGTCATACGAAATAACAATTGTAGTTATAAGCAAATAACGTCAAAAACGAAAGCACTAAAATACATTAGTAGTGAGATTATCATATGATTATACCTATTTTACCTAATACAACCTTTTATCAGCAGCAAGGCAGAGACTCTAAAATTGCCACACCAAAGAACTGAAATAATTAATTAATTATTTATTTTTAAAAACCCTGTGATTTTTAATAATTTACTAGATCATGATCCCCTCTACATTTGCTTTGAAATAGAGAGGGTTCATTTCATGGTAAGAATTTCATTTTTTTCATAAATCTAATCAGGTTAATGGCATTATGTCATTTAAAATCTCATTCCGATAATTGATGTTAAATGAAGTGAGATCATGGATACCTTCAAATTTTTGAAAAGCTAAATCTTTGGCATTGAATGGTCCCTCTCCATTTCAAAAACAAATAGAGGTTCCTAGTACTATCTTGGAATCACCAATAACTAATGCATCCAACATTGTTGTTACACTTCTAAAATACCTAATTATGTCTAAAAAGTTCTCCCAAAGCAAGCAACAACTATAAGTTAAAACATTCAAAAAGAAAGAAAAGTCAAGATCTTTTGACATGAGAAAATGTAAAGGCTGAAATACATTTTAGTCCCTCTAACTCTGGTGGTGTTGTCATTTCATTCCTTCAAGTTTCAAAAATTGCAATTAATCCTTTGAACATTTGAACTGTTGCCATTTTGGTGCCTCAAGTTTCCAAATTTGCAATTAACCCCATGAACTTTCAAAATACTATCATTTTCATCGGTCAAGTTTAAACCTTTTTTTTTTTTAATGTTTCAAAACAAATGACTTCAATTAGATATAGTTAACAAAACATGATGGGATGGTCAAATTGACAACAATGCAAAAGTTTGTGGTTAATTGCAAGTTTTGATACTTTAAAGGATCATAATGACAACAACACTAAAGTTAAGGGGTGTAAAATGTATTTTAACCAAAAAAAAAAAAAAATCAATGTAATTCCAGCTCACCTTATACATATTCTAATTGAGAAATTAACTTTCCCATTATGGCTCGCCTCCCTTCCCCAACCTAAATAAAACACTAAAATTGCTCCCTTTCTTTGTCACTCTGTATACAGGTTGATGACTGCCTTCATGGTCTCCAGACGGATTAATGAGTACCACTGTACCAAAAGACTACCAACTCCAAAAAAAGAATCAAACATACTTGGAACCCTCATCTAGAGGCACGTCCCACATGAACCTTCCTTTTTCATTAAAGAGAAAAGACAGGTTGGGCTAGAAATTTTTGGAAGCTATATATATATATATATCCTAAAAGCAAACACCCCAAATCTTTCTCTACCACATCATACAATTCATCAACTGCATTTGCTAAATATAACTCTAAGCACCAAATGCTAGTATCTCCCAGCATTTTCCCTTCTTTATACATATATATATACATATATATATATATATATATATCTCCCACCATAAACCATCCACCCTCTCAAAAGAGGGGTAAAAAACCAATCAACAGACTTAGTAAGCAGGCTATGAGGAGGAGGCAAAAACCAAATGCACCTTCATTCCTTATTCCACAGGCACATCCATGGAGCTTCTTGGCTCATGGCTGTTCCATATCCCATCATCAACACCATAAGGAAATATAATAGTATAAATATTGTATACACTTCATATTTCTCCTCCAAAAACTATTCTACACAACAACCTTGATGACCTGCAAATGATGGAGGACCAAAAAGAAAGAAAGAAAGAAAAAAAAAAAAAAAAACCCAAAATAAGCAGCAACACAAAGAAAAACAGAAATGCACTAAATGAGGGGAAACAAAAAGGAAGAACACAACAAGATGGTATGTGGAGATCCTCGACTTGCACCTGGAGAAAGAGTATTTTTATGATGCCACTCTAAGATCATTATTGAGGTTTGTAAATACTAAACACCCCAGTGTAATAATTCCTACCATGGCAGATCAACACCTAATACAAGCCTCAGAATCAAGCAACGTTTCTCAAACTTCTTAATCTACTCAATTTCCAAACCTAAGATAATAAGAGACGGATGCAGACTTTCATATTCCTATGAAAGCAATGCTCAAAGATTAATGACAATTCACAAGTTAAGACACATATCAGAACATTATCAGTCATTAGGCTAAGGAAATATATATTCTACATATGAGCATAAAATTATAGGCACAATGTGTCAACTACCAGTAGCTAGGACTTGTGCAACCTCTGTCCTGGCCATTGTAGCATGTGTGTTGCCCAAGGCATGTGAGGCATGAAAACTTGACAAATATTAACAACCATTACACCTATGTGAAAGCCCACGTGTAAGATCAATGGAAACATATTTTGAATTCCTGAAATAAGGTTTGCATTTAGGTCAATTTACAAGCACAATAACTATCATTCCCTAACCAACTTCTGTTATACTAGTGAGATGCTGAAACTTCCTTGAAGCAAACAACAAAAAAATAATTACAAGAAGTGAATACTCACCTAGAGAAGCGAAAAATAGAAAAAAGGGCAATGGGGTGTTGTTTCATATTACACAAGGAGAACAAATAACCAAAAAGTACGAACCAAGAAAAAAGAATAAAGGGAAGGAGAGAAAGACGCCATGTACCGTGCGTTTATGATCATAAGTACTCAAGAAAAGAATGAGTTGAACCATGCAGGGTCATAATAAAAATAAAAGAATAACATCCAAATATAGCTCACAAGCTGCCCTTTGTTTCATTGTAGAAGCACTAAAACCATCTACCAAACAAATAACTCACTCATGGGCTTTTAAATGAGAAATTTCTAAAGAATCACATTGTGCCTGAAAATTGTGGAGACTACCATGTTCAATCGCTGCCTGATTCTAACTTTTATGTTTATACAAATATATGTTACGACACAAGTCACAACTGCATTAATATAGTTGTCAAAAGTAAAAGGAATTGACAGCTCCAACACAAAAAACTTGCAAGATAATTAACATCTTCAATTTTGAGGGTCTAGAAGCACAGCTCATTTGAAAAGACATTATTCATTAAACTTAAACTGAAACCAAATAAATAATAATCATAATTTACGCAGACAAACCTAAAACTCTTCATAAACAAGGCAAGAATCATGTTGAATCCAGAAATGATAACAACTATCAAAAGATTCTAGCAGGATTAATTAGAATTTTCCCAAAAAAGAAAAAAAGATGAGTTCTTGCTAAAATCTTACCCTCTTGTAACTCTAACTCTAACCCGAACCTTTGTCCTTCCCTTCATTACCACCAATAGCATCAGTCACCAAAGCCATCGGTCTTTGATCAATAACCTCATCGATAATCCCAAACTCCTTGGCCTCACCTGGTGTCATGAAATGATCCCTGTCCATGTTCGTCTGAATTACCTCTAATGACTGCCCTGTGTGCTTCACATACAGTGCATTCAGAGAATCCCAAACCCGAACAATCTGCTTCGTGTGAATTGTGAGATCCTTGGCCTGCCCACTGTATCCACCGGAAGGCTGATGAATCATAATTGTGGCATTGGGAAGTGCCCGCCTCTCACCCTTGGCTCCTGCAGCTAAGAGGAGAGAAGCCATCGAAGCAGCTTGCCCCAAACAAATTGTATTGATTGGAGACCGGATGTATTGCATTGTATCATAAATTGCAAGACCTGTATAATTCAATTTCCAAGTCTTTAAATATGTACAACAGAGAAACTAAGCTCAATACATATGCATCACAAATGTTTTTTTCAAATTTTAAGTTGTTATGTTTTGACAAAAATACATCTTGAATCTCTAGATCCTTTGAAGTAAGTAAGAATTAGAAAGGAATTTGAAAAGGTGGAATAGAATGTACCTGCGGTGACGGCGCCGCCGGGGGAGTTGAGGTACATGTGGATGGGTTTGGAGGGGTTTTCAGACTCGAGGAATAGGAGCTGGGCGACGACAACGTGGGCAGTGTCGTCGGAGATGGGTCCGTTGATGCAGACAATTCGTTCCTTGAGGAGACGGGAGAAGATGTCGTAGGCGCGTTCGCCTCGCGACGAGTGCTCTATCACCATCGGTATCAGGCTGTAGCTGCGCATCATTGGCTGCTGCTGCTGCTGCACCTGTTGACACCATGTCGCCCTGCCCACCAGTCTCGCGCTTGATATTAGACTCCTCATCCTAATGCCAATGCTATAGAGAGATTTCCAAAATATGAGACTAGTAGTAGTAGAAGATCTTTGATTTAGAAACAACCGCCTAGGGTTTATGACTTAAGATGAGAGGTTTTTTTTTTTGATTGGGTTATTTATTTTATTATTATTATTATTACTCCGTATTTTTGTTTTAAGAATGTTAAGATAAGAGTTCTGCTTCACCGGTTAGGACATTCACATGGGGTCTTATAAATGCTATATATCGGTAATATTTAGTATTAAAGTCCCAAAACCCCTATTACCCGGTCTTGCAAAATCTTGCAATTACAAAAAAAAAAATTTGCAATTGTGCTACAGTGCCATCATTTTTATGATGGCACTGTAGCAACTTGTAAAATTGTATTTTATGGTTGTGGGTGGGTATTTTTAATTATATTTTATGAAGAGGAGGAGAGAGAAAAAGTTGGTAAAATTAATATTTTAATGAATAGATGAGATAAATAAAAGTTGGAATGTTGGATGTGTTATAAAATGGTATGGTATAATTGATATAGTAGCTATTAAGATGGTAAAATAGAATAGTTCCAAAAAAGCGAATGTAAATGCTCTTACCCTTTTAATTCAATTAATGTAAAAAATAATAATAAATAAAAACTACATTTATTAAGTTTTCTTTAGTCAGACTTCAACAAAGTACCACTAGATCATTCGTAGTTATCATACCATTGTCACATCTACTGCTTCCTTTGTTCTAGTATTTTTGCACTTGCATGCTCATAGTCCTCTTCCATTTTTTCTGAGATTGTTATTTTTTTTAATCACAAAAATACATAATAGTGCGATGAGATTTATGTGTTTGTGACGAGTAGCATATAAATGGTCGTCCATTACTTGCAAATCGTCAGTGACAGTGACGAGTAAGGGTATGGACAAGCGTATGTGCATTAACTCTAGGCAATAATCAATAACTGAGCAATGAATAGCGCAAAACCATTACCATTGTCCAATAATGCAGAATTAAGGACCGGTTACGAACAAAAAACGTTTGAGTTAAATTGCAATTATTAAGCATTGATTACCTAGTTGCAACAGAACAATTTACTGAGAATTAACTCAGCCTAAGGTTATATATAGCCAAGAAAAACAAGTAAAAGGACACGAACACACAACTGCTATACAAATTACAGTTTTTCCAGAGAGAATAAACTCACTTAAGCATTGGAGGGTCATTGGCAGGCCCCAAATCGGTGCCCTTATCTATTGAGTGCTTTTTGTAACACAAGTTTTACAGGTCATCCATTATACTGACGAGGAACATACTGACGAGCTACAGTTTTCTGCTTCATTAGTTTGACACTATCTGTAGGGACCGACTGAGTTGTAATTTTCTCAGGCAAATCATCGTATCTCTACCAACAAAGTTCCTTGAAACACATGGACACTTCCACTTCATCACCTCTTACGAACCCAACCGTAATGGCCTAACAAATTCAAGCATTCACTGCTAACGTGCAAGAATTGATGAAACAGAATGAAGAATTGAAGCAAAGGGCGCACCTTGGGACTCCGACTATGTTGTAGTCTTGACGCAATCACAATGACAATGATGACAAGGCCCATAGTCCAGAGAATAGCAGAAGGAATACTTCCGAACATACCGCGCAGTTAACTCGTGGTAATGATCAAATGATGAAAAACATGAGAAATGAGTTGGACGAGGTCAAGAACGCCATGAAGGGAAAGATAGCGATGAACCTGGATGGCATGATCAAGAGGACCAACTCACCCTTCACAGCTAGTGTCCTGGAGTGCCCCTTGCCTCCCAAATTTCGTCTATCTCAGCTGGAGGTCTACGATGGCACTAAGGACCCTCTGGGCCACATAGGAGCATTCAATACAATTTTGAGTCTCCAGTAGACCCCAAATGAAGTTATTTGCAGGACATTCCCAGCAACCCTTATGGGAGCAGCATGGGTATGGTTCAGTAAACTGCCTATAGCGTCCATTGCAAACTTTAACTAGCTAAGTGACTCCTTCGTCCGTCACTTCATTGGAGGCCAATGTCATAAGAGGCCCACTTCCTATATGCTAACTGTGAAACAGTAGGAAGGAGAGACTTGAGGGAATATGTGAAGTGATTCAACAAGGCAGTCCTAGAAATTGATGAGGCTAACGAGCAGGTGATAATGACGACCTTCCAAGCCGAGCTGATCAACCCTGACCTCGTTTTCTCCTTAGGCAAAACTCCTCCGACCTCAATGACAGATCTGCTGTTTAAAGTGCAAAAATACATGAATGGGGAAGACGCGCTGACAGTAAAGGGATTGACGGGCAAACGAAAGAAAGACGAAGGCGCAAAGTCCCAAAGTAAGAAGAAGGAGCGCAAAGATAGTCTTACAGAAGCTAAGGCTAGCAAAAGTAGTTTGGAGGCATCATCAAAGAAGAAGCTAAATTTCACCCCATTGATAATTCCTGTAGACAAGATTCTCATGCAGATAAAGGACGACCTTGCCTTGAAATGGCCTAAGCCATTAAGCTCGTCCTCAAAGCGAAGAGATCTGAAGAAGTACTGCCCCTTTCATAAGGACCATGGTCATTTTACAAACGAATGCAGTGATTTGAAAGAACAGATAGAAAAATCAATCCAAAGGGGGAAGCTCCAAAAGTTTGTTAAGAAAGACTATCAAGCTCGCCAGCGAACAGAAGAGAAACCCACTGACGACCAAAGAGAGGAAGATCTGGACAATTTCAAACCCATTGTAGGAGAGATAAGGATGATCACTACAAGACTAGTCATTGGAGGATCATACAAGTCCCTGAGGAAGGCGGTGCAGAGGCAAGTGAATAGCGTCCATGTCAACCACCCAATGGCAAAACATCGTCGCACTGAGAATGACAACATTGACTTCTCTAAGTAAGATGTGAAGGGGATCAGGCAGCTCTATGATGACCCCCTAGTCATTATGCTAGCCATTGAGGGGTTTAACACCCGAAGAGTGTTGGTGGATAATGGGAGCTCGGTAGACATGATGTATATGACGGTTTTCCAACAGATGAAGTTGGATCCAAAACGCCTCAAGCCTTTTGGATCTCCATTAGTTAGCTTCAGCGGAGATTGTATATCTAAAAGGCATCATTTCATTATAGATTACAGCAGGGACCTATCCTGCTCAAGTGACGAGGATGGTAGACTTCTTGATTGTCGATTGCCCTTTGTCTTACAATGTGATTCTTGGGTGACCGACCCTTAATCGCCTTAAGGTAGTAACTTCCACATATTGCTTGAAAGTGAAATTCCCGACCCCCCATGGAACTGGAGAAATCATAGGAGACCAACTTTTGGCTCAAGAATGTTACCAAGTAGTCCTGGCATCTAGAGAAAATCACACTTGGATGGTAGAAGAAGAACCATCAAAACACATGGAGGAGGCGGAAAATGTAGTGCTAGTAGAAAGAGATCCATCCAAAACCACCAAGGTAGGAAAGGAACTTCAACAAATTTTGAAGGAAGAGTTGGTGAAGTTTTTGAAAAAGAACTTGGATGTCTTTGTATGGAGACTTGTGGACGTGCCAGGGATCAACAGATGAGTGATAGAGCACAGTCTTAATGTCAAACCAACAAAGAAGCTCGTCTAACAAAAAAGACAAGAATTCGCTCCAGAGCGCAATAAAGCAATCATGGAAGAGGTGGAAAAGCTTTTAACTGCTGGGTTCATTAGAGAAGTATACTATCCAAAATGACTTGCTAACATTGCGTTCGTCACTAGCTTTTAACTGCTGGGTTCAATAGTTGGCCATGAGCTACTGACCTTCATGGATGCTTTTTTAGGTTATAACCAAATCTTAATGAAGGAAGAAGATCAGGAGAAAATTGCGTTCGTCACTAGCCAGGGCTTGTATTGCTATAAAGTCATGCCATTTGGACTGAAGAACAAAGGCGCCACCTATCAAAGATTGGTGAATCAAATGTTCAGCAAGCAGATAGGGAGGAATATGGAAGTCTAAGTAGACGATATGCTTGTGAAAAGCAGGGAAGCTAAAACCCATCTTGCAGACCTTTAAGAGGCGTTCGATACTTTGAGAAGGTATAAGATGAAGCTCAACCTTGCGAAGTGCCTTTTTGGAGTCTCCTTAGGAAAGTTCCTAGGCTTCATGGTATCTCAACGAGGAATTGAGGTGAACCCAAAGAAGGTCAAAGCCATACTTGACATGGTATCTCCCAAAACAGTCAAGAAAGTGCAAAGACTGATAAGGTGCGTAGCAGCATTAAATAGGTTTGTCTCAAAGGCCACTAACAAGTGTCTTCCCTTCTTTAAAGTTCTTAAATAGGCAGTGGACAGACTAGTGTGAAGCAACCTTCCAGAACCTTAAGGAGTATTTGGCCAAGCCTCTATTACTAAGCTTGTCAGTAGAAGGAGAAGATTTGTTTTTATACTTAGCTGTATCACAAACAGCCATCAATTCAGCATTGATCCATGAGGAATCCAAGATACAAAGGCTAGTGTATTATACAAGTCAGGCCTTTCAGGGTGCCGAAGTAAAGTATCCACGCATGGAGAAGATGGCCTTTTCATTAATCGTGGCTTCGAGAAAGTTTTGTCCATACTTTCAGGCTCATACCATTGTAGTTATGATGGACTAACCAATCCAAAAAGCAATAAGCAAACCAGATGCCGCAGGTCGTATGTTCTAGTGGGCGGTTGAGCTAAGCCAATTCGACATTGAATACAAGCCAAGAACAGCAATCAAGGCACAAGATTTAATGGATTTCATTGCCGAATTTACTCTTCTAGACCCTAATTAAGAAGCAGAATATTTGACAATTTATTCAGATGGCTCGTCTTTAACAGGACTCGAAGGTGTCGGTGTCATAATGACATCACCAAAGAATGACGTCCTTAAATATTAGGTTCGGCTCCAGTTTCCAGCAACAAATAATGAGGCAAAGTATGAAGCAGTCCTTGCCAGCTTAAGGGTTGCAAGAGCCTTGGGAGTCAAGGATGCGAGATTGAGGTTTGATTCCAAACTGATTGTTGGAAAAATAACTAACAAATATGAAGCAAATAAGGAAAGAATGAAGAAATATCTACAACTAATGAGCCAACTCATTGACGATTTTGATAACGTTAAACTCAAGCTAATCCCAAGGGAAGAAAACTCTGCTGCTGATGAGATTGCTAGACTTGCCTCAACTGAAGACACTTAAGCAATAGAAGGCTTGCTCATGGAGGTTTAAACAACCCCTAGTATTGACAGATTGCAAGCCCTTTCGATCTAACAACAAAGTAACTAGATGGAACCAATCATATCCTACATCAGAGACGGCTAACTCCCATCTGACTCATCAAAGGCAAAGAAGGTCAAAGTCCAAGCAGCAAGGTTCATTGTTTTGAACGAAGAACTCTACAAAAGAGGATTCTTGATGCCATACCTAAAGTGTTTGGCCCCCAATGAAGTGACGTATGTACTACGAGAAATACATGAAGGTGTTTGTGGTAACCATTCCGAACCTCGATCTCTGGTGGGAAAGACGATTAGGGCAGGCTACTTTTGGCCAACTATGTAGAAGGATGCAACTGAACTTGTGAAGAAATGTGAAAAATGTCAATGGTTCAGCAACGTGCAGCATATTCCTGGGGAATTACTGATGAGCATCTCCTCACCTTGGCCATTTTCTACGTGGGGAATAGACATCGTCGGCCCACTCCTTTTGGGAAAAAGGCAAGTGAAGTTTCTGCTCGTAGCCATTAAGTACTTCACCAAATGGGTCGAAACAGAACCATTAGCAGTAATCGTCGAAGACAAGATATAGACCTTCGTTTGGAAGAACATTGTCTGTAGGTTTGGGATCCCTAGGATGATCATATCTGATAATGGTCGTTAGTTTGATAGTCAAAAATTCAAGGAGTTTTACGCAGAGCTGGGATACAAAATCACTGCTCGTCACTTGGGCATCCACAAGCTAATGGGAAACAGAAGTAACAAATTGTACTTTGCTTAAACTCATCAAAGTGCGACTTGAGGGGGCAAAGGGTGCATGAATTGAAGAGTTGCCTAGGGTATGATGGGCTTATAGGACAACAGCGAGAACACCAACAGCAGAAATTCCATTCAAGTTGGCCTTCGGCACTGAAGCAGTTATTCTAGCTGAGATAAGAGTCTCTAGTTTTAGGCAAGCTTATTACGACGAAGGTACAAACAATGACAAACTAAGGCTCAGCTTGGATTGTTTAGCTGAAGTCAGAGATGAGGCAGCCTTAAGAATGGCTCGGTACCAACAAAAAATGCAGAAGTACTACAATCAAAGGGTAAAACTCAGAAGGTTCAACCCCGATGACATGGTGCTGCGAAAAGTCTCCTAAGCTACTATGGATCCAACGCAGGGGAAGTTAGGGCCTACTTGGAAAGGTCCATACAAGGTTGTCTGTTACTCTGGCAGCTATTATTTGAAGGATTTGGAAGGCAATCACTTCCTTGTCCTTAGAACGTGGAACATCTCAAGAAGTACTATCAGTAAAAGCTATTGTTTGGTCTAATAAGCTCTGTTTGCAAGAGCACCTCGCCTGATGACACATCAGACAAGCGAGATTTAATTGTTTTTTCTAAGTATTTCTTTTCCTTCAAGTGTTTTGTTAAAGCTATTTTCATTTTGATGTTTCCTTGTAATTTCCTCATAAATGAGGAATGCATGAAATAATAAGGTTTGTTCAGCCATCCTTTTTTTCAATAAAGTTTGACAAAGTGTCAAAGCTAAGTTTAATGATGAAAAGGAAGTATCTGAAATTTAGCAACAAGTTCAAATCACAAACGTGATAAGAACATGAATGGTAAAAGCTCAAATGACAAGTGAAAATCATAAATGTGGTAAAAACTCAAAAAATGAGTTAAAATCACAAAATATGGTAAAAACTCAAAATGAAGAGTTAAAATCATAGATGTGGTAAAAACTTACAAGATAAGTTAAAATCACAAATGTGTAAAAACTCACAAGATGAGTTAAAATCATAGCATATGGTAAAAACTCAAAATGACGAGTTGAAAATCATAGACGTGGTAATAACTCTAACAATGAGCTGAAATCACAGAACATAGTGAAAACTCAAATTACGAGTTAAATTATTAAGCAGGGTAATAAAAGAGCAAGCATGAATCATAAGAACTTCAAAGTTCAAAACAAGATAAGTGTGTTGTTTCTAAAATAAAAGCCTCAAAACAGGAGGCACCCATCTTTTCTAAATTTAAAGCCTCAAAATAGGAGGCATCCATTGTCTTTAAAATGGAACCCAAAAAAAAATATACTTAAATTTTTACTTCAAGGAGCATTGACGATCTCCTCAACACGGCTCGCCTTTGTGTGAGCCTCGTCATTAGCTCCTCCTGTAGCAGCACCTTCTCCCTCAACAACCTCGGTAGCTTCAGCAATGGTTTCACCTTCCTTCTCATTAGCCTCGTCTGCAAGGTTCTCAGTATCATTAGCTTCAAAGTCCAGATTCGCAAAATCAGCTACATGGCTACGGTGCTTCATCATCCACTGATGAAGAAGATCGAGCCCTTAAAGTATTGCTCGAATTGCATGTCGGAGAAGTGATCAAACTCCAGGAACCTGGAAATCACTTTCTCACATTCTTTGTCCGTTCTCAGGAGGGTAGCTTGAATTTCCTCGTCTTTTTGAATGACAAGTTTTTTCTCAACCTTTAGTACTTCTTTCAGTTCTTTCACCTTCTCCTTGGCCTTGGTCAACTGATTCATAGCTTCAATCAGTTCATTCCTCAACCTTGAGTTTTCAGCCTCAACAGAATCAACCTTGGAGTTGGCCACCACTACCTTCTCTTCACTGCTCAAGTAGTCTGTCGTTAAATGAAGGGACTCACCAAGAACTTGAAAAAAAAAAGGGTTAGTAATTTTTAACAAGTGTAACTACTTAACGAGTAATGAAGAAACGTTGAGTAAAATACCTGCACTAGCTTGTAAATATGATGGCTGACTAGTTTGTGAGAAGAAATGGACTAGAGACCCTTAAGCTCGTCGTCAGTGACAACATTATGAGCTCTTCCAAGGGCAATTTAGGGTATTCACACAATCTAAACCCCAATAAGCATTAAGAAGATAAAACAAAACAAAACAAGACAAAACAAAAGAACAAATACTCAAAGATATGAAAAACAAGGTTAAATAGAGGCTAAACATGTAAAAGAAAGCAGAGAAAAACAAACATAAGTGGATTAGGGTTTCTAGGCATAAGTGTGTATGCGCATACGTAGGGTATGCGTACGCATACTTCGAGTATGCATACACATACACTCCCAAAACCTTAACCCAGCAACTCAGAACAGAAAACAAAGAAAAACAGAAAATCTAACAACCTATCATGCTTATAATACGAACTCGGGGTAAACCTAAACTATACAAACATATTATGATCACATAAACATATAAAAAAAACATGGAAAAGTGAAGAGCCAAAATTAGAACCCTTACCTTAACACAAGAACTCTCCTAGAGCTTGATTTTGATCGTTCCCCTCAATCAATCTAATCAGCAACAAACCAAAAGGTTTGTAAACTTTAAAACTTGACTTAAGGATATTTTGTGAAAAGCTCCCTCTTTAATTCACTATTTTCTAGTGAATCTTGTGTATATTCGCCTCCTCTTGAAAAAGTGCCTTTTATGGCTTTATATAGTGATAAAATAAGGGTGGGGCGGCTCTCAGACGATGTGGGATTCGTTCCACACAGATTTATGTGCAAAAATCTTTCCTTTCATAGTTTTCTAGAACCCTAACCGCGTACACATGCTAGGGGTATGCGTGCACATACCCTAAGCATGCGTACTCATGGCTTGAGTGTGTAAGTGCATACGCGTGTATGCGTACGCACACTTAGGGTTTTCCAACAACCTTTCTTTTCCAAAAATAGTTTTATTCTTTCAAAAATAATTTTATTTATCCATAAATACTTCCTCAAGTCAATTTTCATGAGATTGGCCCTAAACCAACCTTGGGCCTCAGAGTACTTCCATCATAAGGGAATGGGGACCCGAGTCGTAAGGGGTACAAAATGAGGTGTCTACAATTACCAGAATGGAAGTCCTACGTGAACTAGGGGCAAGGGAGGTTGAGGTTTATGGGGATTCAATGTTTGTTATAGCCCAAGCTCAAAAGTTATGGAATGTAAAAGAGGAACATCTAAAGCCACATCAACAATATTTAGAAGAATTGATAGAAACATTTGATAAGATCGAGTACACCATCATTCCTAAAGCTCAAAACCAATTTGTAGATAGGAGAAGGAAGACCTAGTCATCCTAGCCATAGAGGAAAAAGAGACCCCTTGGTATTACATCTTGAAGTTCCTAGAGTAGTTCAAAGCTTATAAAACATTTTTATAACAAAATGTGCGTGTTGACATAATTGTAGTGGAGAGAAAAAGATCATAAAATAGAGCAATTTGATCGTGCAGTTCACAACGTTGTCCTGACCTAACTAGTCACGACTTGCCTAGTCAGTACTTTAATTTGGTTCTTTTGCAATGTGACATCGCGGGCTAAGCAAATTGTCTGAGGTAGAGAATTGGCCCATGATGCAACTTTCACAAAGATCACAGGGCTGAGGTACTTTCTACTACAAATACAATTATGCCAACACACACATTCAGTGTATGTTGAAAGAGGGGTTGCTTTGCTTTTGTTCTTTAATTATTCTCTCTTGCCACGTTCAACATACACAAAATGTGTCTTGACAAAATCAAAGTGGATAGAAAAAGATCAGAAAATAGAATAGTCTGATTGTGTTGTTCATAAACTTGTTGCGACTTGGCTGATCGCAACTTGCATAGTCAGCACTCTAATTTGGTTCTTCTACAATGTGACACTTGCAGGTAATTTGCTATTTAAGTTTTTATTTTTATTTTTTATCATTAGAAATAACTAGTTTGGGTTGCATGTGCAAGGCACATGCCGCCCATTTAGTGAGAAAATTAAGATGTATTTTTTGTTTGTTTGGAAGAAGTACTTAAATTTAAAATATCTATTTAACATATGAATATTTATTTACTATGACAATTTCTTAGAACCTATTTACTAAAGGTAATACCTACTCACTAAAAAATTATACTAAGAATGATAATGAATGTTATTATCTTCCAACAATAAACAACTAAGTTTTGATAAGACATTGTCACAATATATAAAATTTTGCAATGAACGATGATATATGCTACAATTGAAACTATTCATCAAATGAAATACATGCAACCATCTACAATGGAGATTTTGTTATCCATACTTCCTTCTTTGTTATCTTATTTTATGAGCAGAATTACGATGTTTAGCTTAATTTTTAGGCGAAAAACACATTTTGGTCCCTACATTTTCAGCCAATTTCCGTTTTAGTCCCTAAGTTTTTTTTTACCGCTTTTAGTCCCTCTCCTAAAATACGCTTCTATTTTAGTCCCTGCCGTTACATCAGAAACGGATATTGCAGACGTGGCAAATGGCAAAGTTAAATAATAATAAACTAATGTCCACGTGGCCTAAATTAATAATAAAAAATATTTTTTAATGCCACATCAGCATCTAAATTAAAAAAATTAATTTATTAATTTTAACTAAATAAAAAAAATTAAAAACAGAATTAAAAACTAAAAATCTTATGAATTGAGATCTAAGTGTGCCTTGAACAAGAACAACAAGAACACAAACTCAGATCCAAGAACACAAACCCATAAATTATTTATAAAAAAAAAAAAAAAAAACTAATCAAAGCCATCTCAAAGCCAACCCACAACCACCAAAATAAAATCCACAACAACCCAGGCCAAGAAAATCAACCCACAGCCACCACCTGGGTCTCACCTTTCACCATGCTCAAGAACGTCAACTGAGACTTGGACTCCTTGTTGTACTCCTCCACCGCGAACTCTCCGATCTCTGTCACATGCGGCTCTGTTACGTTCTTTATCGGCTGCCACCCACCCACAAGAACCCCACCACCACCGCCACTTTTGCGTCCCACGGCTGTGGCAGCGTAAATCAGAAGGATGAGAAGGGTAAGGAAGTAAAAGCACTAGATCTCGATCTTCATTGTAACTGTCGGTTTGGGTTGAGAAGAGAAGGGTTGATTGGTGGTTGGTATTTATAGGAAATAACGGCTACTGTAGGATGGAGATTTGGCGTGAGGAGATGGAGTTTGGGGGTTGATTTTCTTGGCCTGGGTTGTTGTGGGTTTTATTTTGGTGGTTGTGGGTTGGCTTTGAGATTGGAATTTCTTGCTTTGGTTAGTTTTTTTTTTTTTTTTTTAATAATTTCTGGGTTTGTGTTCTTGGATCTGAGTTTGTGTTCTTGTTGTTCTTGTTCAAGGCACACTTAGATCTTAATTCATAAGATTTTTAGTTTTTAATTATGTTTTTAATTTTTTTTATTTAGTTAAAATTAATAAATTAATTTTTTTAATTTAGATGCTGATGTGGCGTTAAAAAATATTTTTTATTATTAATTTAGGCCACGTGGACATTAGTTTATTATTATTTAACTTTACCGTTTGTCACGTCTGCAATATCCGTTTCTGATGTAACGGCAGGGACTAAAATGGAAGCGTTTTTCAGGAGATGGACTAAAAGCGATAAAAAAAAAAACTTAAGGACTAAAACGGAAATCGGCTGAAAATGTAGGGACCAAAATGTGTTTTTCGCCTAATTTTTAATATGAAAAAACCCTTTTACCCAAGAAAAATAAATTAAAAAAGAACAAGATAACAAAAGAAATATGTCATCAAAGTTTTCATTTGAAAAAATTACAAGTATAGAAGATTTAAACTTAATAAATTAGTGTTTTCTAGGTTATAAATAGAACACCATATATCACCATTCTCACTTTCCAAGCATGACTACCACATAAAATTCAAAATACACGAAGAAAATTGTTGGGACATTAAAATCTAGTGTGATGTATTTTAGTCATTGCACAATAGAATATTTTAGAAATCATAAGATTTCGTTAGGGTATATTAAAGAGTGTAAAAGTAGGGGTGTATGCTCCTTTACAAAATATAAATTGAGGAAAATTTTCAACTTTAGTTTAGGGAAGGAATGAAACTACCCCAAATATAAAGGGTGATAGTGATTTTTTGCCTTTTTTTTTTTTTTTTTTTTTTTTGTGAGCGTGTGTGTATGTGTTTTATTTATTTACTTTACACAATATGCTAAATAAAAAAAAGTCAACCTAAGAAAATTGTGCATGAAACAATGAATTTTGGCTCAACAAATTGACTAATCCAAAAAAAAAAAAAAGTCTAGAAATACAAAAAAAAAATTTATGATATTTTTACAATACTTTTACTTTTATCTATGGTGGGGTCTTAGTATAATATTCTATTATTTTATTTTAGACTAATGCATGTCCACAACATCTTCACAACAAAACTTATATGGTAAATTGTAACTGGTTTAAAACTGTGCATTAAAAAAAAAAATACAAAAAAACAAACAAAAAGCCAATTGAAGAAAATTGGGCCTGAAGTAGTGAATTTTGACTCACCAAGTTTGATTAAACCAAAAAAGAAGCCTAGAAACACAACAAAATATCACAACAAATCTTAGGTGGCAAATTGCTACTAGTTTTAAACTAGAACCACCACTTTAAATTGTGTTTAAAAACAAAAAATAAAAAACCAGCACAAGAAAACTATGCATGAAAATAATGAATTTTGACTCACCCAATCTGACTAAAAAAAAAGTCTAGGAACACAACAAAATAGCATAATATTTTCACAATACTTTTATTTTTGGATGTGACCGTTCCCAATTTGATATTTTATTATTTCATTTTGGAAAAATGTTACATTCACAATAAATTTTAGATGAAAAAACATTACTGGTTTTAAACTGGGCTCGTTACTGATATCACTTTTTTATTCATCAATAATACCTTGCCATTTAGGATTTGCTGTGAAATTATTATGAAAATATTGTGAACTTAGCATTTCTTTTTATTTTATTTTATTTTGATCTATACGGAACTGAGATCTCAACAATTGTAAAAATATTGTGACAGTAACAAGATGTTGTAACATTTTTACAATACATTTATTTTCAGTTATGGTTGGTCTTAGTCTCATATTTTATTATTTTATTTTGAGCTGTAAGGAATTAACACGTCAATAATTGTGAAAATATTGTAAGAATATTTTGCGTCTATAATCAATATAGCAATATTGTGCTCGCACAAATAAATATTTAAAGAAAAACAAGCCAAACCTCTGGTGTACTATGAAAAAAAAAAAAAAAACCAGCTTAAGCAAAAAGGTGAGTTTTGCCCCCATCAAATTAAATAAACCAAAGATTACTGTAGATTATAGCTTCATCCTAATTTGATTCACACAATGTCTCCCACTTCCATACAGAATACTATTTATGTATTCCTCTCTCTCGGCTGCATGATTAACATAAGGTGCCCTAGGCAATCGTCTACGTCTACGCTGCAATTTCCTTAACAATGCAACCAATACAAAGAGGACAGATGCAATTGAGGCAAGAATTGCGGCTTTGGTTTTTTTCTTCATCTAAAAAATCATAAACACTGTGGTCTAAGAGGTATGTAAACAAGCATGCTATTGAGTACACAGTAAATAAAAACAGCCACAAACAGAAAACATCCAAACCACATTGATAACGAGTACCAAAATTTTTATGCACATATATTTCTGTATAATTGTAACATCAACAACGTACACAATATAATACCATCACAATCGATATTTACACCTATGAACAAATCACATTGCATTCTATTTCTGTATAACTGTAACATCAACAACGTACACAACATAATACCATCACAATCAATATTTACACCAACAAATCACATTGCATTCTATTTCTGTATAATTGTAACACCAACAAAAGTTACAACATAATACCATCACAATCAATATTTACACCAACAAATCACAGCATTCTATTTCTGTATAATTGTAACACCAACAAAATTAAATTCTTAAATCAATATTTAAATAAAAAATGGATAATTAAAAAAACGGATAATTTATTTGTTTATTTCTTAAATAAAGAATGGATAATTAAAAAAAGTAAATAAATAATTATATAAATAGATAAATAGATAAATAAATAAATATATGAAGTAAATAATTATATAAATAAATAAATAAACAAATAAATATATGAGTATAAAACAAATCCGATATATTGCAGCATTTGTATGCATGCATCTCAAGGAAGAGATTTTTGGGTTCAAAACCTTCTAATTTTGGTGATTGCCATATATATATATATATATATATATATATATATTGGTAGTATTGATAAAAAAAAGAAAAAGAGATAGACTTACTCTTCTCTACTCATACCATCAAACTTGAACAATAATATTTTTTACTCATATCATCAAACTTAAACAATCCAAACTCAAACCCAACAACCAACATCAAATTTCACAACTCACAGAACAACAATAGCCATATCAAATTTGTACCCAATAACCAACTCTCACCACAACAACTATTTTTACATCAAATTTGTACCCAAACCCACGGTACCCACATCAAATTTTTGTAACCCACTCAACATCAGCTACACCCAATACTCATTATCAACCAAATAAAAATGGGGAAATTTCAGTCATAACCCAAAAAAAAAGTATATATAATAATTGTGGGGCCAGAGAATTTGTGATCCCGACCCACTTTCCATTAGGGCCTAAGGCGGCCCGCACCGAGGAGAGGTGTTGCCGAGGACATGCAACAAAAGTCCAAATAGCCTAAAGATATAGTCGAGGACGATCCTGTTCTCGGCATCCCAAAATCTAGAAGGAAGGAACGGCATGCCATCAAAGGCAGCTCCCAGAGCGCTCCTAGAAGAAAGGGGCGGTTCAAGGAAAAACTGTCACCTCCGCATTGAATGCACGCCAACAAACGTCCTGGCCGCATTAATAGGGAAAGGACCCCTGAGCAGTGTGGTGACAAAGAACAAGGGAAAGACTGCCATTACTGCAATTAAGTACTCTGCGCTTGACAGAGCCATGCTCTTCAACTTTTACAACCACCCCCAACCATTTTGGGTATGGGCTGATAAGACAAGTATCAGCCCTATAAAGCTGAACCTACACGTAGACGTTCGAGAGAGGGGAAAAGCTAGTATAAAAGGAGGAGGAAGCAGTCCAAAAAGGGAGGGCATGATATATCGCCTCTAGAACCATTGAAACCTAGCTTAAAAGGAATAATAAGAACATTAAGCTTCTCAGACGAGGTCCAAGGACTGGAGCCACCCATGCCGTGCCGGGGAGAAAGTCTTCTTGGACAAGCTCAGTTCACCTCTGTGCAATTATCATGAACACCATGACTAACGACTGTACGTTCACCAAGACTTAGCCTTTTAGCCCACTTTTTACAAATTTATTGTTTGGGCCTTTAACGTTCGAACCCAATATCAATTTGGGATTGTTACAAATTGAGTCCCTACAATAATAATAATAATAATAATAAAGAAGCTAAATAAGGGGAAAATAAAAAGGGACAAAAAGAGGAATAAATGGCACTGGTGGCTTCAGTGGTGGTGGACCTCTCGTGTGACATGGTTGCCGGCGGTGGAAGGCCAATGGGTCTCAACCATGGCTTAGCCCAGTACTAAGAGAGCAAGATGATAGAGGCATAGAGACAAGACTGCTATGGAGTTGGGTTTCAAAAAGAGATGAGGGAGGGATGAAGGTTGGGTTGTTTATGGGTTTGAGGGTGGGTCGGCTTTTTCATTCTCTGTATTTTTGGTGTGTGGATCAGAGCTGTGTGGATCGAAGCTGTGTGGATCAGATTGAGAAATGAACTGAGAGAGTGGATTGGACTAAGAAATGAGGGTGGATCGGATTGAGAAATTTTGGGGATCGGACTAAGAAATGAGCTATGTCGATCGGACTGAGAAATGGAAAAGAGAAACTCACCGTGCATGGAGAGGATTGGCTGCATGAGGGAAAGGATCTTGAGCATTTGGCATGAGGGAGATGGTGGAGCTCGATGTGTGGATCGGAGCTTGGAAAGCACTTACTGCTTCGAGTGCGTGTGAGAGAGCTCAGATGGAAATTGTTTGAAGTGAAAATGAGAATGGAAATTGTTTTACGCCTTGGGTCCCTTATTTTACGGTCAACACTGAAAATATTTTCAGTTTGACCCAATTTTCCGGACCAACCAAATAGCCTATTTTACAGAAAAACATTTCTGAAATTAGTTTGAAGCCAAAACAAACACAGCCTTAGATTCAATTTTGCTCCTTGAAATCGCACTTGGAAATCGAGTGTCTCACACTCAAGTTCCATAGCAGAAACTAGCACAACAAAATCGAGTTCTCTGCACTCGATTTGTTAGATTGCTAAATAGTTTTAAAACCTTGTTATAAAATGGTTTGAAGGTAAAATCAAAGCGTACATGATTTTACGCTCAAAGTGGCTTATTTTTCAGTCAAAGCGTAAATAATTTTTCATTGACTGTATTTTCCGTAGCGGCCAAACACGCACAAATGAGTAAAATAATTTCCTGAAAGTGTTTCACACCGAAACAAACGCACCTAAGTCTAAGTGATTTGGTTATTTTGGAAAAAAATCCCCCAAAGTACCCAATTCCCAAGTGGGGCAAAAGCGGAAAACATTAAAATATATATAACGGCATATTTAGAAGAAGAAGAAGAGGGAAGAAGATCGGCTGATCAGCTCTTACACAGAAGAAGAAGAAGAAGAAGAAGAAGAGGAGATCGGCCAGAGAAAAAGAAGAAGAAGAGGTTAACGAACGCCTCTAGTCGCCGCTTGATCTGCCCACCCCACCTCCAACGCCAGCCGTTTCAGCCTCTAGCCTCCATCCCGTATCTCGATCTGCTTCAAGTATTTTTTTTTTCTCTCCTTCAACTTCAAAACCGAACATTGATTTTGATATGATTTTCCTCTCTCCACACTCCATAATGTTTGTGAATCTGTGGTTGTGATTGTGAATCTGTGGGAGTCTCTGTATTATTTGTTTTTGCAGTGAGAAGTGAGTTGTGGTTTTTGAATAAAGTTATAAGAGAGAGAGTATGCAGTGAATATATAGAATTTGACTGGTTGTTGGTAATAGGCAATAATACGGAACAAATGAAATGACAGACAGAAGTAAAAAAAGAAAAGGGTAAGGTTAGAAAAAGTAGTGCATTATAAGTTCATTGTAATAGGTTAATAGTGTGTTTGGGGCAGCAGGTGAGTGACAGTCTGACAGAGATAAAAGAGACAAAGTGAAAAACTAATATAATAAAAATGTCACACAAATTTGACAAAATAAAATTAGGACTTGTCTACATTGCTAATTCATAATTCTATAACTCGTATTTTTAAATTAGATAGTTTGTTAATACTATATGGATGTTTATTTGAAGTTTTTTGATTTTTCGCTTATCTTTGGCCCCCTAACTTGAAATCCTGTGTCCATCCCTAAGTGTCCGTGCTTTCTTGAATCATAATTGTTCAATTATAAATAAATAGTATAGGTTTTTGATCCGATTTTGTAGATATAGTGGTTGCTAAGGCTTTGTTGTAGAGTTGTTGTATTTACATGGAAGTTTTATTTTAGCTTAGCTGAACCAATATACTTTATATTTATTTTAGAGGTCTGATTTGTCTCTAAACTTATTATTATTATTATTTAATAATAGCATGCTAATAATAAAAGATGGTGAATTTGTTTGGAAAAAGAGCACTAAGAATGTATCTCCTTTTTCCAGAAGATGGGTCTTAAAAAACTGTTTGAAGGCAGTGACTCTGAAAATGATGATGTATCAAAGATCTCGAATATTGAGGTTGACGAGCAGTATGCCAAGAGGTATGAGCACAACAAGAAGCGTGTGGCCCTTGAGCGCCTCCATGAGCTCGAGAAGAAAGGCCTCATCCAATCCTCCGACTCTTCTGTCTCCGAATCAGATGATGATGATGATGACGATTTCATCAATTCCAGCAAGAGAGATAGAGAATTCTTTGACATGCTGATCAAGGTCAAGAAGCAAGACCCTATGATCATAAACGAAGACGTCAAGTTCTTCGAATCTGAAGAATCAGAATATGATGATGATAAGAATAATAATTATAAAAAAAAGAAGGCAATGTATTTGAAAGATGTGGTGGCAAAGCAATTGATAGAGGAGGGTCCAGAGTTTGAAGAAGAGGATGGTGAGATGGAGAAAAAGAAGAGTTATGAGGAGGAGCAAGAGGAGATAAGGAGAGACTTTTTGAAAGCAGCAGAGGCAGCAGAGAGAGAGGAAGTTGGAGAAGAGCAGTTATTGAGAATGAAGGAGAATGGTGATCAGGATGAGGAGGAAGAGGAGAGTGGCGAGTTTGTGAGGAAATTGGATGAGTATTTTGGAGGTGATGAGGAAGTGGAGGATGAGGGGAACAAGTTCTTGAAGGAGTTTTTTCGGAATAGGATGTGGATGGGTAAGGAAGGGAAGAGTAGGGAGGTCAGGGAGGAGGAGTTGGAGCACATTTCAGAGGACGAGAGGGAGATAGAGAGACAGGAGGAGTATGAGTATAGGTTTCAAGAGAATGTTGGGGATAGGGTGATGGGGCATTCAAGGAAGGTAGAGGGGTCAGTCAGGAAGAAGGCAAATCCAAGAAAGGACCAGAGGATGAGTAAGAAGGAGAGGATGGAGACAGCAAGGGTAGAAAGGGAGGAAGAGTTGAAACATTTGAAGAATTTAAAGAAGGAAGAGATGGATGAGAAGGTGAGGATGATAATGAGGACAGCAGGGATTAGGGAGGATGAGGTTGTGGCGTTGAGTAGGAAGGAGTTGGAGGAGGAGTTTGATCCGGAGGAGTATGATAGGATCATGGAGAAGGCGTTTGGGGAGGAGTATTATGCAAATGATGACATGGACCCAGAGTTTGGAAGTGGTGGGGATGACGATGAAGATGGGGGTGAGATTGAGAAGCCAAATTTTGAGGAGGATGATTTTCTTGGGCTTCCAAAAGGTTTGGATGAGTGTGGGTCTGGTGATGGGTTTTGGTCTATGAGGGAAAGGGTTTTGAAGAGTAAGGCAGAAAATGCTAATGAAAATGTCCAAGATGAAGAAGAAGAAGAAGAAGAGGAGGAGGAGGAGGCGGAGAAAGAGAAAGTTGAGGAAGGTAAGCGGAAGAGGAAGCGGATGCGTAAAAGCATTGCTCTTTTGGAGAAAGCTAAAGAGGCGATGATGGAGGAGTATTATAAGTTGGATTATGAGGATACAATTGGAGACTTAAAGACGAGGTTCAAGTATGCGAAAATAAAACCCAATAGATTTGGATTGAGTCCAGCAGAGTTGTTGTTGATGAATGAGAAGGAGTTAAATCAGTATGTTTCTTTGAAAAAAATTGTTCCTTATAGGGAGGAGTGGAAGTTAAATGAGCAAAAGAGATACCAACTAAAAATGAGGACTAAAGAACTTCTCCGAGGTGGGCAAGTGGATGACCAGAAGGTTGGTGAGAAGAAGAGGACAAAGGATAAAGCAGAAAAATCAACTTCATCGATGGGTACCATGGAAACTGGGAAAGTAAAATCTGTGAGATCGAATGGTGATATGAGCAATTCATCCAGGAAAGCTAAGAGAAAACGAAACCAAGCTGAAGTTAAACTATCGCTTTCAAGGCTTCTCGCATATGGAAAGATACCTTCTAAATCTAAAAGTAAAGTGAAGCACTGAACCTCAGCTGTGATTTAGGCAGTAGACAGGTAATTCTTTTTGGAGTATATAGTTTTTCAACATTGAGATGAAGCATATATTATTTCTTGTTGCTTGTTTCTTTGTGACTAATTTGCATTAATTGTCGCTGGAAACAATTAAATGAAATAAACACAGAAAAGAAAATCTTAATAGTATGATATGTTGAAACTTTTGTTTTTTGGTTTTTTTTTTAATGCCTTTTTAGTACTTGTTAATTCCTCTGTATAATTTCAGTAAGATTAATTTCTAAGATTCACAGCTTCTATGACCCATTTGATGTTATTACCGTGAGCCTTGATTTTTCGCATAGAGTACATCTTTTTGCTATTTGAGTTAGAGTTCATAGGTTTTGCATAGTGATGCAGTAAGTTATGAAAAAGTGAAGTAGTACTTGGAATCACACCCCCCCCCCCCCCCCCCCCCCCCCCTTTTTCTTTTCTCTGGGGTACTTTAAGCTTGACTAGCAGCTGTTCTATTTATGTTTTGTTTTTTTTTTTTTAATTAATAAACCTGTTAATTGTCTGCCCTTCTGGGTATACATGAAAGAGTTATTGGGGTATGATGAACTTATGCATCATATGGGTTTAAGTAGGAGTCTTTGGATACTGAATGTATTTGAGTGGCTTTACAGAGTTCAATTGATTTGAGACAATGCTTTTTCCTTACTTGTGGGTTATTCTTTTATCCCTATTCTCTATCCTTTTTCCTCCATTTGATCGCTGCAAACAAAAGTGTGAATTGGTTGACTGTATAGAGAAGATATTAGATTGGGTGTTATGGGATCTGGATCAGACTAACTATGCCCCTGGTTGGATTCAACATGATTTATAAATTGCACCATAGGAAGTACTTGATAAATGTTTGTGAGCCATGTAGGCTGCTGCTAAAATGCCCTATATTATGCCAATGAGCTCTAGGTCAAATGGCAGGTCCTTCACCTATAAAAATTAGTGGAGGGTTAGGTTGTGGGTTCAAAGACCACTACATGTATGTGTAGCTTACCAATTAAAAAGAAAAAGAATGTGGTAGGTTTGAGTGCAAAGACAAGTTCTGTGCTTTTGTTCTTTTTTTTTGCTTGAACTGATGCGATTTATTAATTTTTCATGTTTTGTTAGAGCTTTGTGGTCTTTTTTATAATCTTTACATGGTTATTACCATTTTTGTTTTTATACAATCAACCTGAGGTTCAAGGAATAAGGTATTTTTTTTTTTTTGATAATAAGGGATAAGGTACTGTTTCCTTGTTTTGTGAAAGATTTCTGTTTAACGATTTCATGAATATGTATAAAATGTTGGTACCATGGGGACTGGAAAGATGCATGGATGAAACCAATGTTTTAATACTGGTCATTCAACGAGCCTCAAAAGTGACTGGTTTAGAGGTCATGGGCTCAATTGAGGTTTGAATGTGATGTCATAAATATGTATTAAAAAAATTATATGTTAATAATAATCAACTTGTGTGTATTCGTGTGTGTTGTATAAGAAAAAGTTACTAGGATCAAGGTTAGTAATAAAATTTTTAATTAAAGATGAATTATTTTTACTTTTATTTTTTTGATAATTTTGTTGTTGGGGAAGGGTGGATTTAAAACTTGGAACAGTGCCAGAGTGACAGTTGAGTTACAAGGCTCTTGGTTAAAGTAAAGATAAATTATTGACGAGGAAAGTTAGTATGTTGATAATTTTGGTGTTTATAGTGTTTCAATTCAAAATTTTTATATATTTTTCAATCTTGACTTTGATTTTGAAAAGCTTTACATAGCATTGCATGCAAAGTCTTCTCTTTAGCTTGATGGAAAAGGCTCTGGAAAATTCCCCCACATTAGGGGTGAAGTCATGCTGCATGCAATCATTGTCCAATCCAGAAGTTGACCCAAGATGGTTAATGGGATATGACTAGATCAGAATTAGGATGGTTCTCAATTCAACCAGTTGGATTGGCCAGTCTGGTCCAGTTCTTGTTTAAATTTCATGTTCTTTAAATACTAATTATGAGCAAGTTTGGAAGCTTATGGGATCTTATAGGGCTACTAGAGACTATTCCAAAAAAACTTATAGGGATGTTAGAGTGATGGATAGCTATAAAAACATTTTATCTTATAATGAAGTTAAGAATATAGTCAAGGTCTTCTAATCCTAGCATTAATTGTCATGGGAATTTTTTATTTTGAATTCGTTCTAAGCTTGTGTTCTCTCTAATGAAGTTTGAGCTGGTTTAGGAATTCTTTTGGAAACATTTTTAGTAGGGCCTAATTCATATAAAGGAAGTAACAATTATAACCAAGAAATCTTGGGAATTTCTTTAATATAGGACTTCCATTTAAATGAATGTGAACTACTTTTATGTGCTCCTGAAAGAAAACCTTTCCATTGTATTTGTTTCTGGTTTTTTGTGTTTCTGTTCCCTTCCAAGTTTAAAATTTGATCTTCTTTGGTCTTTTTTCTCATATGTAATTTGATATAATGACCTCTTATTTGAGTTTTGACATTGATTGGTTCAAATCTGGGACCATATTCCCTTTCCCCCCCTCTTATTTATTCTTCTTTTAAAGTAATGTCACTGAAACAGTGAAAGTTGACTTAATTTTTATTTTCCTCCTTACTCAAAGCTTAATTTTACTTTAGATGGTAATCCTTGTGACATAATTTGTCACTGCCTTCTCCATGTTGGAGCATCATTTTCTCTTTATTTATTTTTTGATACGTATGGAACTTTTCTAAAAAGGAGCCCTTTGGACTCACCTCTAGCCAGTATAACCTACAGGCAATTGATCCCACCTGCCAGAACCAATTGTTGGGTAATCAAGGGGAGTTCACCCCTGACGGGCTAAGAAATTTATGATCATGCTTAGGAGCTCTCTTTATAAATTGTGGAGTTAATTTAAAGTTTCATGTTCTTTCCTTTTTTTTAAAGTAAAGTTTCAAGCTTTTTCTTTAAGTAAAGTGATCTTTTTGATTCCATAGAAGAAGGGCCAAGCTGCTCTAATTATTGTAATTTTTCAGTTTTATCTACCTCAAGATTTTATTGTGTGGCGTTCATATGCAATATTGGATTTAAATGAGTCCTATGTTGTTTTGAAGATCACATTGTAAGGAGTCTAGGTTTAAAAAATTTTAAATTTGAATTATTATTTCATAGGTTATGTTAATTTTGTAATGAGACAAAAAAGATGAAGTTTTGTGTGGGTTCCAATTAGTTCAACTTGTAAAATTTTTTGTTTTCTAATAAGAGATCAGAAGTTTGATTGTTGCCTACACCAAAAACCAATTGATGGCTTAGTTTGATGATGCATAGCAATCATCAGGAGCGGATGGACGCGACCTAAGGCTGTAAACGAACCAAGTTGTTCATGAACAACTCGGGCTCGATTCGATAAAAAGTTCGTTCATGTTCGTTTATTTATAAATAAGCCAAGCTTGAGCCTTAGTTTTAGGCTTGTTTGATAAACAAGTCGAGCCTAAGCAAAAAAAATTGTTCGTGAACAAGCTCATGAACAATAGGACTTAATACAAAACATGCCGAGCTTAGGCTTGTTTATAGTTTGATATATGTTACCAAATAAACTCATTATTATGACATTAAACATATCACTACCCATTAATTTTTCTTCTTTCCTCTAATTTTTTTAACATTGCCTCTAAACTGACCATGGAACACTTGACTTAAGTTACATTTTTTTTTTTAATTACTCAAGCTATAGTCAATGAATGATGAATGGACGAATTTAATTATGTAAAGTTGTAATTTGAACAATTTCTAATAACGGATGGAATTAGAAGCATGATAAAATGAGTATATTATTTTCTTTTTTGTTTACTTGATATTTGGTGATATAATTATTTGATAAAGCAGTTTTTTTGGATCTTAAGCTAAAAAGCTTGACTTGAGCTCGAGTTTGAGTTTGATATTAAGCTTGAGCTTGGCTTGACTAATTAATCAAGCCAAGTTAAGCCAAGCTCAAGCTTTTTGGCATTCTCATGAGCTCGAGTTCAAACATTGTTTTTAGGCTTGTCTCAAACTCGAGCCACGCTTGAGCATTTGATTTTTATTGAGGAGCCAAGCTTAAACATGCACTACTTGGAAAAACTTTGCTTGTTGACAGCCCTTTAGACGCCACAGGTTGAAACTCATTCGTATTCATTAAAAAAAAAAAAAAAAAGAGTTTTATAATGAGGGTCATATAATTTTCTGTAACCTCTGCAAAGCAAGCACTTTGATAATTAAATCTAGAACTTTTTAGAAGCTTTAAGGGATTGTTTGGTTAACTACAAAAGTGTTTTAAGAATTAATTCTCAAAATTATTTTTCTAGGTGTTTTCTAACCCCAAAAAACATGATGGAAACTGTTTGGCAATGTGTTTCTATCCCCCGCCTCCCCCCCCCCCCCCCCCCCCCCCCCCCCCCCCCCCCAACACACACACACACAAAAACCATCACAATTGGCAACACCCAACAGAATCAATGGCACTCAAAGTCAGTGATCATCTACCCAAACCCACGACCTTCATGACCACCCATCCACCCAACAATACACACCCATAGGCAAAAAGAAAAGAAAAAAAGGGAACCCTGCCAATTTTAATCACCAAACAAGATCTGAGTTCCACCTTAGGATTATTCCCTCTGCTTCTTCCAATGGTCACCCAAATCGCCCAACTATGGAAAAAAAAATCCATGGCACTGGGTCACAATCGATGTTGCTGCCTCTCCACAATAAAATGAAATATGAAAACACCCAAAAGATGTTTTGGCTTTTGTTATTTGTACACTGCAACTTGAGTAAGCATTATTAAGTTTTGTTTTGTGAAAACACCTGGTGATTGTGAAACAAGATTTTTTTTTTTACTGGGACCCATTACCTTTTGTTTTTTAAAACAGGAAACTTGTTTTTAAATTTGGCAACCAAACAGCCTCTTAAGCTTCTTAGTTCTAATTTCTTTAAGTCCAAATTAGTCTTTTATCGGGTTTTATTAGGTCTTTTAGTTTGCTAGTCAAGTTAGAGGGGGGCTTCTTATGTAGTAGGACAAGAAAAAGTGATATATTTGCTTCAACGTGGTTCAAAAATTCATTAATTTAATTTAATTTTTTCTAAGTGCACTGTTTATATATGCGGATATGCAGAACTTGATTTCTATATTCTTTTTTTTTTTTTTTTTTTTTTTTTTTAACTCCAAGCCATGTTCCCTTTTTTCTGGTAAAAGTTTAGTAACGGTTCCTTAGGTGTGGTACGTTAGATTCTCCAATTAAATTCATGCATGGTTATATTGACCAATAAAACAAAAATCATTTTATCTTTTTCGAGTACAATTAATTTTAATGCAGTTATGTGTTTGAATTTAATAAGAGAACTTAATATATGACACCTAAGGTACTGTACCTAAGTATTTTTACCCATTTTTTTTATACACTTTGGAACCCTAAAACCCCCAAGTTTTCTGACTTTAAATCCCAAACACAGTTGCTTTCCAGACACTTCTCATCCCGTTTCCCTTTAGAAAAACATATCCTTTTGCTTTCAAATTTGAAACCAAATAAATCCTCAACTATCCTATAAATCCTACGACTTTTCTCTCACTATATATACTAAAGAGTTTCCTATCCTGAAGCCCACCACAAGTTCACCTAGACGGATTACCCTAATTTCCCCCAGTCATCTTTTGGGAGCAACACAATAGATGGAATTAATTATGATGGTTTCTTTTTATAGTTAACTATAACTTGTGCACCTATACTGGAATGAACTTGTGACTTGACTGTCCTTTTTACTTAAAAGAGGAGGAGATGTCATTTAGAATTAATTATGATGGTTTCTTTTTATAGTTAACTCTAACTTGTGCACCTATACTGATCAGTGGTGGCTTTAGGACTTTTTTTTCTAAGGGGTCATTAAGAAAATTAAATTAAACAAATTTAATAAAAAAAAAGAACTTGAATATATTGAGTTATCGAAATAAAAAAACACACACACACAAATACATGAAGCTTTACAATTTCTTTTTATGAGTTTTTATATTTTGAAATCGTCTTATAATAATTTATTATTAGTTGTTATTATCTATAGTCAATGTAAGTATGACCATTTTATTTTGTTAAGTTTGTATAATATATATTTTTTTACACACTTGTGGTTATATATTTATCATTGTTTTTATAAAAAATATTTTAAACTAAATGACAAAACTCAACCCCACTTGCATTGGATAATTATTAACCCACACAATCACACTCATCAATACATAAATAATACACTAAATTGTTGTTTGATTGTGGAATAAGCTGATATGTGATTAGGGCTTGCAAGATTTAGAATAGAGTGCACACAAATATTTTTAAGAGTAAATTAAATTAGTAAAGCAATATTTTATATATATAAATATATTTTTTTTCAAGTTAGGGGTTCATTTGAACCCCTTGAAGTGAATGTGCAGCCGCCGCTGTACTGGATTGAACTTGTGACTTGACTGTCCTTTTTACTTAAAAGAGGAGGAGATGTCATTTGTGGCCGAAGTAATTATGATTAATAGTGATTGGCTAAGCTTTAGGGTCCATTTGGTTGGGAGGATGGAAAATGGGGAGAGAATGGAAAAGTAGTTGGATAGAAAAGATTTAGTTTTTCCTCTGTGTTTGGTTGAGGGAGTGGAAAAGTGGAGAGATGAAAAACTTTTTTGTTTAGTTGAGTAGAAAAGTGGGAGAATAAAAAATGTAATTTGTATAAATTTACTCTCATGCCCCTAGTGCATAAAAACAATTTTTTTAGTTACTACAAACTAACACAACTAAAAAAGTTGTGTTTGATATGAAAGAAAGAAAGAAAAAGAGCTAACCAACATGTGCGCTATACCTAGGAAAAGTCAAAAAAAGAACAAAGGTAAAAAGGAAAGAAAGAGGCAGTAGCAGCAGTAAAATTTCCCCAAAAAAAAAAGCAGCAGCAACATTAATAGGGAGGGCAGATGGGTACTTTCACATCAAACCCACTCCCTCCCACTTTTCTCTCTAGTTTTCTCCCTAAATTGGGGAGATAACTTTTTCCTCTTAAATGGTGGGCCCATGGAGAAAACTACCCCCCCCCCTCCCCCTGCAAAAAAAAAAAAAAAAAAAAACCAAACACCCTCCTCTCCTCTCCCCTTTTTTTCTCCTCCTCTATCATTTTACCCCCAACCAAATAGACCCTTAGGGCATCTCATAGAGTGGAATTGCACTCACTTTATTTTCCTTCCTTTTGGGTTCAAGAGTTAGTTGGCTTTTTGTAAGGGTGAAATTTCGTGATGTTTTTAATTAGGATTTTACTAACATATGCCCTTAGGACATATGTGTACACCATTTTTGGAAATGTTTTATGGGAAAATGAAAATGTGACTTGACCTTTTGGACAGTTTTTTCAATTTCCCATAAAGAGTTTTCTAAAATGGATGATTAATGTATGGTATACATTAACCAGACCCCTGTAATTATAATCCAAGTGTTTTATTTGATAAGTTATACTCACACTTGATGGGTTTTGAACCCCACAACTTCATCATTCACCTAGGACTTATATAGGGAGGAGGTGCCAATTGTGTTAGAGCTCATTGGTATTATAATCCTAGGTTATATTATGGTCTTTTATACAAAACTCAGGCACACTGTTTGAAAACTGATGCATACAACTTTAATAATGTGGAGAAGATTTTCATGTGAGTCCCGAACTAGGCTCTTTTTCTAATATGAAAAGACAAACTGATCCAACACAAGGAAAGTTGGAAATGTCTAAGAATGAAAAGCTGAAAGTTTCTCTATGGTTGTTGGATTTATGGGAGTATATTTGTTTTTGTTTTTAGTATTTTTTCACTTTTTCTCAAGTGCAAACTTTATGCCCTATTTGAATGTATTATTGGCCTCTTCAAACTTATTACGCTGAAATATAGTCAACAGTTGGTTTGGTATGTTAAATATTCTGAAGAAACTAAATGCTCCTGACCTACTATTCTACTCTGTCCAAATAACTTATGAGGTTGACCATTCTCCTATCCCTTGCTACTCTCTCTCTCTTAAGTCACAATGGTTGATCTTATGCCATGTTTCCAAGCAAAAGATCTCATCTGTAGAGAGCAATGCTGCTTGGGAAACATTTTCCACAGTCTCTTACAGGCTTGCTCAAATAATTTCATTATCTGGTCAATCCTCTTCCTCTCCCTCTCCCTCTCTAGTTTTTTCATTGTTTATGAAAAGATGGGGAAATTAGGAAGGTTCAATGTTTGCTGTAATATATTTATAACTACAAAATAAAGAGAACGTTAGTGAATGGTTTAGCATGTGTATAGAGAAAAAAATCTAGGAAGTTAATCCGTGTGTAATGCCAGCTTACTTAGCTGAGAGTTGAGTACATGTCTTGATATAGGATTCTTCTTTAATGCCTTATCATTATTAGTTCAACTCACCCCTGTTTACCAGAAAACTAAAACAATAAAAGACCTTTTTTTTTTGTTATGTATTACCTTTACAGCGTACAATTATTTATATGAGCTAGTTTAAGGTTCCAAAAACAAAATAGTCGTAGGTTCCGAGTCAAATTAGGCTCGAGGTCATAAGCAGCTTGAATATGTTTATTTATTTACTAAATAAACAAGCTCAAGCTGGAAATTAAGTTTTGTTTAATAAATGAGCCAGCTTGAGCAAAGGCAAAGTTCAGCTCGTTTGGTCTTGCAAACAAAGTTTGCGAACTAATTCATGAATAAAAAGCTAATGAATATAAGTGTAAACAAAAAAGCTACAAGAGCCTTGACTCAATGGTGATGCTTGCTCTCCTTTATGAGGAGGCCAAGGTTCAAATCCATTCTCCCCTATTGTTGTAATTATCGAATTATAAAAAAGAAATTGTAAACAAGCCTGATATTGGGAATTACGTGTCTGCCCGGACACTCGCATGTACACACACAAGCACATAGGTCTATTTTCATGCCATTTTGAACTCTAGTTACATTGAACATGGTATTGTTAGCTTGAATGTTGTGAAAATGAGGCCCAAGATTGGTATACTTGTGTTGATAATTGGGTTTTAAATTGCAGGAGTTAGTGATTTAATATTTGTCACATGGAGGACGACATGAACAAACAACGAGAAGACTAGGGGAATAGGAATGAAGACATTCATTATTCTATAAAGGTTTTGTTTTTGTGTGATTTGAAGAAGAGAAGAAAGAGGAGGGGATGGGGGTGGGGGTGCATTATTGACAACTGCTGCAAGTTTCTTTATGGATAGACATGAGTTGCTGCTATCCGATAAATTTTGGAATCGACAGCAGATTGGAAGAACTAAAGAGAAATGTTGGTGTATTATAGCTGGTATTTTTTTGTTATTTATTATTTTCTTTTATCTTGTAAAACTGAAGGTTTTAATATATTAATCTTGGATTGGAAGAGACACGGTGTCGCTCATTTTTTCATTTATTTACATCTTTACAGACAGTATTTCTTTTTTTAATTAATTTATATTTGTAAATACGAATTTCACTGACATGGATTTATACTGGTCATGAATCATAACCATTTTAATACTAATAAGATTTCTCTAAAATAATAATAATAATAATAATAATAAGATGGTTGGAAAGGGAAAATATGTTCATAAAAAGTAAATGATAAGAAGGAAAGGGGAAAAAACTATAATAAAAATTTTGACTTAGAAAGAATATACTATATAGGCATGCGTAGTGCATGTCAAATGATGACTGTTTGTGAGAAATGGTGGACAGTCGCCCAAACAATGCTCCAACTTTGTTTATTTATTTTAAATTTTTGGGGGTAGGAAAAAAACAGCTGACACTGGATCTTTTTAAGTGGGAACACAAATATCTTTTTGTCAATATATTCAAATATCTTTTTTTTTTTTTTTTTTTTTTTTGAGGAGAGGAGGAGTTCTTTTGTCAATATAAATAATATCTTTTGTCAATCCTTCAATTGTATCTCAAAAATATCTCCCATTCCATCATCTCATGTTCTTAAATCAGAAATCTCTATATTATTATTTTATTATTATATTCTTCGAGGAAGAGGAAGAGGAGTAAAAAAAAAAAAAAAATGTCTACGGCATGCCTTCCTCTGTTCGCTCTCAGTACTCCTTCAATCGCAACAAAGAAATTAACCCAAAAAAAAATCAGTCCGTTCAATGCAACTGCTAGAAAGCTGTACGGAAATTCAATGACATGCAAAGCTGCTGCTGCTGCTTCCTCTTCAAGTTCAATCATGGACTTTGATCTCTATGATCTTCTTGGCGTAGATAGCTCTTCTCATCAGTCGCAGATAAAACTGGCGTATCGGACGCTGCAGAAGCGGTGCCACCCTGACATTGCTGGGCCAGCAGGACATGACATGGCTATCATACTCAATGAAGTTTACTCCATCCTCTCTGATCCTAACTTACGTTCAGCTTATGATAAGGTTTGTGTGGTAAATTATGTTCAGCTTTTATGATAAGGTTTGAACTTTTGTTTTTATCATTTTATCCAAACTAACAACAAATAATAATATCATTGATTATAATCTAGCATGAGATTATTAATTATAGCGATTCACTAAAATATGGCTCCTTTAGTTTGAAGACTTTTGTTTTGCTTTATTATTATTTTTATTTTTTATTTTTTTATTTGTTAATTCCAAATAAATTATTTTTAAAAATTACCATCCATAGTTTCTTTGTAATATATATCATTGAAAGGTTTACTTCATTAGCTTAATCTAGTTTTTTTATTATTTTTTTTAGAGTCAATTTAGTTTTGTTTAATATGACTATTTGTTATACTTGATTATATGCCAACAAGATCTGTCATTATGTGTAACCAACCATTTCGAAAGATTTTCAAGCCTATTAACATGGTGTTGATTTTGTTTTATTTGGTAAAAACGTGGGTTACTTTTAAGATGAAAGAGTTTCGGGATTTTTTTTTGCAAAATGACACCATTTTGCTAACAATTTCATTAGTTAGCAACGTTTCTAAATTATTTAGAAAACTAGCATCTCGACTCTTTTAGACTCGAGTTCATTGTAGCAACTCGACTTCTATGTGCTAGCAAAGCTGAACTCAAGTCTTAAAGGCTTGAGTTCCCTAAAGACATCAAATCCACGAAGAAGAAACAATAGAATCACAACAAAGAAGAAACAACAAAGACTCTGGGAAGATCAAACCCAAACAACCCACAAACCACGTAAATCAAACCCATGAACTATGAAGATCAAACCTACGAAAATAACAACGAAGAAGAAACAACAAAAGCTCTAGGAAGATCAAACCATGAAGATCAAACCCAAACAACAAAGATCAAACCCAAACAACAAAGATTGTTTCCGAACAATGAAGATCAAACCATGACGGCAAAGGCTCCAGTGGCAGCAGCGAAGGCTCCAGTAGCGGCGGCGAAGGCTTCATTTTCTTCTCTAATCTGTGGGTTTGGTGATGTTCCTTTGCTTTCTTCTCTGGTCTTTGGGTTTGTTGAAGTTTTGTATGTTCCTTCATTTTCTTCTTTGGTCTTTGGGTTTTCTTCGGTTTGTTGAAGTTAGGGAAACGTTGAACTTGAGTCCATAAAACTCGATTTGCTATAGTGAACTTGAGTTTAAGAGACTTGAGATGTTAGTTTCCTAAATAGTTTGAAAACATTGTTAACTAACGAAATTGTTAGAAAAATGGTTATTTTGAAAAAAATCCCATATTTTCAAGTCAATTTAATTTACCGTAACTTTTGAGATGAAAGGTAGTTCACCATGGGTTAATACTTTTAACTTTCTTTTACGATTTATTCAATCTGTAAAAACTCTATAATCAAATATGGTGTCTAGAAATTTGGTTCTTAATAAAATATTACACAAACACGTGGACAATGGAATTAAAAATATGAAAAAGATACCCAAACATAGAATATTAAAGAAAAAAAAATGAAAAACAAAAATTACTATGAACGAAAAAATCATGTAAAAGATGCCTTGAGGCTTGAGGGCGAACGGTTTGTGAAAAAAATTAATAGAAACGGCAAAGAAAGGGAGAGAGGAGAGTAAAACAAAAAGAAGGTTGGCTATAATAAAGTCATGTAATTTGTTCTATGAGGATTGTAATTGTTAGGGTCATATTTTTTATGTAATTGACTAATCTTTTGACAAAACGCAATTTACTTGTAATTGGGTAGATCTAAGTTGGATTTAATGTATCAAGTAGTATGTTGTTCAAACATTTCAAGTGGTATTATTAAAGACATGAAGGTTGATCCAAAAAACAAGTGAAGAAAAGCTGTTTCATTAAATCTCAACACTAACTCGACAGATGCTGCTATCGAAGATTAATGGAAAAGCTCGACACAAGCTTGATTTACTGAGATCTACGATTTTAGAAATATCAAATCTGAATTTGGCCCATGATGACTTGAATGATTAGAGTTTCTCTTCTTACAACCCTAGTTATATATAAGGCTTATAAAGTATACATGGAAACAGAGACCTAGAACATATACACTCTATGAGAAGCTATTACATTTGTGCGCCTTAGGGTTTTGTAACCAAGTGCTTCATGATATTCATCGTTTATAAAGTGAAGAACTTTGCAGCCAACAACAATGAATCAAGTTGCTGGAGTTAGTCATGTATTGAGATTTGTGTAAACGAGTTAGTCACAGATTGGAGATTTGTGCAATAAAGGAAATAATTTTGCTACAAGATCAAGTTCAATTGGGTAAGCGAAGGTTCAACTGTAAGTTGGTATATTGGGATAGGCTAGGGTAGTGGTAAGATTCCTCTTACTTGTAACCGCGTCCCACTAAAATCTGTAATTATTTTTTCAAATTAAACTTCCAAAGTAATTTCAGATAAAATAGGTACTAACCAAACTTCCGTGACATTTTTTAAAACCTTGAGGTTAGTTAATGTAATTTACCATATAATTTTCAAATTGATATGGTAGGTTATTGGTTCAAAAACATAGTACAAACTTTAAGTTTTGTTCGTTTCATTTTCGTCTCTATATTTTCAAAATTTTCTCAATTTTGTCCATCTTTTATTTTGTTTTCAAATTTCCCCCTTTTTCATCTCCATCAAACATGGTTGTTACGACACATAAAACAACATATTTATAATTTTGTTGAGTTTTAAAAATCTAAAAAAATAATGCCAAACAAATTACTTCCAAGTCATTGGATAGTGTGTCCATTTAAGCCAGTTAAATATTTTTATTGTAATTGAGTGATATGTAAGCATTTGTTAATTACAATAGTAATTTCAATGAATCAGATAATGACAAGGATAACAATAAAATGTGTAAAGACTGAATTCACACATTTAATTTTTTTTTGAGAATCAAAATAAATTTGACCTGAAAAGGTACATTAGTAATTTATGTGAGTTAGATGATGGCATGGCAAGAATAACAATAGGATGTATCCAAAAAATTAGTTTAAATTTAGACAATTAATTTTTGATGAAAACACCAATTCGGTCCCTCCAATTTAGGGTCATAGTCAATTTGGTCTCTATATTTTGGTAGCAGTCAATTTGGTTCTTATTATTTTCAACTTGCAGTCAATTTGATCCCTTCTGTTAGTTCACTAACGAAAAATGTTTATGTGGCTAATAGTATGCATAGTTGGCACACTTCATGCCTACATGGCTTATAAAATATTATTAAAAAAATAACATGTAAGTGATTGAATTGAAAAAAAAATCAAAAATGAATTTTTTTTTTCTAAATTAAAAAGATAGAAAAACAAAACTGAAGGATCATTTTCAGATTTTCTTGTACTTTCTTGTCAACCAAACACAGAACTCAAACCCAAATTTGAACAAACAGAAAACCCAAAGGTCTTGTCTTCCTCCTTTCACCATATATTTCTCTTTCTTTATCTCACTAATCTCTCTTCCTCACTTGCAAACCCAAAGCTCTCACTCTATAATCCATAATTGAACCCTCTAATGCTTCAGCACAAATCGGCCTCCATAGCCAAAGTCCTTACTCACTCTCTTCCCTTCTTTGTTTCTCACCCTCTCAATCTCTATCTCTACATGGTCTGGAGCTCACCAAGCAAGTCAAAGATTTGAACCCAATAGCGGTGGGATGTCTGTTTTAGAATATATAGCTATTACAAAGGGTTTGAGAGAGTTACGTTGGAGGGAAGCCATCTGTGCTTATGCCTAACAAAGAAGAAGACAAACTTTCTTTCCCTAGGTAAAGACGAACCTAGTTGGTGTTGGAATAATACATGTTTGTATTGCATACAAGACATACGCAGTGGAAAAATGACAAATTTACTTCATTCGCAATTGATAACATGTACTATGTAAATTTCAAAATATAAGAACAAAAGAGTGTACCTTGAAGCGGTGAAATTCAAAACCAAAGATTAGAAGTACTTGAGAACACTTTAATCTTCACTCCGATTCCACTTGTGCCTAACCAAGAAGTGTGGTCTCTCAATCAGTTTATATGTGTGTGCTTAAGGGAGAATCAGAGAGTGTCCTACACTTATATACAAACCATTTCATTCAATCACAAAATTCTGTATGTTTCTCTCCTTATAACTGATTATCTAATTGGGCTAGTCTTTTGAGCCATTCCAATTTGGGTTTTAGTATATGGCTTGGAGTGGGACCAAAAAGGGAATAAATAAGACACTAGCTCCAATGAGCCTTAGGCTTTTCTGTCAACTCTTGACAAATTCAAAGTTACTATTAATTATATTTAATACCACTATATAAATATAATTACACTCTAGGCCTTATTAATAAATTATATCTCAAGACTTTATTATACATGCAACCCCTTCATATAATATTCGTAGTAATACAAAGTCATGAATATAGACTGTCACTTTGAAGATTATTACATCTTAATCCTTGAGTACCCGGTTTAATCCTTTAAGTTATTCATCATATATTTATGAAATCCAATTTCATAAATATATACTTTAGTAACTCCTTACTAAATTAGTTAGGCCTAATATTCTGAATAACCAAACCCATTAAACTTATCTCAAGAGAATATTTTACATCTCTGTTAAGAGATTATGAATTCCATCTTGAGAATATATGTTCCATTAATGCTAAATGTGGCTGCTCAACATACTGATGTTTTGATCATGACTTTAGATTTCACTCTTGATATATCAAAGTAACCTACACTTCATAATCAGATCCATTATTCTCTCAGGATTAAGAGTTCATGTAGATATAAGTTGTGAGATTTATTATTAATTTGACAGTTGTTAAGAGAATAATAAATCTCATAGCGGTCTAGTTTAATATGTCTTAACTCTTAAAACATATCAACATATCAACTAGAAGTTTCTGCTTCCATGATCAAGACAAATCATCTTAGTGGATATATTATAGTCTTTACAGATGAAATGCCCAATTTCATCATTGACTACAAACTAAAATTCTGAGTTTACAAAGAAGTTGTGATTTATATCTTCTGTGACTAAATCACATACTATGCATCTCATGGGCTATATGATAATGTCCAAATATTCATATTACCATTATTTTAGATAATAATAAAACAACTTTATTCATCACAATATTAAGTCATATATAATGTCATACATAGCATCATACAATATGATTTAAGGTCACTAATCCTAACAATTGGATAGATATGGCTTTGTTCAAAATTGCTTTTGTTTTTGGTAAATTTGATTTGGTTGCTGGTTGATTTTTCGTGTCTGAGATTTATAAATTTAATTTGTTTTAGTGTTAAAGTTGATTGGTTGTGTATTTGTTTGAGCAAAACATACGAGAGTGATTGTTAATTGTTGAGTTTGTTCAGATCAAGTCTAAATCTCAGTTTGAGTTTTTTGTTTTTGTGTTTGGTTAGCAAGAAATTGTAAGAAAATTTGGGATTGATCTTTCATTTTTGTTTTTCTATCTTTTAAATACATAAATAATTTTTTGTTTTGTTTTTAATTTTAATGCTTGTGTGGAATTTTTTAATGTTTATTAAAAAATATTAACAATATTTTATAAGCCACGTAGGTGTGAAGTGTACCAACTATGCACACTGTTAGCCATATAAGCATTTTCCATTAGTGAGTTGACGATAAAAACCAAATTGACTATAAGTTAAAAATAATAGGGAACAAATTGACTGTTATCAAAATGTAAGGACTAAATTGACTGTGACCTCAGAATGTAGGGACCAAAATAGAGTTTTTGCCTTAATTTTTCTAGAATCAAAATGAAATTATCCTTAAATGGTGAGAACCAAAATCCAAAATATGCTTTTGTTATATATTTAGTTTGGTTACACATGAGCTTCGCTTAAAAAAAAAAAAAAAAAAAAAATCTAATGCATCTATAAAATCAATTTTACCTTTGACCCAAAAGTTTGGTGGTCAAGGCGTTTGTCTTTTTTATTTTTGGCTCATAAATTTGTCATTGCTTCAAAATATTCAAGGATCTTGACAAACCATAGAGCTCGTCTACTTTTTGTATCAATGTTAATAAAAAATAAAAATAGTTTAAAATTGAATTAGTTCTATTATAGGTTAAGTTTGTCAAGACTTAAGGTTTTTTTTTTTTTTTTAGAAACAAACACACACATACAAGGGAGAGGGAAATGAGGATTTAATACAAAGGTACACCATAACTCCATTCAAAAGACATGGTTTATCAAGACTTAAGTTAAAACCAAATTTGGTGGAAAATTTACACGAAAAAAAAAAATCAGTTTTAAATTTTTTTTGGGGTATGGATATGTATGTGAAAACACCAATTTTTATTCTTGGAATGGAAGATGCACTAGAAAGAATCAAATTTAAACCTATTTTTTATGAGAATATATAGTCAAATTTAAAACAATTATTGTGAACCATAACTTTTCCCAAACTATAAGGGTAAAAACTAGATACAATAAATTAGGTGCAATACATTAAGATTTGCAATTGAATTCAAACATTTGGCTATATTGGGAATGATGTAATATTTTCTAAGAATAATTAAATTTAAAATAACTAAGTGTTATTTAATTGAGGACTGTAATATATTGTACATAAAGTACTGTATCTAATTTTTATATAAAGACTTTATATATATATATATATATATTTTATATATATATAACATACCAAGTACCCTCCTTTTGAAGTGTTGAAAATGAAAATAGCTTGGCAAAAGACTGATCAGAGTTGTTTTTGGAGAGAGAGAGAGAGAGAGAAATTGAACCTTGTAATCTTCTCTATGTTCCAATTCTCCATCTATGAGAAACAACATTGACTTTTAGAAACGGCAAGTCGAAGTAATTTTGGAAGATACCAGGTTGAAGCACAAATGGTGGCTGGAGTCCTAGACATTTCCCTATTTCTGTTCAAAACATAGACCAAAAGCACCAAAAGTTCAAATGTAACAATCTTGGAAACTATAAACAGTGTGTAATTTCTCATTCATGTTGAAACTTTCAGTAACTCTTAAAGCATGTATATCTAGTCTAAATGTCTACAATAGTGTGAATGCTTAGGTAATTATATGATTAAGAATTCCTTTTGACTTTGAAAAGGAATGGTGCAGGAGCAAGCCAAAATTGCAGAACTTAGAGGTTACACAGGCAAACCTATATACTCAGCATGGTTTGGATCAGAAAACGAACAAAGAGCAGTATTTGTTGATGAAGTCAAGTGCGTAGGCTGCTTGAAATGTGCCTTATTTGCTGAAAAGACATTTGCTATTGAATCGGCTTATGGAAGAGCCAGGGTTGTTGCACAGTGGGCTGATTCTGAACACAAGATCCAAGAGGCCATAGGAGCATGTCCAGTTGATTGCATCTCGTGAGTATATATTTTACGCCAGCTACCTAGCTCATTTGCTCAAGTGTTATGATCTTTAACTTATACTTGAGCCTTGAGGAGTATCTATTTTCATTCATTATATTGATAATTAATGATATCATGGCTAAATAATAATCTCCACCAACTTAATTAATTAATAATGATTTTTAGAGTGAGATCAGAAGTAATTAATACATGATGAAGAAGTATATGTTGTAATTAATAGTGATTGATGAATATTAGTACATATTAAGATTATAGTTAGAAAAGAAAGGAATTCGAATATTTTTTTTTTTTTTTTTGACATAAGGAATTCGAATTTCTTTATTGTGTACTTCTATATTTTGAATAATATTAATATCTTAAAAAAAAAAATAATAATAATGGCTAATATATATAGGATTGTGGAGAGGTCAAACCTAGCAGCTCTAGAATTCTTAATGTCGAAGCAACCACGCGGCAATGTAAGAGTGGGCATGGGTAATGCAGCAGGAGCGCGAGTCTCAAATATCTTTGTAGATGTCAAAAAATTCCAGACCAGATTTGAGGATGCAATGGAAAAAGCTTCTGCACGACACCCCAAGGTTAGTTTCCTTTCCACGTACTAATTAATTATTAATGGGCAACGGCTACAGGCCATTTCTATCTCCCAGAATCTAACAAGGAAATTTATTTACAAACTAAAATTATGGCATATATATATGCTAGCTACTAGGTCCATATATAAATATAATTTTACTATTCAATCAATTAATATGCTTTTCTGTGTGTCCTTCAGGAAACAGACCTCCAAAGAGAAGCTAGAATGTCAGCAATTCAAGCAATTAGATCAATCTCAAATTGGTTATACTGGCAATCACCTATTGCAGGAGGAGGAGGAGGAGGATCCACACCTGTGTCGTCACAAAATAATCTGACATACGTTTCACATAATAAATCTAGTGAGCCAAGCATGGACAAGCTTCGAGAAGCAGTAGCTGCCAGAAAGCGAGCAGGAGGAACGATTTGTCGAATCTCATCGAACTATTTATATCACGAGGATTATTGGATTCCATCAATCCATGCTCTTCCAGCTTCAACTCAAGTCGTCAGCTATAATGCCCCAACTACCCAAAAATCCTCTTCACCTACTAAAGAATACAAGGATAAAAACTATGGAGTAAATGATGACAATCAGAAGAAACCCGTAATATGGGGAGTACTTCCAATGATAACAGCAACAATTGCTTCAGTTATAGTTTGGTTACAAGTTGGAGAAGGGACTGTTGGTGGATTAAAACAACATATAGGTGGCTCTTTGGCTTTGGACATCGTTAACAGCTCTTGGTCACAGGTTATGTTAGCAGGGATTACTTGGTACATCATTGGGATTGTAATAATTGAACTTGTGGAAGTCATTCAAAGTAGACGAAGGTTATAGGGAAAGAACTCAAACGATTTAGAAGGTAAACGTAAATCCATTTGTATACAAAAGAACTTAATTAAACTATATGATATCTACGTACTGAAAATTATTTGGAGATCAGTTCTCACATAGTATTCAACAAGCCATGACACTAATTCAATCAATGTTCCATCTAAACAATCCTCTCATTTTTTTTTTTGATGAGAAAAGGAACAACCTATGCTAGTCAATAATAGAAACAAAGGAAAGATTTGCATTTGCTATACACCAGTATGTATTTTTGTCTCTCAATTAATTTCTAGGCAGTCAATATTCATGAATCTTTTAGAAAAATGATATAAAATTCTAAATGAAGTTGATAAAATTTCCACCATTGTGGGTGAGGGTGGTTGAATAAAAGGTAAAGTAAAATTACTCCCCTAGTTAATTATCTTTTTTATTTTATTTTATTTTATTTTTATTGTGTGTGTAAAATTTTTCACTTCTTACAAAATTGATAGAGGTCATGATTCTTTGTGAAAATTTAGTTTTCACAAATATAAAAAATGTATAGTATTGTATCATTTAAAGTTAAATATCATCGAATATTTGGTGAAATAAGATCTTAAATACGTAATACCATGCATGTATACATTTAATTTGTTAAAGTTTTTTATTATATTATATTTTTTAAATTTTATGAAAACGATAGCAGTTTTAAAGATTAAATTTTATCAGAATGAGAATAAAAAAAAAAAAAAAAAATTATGAGAATGTAAGGATGGTAAAAGAAAAAGAAATGGAGGACAGTCTGCCACCCATATTCCAACAGAATCTCTCAAGAGAGCCTCTTTGGCTAGTACATGAGAAGCATGGTTAGAGCATTTGCAGTAGTGTAGCTATATTGCTATATTTTAGCTCCTCAAACACCAAAATGATGCTCCAACAGTGGAGCTAAATCTATTTTTTTTTAGCTCCATTGCTATAGTGCACATCTATCCATAGATGTGCACTGTAGCTTAGAGCTAAAAGAAAAAAAAAAAATTTATTCCTTGCCCCCTATTAAAATATTACCTCTCTCTCAACTCTGATCATCTCTCAACTCTCACCTCTCTCTCTCTCTCTCTCTCTCTCTCTCAACTCTCTCAACTCTCTCTCAACTTCCTTTCATCGCTGCCAGCCCACCCTCACGCTGTCGACCCACGCCACTGGCTCTCGTTGCAGACTCCGCCGTCGATCCACGCCACCAACCCATCTCGCCCTTACTTGGTTGTTGTTGTTGTGTTTTGTTTCTATTTTTTGTTTTTTTTGTTTTGTTTTGTTTTTTTTTTTTTCCTGCTGTGGGCTGTGGTGTGGTGGTGGTTGTGGTTGTGTGGGTAGATTGGCGTCGGTGAGTGGCTGGGTTAGTCGGCATCAGTGGGCTGTGGCTGGGTTTGTAGGCATTAGTGGGTGGCTCGGGTGGGTTTCGTGGTGGTGGGTGTGGGTGTTGCCGTTGATCAGCCTCAGACCCACGTTGCCGATTGGAGTGCTTGCTCGTGGATATTGGGTACCTGACTGGCAAAACCCATGGAGCTCGCCGACCCACCCCTTCTACTGACCCAGCTTGCCGACGTTGTGCTTGTTTGTGATTGGTGATTTTTTATTTTGTTTGTGATTGGTGATTTTGTTTGGTCTGGGTTGAGGAAAAAGATTAAAGATTTGGGTTTTTTTTTTTGCCTTCTGTGGACTAGTGGTGGTGGTGGTGTTGGTGGTAGTGGTGGTGGTGTTGGTGGTGGTTGTGGGTGTGGGTGTGGGTGTGGCTGATGGTATAGGTGATTGTGGTTGGTTATATTATTTTATTGTAGTGGTTATATTATTTTATTATGATTTTTATATTATTTTATTGTGTTGAAAGCTAAAATAGATCCACTGCTGCAGTATGTGTATAGGTAAAATAGATAAAGTAATTCCATTGCTGTGGATGCTCTTACTAACACTATTGGTGAAATTGAAAATGACCATTCTAAATCTTGTAGTTGTAATGTTCCAAAAATAGCTAAACTTGGTTTAGTTTGTTGAAGTACAGTAAATAATATATGCAGCACAATCGCCTTCAAAAGTGACATCTTGTAAGCCCAAGTCGATTGCAAAATGCAAGGCTTGTAGAGCCCCTTCTGCTGCTACAATGTTAATCTTGTAAATGTAAGAAGATGAGGGAGGGGGACTCCAAGTAGAGCTTTGCGCTGGTTGCCTCTCTGATTCTCTCTCCAAAATTGTATGATTGTTAATGGTAAGCCCTCTTCTTCTTTTCTATCCCATACTAGATCATTTCTAGAATTCCAAATCATAATCATCTAGGTTGCAACAAAGATTTTCTGGATTTCGTCTATTCTAAACAGCTAGCTAAGGCTCATCCCCACAAAATCATCAGCAAATTAAGCATTGGGACCAGAGACAGACCTATGTTGGGGCTGAGGGGGCCATGCCCCCCCCCCCCCACCCCAAAAAAAAAAAAAAAAAAACTAGAAAAAAAAAATTACCCAAAAAATATATATGTTGGCTCCCCTCTCCAAAATATTTACATATTATCTCACGAAAACCAAAAATAAATAAAAAATTTGCTCCAACCTTTTGTCTGTTGGATTTTGATCCAAGAATAAGTAGAAAATTTTATGGTTAAACAAAATAAATTGCCCCAAGAACAACATTAATAACCTTTAGACAAACAAAAATTAACTATAAAATAAATCACAAATCCAGTCTAAACAAAAACAAAACAATCAAAAATTCCCAACTTTACCCATTTAATTTCTCTCTCTCAGTCTTACTGCTCTCATTCTTCCTCCATTCCTCATTGCCTTTGACATTAGATCCACAAACTAGTCACCAGTCGCATATCACAGGCTCACTGTCTCAGGTTGGTATCCTCTGGTCTACTTTTCACACTTGTACACGAGTTGAATTGGTTAAGGTATTGATGGGAATGACAAGGTTACATCCCATAGACGAAGCTAACACTCATGACGAAGATAACACTCATGACGAAGTCGTCCTGAGTGACGAAGAAACCAGTCATCCCCGACGAAGGTAGGGGAGTCATTCAATGTAGTCGATCAATGACCTGGGCAGTTACAAAATCAGCCAGGCAGACCGTTGGGAACCTATTAAAAGCCCCATTATTGGGCAAGAGGCGTTACTAGGAAGGGCATTAACAGCCACAACGGCTAGCACCCAAAGCCACATATATAAATCCCTCATATTGTCAACAGAAGGTACAGATATTCACACTTTGAGAAAGCACTCTGGTTTTATCTTGTTCTTCCATTTTCATTTCATAAGGTGCTTTTTTATTCTAACTTTGGCATTGGAGGCGTTGTGGCACACACCACACCGGTGACCCTTATAGAGGATACATTCGCGCCGACAAGGAGTTCCATCTACCCACTTTGACTGATGAACTCACGCTTCATCAGTTCGGCGTCGTCTGTGGGAAATGACATTTTCAGATTCATATTTGAAAACATACTTTCCGTCAACCCTCTACATTAAGATGGAACCCGATCTAGATTCAGCAACCTTGGCCCAGCAAGTTCAAGCCCTTGCAGCCACCATTGAAGAACTCACCAAGCAAAACCAGGAAATGAAGCTACGACTCCAGCAGGTTCAACAGGCTCAACAGGAAGAGAACTGATCCAAGGGTAACTTGGAAGGAGAAGGGGATAGCCACAGGAGGGGTACCCTTCAGAGGCCAACTACTCCGGACGAGTAGAATTCAGATCTCCTTCAAGAAATGAGGAAGGAGATGGACGAACTGAGGAGCGCCATCAAGGAGAAGACGGACCGAAGCGTAGACAGAATGGTAAAGGCTACGGATTCGCCTTTCACCATGGCAGTACTTGAATGCCCTGTACCGTCAAAGTTTTGCTTACCTCAACTTGAGTCATTTGACGAACTCAGAGACCCTCAGGATCATCTTAATACCTTTAAGACGACACTAGGTCTTAAACAACCACCTGACGAGATATTGTGTCGTTCCTTTCCCACCACTCTCAAAGTTGCTGCAAAAGAATGTTTCACGAAGTTGCCGACCTCGTCCGTAGACAACTTCGAGCAATTGAGTAATGCCTTCTTGCGCCATTTCATAGGGGGGCAACGTCCAAAGAGGCCGGCAGACTACTTACTCACCATTAGACAGGGAGAGAAGGAAACTCTGAGGTCGTATGTCAAACGCTTTACCAGGGAGACTTTGGAGGTGGATGAAGCCGATGACAAGGTGCAGCTGACGACCTTCAAAGCGGGACTGAGGTCCAGAGATCTCGTGGCCTCCCTCACAAAGAATCCACCAAAGACGATGGCAGAAATGCTTCTGAAAGCACAGAAGTACATGAATGCTAAAGATACGTTAGTAGCCATAAAGGATGCAGAGAAGCTAGGAGACAAGGCAAAGAAAGAAGACGACCGTGGGGGCAGAAGAGAGAGCGACCTGACCATCAGAATAATGACGGGAATAGGAGGAAAGATGATAAAAGTCCTCGGACGGTAAGATTTACTCCTTTGGTTATGTCTGTTGACAAAATTTTCACACAGATCAAGGACGAGCATTATCTCAAATGGCCCATACCATTGCATTCATCCCCTAATGTCCGTGACAAGAACAAGTATTGCCGGTTCCACAAAGATCACGGCCACAACACGGAAGATTACAGAGACCTAAAGGATCAGATAGAGGAGTTGATACGGAAAGGGAAATTACAGAAATATGTGAAAAATGGAGAATATAGTAAATTCAGGGACGATAATAAAAGCCAGCATAAGTCCTTTTCTCGGGATGACGACCGTCCGTCCCAACCTCCGCACAAGGTGATCGGGGAGATAAAGACGATTACAGGAGGGCTATTTTCAGGAGGATCATTCAAATCACTCAAGAAGGCATACCAAAGGTAGGTAAATAGTGTCCACACCATACCTCCGTCTAAGCAACGACGAACATACCGGGACATGTCCTTCAATGAAGGAGACGCCATGGGAGTGAAGCAACCCCATAATGATCCCTTGGTCATAATGCTGAATATAGAAGGATTCAATACCAAAAGGATCCTCGTCGACAATGGCAGCTCTGCAGACACCATCTACCTCCCAGCCTTCCAGCAGTTGAAGCTAGATCCAAGGAGACTGCCCCCCCTTGACTCTCCACTCGTCAGCTTTAATGGAGACAGGGTATATCCCAAGGGCATAGTGACATTGACAGTGACGGTGGGGGCCTACCCGGTGCAGTTGACCCGTCAGCTAGACTTCTTAGTGGTGGACTGCCCCTCATCCTACAATGTCATCATTGGGAGGCCCACACTCAAAAAATGGAAAGCGGCCACGTCCATCTACTGTTTGAAGGTGAAATTCCCAACAGATAATGGGGTCGGTGAAGTAAAAGGAGATCAAGTCTTGGCAAGAGAATGCTATCAAGCTGTCCTGGCTGTGAAGGAGAACCACACGTGGATGATTGAAGAAAAGGAAGAAGATAGAATGGAGGCCCTGGAAACAGTGGAATTGGTTGAAGGAGAAGCGAATAAGACGACAAAAATAGGAACGACGTTAAGTCTGGAGATGAGAACAAGACTCATCCAATTCCTTAAAGAAAATCTAGATGTCTTCGCATGGAGCCACAAGGACATGCCGGGCATAGCTCCAGAAGTCATCCAACATAAGTTGAATGTGAACCCGAAATGGAAACCCGTCCGGCAAAGACGAAGAACCTTCGCCCCAGAACGAGATCAAGCAGTTACAGAGGAAGTTACCAAACTCTTGACGGCAGGGTTCATCCGGCAAGTGTACTATCCTGAATGGCTCGCAAACGTCGTCCTAGTAAAGAAAGCAAATGGAAAATGGAGGATGTGTGTAGACTTGATCGACTTGAACAAGGCGTGCCCAAAGGACAGCTTCCCTTTACAGAGAATAGATTAGCTCGTGGACTCTACAGCCGGGCACAAGTTACTGACATTTATGGACGCCTTCTCGGGATATAACCAGATAAGGATGGCTGAGGAAGACCAGGAGAAGACCGCTTTCATCACGAGTCAAGGACTCTACTGTTACAAGGTGCCTTTTGGATTGAAGAATGCTGGAGCTACGTATCAAAGGTTGGTGAACAAAATGTTCAGTCAACAGATTGGTAGGAACATGGAAGTATACATGGACGATATGCTCGTTAAGAGCAAGGAAGGGCTCACAAATCTGGACGACCTGAAGGAGACGTTTGTAACCCTCAAAAAACACCGGATGAGGTTGAATCCAAGTAAGTGTGTTTTTGGGGTAGCTTCGGGGAAATTCCTGGGATTCATGGTGTCCCAAAGAGGAATAGAAGCAAACCCAGAGAAAGTGCGAGCCATCATCAACATGACGTCACCCAGGACCGTCAAGGAAGTTCAAAAACTCACAGGAAGGATAGCAGCTTTAAACAGGTTCGTCTCCAGAGCTACAGACAAATGCTTGCCCTTTTTCAAGACCTTGAAGCATGCTTTCGCCTGGACCGACGAATGCAAAGCAGCGTTCCAGGAACTAAAGCGTTACCTGAGCAGTCCACCCCTCTTAAGCCCGTCCAAAGAAGGGGAAGACCTATACTTATACCTGGCAGTGTCAGTATCGGCAGTAAGTGCGCCCTGATTAGAGAAGAGGGCACGAAACAGCTCCCAGTTTACTATGTCAGCCAAGCCTTCCAAGGGGTTGAGTCTAGGTATCCAAGGATTGAAAAGATCGCGTTTGTGTTAATAGTAGCCTCGCGCAAGCTAAGACAATACTTTCAGGCAAACCCCATCCTCGTAATGACGGACCAACCGATCAAGAAATCAATGAACAAGCCTGAGGCAGCCGGAAGAATGGTCCAATGGGCGATTGAACTTAGTCAATTTGACATCGAGTACCATCCCAGAACGGAAATCAAGGCGCAAGCTCTGGTGGACTTCATCGCAGAGTTCACCCTTTCGGACGAAGATAGCCTTATCGACGGAGTTGATTGAGGGACGATACAAACTGATGGTTTGTCAGCCCAGAGGAGGGGGGAGTAGTGGTTGTCATAACCACCCCTGACGGAGAGGTGCTGAAATATGGGGTCCAACTAAAATTTTCGGCTACCAACAATGAAGCTGAGTACGAGGGGATACTGATGGGATTGAGGCTTGGAAGGCACTTGGAGCTAAGAATCTGTTAATCCAAAATGATTCGAAGCTAGTGATCGGGCAGATCAGAGGGGAGTACGAAGCGAAGGAAGAAAAGATGCAGAAGTACCTCAGGCTGACGAAACATCTAAGTCGGGAGTTCAATACAGTGGAGTTCGTGCAGATCCTAAGAAGTCAGAATATAGGGGCAGACGAAGTCTCGAAGCTAGCGTCATTAGAAAAAGGGGAGATTAGCATGGATTTGGCGATGGAGGCTCAGAAACATCCCAGCATTGAAGAGGTCCCAACATTTACCATCCAGAGCGCAAACAGCTGGATGACACCCATAATGTCCTTCCTCCAGGATGGACACCTCTCTCAGAACACAAAAGAAACTAAAAAGGTCAAGAAGAGGGCGGCCAGGTTCACGATCCTTAATGACGCCTTATACAAGAGAGGCTTCTCTATGCCTTACTTGAAGTGTGTCGACGAAGAAGAAGCTAGATACATACTGGAAGAAATCCATGAAGGAATTTGCGGCGACCACGCTGGCCCCAAATCCCTGGTGAACAAGGTAGTACGAATAGGATATTTCTAGCCAACTATGCAAGTGGACGCTGCTGAGATCGTCAAGAGGTGCGACAAGTGCCAGCCATACGGGAATGTGCAACGGCTTCCAGTAAAGAGATTTACAACTATAGCCTCCCCGTGGCTATTTGCATAGTGGGGGATCGACATCATCGGCCCACTATCCCAAGGTAAATGTCAGGTAAAGTTCCTACTTGTTGCTATTGATTACTTCACAAAATGGGTTGAAGCAGAGGCTCTAGCAGCGATCACCGAGGCAAGAATTCAGAGCTTTGTATGGAAGAATATAATTTGCAGGTTCGGGATTCCCTTGACGATCATATCAAATAATGGGAGGCAGTTCGACAGCCAAGGCTTCAGAGACTTCTGTTCGAACCTTGGAATCAAGAATCAGTTCTCGTCCCCGGGGCATCCCCAGGCAAATGGACAGACGGAAGTGACGAATCGAACGTTGCTCAAGATTATCAAAACCAAGCTGGACGATGCGAAGGGTGCCTGGCCAGAAGAATTACCTAATGTCCTGTGGGCTTATAGAACCACAGCAAGAACCCCAACAGGAGAGACCCCCTTCAGGCTTACCTATGGCACATAAGCAGTAATCCCAATCGAAGTGGGGGTAACAAGCGTCAGACGAGGGACGTTTAATGAAGGGTGCAATGACGATGAACTGCGACTCAACTTGGACTGTCTGGATGAAGTAAGAGACAACGCATCTAGCAAGATGACGAAGTACTAGCTGAAGATGGCCAAATACTACAATAAGAGGGTTAAACTCAGGCGACTGGACATAGGAGACCTCGTCCTGCGCAAGACCACCACAGCAACTAAAGACTCTACCCAAGGAAAGCTGGGTCCCAAATGGGAAGGGCCTTGCCGAGTCATTCACTACTCAAGACAAGGCTGTTACCACTTGGAAATCATGTATGGACAAAGACTCCTTCGACCATGGAACATTGAGCATTTAAAAAAGTACCACCAGTAGATGTAATAGACGGATATGTTCATTCTTGAAGTTAATAAAAGAATTATTCCTCTAATGTCTTTGTATAAGCAGGTCTAGTCAATCGTAAGGCATATAAAAGCTAAGTAACAAAATTCCGCCTTGACGGATGTAAGTTATTGACGATCCCTCCAATGGGTATAAGACATAAAAACTAAGTAACAAGATTCTGCCTTGATGGATGTAAGTTACTGGCGATCCCTTCAACGGGTATAAGACATAAAAACTAAGTAACAAGATTCCACCTTGACGGATGTAAGTTACTGACGATCCCTCCAACGGGTATAAGGCCTATAAAAGCTAAAGTGATAAAATTTCGCCAAAACGGATGTAAATCACTGACGAAGCCTGAGTGACAAGATTCCTTAAATGGATGTAGGTCACAAAAAATGGCTAAGTGATAAGATTCCGCTTTTACGGATGTAAGTCACTAACGAAGCCATAAACGCAACAAATGTCCCTTGAATGAGTATAAGTCAAGTAAGAAGACCCCGCCTCGACGGGAACAAGCCACTGACGTAGGCACAATCCTTTAGCAAGTGCAAGTGACAAGATCCCGCTTGATGGATTCAGGCTACTAACGAATCCACAAAAAAGAAGAGGAGAAAAAGAAAAGGGACAAGAACCTTGCAACAAATCAAAACAACACTCAGGCTATATCCAAGCCCATCTAAATGATCGTGAGTAAGTAACAGATCGCAGCAAAAAAATCCATGTTCAAGTGCAAAATATGGACGAATGTAAAATAGCTCAAACATCTGATAAACAAGTAAGTATGCTCAATTAAAAACCCATAAACGCTGGGCCACAAGCATTGTCTTCAAAATGAGATAACAAATAATTGTTCTGGAATTAGATTTACAAAAAAAAAAAAGGGCCCAAAACATGACGGGCATCCACAAAAAAAAAATTTTCTAAGTAACCAAGTCAGGCATTAGTAGCAGAATTGTCACCGGCTGGGGCGTCGGTAGCAGTCCCAGGGGCATCACCTTCTGGAGCGGAGGATTGAGCAGCTTCGTTCGTTGCCATCTCCTTATCAACCTCCTCCAGGTCTAGATTCTCCATGTCAACCCCAGTAGGATGTTTGACCAAATATCTCCTGAGAAGCTCGAAGCCTTTGAAGTACCAACTAAAAAGTACTGTGTTGTCCTCGTCAGTGGTCTGGAAGGCCTCAACTGATCTGGTAGCAATTGTTTTAAGCTTCTCCTTGGCAGAAAGGAGCTGCTCATCCTTCTCCAGAGTCAATTTGCTCTCAACTCTGAGGTCGTCATCTAAAGTCTTGACCTTTGCCTTTAAAGAGGTAGTCTCGTCCATAGAAACGATCAAATTCTTCTTCAGCTCAGAATTCTCCCTCTCCAAGGCCTCCATCCGAGATGTTAGGGACGCCACTTTGGCCTCCTGAGTGAAATACTCAGAGGTGATATAAAGGCTCTCCCTCAACACCTGGGAAGAAGTTCTTAAGTCATCTGTAAAAAAAAAAAAAAAAAAAGAGAAGGGAACACCATACCTGAACGAGTTTATGGACATGACGAGATGCAACCTCGTTAAGTGACATGTCAGAGAGGGCCCTCAAGTCTGCTGGAGTGACAACCTCATGAGCCCTGTCCACAGCCAGCCTTTCGTCGTCCCATATTGTGGACGATCGGGAATCAACCTTCTCCTTTTCCTTATCAGTCACACGGGGCCTTTTGGAGCCTGGAGTAGGAATCTCCTTGATCGACGTGGTTGGAGAAGCTGTCCTCGTCGTCTCAGTTGTAGAAACTATGGGAGTGACTAAGTAAGGGGGATTGACGGAGGGGCCCTTCCCGGTCACGCGCACTGCCTTCCTCCCTAGGTTTGACAGCAGCTCGTCCTTCTTGGACCTCATCTTCGCGTACATGTCCTTGTTGAACTTAGTCATCATTTTTGCAAGAGGAAAACACTTAGCAGAAAACCCAAAGTGTACATGAGAAGAGTCAACACTGATGATGACAGTACTTACTTTTTTTTCCTTCAATACCAATGTTACGAAGAACGTAAGGAGACGGGTCAGGTCCAAGGTTGTAGAAGGCAAGGGTTCGGGGATCAACCAGATCGTCCCAGCTCTCAATCGTCTCTGCGTATCCGATTGCGGTTTCGATGCACTCCTTATGCCTGCTCTTAAGCTTAGGTCGTCTCTTAACTATGCCAAATAGAAGATAAAGGAGTTAGTGATAATAAAGCATCGAAAGTGGCAAAACTGAAACGACGGGGAGAAATACTGACACACCTAAGGTCGGGGTTCCCCATCGACGAAGCAAACTCGGGATATCGCCCCAATCACTGCTGGATTGAGTCTCGAAATCATCCCTGGACACAAAGAAAAATCGCGACTTCCAATATCTGAAGGAAGAAGGTAAACCCTTGACAATCCTTGTTCTTCTCTCCCAAGGAACTAACTCATAATACCCACACTCCTTCGACTCTTTCAAACGGTACAGATAGGTGAGTTCACCTACCCTGATCATGTCTCCGTTGGAGGCCAACCATATTTGCATACAGTTGATCACAATCCCCCACAAGTTGGGCATGAGCTGCCCCGGAGCAATACCAAAATGGGCCAGGAGTTCCATCAGGAACGGGTGGACGGGGAGCCTAAGCTCGCAGGTGAAGGTCGGCTCGTAAAAACATACTTCACCCGGAAAAAAGTGATAGGCCCTATCCTCGTCCTTGGGTAGACGAACACGAACTCGCGCCGGAAACTGGAACCTATCCTTGAATCTACTCACAGTTTCGGCATCCAAACCACACACCTCCCTGAGGGCATAAAAAGCCCTAACCTTTCGAGGAGTAGAGACGGCTGTGTCCCCCTCCACCGGATCACCATTAGACGACAACCCAGTCTCGAGATCACTAGACCTAACCTCAGAGATCACCTCTCTCCCTCTCACTAAACCCTTGAACCAACTGAGCGATTGGCGAAGCAAAGGCAGCATATCGCCCAAAACAACACCCAGGCAATTACCCTCAAAAACAAAATTCTCTAAGTGTGGGAAAACACCCAAAGACCCTCCTAGGCGAGCAAAAAGAAAGGAAATTGAGGGGCAAGCTATCCTAACCTCAGAACTATTGACCATGGAAATACCAAAAAAAAAAAAGGGGGACAAAGGAGGACAACACAAGCTGAATCCCCAAGAAAATCAAAGACCAACAAAAGCAAAGGAAGAAAAGAAAAAGAGAATCAGAAGCTATACTACAGTAAGATAGAAAGAAAAGGTAAAAACATGTAAGGGAAAACATACCTCCACAAATGGCGAAGCACCAAGACGCAGCACACTGGTTTGGAGAAGATTGACAGAAGGAAGCTTTGAGAAAATCGCTTGGAACAGTGTTTGGAAGTTTTTGTTTTGTTTTCTGAAAAGCAAAAGAAACTAGAAGAGGAGAAGTTTCAAATCAAGGCTAAAAAACGATTGGAAAACCAGCGGGAAACCCAAGGGTCATGCCATTAACTCCATAGATCAGCGCGCGCCACGTGGCCACATTGCGTGTAGCGCCGCCACTACGCATTAAATTCGGAACAAAACCCCAAGAGTCACAGATAGATCAGGAAAACTTTTCATCTTCTATGGTTCTCATGACACTTCATAGACGACCACAGAACCTGGGGGGCAACTGATGGGAATGATGAGGTTACATCCCATAGACGAAGCTAACACTCATGACGAAGATAACACTCATGACGAAGTCGTCCTGAGTGACGAAGAAACTAGTCATCCCTGACGAAGGTAGGGGAGTCATTCAATGTAGTCGATTAATGACCTAGGCAGTTACAAAATCAGCCAGGCAGACCGTTGGGAACCTATTAAAAGCCCCATTATTGGGTAAGAGGCGTTACTAGGAAGGGCATTATCAGCCACAACGGCTAGCACCCAAAGCCACATATATAAAGCCCTCACATTGTCAACAGAAGGTACAAATATTCACACTTTGAGAAAGCACTCTAGTTTTATCTTGTTCTTCCATTTTCATTTCATAAGGTGCTTTTTTATTCTAACTTTGGCATCGGAGGCGTTGTGGCAGACACCACACCGGTGACCCTTATAGAGGATATATTCGCGCTGACAAGGAGTTCCATCTACCCACTTTGACTGACGAACTCACGCTTCATCAGGTATGGTCTTCTCTTCTCAGTTGGTTTCTCTTCATTGATTAGAGTTTATTTCGCCTCTCTCACTAGTGTAGTGGTGTCTTTTTTTTTATTTTTTTACGTTAGATTGCGGACACATGTCCACTCTTGGACACGGGTCCGAATCCTGCCATGGCCTGTGAAAATTTTCATTGGACATAAGCCTTTCTTTATCCTTTTTTCAGTTTTTATTTCTTCCTCAGCTTAAGTTACATGCTTTTTCCTCCCAAAAAAAAAAAAAAAAAAAAAAACCTTAATTTATTTACACGCACACTTCTTTTTATAAAATAATAGAAACTGAGCTTTTCAACTGCTTGTCCAACCATCTAATTTATGTGAGTAATATTAAAGTGTGGCCTAGACTGCATATGGACCGTGCACCCAACATAATAAACATTAATAATTGATAATCTGTTTTCTTTTCCAAGGTTAATAATTGACAATGTGTTTTTTTTTTCTTTAATGTTTGTTTGTTTGTTGATTAGTCCAATAAATTATCATTATTAATTTTATTGTGACTTTTGCGATTTGTTTGCCTTTTCTTTTTTGTTGTTGTCGGTATTCATAGATTATGAAAAAGTGAATTGCAACGTTTGATTTTTTTTCAAAAGAAAAAATATAATATAAATAATCTGCACGCCAATGTTTGATGTTCAAACATTGCCAAACTCTATTATTAATTTCCTAATTTTTGAAAATTCTTCAAAGAAAATTGAAAAATCACCACGGCACAAGTATCAATCTAACTTTGGTTTATATTCGGCCCCCCTCATATTCGAATCTTGATTTCGTCCCTGATTGAGAAAGTATGCATGCCAACCCCAGGAGCACTTGAATGTGCTGGGTGTAAGGCATCACAACATGCTGATCTCCAAAAATGTCCTGCCAAACTCCACTCCTGCTACTAGAGTTAGAAAGATTCACCCACGAGCCTTCATCCTCACCTTGTCATTTCTCGTCATGTGATGATATGCATGCACTTAATTTTGACAGAAAACACGTACCCTCTTGCATATGTTCCAAATCAGGCCATCCCTAGCCAGTGGCGGCGCCACGTTATGGTCAGGGTGTTCCCCCTGACCTGAAAAAAAAATTTTTATATATATAATAATTAATTTTTTTTATTTGTTCATCCTTAAAAAAAATTAGGAACACCCTAATAAAAATTAGGAACACTCTCCAATTAAAAAAAAAAAAAAAATTATTTGTTCTCCTTTCAAGGAAAAAAAAAAGCCCAAAACAAAAAATTGAACTAAAATCTACAAAAAAAAAAAATTGTAACAGATCAAACGGCAAGCCCACAGATTCTAAAATAAAAAAAAAATGAACGGCAAGCCCTACCAAGCCCACGGCAAGCCCAACAGTAGCAAACCCACGGATTCTAAAAAAAAAAAAAAAAAAAAAAAAAAACAACAACAACAACCAAACCCCAATAAAGGCTAAAGCAAACCCTAAGCTCCAGAATCTCCTTCACAGTCCACTAAGATCCTTCGCCATACTTATCAAAAAAAAAAAAAAAATCCTTCGCCATAGACCTAGGCTTCATCACCTTAGCAGCTTAGCGATCTCGATGACATCGTCGAGCGAGATGTTACCGTTGTGCTTGATGTTCTTCGTCTTCTTCCGGTTGCGCTCCGGCTCCTTCAGCGCCTTGATGACTAGTGCGGCGGCGGAGGGCACCATGGACACCTCACACCTTGGCCTGACGGTTCTGGATTGTTAGCTTGATCATTACGCGGAGATCGGCGATGGCATAAGCGAGATCGGCGATGGTATTTCAGTTCTCTTTCCTTTTCCGGTTTTCCCTAGCTCATCTCTCTCTCTCTCTCTCTCTCTCTCTCTCATACTCGATTCTCATAGTCTGAGTCACTGAGTGTCTGACTTGTGTGTTTAGAGTTTAGAGTTTAGACTTTCAACCTTCAATTTCTCCAACCTATCTTGTATGCTTGGACACAACTTTCCAGCATACTTCTGTATCCCTTCCCTTTTTGTGTAAAGCCTAGTCATAAGTCTAACCCTAATCCACTCCAACATTGCCAAGATAGGCTTGTCCCTAGACTTCAATATCATTGCATTAAAAGACTCACTCAAATTATTTACCAAACAATCTGTTAAGGCCCTAGGAGTGAAATGTGACCTTGTCCACTGTGCAGGTGCAATGTTTGCAAGATACTCATATGCCTTTTCATCCAAATCCCTTATGTACTGCATGCATCTCTCAAACTTCCTTACTATTGTGGCAGCAGCACACTTCCACAATGCATCCTTCAGCTCCAATCCCTTGTGATCAACTTTGAAATTGTTGTAGATGTGTTTCACACAGTATCTATGCTCCACGGTAGGGAATAGTGTCTCTATTGCAGGTATAAGCCCCTGTAAATAAGTAAACAAACAAACAAAACAAGTTAGTTCAGCAAACAAAGTCAACTATTCAAGTGTAAATGAACAAAACAAAACTTGCATACCTTTTGCCTATCAGAAATGAAGACCAATTGAAGCTCCTCTGGCCTCCCTATATCATCAGCAAAAATTTCCAAAAACCATATCCAAGACTCCCTGGTTTCTTGTTCCACAATAGCCATGGCTACTGGAAAAATGTTGTCATTTGCATCCTTGGCAGTGGCAGATAAGATTTGCCCACCAAATTTGTGCTTTATGTGTCAACCATCTAAACCTATAAATGGCCTGCATCCACCTAAAAATCCTACCTTCTGAGCATTGAACCTAACATACATCCTCTTAAATTTTGGCTGGGAAGTCTCCTCAGCCATTTCTGTCTGCAGTATAACCCTACTCCTCTTGTCTACAGTGGTTATCATTTGTGCATAGTCCCTAAGGACACCATATTGCAGTTGCTCATCTCCATTTATCAAATCCTTTGCCTTTCTCTTTGACCTATACACTTGGTTTACACTTAGGTCAACAAATAAATTTTGCCTCACATGGTTGTGTACACACTCACCTCCCAATTTGGATTTTTGCTAAAATCCTCAATGAACTTCTTAGCAACATAAGCTGATGTTGCTTGGCAGTTTTTGAAAGACTTGGGACAAGTACAGTCATCAGTCAAGGTCTTAATTTGAAATGTTAGCTCTCCACTTATTTGAGATGCATAACATCTCCACCCACACCCATTCTTGCAGTGAACTGATATCTTGGTCTTCTCATTAAGCTAGAATTTGATGTCAATAGGTTTTTTGATTGCATACTGTAAGGTTGAATTTATTCAACCATCTAATTGGCTTTATTCCGTGCCAAATTTGCTTGTAATTCAGCATTTAGTAACCCTGTATTTAGGTGGGTTTGTTGTAAGGGTAGTGAGTGAGATAGAGTGAAGATTGCTCAAGAGTGTGCAAGAAAACAGAGAGTCGCGGCTGGGACTCGCGGGTGGACTTGCGGCTGCAAGCCGCCAGAAGCTGCACACGTGCCAAGCATGCTGGAAGATGAACAGTCATGCTAGCTGGAGCACTACAGGACAAAACAGGACAACTGGCCATACGGTTAACTCGCGACTGGATCTCGCGACTTGGTCAAGCCGCGAGGTCAAGCCGCGAGCCACCCCTGTTTTGCCAAAACCTGACGTTTCACATTCCTCTCCACTCCAGTATAAATACCCCTTTAACCCATGATTGAAAGAGAGGTTCCAGAGAGAATTTTGAGAGAGAAACCCTAAAGAAAAATCAGATTGTTTCACCCACAATCTATACCTTAGAGTCTCTTCAAATTCCCTTACTCTCTTCCTCTCCATTGTCAAATCCTTGAGAGGCATTATACCAAACCTGGTTCTCATCATCATCATCTCTGTGAGACAGTCGTTTGGAGTTCTGGGAAGCAGTTAGGAAGGAGCCAATCTTCATTGGTTGATGCTACGGTCTAGTAGCGGAATCCGGGAAGCTAGAAAAGAAAAAGGTTCGGCGCAACCTCGTTGGAGCAAGAAGCTTAGAGGGCTTAGGTGCACTGGGTAGATTAGGCTTGGAGGGTCTATTGCTGTCCTTGTATCCCAACTGTATTTTCTAGTGGATTGATTACCGCTTGGAGGGCGGCGGAGAGGTTTTTCGCCGAGGACTTCGGTTTCCTCTTCGATAACACATCGCGTGTTGTCTTTGTGTTTGCATCTTCCTTCCTCTCTATCTTTGCTTTTATATTATCTGCTGTGGATTTTATTTTGTTATGGCTTAGATAGTTTATAACCAATTTCATATTATAGCATATGTTAAGTTTCCGCACACTAGTTGTTTGACATATTACTTGTATTGGTTAAGTTGGTTTTTGGGGGTTTATACGTTCAAAAGTGTTTTTGTACACGTTTTTGAACTTTCAATTGGTATCAGAGCGGGTACACTGCTGTTGGTTTCATTACCATTGTGTGATCATTGACTCCCTTTTGAGATGGATAGGTCTCAATCCCTAAATGCACCTCCATATTTTGATGGTAGTAATTATGCTTTTTGGAAGGTTCGTATGAGAGCTTTTCTATGCTCTATTGATGAATCCGTTTGGGATGCTGTTGAGATTGGTTGGACCAAACCTGAGGTAGCCAAATCCACATGGGATAAGGCAGCACTTGCTGCATCTAATGCTAACAGTAAAGCACTCAATGCTATTTTCTGTGGTGTGTCTCCAGATGAATTTCACAGGATTTCTCACATTACCATTGCCAAAGAAGCATGGGAGATTCTGGAAACCACTTATGAAGGCACGAAGAAAGTGAAAGACACCAAGTTACAAATGCTGACCACTCGGTTTGAGGAGCTTAAAATGAGTGAGGATGAGTCTTTTGACTCTTTCTATGGGAAACTAAATGAGGTGGTTGTCAGTAAGTTTAACTTGGGGGAGAAAACGGAGGACTCAAAGATTGTAAGGAAGATCCTTTGTTCATTGCCGGAAAGTTTTCGTGCTAAAGTGACAGCCATTGAAGAGAGCAAGGATCTTGACGACATCAAAGTACAGGAGCTGGTTGGTTCTCTGCAGACTTATGAGATGTCGCTGCCCAATCAACGGAAGAGTAAATCCCTTGCTCTAAAGACCATTAATGAGAAGGTGGAAGATCAAGACTCATCGGGAGAAGATGTGGTTGACAAAGATGTAGCCTACCTTGTCAAAAATTTCAGAAAAAGTTTTTGAAATTCAAAAATAATGGCAAATTTGATGATAAAAGAAAATTCCAAAATTCTGGAAGGGAGAAGAGGGATTTCAAAAAGAAAGATGGAAAAGAATCCCAATCCACACAAGGTGTCACTTGTTTTGAATGTAACGGGCATGGACACTTTAAGAAGGAATGTCCGAATTATTTGAAATCGAAAGGCAAAGTGTATGCCACGACCTTGAGTGACTCAGACTCGTCTGACTCAGAATCTGAAGAGAGCTGTGATGGAGAGGGGAACTATTCAGCTTTTATGACTATTGCTCATGTTGAGTCGTCGGATGAGTTGAATTTGCTTGTACGAGACCTTGGAGAACATAGTGATGATGAATCACTAGGAATTGTTGAAGAATCAGAAGCTGAAGAAGAAGAAAGCACAGCAAATCTTCAAGAGAATTATAACTCACTCTTGGAGAAGTCGGGTGAATACACAAGGGTGGCCAAGGCTGCTGTGAGAAAAATGAAGAAGGCTGAGGAGGACTACAAAAGTCTCCTAATTCGATATAGGGAGGCCAAATGTGAGATAGAAACACTGAATGGTGAGTTGTCCAAAGCTTACACTAAAGTGAGATTCCTTGAGAATGAGGTTGTGCAAGCAAGTGCTAAAATAGAGAGGGTCACCACCAAGAAGCTAGATGATGTTATATCTTCTCAAAAGAGTTTTTCAGACAAATCCGGACTGGGATATACCGGAGGAAGTAGTTCATCTGGAAATGTCACTAAAGAAGTGAAGTTTGTAAAGGCCAAAGATCCAGTTGTAGCTGACCTTACTGGTGTGAAGCTCGAGGTGGAGGAGAAGAAGAATGTGGTGGACCAACGGATGCTGAATCATCGTAATCAGTCTGTGGGCAGGTCTGAATCTCGTGCCAAGTCACGTCCACGACCACAAAGAGGTCCTAGAGGAACGTATGTGTGCCATTATTGCGGACTTCAAGGGCACACTCGACCAAATTGCCAAAAGCTGAGAGCAAAGAACAGTGCAACTCCTCAAAGGTCAGGAGGACCCAGAAATGATAGGAGAATTTGGGCAGGTGATCAATCTAGAGATCAAAATGCAGATCCCGGAATGATGAACGTGATGAAGATGATTGGTGCATTCACCAACTGCTTGGAAAGCTTCTCACGAAGGTTTGAAAGCCCTAACTCTCGTACCCAATCCTATAAGGAAATCACCCCAAACGCAAGTGACGTGTGGGTGAATAAGGGTACTCATGCATAAGCATTACAACATGTCCATGCATTAATACTTCCTATGCTTTGTGACTATGTTTGTTTGGGAAGCTTGCTGTTTTTGATGTTGGTTGTTTGCTTGTCTTCTTGTGAATATTTCTTAATTCTGTTTTATCAATCTTTTTGTTTCTTGTGTCAAAAATCCAAAAATCACATAAAAATTAGAAAATCAAAAAGCTTGATTGACTTTGTTGAGTTTTGTCTCAAAACTTGTTTTGCCTTGTACCTTTGTGCTAATGGCTTTGTGCATTTTCGAGCATTGCTTGTTTTCATGCACTCATATCACTGTGGGATAAATCTTGAAATCTATGTGATTGTTGTAAATAGATCTTCAAACTTGTCATGAATGATTAGTAAATGGTTATGTTGATCTTGAGACATGCATAGACTTGTGTCTATATATCTTCCCACTTTTTAATTTTTGTTTTGCTAAAAAGAGCTCACCAAATGTAAATCTCCAAATGAAAAGAGATATTGAGCTGCAAAAGCCTGTCGCACATTCTAGTATTTGACTAGGAAAAAGGGTAAGCGACCTTATATTAAAAGTGATTGTTCATTCAAAAAGGCCAAAGGCCTGTTCTTCAAAGAGAAATGTTATATATCCCTCTCACAATGAGAGATGATTGCCTCAAATAGATCAAAAAGATCAAATGTTATGACTGAAAGTGGAGTCAAATGAAAAGCTCCAAGTTATGTTATCAAGTTGTGTGGGAGGTCATATATACATATTTCTATAATTGAGATAGGTCACATGATCTAGTGCTAATTGTGTATGCCTTGGTTGAATTGATCATTGAAGCTTCACATTAGACAAAGGACTATCTCATTGTTGATATCCACACACAACACACAAGTTTATGTTCAATAAATGCCATATTCATTTGTGTGATTGTACTTGATGAAATATGTTTTCACATGCTCAATCTTTGTTAATTCAAGAACAAAAAGATTTTTGAGTGTTTTAGGTGTTTTTGGAAAGTATTTTGTTTGAAAAATCTGAAAATTTCAAAAGTTCAGTTTTGACCTGTTTTGGCGGCTCAGTCGCGGGTATGTCAAGTCGCGAGACTCAGTCGCATCTTCGTTGGTCATTTTTGGCGTCTTGTTCGCGAGTGGAAGGTCCAGTCGCGAGGTTCACTCAGAGATTTTCGCGGCTCAGCTCGCGACTCACTTGCGGGTAGACCTTCCAGTCGCGAAAAACACTTAGAAAAATTTTTCAAAATTTTGTTCTTGAGTGCTTTGGCGGCTTGATCTGGCGACTGTGTGGCGACTTAATCAAGTCGCGAAAATCGCGTGTTTTGCAGAAACAGGAGCAGTTTTTAAACTTTTTCAGTTTTTCCCTCGAACTTTTGTGACTGTTCATCTTCTCTCTAAACTTTCTCCACTGTTGCATTCTTGTAGCTCAAAATCGTCAAGTTATAGGTATGGGTTTTCAGTTTTACACTCTTTCCTACTTGATTTTGTGCTTTTACCCTTTGATTTCTCGCATATGATTGTGTTTTTGAAATGGGTTTTTGTTTCGGTTTCTGCTCCTTGTTCTTGCTTAGCTTGTGGATGCTGTTGCTATAGTTTATGTTGATGATTGTCATATCCTTATTACTCTTCATCTTGTGCTTAGCTGAGTGTTTCTTTTATTTTAATCTGAACTTTGAGCTGTTGAGTTGTTTCTATTGGTTCATTTTGAGGTTATGAGTTTTACTGTGCTAAATTTGCATGTTTTAGTGTGTGAATCTGTGGGAAGCTTCTGTTAGGCTCAATATACTGTTTGTGTGTCATATCATTTTTTCATTATCTGTCTCAATGTCATTTATCTGCCTTTAGGATAGTTTCACCATGTTGTTCATGTGTTTCCTATCCTAGGCTTGGTTTATCCATGTGTTTGAACTAAGTAGCTTGTTGTTTAAGTTTTTAAAGTTCATTTGTATGGTTGATATCTCTTTGTTAATTACATGGTACTGACTGGTTATGCACATATATTGCTCTATGTTGTTGTGGCCTTTTCTGATTGTTCATAGATGGCTCCCTCACCTCAGAAGAAGAAATCTACTGCAAAGAAGGCTGACAAAAGATTAAAGATGGATTCTAAACTGTTTAGGTCAGTTCACCACTTTGAGAGATACAAGGATAACTTCTTGAATGCAGGAATCATTCAAGAGAGATTTGTAGATTTGGAGGACTTAAGGCAAACATTTATTCCCAGCTGTTTTGAAGGAAGAGGATGGGAAAAGCTTCTGGGTGGTTTCCCTGTTGTGTGTGAACCCTTAATTAGGGAATTTTACTCAAATGCTGTGATAAAGGATAATGAATTAAGTTGCTGGGTGAGGGGTAAAGAATTTGTCTTGGATGCTCATGTCATAGATGATGCATTAGGGCTTGAAGGATTAGATGATGAAGAATTTATCAATTACAAGGATAGGAGTGTTTCTATTGAAACAATTCAACAAAGGATAGGTGGGCAGAGAGAAGGGAAATGTTTGAATACCACTGCCTTTCCAGTGGACATGAGGTGCCTTACAATAATTATGATGTTTAACCTCTATCCTATTAAGAAATTGACTACAATCAATTGTGCTAGAGCAGTCTTTCTGATGGATCTCAAAGAAAAGAACTTCATAGACATAAGTTCCCACATTTATGACACCATTGTGGATGAGACTAGAACAACCTCTAGGCCTAAATTGATCTTTCCCAGTTTGCTAATGAGGATTTTTAGGAGTAAGGGTGTTCCAATCCCTCAAGACATCAGTCCCATGTCTACACCCTTTGCAATCAACAAGCTTACCTGCAAAAGGATAAGTGTTAGGCTTCCAGGAGAAGAAGATGAAGGTGATGAAGGAGAGGCTGTCCCAATGGAGACTGAAGCAGAGGCAGCAGGGCTTGCATCAACCTCAACACCTAGGAGGAGTGGCAAAAGACACAGAGCTTCAACTTCTGCAGACACACCTCCAGATGCTTTCCAGATCATTCTGGAAAGGCTTGATGGGATCAAGGCAGTCCAAACTGAGCACTCTGACAGGATGAGAGCCATGCAAGACCAGATTGATGTCATGGCTGCTAAACTTGACAGCCTCACAACTCAGCACGACCAGTGACCCTTTGGCCATTCCTGTCAAAAAGGGGGAGAAGTTCATTGATGATTGAGAAGCAGAAAAGCAGCTCTTAAGGGGGAGTAATTAGTTGAGGGGGAGTAATGTGTTTATATATGTTTATGATTTGGGTATTTTAGTGTTTTTATGGTTTTGATACACTGTGTTTTGGTGTATAGCTGTTCCTAACTCTTTTCATATACTCTTGGTTTAAACTTTAATATATGTTTGATGATGTTATTCAGGATGTTTTTGGTTTGTACCCATGGGCTTTTGTAAGCTTTTAGGGTTAATGTTTTATGCATAGTTTGTAGGCTTTATGGTATGTACCTTGCTTAAGTGCAGCCTTTATGCTATGTTGAAATCAGTACTTTAATCTAAATGTTCTGCATTTTGGTTTATGTACTGTCACTCTTGTGCCCTTGTAGGATTGTTCCTAGATGCATATGCCTTGTGTGCTATGCATTGGTTGAGTGTTGAGCATACAAGTGTCGTGCCTTGTGCTTGTTAACTTGTATGTCCTTGTGTTCATTCCAAGTGTGAATGAGCACTGTGATCACTACCTTGTGGTGTTCACTTGGTTGATCAAGCCATGGTTTGTTTATTAACTCCATCTTTGCTTGATCACATATTGCCTGTTTCATATGCATTTATAATTTTCTGCTTATAATGATCATGGTGTATTGTTGTGTTTCAGGAGTATTATGTTCATATGATTCAAGTGCTTCACAGCTTCTAGAGTTAGGTGTGAGTGAGTTTTGTTCAACTGTTCCCAACTCACATGTTAAGTCTAGAGTCTGTTTTAGGGTTTTGTCACGGAATAGCCAAAGGGGGAGATTGTAAGGTTGAATTTATTCAACCATCTAATTGGCTTTATTCCGTGCCAAATTTTCTTGTAATTCAGCATTTAGTAACCCTGTATTTAGGTGGGTTTGTTGTAAGGGTAGTGAGTGAGATAGAGTGAAGATTGCTTAAGAGTGTGCAAGAAAACAGAGAGTCGCGGCTGGGACTCGCGGGTGGACTCGCGGCTGCAAGCCGCCAGAAGCTGCACACGTGCCAAGCATGCTGGAAGATGAACAGTCATGCTAGCTGGAGCACTACAGGACAAAACAGGACAACTGGCCATACGGTTAACTCGCGACTGGATCTCGCGACTTGGTCAAGCCGCGAGCCACCCCTGTTTTGCCAAAACCTGACGTTTCACATTCCTCTCCACTCCAGTATAAATACCCCTTTAACCCACGATTGAAAGAGAGGTTCCAGAGAGAATTTTGAGAGAGAAACCCTAAAGAAAAATCAGATTGTTTCACCCACAATCTATACCTTAGAGTCTCTTCAAATTCCCTTACTCTCTTCCTCTCCATTGTCAAATCCTTGAGAGGCATTATACCAAACCTGGTTCTCATCATCATCATCTCTGTGAGACAGTCGTTTGGAGTTCTGGGAAGCAGTTAGGAAGGAGCTAATCTTCATTGGTTGATGCTACGGTCTAGTAGCGGAATCCGGGAAGCTAGAAAAGAAAAAGGTTCGGCGCAACCTCGTTGGAGCAAGAAGCTTGGAGGGCTTAGGTGCACTGGGTAGATTAGGCTTGGTGGGTCTATTGCTGTCCTTGTATCCCAACTGTATTTTCTAGTGGATTGATTACCGCTTGGAGGGTGGCGGAGAGGTTTTTCGCCGAGGACTTCGGTTTCCTCTTCGATAACACATCGCGTGTTGTCTTTGTGTTTGCATCTTCCTTCCTCTCTATCTTTGCTTTTATATTATCTGCTGTGGATTTTATTTTGTTATGGCTTAGATAGTTTATAACCAATTTCATATTATAGCATATGTTAAGTTTCCGCACACTAGTTGTTTGACATATTGCTTGTATTGGTTAAGTTGGTTTTTGGGGGTTTATACGTTCAAAAGTGTTTTTGTACACGTTTTTGAACTTTCACATACTCCCTCAAAGCAGCTCTGAACACCTTTGCATTAGGGAACTTCATCTCCTTCTTCAGTACAACATTTCTCATGTCACTCTTAGCATTAAACTCTACTTGCTCAGGTACCTGCTCATCATCAGACCCATCCATGCTTACCAAGTCATCCTCAAGGGCTAGCTCAGCCCACTCAGGGTTTGTGTGGGGTGCATTGCTTGATTCTGGGGCTGTGTGGGGTGCATTGCTTGATTCTGGGTTTGTATTGGGAGCAGAACCTTGTGGAGCTGAGTTTTGAGCAGCAAATACATCATCACCAAAGCCATCCCCCTCTAGGCCTTCATTTAGCCAATCATCATCATCATCATCATCATCTCCTTCAACATTCTGTTCTTCATCTCTTGCATCAATGTCAACATCCTCAACATCTTCTTCATCATCACTCCCATCATTATTCTCATCATCATTCTCATCATCTTCATCATCATCACTATCCAATTCTATTTCAACCCTTGTTGCATCATCACTTACATCACTACCTGCATGACCACCTACACCATCTGCCACTCCCCCTGCATCAGGATACTCAACTGCCAATGGCTCCACATCTATGTCAGTATAGATTATGATTTTTTCAGCATACCATGCCTTATGAAGGTTAGTCATGTTTACGACATCTGTATCTGTTTCTATGTCTCTTAAATCATGCTGTAGATCACCATCAGGAATTAAATACTTATATCTACTGTGTTCCTTAGGAGCACCAACTAGATGGCATAAATCCCGAATTTCAAAGTAACTCAACTTGTTAGGGTCAATCTCTATCAGTAAACGTACAGACCCACCCACATATTGTATGGTTGGCTCATCCATAAAACATCCCCCAACATGAATTTCAAGGTCAAATGTGAAGTCAACCATCTGCAATTAAAATAAGTATTTTGTTTACACACTGACATGCAGAAAGTGACAAGAAGCCAAAAGAGACAACAAGCCAACAAATTGACAACAACACACGGACAAAGGACCACATAAAGCACATGCAAAACCAGATTCCCAACAAATTCATAGGGACCACACTACCCACAATTCACAAACAAGTGCAATCATTGACAAATAAACTTGATTCTTTCAGGTATATGCATTATAGAAACAACCATAGCAAAATGCATATCCTAAGCGATTCTACACAAAAATAGCAAAATGCACATTTAACATACAAAAAAAATTTTACTGTGCAAATGAACAGCAAAACCTAACTACGTGGGTGGGTCACCATAAAAAATTGACATCAAGAACCCAAATGCAGATGAAAAACAATCACACATACCTTGCCTAGGTTCGATGATGCAAAACAAGTGTTTTCTCCCTCTCCACACGCTCCAAACCACGAAGAACAAGCCTGATTGCACCTTGGGTCTCTCTCTCGAAAAGTGTTTGAGTTTTGGGGGTTTTGATTCGCGTTATGTTCTGTTTTGGGGTTAAAAGGTGTTTTTGTAACGGCAGAGACCGAGGTGGGTTACAGAGAGTGACGGAAACACATCTCAGGTGGGTTAAGTGATACTTTTCAAACCATGGGTAGGTAAAGTGATTTTCACCCAAACCACAGGTAGGTTATGTGTAATTATCCCTTTTCATTTTGTCCATGCCTAGTTTTGGCTAGGAATGAAGCTACAATGATTTTTTTTTATACTATTTTTTAATATTTATTTATGAATACCCTAGCCCTGTTCAGGCAAAAATGTTACCAAAACAATTTTTTTTTCTCTTTTTCAGTCTGTCCCTACACTGTTTGGCTAGGAATGAAGCTAGAATGATTTATTTATTTATTTATTTTTATTCTTTTACTTTTAAAAAAAAAATTATTTAGGAATGCCCCAGCCTAGTTCAGGTAGAAATGATACCAGAACGATTTTTTTTTTCTTTTTCGGTTTCTCCCTACCCGGTTCGGCTAGGAATGAAGGCAGTGTGGTTTTTTTTTTTTTTTTTTTTTGAATTTTTTACTATTTTATATTATTTTTTTAGTAATACTCTTGCCTAGTTTGGGCAAAAATGATACTTGAACGAAAATTTTTTACTTCTTTTTTTTAGTCTGTTTCGGCTCAGTTTGGCTTGGAATGAAGCCAGAATAATGTTTTTTTTTTAAAAAAAAAAATTTTTAACCTTTTTTTAAAATCTTTCTTATGAATGCTCCTACTTGGTTAGGGAAAAAAAGGTAACGGTACAAAAATTTTTTTTTTCTTCTCTTTTTTACAATTTTTTAAAAGTTTTTTTAGGAATGCTCCAGCCTGGTTTGGGCAGAAATGATACTGGAACGAATTGTTTTTTCCTTTTTGGTTTGTCCCGCCCAGTTTGCATTGAAATGAAGCCAAAATGATTTTTTTTTTTTTTTTTTTCATTTTAAAATTTTTTACATTTTTTATTTATTTATGAATGCTCCAGCCTGATTCAGGCAGAAATAATATCGGTATCGGTTCGGCTAGGAATGAAGCCAAAATGATATATATATATTTTTTCCTAATTTTTTACTACTTTTTAAATATTTTTTGGAATGATCCTGCTCGGTTCGGGCAAAAACGATACCAGAACAAAAAACAATTCACTTTTCTATCTATCCCTGCTTGGTTTGTCTAAGAATGAAGCCAGAATGATTTTTTTTTTTTTTTTTTTAAATTTTTAGGTATGCTCTAGCCTAGTTTGGGCAAAAATGATATTGGAATGAAAAATTTTTTCTTCTCTTTTTCAGTTTGTCTCGGCTTGGTTTGGCTAGGAATGAAGCTAGAGTGATTTTTTTTTTATTACTTTTTAAAAATATTTTTAGGAATGCTCCAACCCGATTTGGGCAGAAATGATTTCAGATCGATTTTTTTTTTCTCTTTTTCGGTCTGTCCTTACTGGTTCAGTTAGGAATGAAGCCAAAATGATTTTTTTTTTTAAATTTTTTCTATTTTTAAATATTTTTTTAGGAATGCTCTAAATTAGTTTAGCTAGAAATGATACTGGAACATTTTTTTTTTTGGTGTCTCCCTACTTGGATCGACTTGGAATGAAGCGAGAAAGTTATTTTTTTTTAACTATTTTTTTAAATTTTTTTTACGAATTCTCCAACCTGGTATAGGTAGAAACGATATCGATTTTTTTTTTTCTTTCTTGGTCTATCCCTCTCCGATTCAGTTAGGAATGATGCCAAAATGATGTTTTTTTTTTTTTTTTTAATAATTATTTTAGGAATGACCAGCCCAGTTTGGGCAGAAATGATACTCGAACAAAATTTTTTTCCCCCTTTTTGAGTCTGTCCCTGCCCGATTCGGTTAGGAATGAAGCCAAAATGATTTTTTTTACTATTTTATTTTCCTTTTTTTAGGAATTCTCTAGTTTAGTTCAAGTAGAAATGATACCGGAACTAAAAATATATATATTTTCTCTTTTTTAGCCTGTCCTTGCCCCCCGTTTGGCTAGGAATGATGCCAAAATGATTTTTTTTTTAAATTTTTTTTTATTATTTTATTAAAAAAATTTTGGAATGTCTAGCCCGGTTTGTGTAGAAATAATTCTGGAACAAGAAATTTTTTTTTTTTTTTTTGGTTTTTTCGATTGGTCCCTACCTAGTTCGGCTTGGAATGATGCTAGAATGTTGTTTTGTTTTTGTTTTTTTTATAACTATTTAAAAAAAAATTTAGAAATGCTTTATCTCGATTTCGGTAGAAATGATACTTTTTCATTTTGGGTCTATCCGAGGCCAGTTTTGCTAGGAATGAAGCCAAAATAATGTTTATTTTTGTTTTTTATTATAAATTTTTCCAAAATTTTAAAAATTTCTTGGAATGCTTTAGTCCGGTTTAGGCAAAAATGATCGCGGAGCAATTTTTTTTTTTTTTTTTTCTCTCTTTTATAGTCCGTCCCCACCTAGTTTGGCTAGGAATGATGCCAAAATGATTTTTTTTTTAAAAAACTATTTTTAATTTTTTTTTTTAGGAATGCTCCACCCCGATTTGGGTTGAAATGATTGTTGAACGGAAATTTTTTTTTCTCTTATTCGATTTGTCCCGGCCCGGTTTGGCTAGAATTGAAGCTAGAATATATATATTTTTTATTCTTTTACTATTTTTTAAATTTTTATAGGAATGCTCCAGCTCGGTTCTAGCTGAAATGATACGATAACGAAATTTTTTTTTCCGCTTTTCCAATATGTCCTTGCCCGATTCAGCTAGCAATGAAGCTGTAATTTTTTTTATAAAGTTTTTTTACTATGTTTTTAAATCTTTTAGGTCTGCTCTAGCCAGTTACAACCCATGGGTAGAACTCACCCTTGAAAATTGGCTTTAAAAAAAAACCGGCGTGCAAGGGGATGGTGCCCAAGAGCTTATAAACACATGGTTAAGCTTATTCTTAATCCATGTGGGACACTGGGATCATAACATACCACCACGCTTTGCAGCTGACGTTCACGATGACTCATTCTAGCGATACTGACCCATTGGTAGCCCTTTCTCTTTTTGGTGGCTCCACTCAACTATTTGTAATTTCAATTTAGCCTCTAGGTTGTCCCTTCCAAGATCCAACCACAAAGCTACAACTCATTTGATCCCATACTCAATGAGCTACTTCCGGTTGATCGGGGTGGTTCCCAAAAAAAAGTATAAAAATTCAAAAAAAAAAAAATCATTTTGGCCATCTTTCTAGCCAAACAGGGTTGGGACAGGCAAAAAAAGAGATAATTTCTTTTTTTGTACCAAATATAGTTTATACCTTACCCGAGTTGGAGCATTCCCAAAAAAATTAAAAAAATATTAAAATAATCCAAAAAAATTAAAAACAAATTTCTGCCTTCATTTCATGCCAAATCGGGCTAGGATAGGAAGAGAAAGAGATTAAAAATACTAAATAATTTTCTACCTAACCCGGGATGGGAAGAGAAAGAGATAAAAAAAATTCATTCTGGATACCGTTTCTCCCGACCCAAGTTGGAGCGTTCCCAAAAAAATTGCAATAAAATTCAAAAAAAAAAAAAACGCCATTCTAGATTTATTTCCAAGCAAATCGGGTTGAGACAGGCCGAGAAAGAGAGAAAAAAATTCCGTTTTGAGTTCCGTTCCAACCCAACCTGGGCTAGAGCATTCCCAAAAAAATAGTATAAAAATTAAAAAAATATCATTCTAGCTTTCTTTCTAGCCAAACCAGGTCGGGACAGGCCGTAAAAGATGTAAAATTATTTTTGTACCAAGTACAATTTCTACCAAACCCGGGCTAGTGCATTCCCCAAAAAATTAAAAAAAAATTAAAAACATCTTTTTTCCTTCATGTCATGCCAAACCGGAACGGGATAGGAAGAAAAAGAGATTAAAAAAAAATTCGTTTCGGGTACTGTTTCTCCCGACCTAGGTTGGAGCGTTCCCAAAAAGATAGTGAAAAAATTCAAAAAATTAAAAATTGTCATTCTAGCCAAACCGGGCCAGAATAGGTGGAGAAAGAGGAAAAAAAGTTTCGTTCTGAGTTCGGTTCCTACCCAACCCGGGATAGAGCATTCCCAAAAAATAGTATAAAAATTCAAAAAATTAGAAAACATCATTCTGGTTTTATTTCTAGCCAAACCAGGCTGGGATAGGCCGAAAAAGAGATATAAAAATTTCCATACCAAATACAATTTCTACCTTACCCGAGCAGGAGCGTTCCCAAAAAAATTCAAAAAATATGAAAATAATTCAAAAAAATTAAAAAAAAAAAATTCTACCTTTATTTCGTGCCAAAACAGGCTTGGATAGGAAGAGAAAGAGATAAAAAAAGAAAAAGAAAAATTCAATCTGGATATCGTTTCTCCCAACCCAAGTTGGACCGTTCCCAAAAAAAATAGAAAAAAAGAAATTAAAAAATTAAAAAAACGTCATTCTAGCTTTATTTACAAGCAAACCGAGCCAAGACAAGCTGAGAAAGAGAAAAAAAAGGTTTTCATTCCAAGTTCCGTTCCTACCCAACCTGGGCAAGAGCATTCCAAAAAAAATAGTAAGAAAATTAAAAAAACATCTTTCTGGCTTTATTTCTAGGCAAACTAGGTCGGGATGGGCCGAGAAAGTGACGAAAATATTTTTGTTCAGCGTTCCGTTCCTACCTAACCCAGGCTAGAGCATACCCAAAAGAATAGTATAAAAATTCAGAAAAAAAAAAATATATATTCTGGCTCTCTTTCTAGCCAAATTGGGTCGGGACAGGTTGAAAAGAGATAAAATTTTTTTTGTACCAATCACAGTTTCTACCTTACCCGTGCAGGAGCGTTCCCAAAAAAAAAAAAAATTAAAATAATTCAAAAAAATTAAAAACATGTTTCTACCTTCATTTCATGCCAAACTGGGCATGGACAGGAAGAGAAAGAGATAAAAAAAAAAAATGAAATTTTGTTCTGGATACCGTTTCTCCCAACCCAAGTTGGAGCGTTCCCAAAAAAATAGCAAAAAAATTTAAAAACGTCGTTCTAGCTTTATTTCTAAGCAAACCGAGCCAGGACAGGCCTAGATCAAGACAAAATAAAATTCGTTCAGAGTTTCGTTCCTACCCAAACCAGGCTAGAGTGTTCCCCAAAAAAATAGTAAAAAAATTCAAAAAATTAAAAAAACATCATTCTAGTCTTATTGCTTAGCAAACCGGGCCAAGACAGGCCGAGGAAGAGACAAAAAATTTTCATTCTGAGCTCTGTTTGAACCTAACCAGGGCTAGAGCATTCCCAAAAAAATTCATAAAAAATATTCAAAAAAATTAAAAACACCTTCCCGCCTTTATTTCATGCCAAACTAGGCTGGGATTGGAAGAAAAAGAGATTAAAAAAAATTTGTTCTGGGTACCATTTCTCCCTACCCAGGTTGGAGCGTTCCCAAAAAAATAGTGAAAGAATTAAAAAAATTTAAAAACGTCATTCTAGCTTTATTCTTGGCCAAACCGAGCAGAGATAAGCCGGGAAAGAGGCAAAAAAATTTTCGTTCCAAGTTCTGTTCCTTCCCAACCCAGGCTAAAGCATTCCCAAAAGAATAGTATAAAAATTCAAAAAATTAGAAAACATCATTCTGGTTTTATTTCCAGCCAAACCGGGCCGGGACAGAACGAGAAAGAGACAAAAAAAATTTCGTTCTGAGTTTCGTTCCTACCCAACCTGAGCAAGAGTATTCCCAAAAAAATAGCATAAAAATTCAAAAAATTAAAAAACAACATTCTGGCTTTCTTTCTAGCCAAACCGGGCAAGGACAGTCTGAAAAAGAGATAAAAAAAATTTCCATACCGAGTACAATTTCTACCTTAACCGAGCTGGAGCATTCTTAAAAAAATTTTTAAAAAAATTAAAAACATATTTCTACCTTCATTTCATGCCAAACCGGGCTGGGACAAGAAGAGAAAGAGATAAAAAAATTTCGTTTTGGATACTATTTCTCCCGACCCAAGTTGGAGCGTTCCCAAAAACAATAGCAAAAAAATTCAAAAAAAAAAAAAAAAAAACATCATTCTAGCTCTATTTCCTAGCAAACCGAGCTGAGACAGGCCAAGAAAGAGACAAAAAAGTTTTTGTTTTGAATTCCGTTCAAACCCAACCCAAGCTAGAGCATTCTCAAAAAAATAGTATAAAAATTAAAAAAATTGAAATACATCACTTTGGCTTTATTTCTAGCCAAACCAGGCCAAAAAAGAGATAAAAAAATTTTGTACCGAGTACAATTTTTACTTGACTCCGACAGGGGCATTCCCAAAAAAATTAAAAAAAATTCAAAAAATTCAAAAAATCTAAAACATTTCTACCTTCATTTCATGCCAAACCGGGCTGAGATAGGAAGAAAAAGAGATTAAAAAAATTTCATTTCGGGTATTGTTTCTCCCAACCCAAGTTGGAGCGTTCCCAAAAAAATAGTAAAAAAATTAAAAAAACGTAATTCTTCCTTTAATTCTAGCCTAACCAGGTCGGGATAGGCCTAGAAAGAGAGAAAAAAATTTTAGTTCCGAGTTCCGTTCCTACTCAACCCAGTCTAGAGCATTCCCAAAAAAATATTATAAAAATTCAAAAAATTCAAAAACATTATTTTGGCTTTATTTCTAGGCAAACCGGGCCAATATAGGCTAAGAAAGAGACAAAACAATTTTCATTTCGAGTTCCATTCCAACCCAACCCGAGCTAGAGCATTCCCCAAAAAAATAGTATGAAAATTAAAAAAAAAAAAAAAAAAACCATCATTCTAGCCTTTTTTCTAGCCAAACCCGGTTGGGTAGGCCAAAAAAGAGATAAGAAAATTTTCGTACCGAGTATAGTTTCTACCAAACCCGAGCTGGAGCATTCCCAAAAAAATTGAAAAAATATATTAAAAATATTAAAAATATCATTCTACCTTCATTTCATGCCAAACCGGGCTGGGATAGGAAGAAAAAGAGATAAAAAAAATTTCGTTCTAGATTCCGTTCCTCCCGGCCCAAGTTGGAGCGTTCCCAAAAAAATAGTATAAAAATTCAAAAAATCAAAAAACATCATTCTGGCTTTATTACTAGCCAAACCGAGCCAGGACAGGCCGTAAAAGAGTTAAAAAAATTTCATACTGAGTACAGTTTCTACTAGACCTGGGCTGGAGCATTCCCAAAAATATTCATAAAAAATGTTAAAATAATTTAGAAAAATTAAAAACATATTTCTGTCTTAATTTCATGCCAAACTGGGGCGGGACAGGAAGAGAAAGAGATAAAAAAAAATTTCATTATAGATACTGTTTCTCCTAACCCGGGTAGGAGCATTCCCAAAAAAATAGTGAAAATTTTGAAAAAATGAAAAAACGTCATTCTAGCTTTATTTCTAGTTGAACTAGACTGAGATTGGCCGAGACAGAGGGAAAAAAATTTTCGTTCCGAGTTTTGTTCCTACCCGACCTGGGTAAGAGCATTCCCAAAAAAAAGTATAAAAATTTGAAAGTTCAAATAGTGTATATATCACCCTTGAACGTTTAGACCCCCAATTACAAAAATAACCAATTCAAGCTTTATGTCAAACAACTAGCGTGCGAAAAATGAACAAAAGCTACAAACAGAATTGGTAAACAATCTAAGCCAATTAAAATCACAACCCACAGCAGATAATAAAAGGCAAAGATAAAAGGAAAGGAAGATGCAAATACAAGGACAACACCCGATGTGTTATTGAAGAGGAAACCGAAGCCCTTGGCGTAAAACCTCTCCGCCGCCCTCCAAGCGGTAAGTAATCGATTGGAAAATGTAGTTGGGATACATGAACAGCAATAGACCCTCCAAGCCTAAGCTACCCAGTGTACCTAAGCCCTCCAAGCTTCTTGCTCCAACGAGGTTGCGCCGAACCTATTTCTTTTCTAGCTTCCCGGATTCCGCTACTTGACCATAGCATCAACCAATGTAGATTGGTTCCTTCCTAACTGCTTCCCAAAACACCAAACAGCCCTCTCACAGTAATAGATATGATGAGAACAGGTTTTGGTAAAAGAACTCTCAAGGGTTTAACAATGGAGTGGAAGAGAGTTAAGGAATTTGAAAAGACTCTTATGTAAAGATTGTAGATGAATCAATCTTGTTTTACTCTAAGGTTTCTTTCTCAAAATTCTCTCTGGAAGCTCTCCTTCTTATGTGGGTATAAGGGGTATTTATACTGGGGTGAGAATGGAATGTGAAGAGTAAGGTTTTTCAAAATAAGGGTGGTTCGCGGCTTGGCCTCCCGGCTTGACTGATTCGCGAGATCCAGCTGTGTGATAACAGAATGGCCAGTTGTCCTATTTTGTCCTGTAGTGCTCCTGCTAGCATGACGCTTCAACTTCTGGCATGCTTAGCACGTGTGCTGCTTCTGGCGGCTTGAAACCGCGAGTCACCCGCGAGATCAAGTCGCGAGTCTCTGTTTTCTTGCACACTCTTGAGCATTTCAACACTCTATCTCACTCACTACCCTTACAACAATCCCACCTAAATACAGGGTTACTAAATGCTGAAATACAAGCAAATTTGGCACGGAATAAAACCAACAAGATGGTTGATTAAATTCAACCTTACAAAATTAAAAAAATTAAAAAAAAAATATTCTTGCTTTATTTCTAGGTAAATCAAGCCGGGACAGGCCGAGAAAGAGACAAAAAATTTCGTTTCGAGTTCCTTTCCTACCCAACTCGGGCAAGAGCATTCCCCAAAAAAATAGTATAAAAATTCAAAAAATTAAAAAACATCACTCTGGCATTATTTCTAGGCAAACCGGGCGAGGAAAGGCCGAAAAAGAGATAAAAAAAATTTCAAACCGCGTACAGTTTCAACCTGACCTGGGTTGTGGCATTTAAAAAAAAATTAAAAAAAATTAAAAACATCTTTCTACTTTCATTTCATGCCATACTGGGTCAGGATATGAAGAAAAAGAGATTAGAAACATTTCGTTTTGGGTACTGTTTCTCTCAACCCAAGTTGGAGCGTTCCCAAAAAAATAGTAAAAAAATTAAAAAACATAATTTTAGTTTTATTTCTAGTCGAAACGGGCTAGGATAGGATGAGAAATAGAGAGAAAAATTTTCGTTTCAGGTTCCGTTCCTACCCGACTGAGGCTAGAGCATTCTTAACAAAATAGTGTAAAAATTCAAAAAATTAAAAAAAAAATTATTTTGGCTATATTTCTAGGCAAACTGGGCCAGGACAGGCTAAGAAAGTGACAAAAAAATTTCGTTCTAAGTTCCTTTCCTACCTAACCTGAGCTGGAGCATTCCCCATAAAAAATTATAAAAATTCAAAAAAACAAAAAAAAAAAATCAGGCTTTCTTTCTAGCCAAAATAGGCCGGGACAAGCCGAAAAAAAGATAAAAAAATTTCTATATTGAGTACAGTTTCTACCTTACCCGAGCTGGAGCATTCCTAAAAAAATTAAAAAAATATATATTAAAAAAATTCAAAATATCTTTTTGCCTGCATTTCATGCCAAACCTTGCCAGGATAGGAAGAAAAAGAGATAAAAAAAAAATTTTGTTTCAGCTTCTATTTCTCCCGACCCAAGTTGGAGTGTTTCCAAAAACATAGTATAAAATTCAAAAAATTAAAATACATCATTTTGGCTTTATTTGTAGCCAAACCGAGTAGGGATAGGCCGTAAAAGAGATTAAAAAAAAAATTGTTAAGAGTTCCGTTCCTACTCGACCTGGGCCAGAGTGTTCTCAAATTTTTTTTTAAAAAAGTCAAAAAACTGAAAAACGTCATTCTAGCCTTATTTCTAAGCAAACCAGGCCAAGACAAGCCGAGAAAGAGACAACAAAAATTTCATTCCGAGTTCCATTCCAACCCAACTCAAGCTAGAGAATTCCCAAAAAAATTCTTAAAAATATTAAAATAATTCAAAAAATTTAAAAACACCTTTTTGCCTTTGTTTCATGCCAAATCGAGTCGAGATACGAAGAAAAAGAGATTAAATAAAATGTCGTTCCGGGTACCGTTTCTCTCGACCTAGGTTGGAGCGTTCCCAAAAAAATAGCGAAAAGATTTAAAAACGTCATTCTAGTTTTATTTCTAACTGAACCAAGCCGATATTGGCCGAGAAAGAGGGAAAAAAATTTTGTTCCAAGTTCCATTCCTACCCAAAAAAAATAGTATAAAAATTCAAAAAATTAAAAAACATCATTCCAACCCAACTCGGGCTAGAGAATTCCCAAAAAAATTCTTAAAAATATTAAAATAATTCAAAAACACCTTTCTGCCTTTATTTCATGCCAAACTGAGCTGAGATACGAAGAAAAAGAAATTAAAAAAGTGTCGTTCCGAGTACCATTTCTCTCGACCTAGGTTGGAGTGTTCCTAAAAAAATAGTGAAAAGATTTAAAAACGTAATTCTAGTTTTATTTCTAACCGAACTAGGCCAATATTGGCCGAGAAAGAGGGAAAATTTTTTTTGTTCGAAGTTCCATTCCTACCCAACCCGGGCTAGAGTATTCCCAAAAAAATAGTTTAAAAATTAAAATAATTCAAAAAATTTAAAAACACCTTTTTGCCTTTATTTCATGCCAAACCGAGCCGGGATAGGAAGAAAAAGAGATTAAAAAAATGTCGTTTCGGGTACTGTTTCTCTCGACCTAGGTTGGAGTGTTATTCTGGCTTTATTTCTTGGCAATCCGGGCTAAGACAGTCCGAGGAAGAGACAAAAAAAATTTTGTTCCAAGTTCCGTTCCTACCCAACCTAGGCTAGAGCATTCCCCAAAAAAATAGTATAAAAACTCAAAAAAAAAAAAAAAAAAATCATTTTAGCTTTCTTTCTAGCCAAACCAGGTCGAGACAGGCCATAAAAGAGATAAAAAAAATTTCTTAACGAGTACAGTTTCTACCTAACATAGGTTGGGGCATTCCCAAAAAAATTCAATAAAATATTAAAATAATTAAAAAAAATTAAAAACATCTTTCTGCTTTCATTTCGTGCCAAACTGGGTTGGGATATGAAGAAAAAGAGATTAAAAAATTTCGTTCTGAATACCGTTTCTCTCGACCCAGGTTGGAGCGTTCCCAAAAAAAATTAAATAACGTAATTTTAGTTTTATTTCTAGCCGAACTGGGTCGGGATAGGACGAGAAATATAGAAACAAATTTTCGTTTCAAGTTCCGTTCCTACCCAACTCGGGCTAGAGCATTTGCAAAAAAAATAGTGTAAAATTAAAAAAAAAAAAAAAAAAAACATTATTCTGGCTTAATTTCTAGGCAAACCGAGCTAGGATAGGTTGAGAAAGAGACAAAAAAAATTTTGTTCCGAGTTCCTTTCCTACCCAACTCGGGCTAGAGCATTCCCCAAAAAAACATTATAAAAATTCAAAAAAACAAAAAAAAAAAACATCATTTTGGCTTTCTTTGTAGCCAAACCGGGCTAGGACAAGTCGGAAAAAAGATAAAAAAAATTTCGTTCCGAGTACAGCTTCTACCTTACCTGAGCTGGAGCATTCCCAAAAAAATTAAAAAATATATTAAAAAAATTAAAAATATCTTTCTACCTGCATTTCATGCCAAACCTTGCCAAGATAGGAAGAAAAAGAGATTAAAAAAATTTCTTTTCGGCTTCTGTTTCTCTCGATCCAAGTTGGAGCGTTTCCAAAAATATAGTATAAAGTTCAAAAAATTAAAAAACATCATTTTTGCTTTATTTCTAGCCAAACCGGGTAGGGATAGGCTGTAAAAGAGATTAAAAAAAAAATCGTTAACAGTTTCGTTCCTACCCGACCTAGGCCAGAATGTTCTCAAAAAAATCATAAAAAAATTCAAAAAACTTAAAAAGTCATTCTAGCCCTATTTCTAAGCAAACCGAGACAAGACAGGGTGAGAAAGAGACAAAACAAATTTCGTTCCGAGTTCCATTCCAACCGAACTCAGGCTAGAGAATTCCCAAAAAAATTCTTAAAAATATTAAAATAATTCAAAAAATTTAAAAACACCTTTCTACCTTTATTTTATGCCGAACCAAGTCGGGATAGGAAGAAAAAGAGATTAAAAAAATGTCGTTCCGGGTACTGTTTCTCTCGACCTAGGTTAGAGTGATATTTTGGCTTTATTTCTTGGCAATCTGGGCTAAGATAGTCCAAGAAAGAGGCAAAAAATATTTCGTTCCAAGTTCTGCTCCTACCTAACCTGGGCTAGAGCAGTCCCCAAAAAAATAGTATAAAAATTCAAAAAATTAAAAAACATCATTCTGGCTTTCTTTCTAGCCAAATCAAGTTGGGGCAGGCCATGAAAGAGATAAAAAAAATTTCTTAACGAGTACAGTTTCTACCTAACACGGGCTGGGGCATTCCTAAAAAAATATTAAAATAATTCAAAAAATATTAAAAACTTCTTTCTGCTTTCATTTCGTGCCAAACTGGGTCGAGATATGAAGAAAAAAAGATTAAAAAAATTTCATTCTGGGTACTGTTTCTCTCAACCCAAGTTGGAGCGTTCCCAAAAAATAGTTAAAAAAATTAAAAAATGTAATTTTAGTTTTATTTCTAGCCGAACTAGGCCGAGATAGGATAAGAAATTGAGAAAAAAAATTTCGTTTCAAGTTCTGTTCCTACCCGACTTGGGCTAGAGCATTCGCAAAAAAAATAGTGTAAAAATTCAAAAAATTAAAAAAAATTATTCTGGCTTTATTTCTAGGCAAACTGGGCCAGGATAGGTTGAGAAAGAGACAAAAAAAAATTGTTCCGGGTTCCTTTCCTACCCAACTCAGGCTAGAGCATTCCCCAAAAAAACATTATAGAAATTCAAAAAAATAGAAAACACCATTCTGGCTTTCTTTCTAGCTAAACCAGGCTGGGACAGGTCGAAAAAAAGATAAAAAAATTTCGGTTTCGAGTATAGTTTCTACCTTACCCGAGCTAGAGCATTCCCAAAAAACTTAAAAAAATATATTAAAAAAATTCAAAAAAATTAAAAATATCTTTCTACCTGCATTTCATGCCAAACCTTCCCAGGATAGGAAGAAAAAGAGATTAAAAAAATTTCTTTTCGGCTTTTGTTTCTCTCGACCCAAGTTGGAGCGTTTCCAAAAACATAGTATAAAATTCAAAAAATTAAAAAACATCATTTTGGATTTATTTCTAGCCAAACCGAGTAGGGATAGGCTGTAAAAGAGATTAAAAAAAAATCGTTAACAGTTCCGTTCCTACCCGACTTGGGCCAGAATGTTCTTAAAAAAATCATAAAAAAGTTCAAAAAACTAAAAAAACGTCATTCTAGCCCTATTTCTAAGCAAACCAGGACAAGACAGGGTGAGAAAGAGACAAAACAAATTTCGTTCTGAGTTCCATTCCAACCCAACTTAGGCTAGAGAATTCCCAAAAAAATTCTTAAAAATATTAAAATGGTTCAAAAATTTAAAAACACCTTTTTGCCTTTATTTAATGCCAAACCGAGCCGGGATAGGAAGAAAAAGAGATTAAAAAATGTCGTTATAGGTACCATTTCTCTTGACCTAGGTTGGAGTGTTATTTTGGCTTTATTTCTTGGCAATCCGGGCTAAGACAGTCTGAGAAAGAGACAAAAAATATTTTGTTCCAAGTTTCGCTCCTACCCAACCCGGGCTAGAGCATTCCCCAAAAATATAGTTTAAAAATTCAAAAAAAAAAAAAAACATTATTTTGGTTTTTTTTTTTTTTTTCCAGTCAAACCGGACCGGGACAGGCCATAAAAGAGGTAAAAAAAAATTTCTTACCGAGTACAGTTTCTACCTGACCTAGGCTGGAGTATTCCCAAAATTATTCATAAAAAATATTAAATAATTAAAAAAATTAAAAACATATTTCTGCCTTCATTTCATGCCAAACCAGGCCAGGACAGGAAGTGAAAGAGATAAAAAAAATTTCGTTCCGGATACCGTTTCTCCCAACCCAAGTTAGAGCGTTCCCAAAGAAATACTGAAACAATTAAAAAACGTCATTCTAGTTTTATTTCTAGTCGAGTTGGGCCAAGAAGGGGGGAAAATGTTTTTCATTTCGAGTTCCATTCCAACCTAACCCTGGCTAGAGCATTCCAAAAAAAAAAGTATAAAAATTCAATAAATTAGAAAACATTATTCTTGCTTTATTTATAGCCAAACCGGGCTGGGATAGGCCAAGAAAGAGAAAAAAAAAATTTCATTTCAAGTTCCGTTCCTAACCAACCCAGGCTAGAGTATTCCTAAGAAAATTGTATAAAAATTCAAAAAATTAAAAAACATCATTCTGGCTTTCTTTCTAGCCAAACCGGATAGGGACAGGCCAAAAAATAGATTAAAATATTTCCGTACTGAGTATAGTTTCCACTTTACCCGAACTGGAGCATCCCCAAAAAAATTTGAAAAAAGTAAAAACAAATTTCTGCCTTTATTTCATGCCAAACTGGGTTAGGACAGAAAGAAAAAGAGATAAAAAAAAATTTCGTTACGGATACCGTCTCTCCCGACCCAAGTTGGAGCGTTCATAAAAAAATAGCAAAAAAATTAAAAAACATCATTCTAGCTCTATTTCCAAGCGAATCAGGCTGAGACAGGCCAAGAAAGAGACAAAAATGTTTTCACTCCAAATTCCGTTCCAACCCAACCCAGGCTAGAGCATTTCCAAAAAAAAAAAAAGTATAAAAATTCAAAAAACTAAAAAACATCACTCAGGCTTTATTTCTTGCCATATCGGGCCGAGACAGGTCGAAAAGGAGATAAAAAAGTTTCGTACCAAGTACAGTTTCTACCTGACCCGGGTTGGGGCATTCCCAACAAAATTAAAAAAAATTAAAAACATCTTTTTGCCTTCATTTCATGCTAAGCCAGGCTGGGATAGGAAGAAAAAGAGATTAAAAAATTTCGTTCCGGGTACCGTTTCTCCCATCCCAGGTTGAAGCGTTCCCAAAAAAAATTTAAAAAAACGTAATTCTAGCTTTATTTCTAGCTGAACTTGGTTGGGATAGACTGAAAAGGAGAGAAAAAAATTTTCGTTTTGAGTTCCGTTCCTACTCGACTTGGGCTAGAGCAATCCCAAAAAAATTGTATAAAAAGAGATAAAAAAAAAATTTTGTACTGAGTACTGTTTCTACCTAACATGAACTGGGGCATTCTAAATAAAATTCAAAAGAATATTAAAATAATTCAAAAAAATTAAAAACATCTTTTTGCCATCATTTCATCTCAAACCAGGCCAAGATAGGAAGAAAAAGAAATTAAAAAAAAATTCGTTCCGAGTACAGTTTCTCCCAATCCAGGTTGGAACGTTCCCAAAAAAATAGTAAACAATGTAAAAAGAAATTAGAAAACGTCATTCTAGCTCTATTTCCAAGCGAATTGACAGGAGATAGGTCAAGAAAGATACAAAAAAATTTTTGTTTCGGGTTCCGTTCCAACCCATCCTGGGCTAGAGCATTCCAAAAGAAATAGTATAAAAATTCAAAGAATGAAAAAACTTCATTCTGGCTTTATTTCTAGTTGAACCGGGTTGGGAAAGGGCAAGAAAGTGATAAAAAAATTTCGTACCGAGTATAGTTTCTACCTGACCCAGGCTGGGGCATTCCCAAAAAAAATTCACAAAAAATATTTAAATAATTCAAAAAAATTAAAAACATATTTCTGCCTTCATTTCATGCCAAACCGGGTCGGGATGGGAAGAAAAAGAGATAAAAAAAAAAATTTATGTACCGAGTACAGTTTCTACCATACTTGAGTTGGAGCATTCGCAAAAAAATTAAAAAAAAATACTAAAAAATTAAAAATATCTTTCGGCCTTCATTTCATGCCAAACCTAGCCGGGATAGGAAGAAAAAGAGATAAAAAAAAAAAATTTTGATTCGGCTTCCGTTTCCCTCAACCCAAGTTGGAGCGTTCCCAAAAAAATAGTATAAAAATTTAAAAAAAAATCATTTTGGCTTTATTTCTTGTCAAATCGAGCCGGGACAGGCCGTAAAAGAGATAATAAAAAAATTCAAACCGAGTACAGTTTCTACCTTACCCGGGCTAGAGCATTCCCAAAAGAATTCATAAAAAATATTGAAATAATTCAAAAAAATAAAAAACATATTTCTGCTTTCATTTCATGCCAAACTGGGCCAGGACTAGAAGAGAAAGAGATAAAAAAAAATTCGTTCCGGATACTGTTTCTCTTGCCCCAGGTTGGAGCGTACCCAACAAAATAGTAAGAAAATTCAAAAAATTAAAAAACATCACTCTAGCTTTATTTCTAGCCAAACCGGGCCGGCATAGGCCGAGAAAGAGAGAAAAATTTTGTTGTCCTAAGTTTAGTTCCTACCCGACCCGAGCTAGAGTGTTCCAAAAAAAATAGTAAAAAAATTCAAATAATTAAAAGAATGTCATTCTAGTCTTATTTCGAAGTAAACTGGGCAAAGACAGGCCGAGGAAGAGACAAAAACAAATTTCGTTCTAAGTTCCGTTCCAACCTAACCCGGGCAAGAGCATTCCAAAAAAAGTTCATAAAAAATATTAAAAGAATTCAAAAATTTTATAAACACCTTTCTGCCTTTATTTCGTACCAAACTAGCTGGGATTGGAAGAAAAAGAGATTAGAAAAATTTTGTTCTGAATACCATTTCTCCCGAGTTCTGTTCCAACCAAACCCAAGCTAGAGCATTCCCAAAAAAATTCATATAAAATTTTAAAATAATTCAAAAAATTTAAAAACACCTTTCTGCCTTTATTTCATGCCAAACCGGGCTGGGATAGGGAGAAAAGGAGATTAAAAAAATTTCGTTCCGGGTACCATTTCTCCGAACCTGGGTTGGAGCGTTCCCCAAAAAATAGTGAAAAAAATGAAAAAAAAATAAAAAACATCATTCTAGCTTTATTTCTAGCCAAACTAGGCCAAGATTGGCCGAGAAAGAGGGAAAAAAATTTTCGTTCCGAGTTCTGTTCCTACCCGACTCGTGCTAGAGCATTCCCAAAAAAAAGTATAAAAATTCAAAAAATTAAAAGAAAATTATTCTGGCTTTATTTCTAGGCAAACCGGGCCGGGAAAGGCCGAGAAAGAGACAAAAAAAATTTCGTTCTGAGTTCCTTTCCTACCCAACCTGGGGTAGAGCATTCCCCAAAAAAATAGTATAAAAATTCAAAAATTTAATAAACATCACTCTGGCTTTATTTCTAGCCAAACCGGGCCGAAAAAGATATAAAGAAATTTCATACTGAGTGCAGTTTCTACCTGACCCGGGCTAGGGCATTCCCAAAAAAATTGAAAAAAAAATTAAAAACATCTTTCTGCCTTCATTTCATGCTGGAATATGAAGAAAAAGAGATTAAGAAAATTTCGTTCTGGGTACTGTTTCTCCCGACCAAGGTTGGAGCGTTCCCAAAAAAATGGTATAAAAATTCTAAAAATTAAAAAACATTACTCTGGCTTTATTTCTATGCAAACCGTGTCAGGACAGGCCAAGAAAGAAACAAAAAAAAATTCGTTCTGAGTTCCTTTCCTACCCAACCCGGGCTAGAGCATTTCCCAAAAAAATAGTATAAAAATTCAAAAAAAGAAAAGAAAAAAAACATCATTCTGGCTTTCTTTCTAGCCAAACCAGGCCGGGACAGAACGAAAAAAAGATAAAAAAAATTTCGTACCCAGTACAGTTGATATACCACAAATTGAATGACCCCTTGTGATAGAAATTAATTAATTAATTAGTCAAGTTGTTAATTAATCAATTTATCATGCAAATGCGTGATAGCACAAACAAATCACCAATAAACTAAATATGCAGCGGAAAATAAATAACACGGTGATTTGTTTACGAATGGGGAAAACCTAACAACAAAAACCCCACCGGATGATTTTCAGGTCACCATTCCCGAAACTCCACTATTATCACAACAAGCGGTTACAAGTGAATGAATCCTAGTACCTTACCAACCTACAGTTGAACCCCTACCCCAATACCCAATTGGACTTGTTCTGTAGTGACAGTTCCCCTTTCAGATGCACGACTCCCAGTACATGACTAACCAATTGCACGGATCTCAGTACGCGACTTCAATCACCAACTAAGAAGGTTGCTGGTTGCAAAGTTCTTCAGTTCATCCACACGATGAAGATCAAGAAGATGCTTGGTCACAAAACCTTACGATGCACATACACAACAACTTCTTTAAGAGAGAGAGATGAACTAGGGCAAGAACTTCGTCTCCGGTCATAATTTGATTGAACAGAGTTTGCTTAAAACTTGTGCAACTTGTGAACATTTTGATGGCCCTTAAACTGATCCTTTTATATGTCTAGGTTTAAGAGAAAAGAAGGCCCAAAAACACATTCACGAATCCCAAGAAAATCAGATTGAAATTCTGAAAATCTTAAACCTCGACAAATAGCAAGTGTCGAGCAGCTGTTGAGCAGGTGTCGAGCACACCGAATGAAGAACAGCTTCCTTAAGCTCGATAGATGCAGCTGTCGAGCCAGCTGTCGAGCTTTAATGATTTTGCACTCTGAACTTGTTTTCTTGAACAGACTTGAAAGCTTCAATACTTGATCTTGAAACAAGGTTTCTTGAAGTATTTAAAACATCCTAAATCTACCCAAATACAAGTAAAGTGCGTTTTGTCAAAGGATAAGCCAATTACATAAAATCATGACATATGTTCTTAACAAGTGAAACACATATGTCCTAACAACAGTTTCTACCTTACCCGAGCTTAAGCATTCCCAAAAAAATAGCTTAAAAATTCAAAAAATTATAAAACATTATTTTGGCTTTATATTTAGTTAATCCAAGCCGGGACAGGTCGAGAAAGAGAAAAAAAATATTTTCGTTTCGAGTTCCATTCCTACCTAACCCGGGCTAGAGCATTCCTAAGAAAATAGTATAAAAAATCAAAAAACATCATTCTAGCTTTCTTTCTAACGAAATCGGGTTGGGATAGGTCGGAAAAGAGATAAAAAAATTTCCGTAATGAGTACAGTTTCTACCTTACCCAAGCTGGAGCATTACCAAAAAAATTCAAAATAATTAAAAACATATTTTTGCCATCATTTCATGCCAAATCGGGCTGGGATAGGAAGAGAAAGAGATTAAAAAAATTTCTTTTTGGATACCGTTTCTCTCGACCCAAGTTAGAGCGTTCCTAAAAAAAAGCAAAAAAAAAAAAAAAAAAAAAAAAAAAAAAAAAAAAAAACATCATTCTAGCTCTATTTCCAAGTGAACTGGGAGGAGACAGGCCGAGAAAGATACAAAAAAGTTTTCGCTCCAAACATCCCTCTGGCTTTATTTCTTTCCAAATTGGGATGGGATAGGCCCAAAAAGAGATAAAAAAAATTTTGTACCGAGTACATTTTCTACTTGACCCAGGCTGGGGCATTCCCAAAAAAATTAAAAAAATTCAAAAAAAAAAATTAAAAACATCTTTCTGCCTTCATTTCATGCCAAACTAGGCCAGGATTGGAAGAAAAAGAGATTAAAAAAATTTAATTCTGGGTACCGTTTCTCCCGACCTAGGTTGGAGCATTCTCAAAAAAATAGTAAAAATTAAAAACTGTAATTCTAGTTTTATTTCTAGCCGAACCAGGTCGGGACAGGCCGAGAAAGAGACAAAACAATTTTCGTTCCGAGTTCCATTCCTACCCAACCCAGACTAGAGCATTCCCAAAAAAATAGTATTAAAATTAAAAAAAAAAATCATTCTGGCTTTCTTTCTAGCCAAATTGGGTCAAGACAGACCGAAAAGAGATAAAAAATTTAATATTAAAAAAATATATATATTAAAAGAATTCAAAAAATTAAAAATATCTTTCTACCTTCATTTCATTCCAAACTTGGCCAGGATAGGAAGAAAAAGGGATAAAAAGAATTTCATTCCAGCTTATGTTTCTCCCGACCCAAGTTGGAGCGTTTTAAAAAAAAAAAGTATAAAAATTAAAAAAATTAAAAAAAAAAAATCATTCTGGCTTTCTTTCTAGCCCAACTGGGCCGGGACAGGCTAAAAAAGAGATAAAAAAATTTTCGTACCCTATACAGTTTCTACCTTACTCGAGCTGGAGCATTCCCAAAGAATTTTTTTTTAAACATAAAAATATTCAAAAAAATTAAATATATCTTTCTGCCTTCATTTCATGCCAAACCTAGCCGAGAGAGGAAGAGAAAGAGATAAAAAAATTTCTTTTCGGCTTCCGTTTCTCCCAACCCAAGTTCGAGCGTTCCCAATAAAGTAGTATTAAAATTCAAAAAATTAAAAAACATCATTTTGGCTTTATTTCTAGCCAAACCAGGCCGGGACACGCCGTAAAAGTGATAAAAAAATTTCATACCAAGTACAATTTCTACATAACCCTCGCTGGAGCATTCCCAAAAAAATCATAAAATATATTAAAATAATTCAAAAAAATTAAAAACATATTTCTGCGATCATTTCATGCCAAACTGGGCTGGGATAGGAAGAGAAAGAGATAAAAAAAATTTCGTTGCGGATACCGTTTCTCTCGTCCCAAGTTGGAGCACTCCCAAAAAAAAGTAAAAAAATTCAAAAAATTTTAAAAAATGTCATTCGTGCTTTATTTGTAGCCAAACCAGGTCAGGATAGGCAGAGATAGAGAGAAAAAAAAAATTTTGTCCTGAATTCAGTTTCTACCCAACCCGAGCTAGAGCATTCCCAAAAAAAAGTTTAAAAATTAAAAAAATTAAAAAACATCACTCTAGCGTTATTTCTAAGCAAATCGGGCCAAGGCAGGTTGGAAAAGAGAAAAAAAAATTTTCATTCCGAGTTTTGTTCCTACCCAACTTGGGCTAGAGCATTCCCCAAAAAAATAGTATAAATTTCCAAAAAAAAAAAATCATTCTGGCTTTCCGTCTAACCAAACCGGATCGAGACAGGCCGAAAAAGAGATAAAAAAAATTCCATACTGAGTACAGTTTCTACCTTACCTGACTTGGAGCATTCCCAAAAAAAATTTAAAAAAATATTAAAAACATTCAAAAAAAATTATGAATATCTTTCTACCTTCATTTCATGCAAAACCTGGCTGGGATAGAAAGAAAAAGAGATAAAAAAAAATTCTTTCCGGCTTCTGTTTCTCTCGACCCAAGTTGGAGCGTTCCCAAAAAAATAGTATAAAAATTAAAAAACGTCATTCTAGCTTTATTTCTAACCGAACCGGGTTGAGAAAAAGGGGAAGAAATTTTCATTCTGAGTTTCGTTCCTACCCAACCCGGGCTAGAGCATTCCCAAAAAAATTGTATAAAAATTAAAAAAAAAAATAAAAACATTATTCTGGCTTTATTTCTAGGCAAATTGGGCTGGGACAGGCCGAGAAAGAGACAAAAAAAATTTCGTTTCGAGTTCCGTTCCTACCTAACCCGGGTTAGAGCTGTAAGGTTGAATTTAATCAACTATGTGTTGGCTTTATTCCATGACATATTTGCTTGTAATACAACACTTAGAAACTCTGTAATTAGGTGAGAATTATGTAAGGGTAGTGTGTGAGAGAGTGTGAAGAATTGCTCAAGACTGTGCAGTGAAGCAGGGACTCGCGACTGGATCTCGCGGGAAGCTCGCAGCTTGCAAGCCGCCAAAAGTTGCACACGCGCAGGGCATGCAGGGGAGCTGAACAGTCATGCCAGCTGGAGCACTACAGGACAAAAATCCAGACTGGCCATTTAGCTAGCTCGCGGCTTGAACTCGCGACTCAGTCAAGTCGCGAGGTCAGGTCGCCAACCAACCCTGTTTAGGAAAAACTGACTCTTCGCATTCCATTCTCATACCAGTATAAATATCCCTCATTCCCACAAAATATGTGTGGCTATTCAGAAAGAAAAACCCTAAGACAGGTTTCTTCAAAACACCCACCCAATTGGAGAGAGCTACTCATTCTTAGAGAGAAATCTTTGTAGTCTCTTTTTATTCCCTCTCTCATTGTCATACCTATTGAGAGGAGATTTCTATCCAAACACTATCCACGCCCAATTAGAGTGTTAAGTGTTTTTGGAGCTTTGGGAAGCATTGGAAGATGCCAAGGATGGCGGATGCTATGGATTATAGCGGAATCCGGTAAGCTAGAAAAGAAAAAGGTTCGGCGCAACCTCGTTGGAGCAAGAAGCTTGGAGGGCTTAGGTACATCGGGTAGATTAGGCTTGGAGGGTCTATTACTGTTCATGTATCCCAACTACATTTTCTAGTGGATTATTGACCGCTTGGAGGGCGGCGGAGAGGTTTTACGCCGGGGGCTTCGGTTGCCTCTTCGATAACACATTGTGTGTTGTCCTTGTGTTTTTATCTCTCTTCCCTTTATCTTTGCCTTTTATTTTCTGCTGTGGATGTGTTTTTAATTGGCTTAGATTGTTTACCAATTCTGTTTATAGCTTTTGTTCATATTCCGCACACTAGTTGTTTGACATAAAGCTTGAATTGGTTATTTTGTAATTGGGGGTCTAAACGTTCAAGGGTGTTTATACCCATATTTGAACTTTCAATTGGTATCAGAGCAGGTACACTTGTTGTGGTTTAAATACCTAAGTGTGATCCTTGACCCCTTGTGTTTATTTGCCATGGATTGTGCTTTGTATGCCTCTTTGTATGATTTGGTTGGTGATGAATGTAACATGCCACGTGTTTGTGAAAATGCCTCTATGAGTGTTAATCCTCTTAAGTGTGATGACATGTTATTTGAATCTATGGGTGTTGTTGACAAACTCTTGAAGAAAAATGCTAAGAAGTTTAAAAAGAATTTGAGCAAGTTATTTTGTGAAAAGGATGATTTGATTGCTAAGCTCAATGAATCCAACAAATTGGTTGAGAAATATAAAAAACTTGCTGAAATTTCTCTTGAAAAGCAGAAAAAGTTTGAATGTTTAAATATGGACTTGGATGCTAAACTGGTTTTGTCTAACAAACTTGTTGATGATCATAAATGTGAAAATGAATCTCTTAAGATGCATGCCAAGTGTTTGATTGCTGAACCTATTGTTAAAAAGGATGAAAATATTTGTTGTAATCATGTTGTGGTACCCGATTCTGTGCCTAGTGTGTGTTCTACCTTAAAGGACAAATCGGTATACATTCCTTCACATAAAAGAAATCAAAAGGTGGAAAGAAAGGTTGTTAAGTCAAAGCCTTCGTTTAGGTCTCAACCTAAGGTTTTGAATGGATCTAAATTTGTTCCAACTTGCCACCATTGCGGTGTGATTGGTCATATAAGATCTCAATGTCATAAGTTAAAAAGGGAACAAAACCATGTTGCTAGATCCCTTCCCAAAAGGCCTAGTGGACCTAAACACATTGTTTGTTACCATTGTGGTGCCTTTGGTCAACTAAGACCTCAATGCTCTAAGTTTCATGCTTTTAAAAGAATCAAAAGAAAAGGAAAACTTGAGCTTTTTGGAAGTTGTGCTAAAAAGAGTAAACCAGTTTTGAGTGAAAATAGCATGTTGTTAAAGAAAATGTTTAATGCTCTTAACTCCTTGACTATGTACATCTCCGGTTCTCATTCTTCCAACCCTCGTCTCACTTCTCTTGAGACACTCATTCCAAACAATCGTTCCGTTTGGATGAGGAAGGATTCCTATGGTTGAGCTTTTGCTCTTTTGGTCCTTGATTTAATTCTTTCGATCTTTGTAGGACCCTTCATGTATTAAATGTCATATCTTCATGCATTTTGTGCTTCTTGCATTTATTTGTATGCATTGTTTTGTTTTTTATCTTACTTTTATATTTCAATTTTGTGTGAGTAAAAAATCCAAAACCACATAAAAAGTGAAAAATTCAAAAAGTTTGATCGTATATGTTTGAGCACATATCACATGTGAGTTTGGCCTTGTACCTTTGTACAAATGGCTTTGTGCATTTACGAGCTTAGCTTGTTAGTTTTACACTTATATCTTTGTGGGAAAAATCTTGACATCTTTGTGTGATTGTTGTAAATCGATCTTCAAGCTTGTCATGAATGATTAGTCAATAGTCATGTTGGTTTTGATACATGCGTAGACTTGTGCTTATATCTCTTCGCACTTTTTTATTTTTATTGCTTAAAGAGCTCAATAAATGTAAATCTCAAAATGAAAAGAGATAATGAGCTGCAAAAGCCGTCGTACATACTAGTATTCGACTAAGAAAAAGGGAAAGCGACTTATATGAAAATGTATGATGCCTAAAAAGCCAAAGGCTTGTTCATCAAATTGAAATATCACAAATTTCAGGCATCAATCTCAAAATGAGATGTTTTGATTCAAAATGATCAAATGTTAGGAATTGTAAAGAAGCCAAATGAAAAGCTTCATCGTATGTAATCATTTTCTTGTGGGAGGTCATATATGTTCATTTCTATAATTGAGATAGACCACTTGACTTAGTACTAGTTGCGTATGACTTGATTGAATTGATCATTGAAGCTTCACTTTAGACTAAGGACTATTCCACATTTGATACACACACACAACACACTTGCCTAATGTTCAATGAATGTTTTATTCATTTGTTAGATTGTACTTGTCTAAATGTGATGTGTGTGTGCTCAATCTTATATGGATTAATCCAAAAAGATTTTTGATCATTTTATATGTTTTTGGAAGTGATTTTTATCACTCTTTGTGATCATGTTTAGTGTTTACTTTGTTTTTCATTGTTTAAACATGTTCTGTATTAAAAAACAGGTGTCAGAGTTTTTCGCGGCTCATCTGGCGACTCACCAGTCACGAAACCCCAGTCGCGAGTTCATCCAGAAGCTTTTGGCGACTCACTCGTGGCTTGCTCTCGACTCACTCGCGACTCGCAAAAATTTTCGCGACTGAACCTCGCGACTCGCCCAATTGCGAAACGCCTAGTCGCGAAACGCCCAGAAATAGCATTTTAAAGGGCTTTTTGTGGGAAACTTGTTTTAAACCTCTCCCATCCTCTCTAAAACCTCTCTTTCAATATTTTTATATGAAAACCCAACCAATTTGAATGGTACTTTCACAAATAGATTCACCAGGAAGATCAGAGATGTCTACACCTCCGGATAAAAGCTTTGAAACAGAGGTTGGAATGGATGGTTTCGAATTCTTTCCTTTCTTCCCGAAAGATGGAATAAATATGTAGGATGCCCAGCCCTGGTTCCTAAGATTATGCTTTTGATGCAAGCCCTTGCCTTGTGTAAATTCCCTCCCTTTTGGAACGAACAAATGGAGAGATAGAAACCTCATTAACTCGGTTTCCAACTTTTTCATTCCATTAACATTTCTAAGGTAATTATAAATTCTTTTCATTAATTTTGATCCTTGAATTATGTTTTGGAGAGTTTTGTGCTCTTAGTTGGGATTTTTATCATAGGGGTTGGGAAAATTTAATTTTTGTTAATTTTCTTCATGGGATTGGTTTCTTTTGTTGATTTGCATTGGATGTTGGCTCCATTGTGGCAAAAAGAACATGTATTAAGGGTGGTTTTCATGATGTTCATGCATTGTTTCACATTATTATTCATAGTTTGCATGTTAGGTGTTTGATAAAATGCCTCTTAGACATTTTCTCGCTTGTTTGGACTCCGATGAGTACCAAACTTTGGGGTTTCTCATGTTTCCTCATTAGGAACATGTTTGGTTCATTGGTTGTGTATTTAACACACCTTACCCCACATGTGCATTTTTCATGCATTGGTCATGCATTGCACTTAGCCACCTCTTGCACATACCTTTGCTACCCTTGTCATGCATTGGCTTAGACCTTGCTTCTTCATCCTAGCATGTCATGTCTACCTTATGCTCTGTAGCATTTTACATTGTCTTAGGTTTGAGCTTCATTTTCTCATTCTTCTCGCACCCCTTATGCATCATTAGCATTGTTCGTACCTTCATCTCTTGCCCTCGTTTCTTCTTGACCCTTTGTCTATTCCTGACAAAAAGGGGGAGAGTATACTCTAGAGAGTATACCGGAGTGTTTTGTCATTTCTATATGACTCTTGTGCACATCCTTAGGGGGAGAAATTCTATTTCTCATGCACATTTGTAGGGGGAGAGATATTCCATAAGGGAGATGCATATACTAAGGGGGAGAAGTCATTGAGATAATAAGAAAACTTTGTTCTGTTCTTTTTCTTGTTGGCTTTATGGTGCTTTGAGTTATGCTTTGTGGTTCTCATCGCATCATGTTTTTTTTTTGGACATGCATATATCCCTATGCTATTGTGCTCCATTGAATGCATGTTCGGATGATCATTTGCTTTGCTATGTGATCATTGTAGTCATTTCTATATGACTGTTTTGGTGTTTGATCAAGTTGCTCACATGTTTCACATCATGTTTACTTGATCGCAATTTACTTATTATGTTATACTTGTCCTTTTATTACTTGTTTTATCTTGAGGGTCTAATGTGTTTTGTGCAAGTGTTTCAGGTTACAAGTATATATGTTCCAAGTGCATCACAGCTTCTCATCACTTTGAAAGGGAGAAACTTTAAGTACTTTTAGTTTATATTGTTTATGTTTATATTCAGTATTTTGTGGTTTGTGCCCATGTTGCTTCTGTAAGCTTTTAGGGTTTGTTTCCATGATTCTTGTAGGCTTTATGGTTTGTACCATGCTTTATGCAGCCTTTATGATTTTGTTAAATCAGTACTTCTATCCAAATGTCATGCATTTTCTGGTTAAGTATTGTCACTCTTGTGCCCTTGTAGGATTGTTCCTAGATGCATATACTTAGTGTATTATGCATTGGTTGAGTGTTGGGCATACAAGTGACTTGCATTATTCTTGTTAGCTTGTGTGTTCAAGTGTTCATTCCAGTGTGAATGAGCACTGTGGTCACTACCTTGTAGTGATTGCTTGTTTGATCAAGTCATGGTTTGTTTCTTAACTCCATCTTTGCTTGATCACATCATGCCTGCTTCATATGCATTTCATGCTTTTCTGCATACAATGATCATGGTGTATTGTTGTGTTTCAGGAGATTCATGTTCATATGATTCAAGAGCTTCATAGCTTCTAGATTTAGGTGTGAGTGAGTTTTGCCATTGTTCCCAAACTCACGTTTAAGTCTAGAGTCTGTTTTAGGGTGTTTTGTCACGGAATAGCCAAAGGGGGAGATTGTAAGGTTGAATTTAATCAACCATGTGTTGATTTTATTCCGTGACATATTTTCTTGTAATATAGCACTTAAAAACCCTGTATTTAGGTGAGAATCATGTAAGGGTAGTGTGTGAGAGAGTGTGAAGAATTGCTTAAGACTGTGCAGTGAAGCAGGGACTCGCGGCTGGATCTCGCGGGAAGCTCGCGGCTTGCAAGCCGCCAAAAGTTGCACACGCGCAGAGCATGCAGGGGAGCTGAACAGTCATGTCAGCTGGAGCACTATAGGACAAAAATTCAGACTGGCCATTTAACTAGCTCGCGGCTTGAACTCGCGACTCAGTCAAGTCACGAGGTCAAGTCGCCAGCCAACCCTGTTTTGGAAAAACTGACTCTTCACATTCCATTCTCACACCAGTATAAATATCCCTCATTCCCACAAAATATGTGTGGCTATTCAGAAAGAAAAACCCTAAGACAAGTTTCTTCAAAACACCCACCCAATTGGAGAGAGCTACTCATTCTTAGAGAGAAATCTTTGTAGTCTCTTTTTATTCCCTCTCTCATTGTCATACCTATTGAGAGGAGATTTCTATCCAAACATTACCCACGCCCATTTAGAGTGTTGAGTGTTTTTGGAGCTTTGGGAAGCATTGGAAGATGCCAAGGATGGCGGATGCTATGGATTATAGCAGAATCCGATAAGCTAGAAAAGAAAAAGGTTCAGCGCAACCTCGTTGGAGCAAGAAGCTTGGAGGGCTTAGGTACATCGGGTAGATCAGGCTTGGAGGGTCTATTACTGTTCATGTATCCCAACTACATTTTCTAGTGGATTATTGACCGCTTGGAGGGCGGCAGAGAGGTTTTACGCCGAGGGCTTCGGGTTCCTCTTTGATAACACATCGTGTGTTGTCCTTGTGTTTGCATCTCTCTTCCCTTTATCTTTGCCTTTTATTTTCTACTGTGGATGTGTTTTTAATTGGCTTAGATTGTTTACCAATTCTGTTTATAGTTTTTGTTCATTTTCCGCACACTAGTTGTTTGACATAAAGCTTGAATTGGTTATTTTGTAATTGGGGGTCTAAACGTTCAAGGGTGTTTATACACATATTTGAACTTTCAAGAGCATTCCCCAAAAAAATAGTATAAAAACTCAAAAAAAATAAAAAACATCATTCTAGCTTTCTTTCTAACCAAATCGGGTCGGGATAGGCCGAAAAAGAGATAAAAAAATTTCCGTATTGATTTTGACACCTCATTTTGCAACTCGCATTTAACCTCACCTAGAGGGTAAAAGGGTAATTTTGCCTTGGAAATATGCATGTTGACTCTAGTTATTAGATCTTTAATCTCATTTCTCCAAAATGATCTTAATGTTGTAACGATCAAATTAATTGGTCATAAGCCTTAATCGGACCACCAGATTGAAAGTTATCTCAAATCAAGTTTTAATGGCTGAGATGCACTATCACAAATTGAGTTCGACTATATGTGATTACGAATAATTGATTTCAATTGGTTATAAGTATATCAATTTGAGATCGATGATGTGTCATAATTTGATTGGTTAAGACTACATTTTATGGTAGGGTTCCACACACCTAATTAACTAGATAATTAAACATTAATCATTCAATGAGTAATTTGTATAATTATCTTTTAATTAGGGTAAATCTGAAACTAATTAGGTTTGAAATGGGAGTGATTGGAGCCTATTAGTGTTAATTGGGAACTAATTTGGGATCTATTAATGCTAATTGTGCTGAAATTGTTTTCTAGCAAATGACATTTGCTCATCATTTCATTGATCTCTTTGAATATTTTGAATCTGTGAATGAGGTTAATTTTCCCAGAAACTAAACATCGAGGGCTTTAATTTGAGCACTAGAACTAGACAATTCCAATAAGAATTGAGTAAGATATGATTTTTCGTAGTTGGCATTACAGGCTGTTACAGCAGTTACGGGAAAACCGAATTTTGGCTTGCTCCTGACTCCCACCAATCTCTCCATTTAATGCACCAGATTTTCCCCAAGGCTAAAATGAGGTCTAGGTTCATGATTCTTTGTCAACCCTCATTAAATGACATTCCATTCATATTTCCTCCACCACTACTATATAAACCCTCCCTCTCCTTCATTCCAAGACTCAAAAAACCACCATCTCTTCTCCTCTCTTGAGTTCTAGTGAAGTTGAGTAATCTTATCATATCTTGGTCTTCTTGAGACTCAAGGTATTAAGTGAGACTCACTTTTCCTCTCCTAGCTCTTCTTTTCCTCCACCCTTAGGACCTCCCTTAAAAGTCTCCTCCTCCACCATATGGATCTAGCATAAAGGTATAATCCCTTTCCCTAATTGTTTTTTGTGTTGCCATGATGAGAGTTTAAGATTAAAGCATGATAGTAATCATTTAAATTCCCTAGAATATGTTTGAATGTTCTTAATTATTCTTATATGTTCTTTACATGTTCTTGGTTGTTCATCACATGTTCATGTATAACACTAATTTTAATCTTAAATCCACATCAAAAATATGAAAAAAATGAATAATTCTTTTAAATCCTTGAATTTAGGATATCACCATCCACACACATTCACTAAAATTTATTTTTCAATCCAAATGACATGCTTAATAAATGGAATTAGAGTTTATCACATGCACACACAATGAATTCAACATGCAAATTGATGGACAACATATTGGATGATATGATATGAATGTTGGCCACCATAGTCTAGAAGACCGGTTTCACTAGGTAAGGTGGGTGCCTAACACCTTCCCACCTTTTAACATAGCCTCCGAACTTTGATCAAGGGTTGATAGACCAATGCTTATCATTGTAATTTTCAATTTCTAGATTGTAACTAGAAAACAGAGCTATGTGCTTTATCTTAGATTGTATCTAGGACCAAAGCCATGTAATTTTCCTATGATTAATGTAAATTCAATTGAAAACTAATAAAATGAGGAATTTTTCAATTTTGGTTTTCTTATTTATCCCAATAATTAAATAAGTGGCGACTCCATTGTAAAACCTTTAATCTAAAAGGGAAAATATAACTAGTCGAACCTTCATTTTGAGAGGCAATAATACAACTCTACCCATTCATGTGGGTTTGGCCCAACACCATAAAAACGGGTTGGAGGCGTGGTCTCTCACAACCAAGTACAGTTTCTACTTTACCCGAGCTGGAGCATTCCCAAAATATATATATATATATATATATATATTAAAAATATTAAAAAAAATTAAGAATATCTTTCTGCCTTCATTTCATGCAAAACCTGGTCGAGATTGGAAGAAAAAGAGATATAAAAAAAAAAAAAAAAAAAAAAAAAAAAAAAAAAAAAAAAAATTTCTTTCCAGCTTCCGTTTCTCCCGACCCAAGTTGGAGCGTTCCCTAAAAAATAATATAAAAATTAAAAAAATTAAAAAACATCATTCTGACTTTATTTCTACCTGACCAGGGCTGGAGACTTCCCAAACAAATTCATAAAAAATATTAAAATAATTCAAAAAAATTAAAAACATATTTCTGCCTTCATTTCATGCCAAACTGGGCCAGGACAGGAAGAGAAAGAGATAAAAAAAAAATTTGTTCCGGATATCGTTTCTCCCGTCCCAAGTTGGAGCGTTCCAAAAAAAATAGTAAAAAAATTCAAAATTTTAAAAAAAGTCATTTTTGCTTTATTTCTAGCCAAACCAAGCCGAGATAGGTCGAGAAAGAGAGAAAATTTTTTTTTTGTCTCGAGTTTAGTTCCTACCCAACCCGGGCTAGAGCATTCCCAAAAAAAAGTATAAAAATTCAAAAAATTTAAAAACGTCAGTCTAGCCTTATTTCTAAGCAAACCAGGCAAAGTCAGGCCGAGAAAGAGACAAAAAAATTTTCGTTCCGAGTTCCGTTCCAACCCAACTCGAGCTAGAGCATTCCTAAAAAAAAATCATAAAAAATATTAAAATAATTCAAAAAATTAAAAAACACCTTTTTGCCCTTATTTCATGCCAAATCGGGTCGGGATAGGAAGAAAAAGAGATTAAAAAAATTTCGTTCTAGTTACCCTTTTTCCCGACCCAGATTGGAGTGTTCCTAAAATATAGTGAAAAAGTTGAAAAAATTAAAAAACGTCATTCTAGCTTTATTTCTAGTCAAACCGAGCCGAGATAAGCCGAGAAAGAAGGAAAGAAATTTTCGTTCCGAGTTCCGTTCCTACCAAACCCAAGCTAAAGCATTCCCAAAAAAATAGAATAAAAATTCGAAAAACTAAAAAATATCATTCTGGCTTTCTTTCTAGCCAAACTCGGTAGGGACAGGTTGAAAAAGAGATAAAAAATTTCTGTATCGAGTACAGTTTCTACCTTACCCATGTTGGAGCATTCCCAAAAAAATTTAAAACATATTTTTGCCTTCATTTCATGCCAAACCTGGCTAGGATAGGAAGAGAAAGAGATTTAAAAAAAATGTCGTTTTGGATACCGTTTCTCCCAACCAAAGTTGGAGCATTCCTAAAAAAATAACAAAACAATTCAAAAAAATTAAAAAACGTCATTCTTGCTCTATTTCAAAATAACCAGGCAAAGACAAGCCAAGAAAGAGACAAAAAAGTTTTCGTTCCAAATTCTGTTCCAACCCAACCCGAGCTAGAGTATTCCCAAAAAAATAGTATAAAAATTCTAAAAATTAAAAAACATCACTCTGGCTTTATTTCTAGCCAAACTGGGCTGAGGAAGGCTGAAAAAGAGATAAAAAAAAATTTCGTACCAAGTATAGTTTCTACCTGAACCGGGCTGGGGCATTCTCAAAAAAATTCAAAATAAATATCAAAATAATTCAAAAAAAATTAAAAACATCTTTTTGCCTTCATTTCATGCCAAACCAGGCTGGGATAGGAAGAAAAATAGATTAAAAAATTTTTGTTCCGGGTACCATTTCTCCCAACCCAGGTTGGAGCATTCCCAAAAAAATAGTAAAAAAATTAAAAACGTAATTCTAGCTTTATTTCTAGTTGAACTAGGTCGGGATAGGCCAAGAAAGAGACAAAATAGTTTTCATTTCGAATTTCGTTCCAACTGAACCGGGGCTAGAGCATTCCCAAAAAAAAATAGTATAAAAATTCAAAAAATTAAAATAAAAATCACTTTGGCTTTATTTCTAGCCAAACCGAGCAGGGAGAGGCCAAAAAAGAGATTAAAAAAAAATTCGTACTGAGTGTAGTTTCTACTTGACTCGGGCTAGAGCATTCAAAAAATTCATAAAAAATATTAAAAAAATTAAAAAAAATTAAAAACATATTTCTGCCTTCATTTGTGAGCAAAATCATGCATTTATTGAAATTAAAGAAAGGTTATGTGGTCCTCCTTTATTAGCATTACCTGATTTTTCTAAAACTTTTGAGATTGAGTGATGCCTCAGGAATAGGTATTAGAGCTGTTTTAAAGCAACAAAAGCAGCCAATAGCCTATTTTAGTGAAAAGCTAAATGGGGTAGCTTTGAACTACCCAACATATGACATAGAGCTTTATGCATTAGTGAGAGCATTGAAGACTTTGCAACAATACCTTTGGCTGAAAAATTTGTCATACATACCAAGTGGGTGGAATTCATTGAGACCCCTTATGTAATCAAATACAAACAAGGTAAGGAAAATATTGTGGCTAATGCATTATCAAGAAGGTATGCCCTTGTCTCTATTTTAAATTCAAAGTTATTGGGATTTGAATATGTTAAGGAATTGTATGCTAATGATGATGACTTTGCTAGTGTATATGGAGCGTGTGAGAAGGCAACATTTGGTAAATTCTATAGACTAGATGGGGTACTTGTTTAGAGAGAATAGACTTTGTGTGCTTAATAGTTCTATGCGTGAGTTGCTTGTGCGTGAAGCACATGGAGGTGGTTTAATGGGTCATTTGGTGTAAGGAAGGCTTTAGACATGTTACATGAACATTTTTTTTTTTGCCAAAGATGAAACGTGATGTGGAGAGAGTTTGTGCTAGATGCGTTACCTGTAGGCAGGCCAAATCTCTTACCACATGGATTATACACTCCTCTACTCGTACTTAGTTCACATTGGGTCAATATTTCTATGGATTTTGTTTTAGGCTTGCCTATTAAGGAAAGGTAGGGACTTGATTTTGTGTTATAGGTTTTCAAAGATGGCACATTCCATATCTTGTCATAAAACCAATGATGCAACCCACATTGCTGATTTTTTTTTTTGTGTTCCAAGGTATTACGTTTGATCGTGATTTAAGTTCCTTGGATATTTTTGGAAAGTCTTGTAGGGAAAGTTTGGGACTAAACTATTATTTTTGGAAAGTCTAGAAATGAAGCCAAAATGACGTTTTTTAATTTTTTTTTTTACAAATTTTTGGTGAATGCATTAGCTTGTCCCGACCCAATTTTGCTAGAAATGATGCCAATATAATTTTTTGAATTATTTTACTATTTTTTTGAATTTCTTTGGGAATGCTCCAACTCGAGTTGGATAGAAACGGTTCCCGGAACAAAAATTTTGTTATCTCTTTTTCGAATTGTCCAAGCTTGGTTTGTTTAGAAATGAACCTAGAATGATGCAAACCTCAATTGACATTCATTGAGACCCAGCAAATAATATTGGAATATTTGCTCAAGAAAGCTAAAACTTAGATTTTGATAAAAACCCTGACCCAACATTTATAAATGAAACGCGAACCAAAGGTATATGCAATAGACCCCGACCCATTGATTATAACTGAATCACAAATCGAAGGTATAAAATTTGAACGCCACAAGGGAGATTTCCTGATAAGTTCACAGTTCTTAAAGAACCAGCAGAAGAAGCAAAACCTCATGTTTTTCTAATTTTTATTTAATAAAATCCTCCATTACAATGAGTGTATGCTATATATAAGACATGACTAAAAATAGGGAAAAGATAAAAAAAAAAAAAAAAAAAAAAAAAAAAAAAAAAAAAAAAAACGTACTAAATAATAAAAGACTAAATTAAAGTTGATTTGGTTTGAAATTAGCAGCTCCAAAATAGGAAAATAGTTAAAAAAAAAACGTTCTAAATAATAGAAGCCTAAAATTAAGGTGGATTTGGTCTGAAATTGGGAACTCCATAATAGGAAAAATATTAGTTAATTGGTATAGAGCTGGAAAGTCAACCAACCATTAATCCACACCATAAATCACGCCCAATTAAGCCAGTTCAGCCCTCCATAGCTTGGATTAAATTGATTACACCTTCATCTTCCTTTGGGCCAAGCTCGGAATGTCCTGTGTTAGAATCAGCCCAATTCTCTTGAATTAGCCCATTAATTGCTTCTTTGATCTTCTTGGATCTTGCTCTAGTAATAGGCCCAATTGGAACATACAATGGATCCTTTAATGCTTGTTGATTCTAATAATTTTCTCTCCTTTCAAAAGGATTCATCCTTGAATCGTTGCCTACATCAAAAGGAGAAAGATCAAAAACATTAAATGTAGCACTAATGTTATACTCACCTAGAAGATCCAACTTGTATGCATTATCATTTATTCTCTCAAGGACTTGAAATGGACCATCCCTTCTAGGATGTAGCTTGGACCACTTACAGGCTGGAAATCTTTCCTTTCTTATATGCATCCCAACCCAATCACCCGGTTCAAAGAGGACTTGTTGACGGCCCTTGTTAGCTTTGGTCGTATATTGCTCATTTTTCTTTTCTATATGTTGTTGTAAACTTTCATGGGGTTTCTTCACAATCTTAGCCTTCTTTTGACCATCCAAACTAGTCATTTCATTAATTGGTAAAGGTAGCAAATCCAAAAGAGTTAGTGGATAAAAAGCATAAACAATCTCAAATTGTGAAAAAATTAGTAGTCGAATGAACACTCTGATTATATGCAAACTCAATGAATGGAAAACAATCCTCCCAATTTTTCAAGTTCTTCTGAAATATGGTACGCAATAATAGTTTAGTTCCATGGAGTCGTACTATCTCTCTAAAGAACAAACCAATGATGTGGTTTGCATCATCAGTTTTATGACAAGATATGAAATGTGTCATCTTTGAAAACCTATTAACAATCACAAAAATAGAATCCTTATCTTTCCTTGATCTAGGCAAGCCTAAAACAAAATCTATAGAAATATCGACCCAAGGTGCACTAGGTACCGGTAGAGGAGTGTATAATCCATATGGTAAGACTCTAGATTTGGCCTGCCTACAAGTAACGCATCTAGCATAATCTCTCTCTACATCACGTTTCATCTTTGGCCAAAAAAAATGTTCATGTAACACGTCTAAAGTCTTCCTTACACCAAAATGACCCATTAAACCACCTCCATGTGCTTCATGCACAAGCAACTCACGCATAGAACTATTAGGCACACAAAGTCTATTCCATCTAAACAAGTACCCATTTAGTCTATATAATTTACCAAACATTGCCCTCTCACACGCTTCATACACACTTGCAAAGTCATCATCATTAGCATACAATTCCTTAACATATTCAAATCCAAATAACTTTGCATTTAAAGTAAAGACAATGGCATACCTTCTTGATAATACATCAGCCATAATATTTTCTTTACCTTGTTTGTATTTGATTACATAAGGGAAGGCCTCAATAAATTCCACCCACTTGGCATATCTTCTATTCAACTTACCTTATCATTTCAAGAGCTTCAAGGACTCATGGTCAGTATGTATGACAAATTCTTTTGGCCAAAGGTAATATTGCCAAGCCTCCAATGCTCTCACCAGTGCATAAAGCTCCTTGTCATGTGTTGGGTAGTTCAAAGCTGCCCCATTTAGCTTTTCACTAAAATGGGCTATTGGCTGCTTCTCCTGTATCAAAATAGCTCCAATACCCATTCTTGAGGCATCACACTCAATCTCAAAAGTTTTAGAAAAATCAAGTAATGCTAATAAAGGACCACCACATAACCTTTCTTTAATTTCAATAAATGCATGATCTTGCTCACAACCCCATTTAAATCCCATAGATTTTTTGACAATTTCAGTGAGTGGTGCAGCTAGTGTATTAAAATCTTTAACAAATCGGCAATAAAAACTAGTCAAACCATGAAAACTTCTTACCTCAGTGATTGACTTAGGTGTGGGCCATTTATTGGTAGCCTTCACCTTTTCCTCTTCCACCTCAATTCCCTTCGCGCTAACAACATAACCAAGAAACACAACTTTGTCCACGCAAAAGGAACATTTCTTTAAATTGGCATATAGTTTTTCTTTTTTCAAAACAGCAATCACATAATGCAAATGATCGATATGCTCAATTAAGTTCTTGCTATACACCAAAATATCATCAAAATAGACCACAACAAATCTGCCTATAAACGCAATTCATTAACCTCATGAATGTACTTGGTGCATTAGTTAGACCAAAAGGCATTACCAACCACTCATACAATCCATATTTAGTTTTAAAGGCAATTTTCCATTCATCATCTTCTTTCATCCTAATTTGATGATACCCACTTTTGAAATCAATTTTTATGAAAATACATGACCCATACAATTCATCCAACATGTCCTAGCCCAAGGATGGGATGTCTATACTTTACCGTAATGTTGTTGATTGCCCTGCAATCAACACACATTCCCCAAGTTTCATCCTTCTTAGGCACAAGTAGCATCGGCACTACACCCGGACTCATGCTCTCTCTCACGTGTCCTTTGGTCAGCAGCTCCTTAACTTGCCTTTGAAGTTCCCTTGTCTCCTCCGCATTACTCCTATAGGCTGGTCGGTTAGGAATTGTCGCACCTGACACAAAATTAATTTGATACTCTATTCCTCTAATAGGTGGTTATCTACTAGGCACATCGTTAGGAAACACATCCTCATATTCCTGCAACAAAGAGACAACAACACTAGGCAAAGATTTGTCAAGTATGTTAGTATTAAAACATGCCTCTGTACAAAAGTACAAATATAGGTTGGTTTGTATAAAAAGCACTCTTGACATCACTCTCTTGTCTTTTTGTTTTTCTCTCTCTTTTTTTTTTTTCACTCTCATTTTCCAATCCCTCACACTCGTGTTTTAGACCAAATCAACTTTAATTTAGGCTTTTATTATTTAGTACGTTTTTTATATTTTCCTATTTTCAATCATGTCTTATAAATAGCATGCACACATTATAATGGAGGGAATTATAGAATAAAGATTAGAAAAAAAGTGAGGTTTTGCTTATTCTCTTGGTTCTTAAAGAACTGTGAACTTATCAGGGATTCTTCCTTATGGTATTCAAATTTTATAGCTTCAGTTCGTGATTCAGTTATAATCATTGAGTCGGAGTTTGTTACTTATACCTTTGCTTTGTATTTCAATTATAAACATTGGATCTGGGTTTCTATCAAAATCTGAATTTTAGCTTTCTTGGGCAAATATTCCAATATTATTTGTTGGGTCTCAAAGCGTGTCAATTGAGGTTCACATTACTTTTTGAATTTTTTTGCTTTTTTTGGGGAATGCTTTAGCCCGAGTTGGGTGGAAACGGTACCTGAAACGAAAATTTTTTCCTCATTTTCGGCGTGTCTTGGGCCGTTTTGGCTAGAAATGATGCCAAAATGATGTTTTTAAATTTTTCAAATTATTTTACTATTTTTTTTAAAATTTTTTTGGGAATGCTCTAGCCAAAGGATGGCAAAGGGGCAAGTTGGGTCATAAATGAGTTGTGTGTAATTACCAATTTATCTATTTATGACCCATTTATATATAAATTAATTATTCATGACCCAAATACCTCTAAAACAACTTGAATACCCTCTTGACCTCCAAAATTATCAAAATACCCTTAAATACCTAAAATGACCCAAACACCCCTACCCTTCTGAAATTACCAATATACCCTTGGATATCCAAAATTATTCCCAAAATCTCAAAAATGAGCATAATATTGCCAAAATCTAAAAAACAAGCAAAATAGCCATGAAACCTTTAAAATGACCAAAATACCCTCGATATCTCTAAAATTACCAAATATGCTCAAAAACCACTAAAATGACAAAAATACCCCCGATATCTCTAAAATCACCAAACATGCTTAAAAACCACCAAAATCACCAAAATACCTCCAAAATCTCTAAAAAAGCAAAATAGCCCCCAAAACCCCCTAAAATGTCCAAAATATTCCTAAAGCCTAAAAATGACCAAAATACCTCCCGAAAAATAAAATTTACTAAAATACCCCTGAAATCTAAAAGATGACCAAAATACCTCTGTAACCTAAAAAATGACCGAAATACCCCTAAACATGTAATATGACCAAAATACACCTGAAACATCTAAAATTACTAAAATAGAGGTTTGGGGGTATTTTGGATATTTCGAGGATACAAATTAAAGGTTCTAAGAGTATTTCTATCATTTTATAGGTTTCGAGGGAATATTAGTAATTTCTTTTGTTTGTGGTTATTTTGGTCATTTTTTAGATTCCAAGGGTATTTTGGTCACTTTTTTTAAAACTTTGGGCTATTTTAGTAAATTTCTAGGTTTCAGAAGTATTTTGGTAATTTTTAAGTTTTTGGGGTATTTTGGTAATTTTTAGGTTTAGGGGGTTATTTTGGTAATTTTTTGGTTGCAAGGGAATTTTGGTCAATTTTTAGGTTTATGGGGGGTATTTGGGTAATTTTTAGGTTTTGATAGTATTTTGGTCATTTTATAGGTTTCAGAGGTGTTTCGATAATTTTATAAGTATTTTGGTCATTTTATAGGCTTTAGGGGGTAATTTTTATGTTGTTTATTTAAATTTTAGATGGGTTTTAGTGAGTATTAGTGGGTATTAGTGGGTTTATCCATTAAGACCCATATAATTAAATAACCTAATGGGTCTATACCCATTTAACCCAAATATTCAAATGGGTTGGGTTAACACTTATCCAAATAAGGTAGGTAATGGGTGAGTTCATGGATATGGATAAAAATTGTCACTCGGCTTAGGGTCAAGCAGAAATAGTTCCCGGAACGAAATTTTTTTTGTCTTTTTTTTTTCGGCCTATCTAGGCCCGGTTTGTCTAGAAATGAACCCAGAATGACGTTTTTAAATTTTTTTGCTATTTTTTGGGGTATGCTCCAACCTGGGTCGGGTGGAATTGGTACGCAAAACAAAAAAAATTTTCCTCTTTTTCGGTCAGTCTTGGCCTGATTTTACTAGAAATGAAGCCAAAATGATTTTTTTTTTTTTTTTACTATTTTTTTAAAATTTGTTTGGGAATGCTCCAGCCTGGGTCGGGCTGAAACGATTCCCAGAATGAAAATTTTTTATCTGTAAAGTGACCAAAATACTCTTTAACCTCTAAAATGGTCGAAAATATCCTAAAACCTAAAAATGATCACAATAACCCTGAAACCACTTAATGACACAATATAACCCGAAAATTTTGGTTATTTTGAAGGTTCCAAGTATTTTAGGCCCGTTTGAAAGTTTCAGGTTTTTGTGTTCATTCTAGAGGATTTGATGTCATTTTGGTCATTTTTGCGATTTTGGGGGTATTTTAATCATTTTACAATTATGGTTTAAAAAAAAAAATCATTTTAGTGATTTCACACTATTTTAGTCATTTTAGAGGTTTCAAGGTTTTGTGGTTGTGGGAGTATTATTTTAATCCTTTTACAGGTTTTGGGCTATTTTGTCTTTTAGAGTTTTCAGGGGTATTTTGTCTTTTTTACTATTTTTGTGATATTTTTGGTCATTTGAGAGGTTTAGGGATAATTTGTTCACTCTAGTGGTTTCAGAGTATTTTTCTTCATTTTAGAGGTTTCAGGTTATTTCAGTTATTTTAGTGGTTTCAAAAGTATTTTGGTCATTTTAGAGGTTTTGAGATTTTTTGTTTTTGTTGTTGTTGTTGTTATTTTTCAAGTTTTAGTGTATTTTTCATCATTTTAGAGGTATCAATGTATTTCTGCTCATTTTAGATGTTTTGGGGAATTTTTATCATTCTATAGGTTTCATGGTATTTTGGTTGTTTGAGAGGTTTCCGAGTTATTTTAGTGATTTATTAGGTTTTTGGGGGTATTTTGGTCATTTTTAAGGTATCAAGGGTATTTTGTTTGTTTGAGAGATTTCGAGTGTATTTTGGCTTAGTTTAGGGGTATTTTGTTCATTTTTAGAGGTTTTAAGGGTATTTTGCTTATTTTTGAGGTTTCAATGGCATTTTGGTCATTTGAAAAGTTTTTAGGGGTATTGTGGTCGTTTTGTTGGTTTTGGGGGTGTTTTGGTCATTTTTTAGGTTTTTGGGATATTTTGGACATTCATGGTGCATTTTAGTCATTTTGGCAATTCTAAGGGGGTCATTTTAGAGGTCAACGTGTTTAAAGGTTTTTGATATTTTGGTAATTTTCAAGGGTAAAATAATTTTTTTTTTGACAAAAAAATGCCCTTCAAATCACTAGAATGGCCAATATACTCCAAAAATTACCAAAATACCCCAAAAACCACAAAATGTCCAAAAAAAAAACCTCTATAATCTCTTAATTGACCAAAATAGTATCAAAATCTCTAAAATGACTCAAATAACCCCAAAACCTCTAAAATGACCAAAATACCCTTGAAACAGTTGGAATGAGCAATCAAATCTCGATATAAATGACCAAAATGTTTCAAACATCTAAAATGCTTAAAAAATACACCTCGACATTGCTACAATGAGCAAAATGCAGGCAATGTTAAGTAGATTGGAGGCCTAGTCTCCTCGAGTGGTTTTGTCCTTCTATCTCCCTCCTTTAGCCTCTTCTCTAGAGCATGTATTAGGCCCCCCTCCATGTACCCCCTTTACTTTTCCTGCTCTTCACATGGGCTGTGTTCCCTGGGTATGGTAATGTCTGTTTTACATTTTCTGTACCTTGCTGGGCCATACCTTTGGAACCTTGGCAATGTCTGATTTGATTCCTCGCTTTGTGTGGTTGCATTGTGCATGATGTATGTGTATCTACATCTGCTTGTATATGGGTGATTGTGCACTTTGTATGATGGATTCTCATGACTACGTGAGTGACCCTCTCTAGTCATGAGAGTTCTTGATCTTGTAGTGTGGGCATGTGCTCAAGGCGATTGTCATAGGTGCATATTCTTGCTATATTGTGTGCAAGATCATCGCGGTGTGATTGTCTCGGTCTATGTCACCTAGTGACATTGGTTTCCCCATGTATACAACACGCATCAACATGCTTGATGCTTTGAAGGGCTTCGGCTTGTCTCTCTACGAGCATTTCAATACACAGACGCAAAACCCTATCGGTGTGCCATAACGCACCAAATGCGAAACTCTGCTAGATTTTCACCGTGAAAATGAGGCACCCTACTGCTATATTCTCACAGCGAAAACTTGGCGGGAATACCATTTTTTGTGCTATCATGCAATTGAGGCAAAGTGTTGCTGGATTTCCACCACGAAAATAAGGTGAAATGCTACTGGATTTTTGCTATGGAAATTTAGCATTGATTCCAAACGCACTGAGAAAGCATCGACTGGGACCATAGCCATTTCAAAATCAAACCTCAAAGCCCATCCCATTTAAAGCCTCGTAAGCTAATGCCAATAGCTTGTTTTCAATTGTCTGACAATTACAGTTTTACCAAAACAAAAGACTGTCCTTAGACAGGCATTGTGGGGTGCTTAACACATTTCCCACATGTAACCAGACTTTCAAACTCAAGAATCAAGATTTTTTATCCATCCATATTAGATTAGGAAAAATGCCCTTTTTCTTAACCTATGATCAGTAATAAAATCAAATAGAGTCAAGTGACCAATTACACTTTAGAAAAACCTAATGATTGGTGGCGACTTCACCTACCCTTAGTAATTTCCTTTAAATCGACTCAAAATCCATTCACACACCCGAGGTACAACACACCTCCATACCCTTGCACCGAGAAGCGTGTGAGCATTGTCGCGATGGGTGGTCAAGTGACTGCGAGGCGTCGACATCCCTCCTTAAGGTTTCTAGGTTTAACCTTCTTGTTAAATGTTCTAGCAATCCTTTTTTGGTAACCTTGTACATGGTATTGGGCCTTCATCCTTTTTTCATTGATCATGGCTAATTGTTTATATCTTTCTCTCATCTAATCTTTTTCTAGGAGTTCAGTTTCCACCAACACTCTTAAAGATTGTATCTCAACCTTAATGGGCAGCACTGCTTCACTCACATAAACCAAAAAGTAGGGGCTTGCCCCAGTTGATGTATGAATAGAAGTCTTATAACCCCATTGGTCTACGGTTGTGTATGGTGAAGACTTGTGATGCTCGATGTTGTTTAACTCCATAATCCTTCAGACTTCTCCCTCAAAGTGGGAACCATTGTCAGAGATGATCTCTTGTGGTACTTCAAACCGGCAGATGATGTTGTTCTTTATGAAATGGACCACATGTTTGGCCTTCAATATGGAGTAGGAAGCTGCCTCTATATTTGGTGAAGTAATCAATTGTAACTAGGATGTACTTATGTCCATTTGAGGCCTTTGGAGCTATTCTTTCAATCACATCTATGCCCCATACTAAGAAAGGCCATGGAGAGGTCATATTGTATAACTCACTAGGTGGCACATGGTTCAAGCTAGCATGGGTTTGGCAATCATGGCAACTCTTTGCAAAGTTTATGCAATCGGTTTTCATCGCATTCTAGTAGTAACCCATTCTCAAGATCTTCCTTGCCAACATCCTCCCTTCATGTGAGGACCACAAATTCCTTGATGGATTTCTTCCATGACTCTTTCGGCTCTTTCTTTCTTTAAACAATGAAGGTGTATCCCATCACAAGATCTCCTATAGAGTTAGCCTCCACATAGAATGTATTGCATTGCCATCATCTAATTGAACAACGCTCCTTCTTACTAGCTTCATCTCCAAATTCCTAATTCTAGAAACTTCATGACGTCGTAATACCAAGGGATTCCTTCCTCTTCTATGGCCAAGATTGACAACTCTCTTTTCTCTTTGTGTACCAACTGATAACTTTGCTCAATTTGTTAAGGTCATGTCCATACTCCTTCGGGTATTTCAACCATAGAAGCCAAGGTGGCCATCTGAAAATTGGTTTTAAGCTCTAGGGATACTAGCGTATTTGATTCTGTCGAAGGTTTTTGTCAATCCATCCAAGTATTGTTGGTAAGTTTTTAGGTGTTCTTCCTTCACATTTCATAACTTTCGTGCTTGTGCTATGACCAAAGTCAAATCTCCAAAGACTTCAGCTTCCTTTACCCTTAGCTCACATAGGGCTTCCATTCCAGCAATACAAGTCTCATTTTCTGCCATATTATTGGTTACTTCAAAGTTCAACTTGACGGCTAAAGACACATGAGATTTATCAAGGGTAATCAAGAGCACTCCTATCCCATTTCCATATTGGTTCACAGCTCCATCAAAATACATCTTCCATGCCCCCAGTTTGATATCCAAAATGTCCTTATCTGGGAAATCTTCTCTACCACTTTCTCCTTCTATGGGATTCTCGGCCCAAAAGTCTGACACAACACTTCTCTTGATGGTCTTTCTAGCCATATACTTCAAATCAAATTCTGCCAATAGGATTAACCATCTTGATAACCTTCCACTCAATGCAGACTTCTCGAATAGGCATTTCAATGGGTCCATCCTAGCAACTATCTGTACTTGGAATGTTAGGATGTCATGTCTTAATTTCTACATAGCCCACACAAGAGCAAAGCATGACTTCTCTATGGGTGTGTATCTAGTCTCATAATTGTGGAATCTCTTACTCAAGTAATATATGGTTCTTTCATCCTTATCATCATCTTCTTATACTAACCTGCTCCTTACTACATCCTCTATGATTGAGAGATAGTGGAGTAAAGGTTTCCTAGGTTCTTGAGGTACCAAGATAGGTGGGTGGAGAAGATACTCCTTGATAAGCTCAAAGGCTTTCTGACATTTGTCATTCCATGTATGGGATTCATTCTTCCTCAAAAGTTTGAAGATGGGTTCACCAGTGGAGGTAAGTTTGGCGACGAATCGGCTAATGTATTGCAGTCGGCCTTGGAATCCCCTTATCTCCTTTTCACTTTTAGGTGATGGCATGTCCAATATGGCTTTAATCTTGGACGGGTCAACTTCTATTACTCTATCACTTACTAGGAAGCCTAGCAATTTTATTGCAGTCAACCCAAAAGTACATTTTTGTGGGTTCAACCTTAATCTATACTACTTGATCCTCTCGAAGAACTTCCTCAAATTGGCGATGTGACCTTCTCTATCCTTGGACTTCACAATCATGTCATCAATATATACCTTTACCTTGTTGTGCATCATGTCATGAAACAAGGTTGTAGCCATCCTTTGGTAGGTTGCTCCCGCATTCTTGAGCCCAAATGGCATCACATGTAACAATATATCCCCCATTTAGTGGTGAAAGTAGTCTTGGTCATATCTTTAGAAGCCATTTTGATTTGGTTATATCCTGAGAAACCATCCATGAAAGACATCAAAGCACTACCAATGGTGTTATCTACCAAGACATCTATAAGAGGTAAAAGGAAGTTATTCTTAGGGCAGGCTTTGTTTAGGTCTCTAAAGTCCATACACATCCTCACTTTCCCATCCTTTTTGGGTACAAGCACAACATTGGCTATCCATTCGGCTTAGTGTACGGGTTTGATGAACCCTACTTTTAATTGCTTGGTGACTTCCTCTTTGATCTTGAGAAGTCATTCAGTTCTCATGCATCTCAATTTCTGCTTGATGGGCACAATGTGCAAATGAGTATCAATGTGATGTTGTGCTATCTCAAGATCAATACCAAACATATCTTCATAAGACCATGCAAACACTTCTTGGAATTCAGCGAGAAGTTCTTTGAGATCTTTTCTTTCTTGTTCATTCAGAGTTGAGCCAATTTTAGTTAAGATTGGATTCTCATCATTGCCCAAATTAAGAGTTTCAAAAGTTGGTTCCATAGGTTCAATTTTCATTTCCAATTGTTTTAATTTTGTTTTCAAATTCATTAGAATCATTTAAGTGCAAAATTTCAATATTATGGGACACATCAAAATAAGCCAAATCAGAATTTATCTTATTAAAAATGTTGAAAAGTACATTGGAATTTGCATTACAAGACATCTTTCCCATACTATTAGAAGACCTAACCTAGGTCCAATTGCTAAGTTGCCTATGAATAGGTGCCCTTGGCGTCCTCTTTACCTTTTCCCTCGAACAGAGTCGTTATCTCCACAAACCAATCCCTTTCTTCCTATGGCTTCCATGCGCACAATGCCGTGAATAACTCATTGGGGCCTTCTTCTTGGTCGGAAGAGGTGCAAATTCCTCTCCATATGACCAATAAAGCTCAATATCGATGTGGTAATCTATGTGGCTAAACTCACCGTCATCTTCTTCCTCGTCATCTTCATCCTTGTCTTGGGCCAAGACAAAGTACTGTTTAGCATCAGGAGGTGGGGCGATGTCACGTTCAATAAAAATGCGAGCAGGGATGACTTGGGTTGTTCTAATCGTCGAGGTCCAATCTGGCCAGTCATGATCTTCCCAAGATCCTGCGCTTCCTATTTCAGAAAAGTGTTAAGATACTGGGGTGCTGGGGTGCTGGCTTAGGTATGTGGGCTTAGTAGTGTATCTGATGTGCCAACAACTGGCTCGGTAGCTGGTGTGTGGATGTGCCTAACAGCTGGATTAGTAGTTGGTGTGTGTGACGTGCCTACAGTGTGATGAGGTGTGCCTATTGTGGTGATGAGGTGTGCGTGCAGTGGTACTACACAGAGGCGTGTGCAATTAAGTGAGCTGTTAGTGATAGTTAGTTAGGAAATTGTTAGAGATAGTTACATATAGTTACAATGGGTAGTTACTGAGATGTAATTGATTGTAATTGTATATAAGCCCAATTTTGGAATAGGAAAAGCAAGCTTGGAATTACGCAGTTACTCTCTTTTCTTGTTCTGACTCTGTTTGGAGGTGGCCCCCTCGAAGTGACCAATATCTCTTCTTCCCCATCTCTCTATTCTTCCATTTCTTCTTTCCATAATTCTTCCCATTACTTTCGTCCATATTCTAGCTCTTAATAATTGGTATTAGAGCCCTCTTTCCTGCGACCATGACTGAAACCCGTTCTACAGCCTACATCAATGAATCCATTGCATCCTTACGTACTACCATAGAATGTCATCGGCGTTGAATATCATCGGCATCATTGGCATTGAATGTCATCGGCGTTGCTTTGCAAAAGTTAACGAAGGCTGAAGAGAAGAGACAACAACCATCATCTCCTAAAACACCATCGTCCCAAGCTGTGTCTTTGCCATTACAGAGTTTGGCTAAAAGTGTGAGACTTGAATTTCCAAGATTCAGAGGAGATGATCCAACAACTTGGGTATACAAGGCTAACCAGTATTTCAATTTCTATCACACCCCATTGAGTGAGAGGCTTTTGATGGCTTCTTTTCATATGGATGGTGAGGCTTTAGTATGGTTCCAAGATTGTGAAGCATCTGGGGAATTTGTGGCTTGGGAGAGTTTTGTGGAGGCTCTGTTAATCAGGTTTGGTTCGTCTGCCTATGAAGATCCTATAGAGGCTTTGACAAGGTTGAGACAGACCAGTAATGTGATTAATTACAAAGCCCAATTTGAAGCTCTCTCCAACAGAATTGGAGATTTGTCTGAAAATCACAAATTGAGTTGTTTCCTCAGTGGCCTTAGAGATGAAATTAGATTGCCTGTAAAAATGCTTAATCCAAAAACTCTCAATGAGGCTTTTGGTTTGGCTAAGATTCAAGAGGACTATGTGATGAGTAGCAAGAAATTTCTAAAATCATCCTCACTGGAAGTGACTAAACCTTCAATTCTTGGACCAAGACCTGATACTAAGCTGGATTCCAAGTTCAAGTTGCCCCTACAGAAGTTATCACCAGCACAGATGGAAGAGAGAAGGAAGAAAGGACTCTACTTTAATTGTGATGAGAAATTTCAACCTGGACACCATTGTAAGTCTGCTAAACTCTTTTCATTAGAAGGTCTTTGTCCCTTTCAAGGGCCTAGCTCTAGTGTACAATTGGTAGAGCTTAATGAGGGTGATAGTGCATTGGCTTATAATTCTGATGTGCCTCATCTTGCATTTGTTGAGTCTGAACATAATATGCTTGAACCCAAGATTACACTATATGCCCTTTTAGGTAGTCCTTCACCTGGTACCATGAGAATTAGGGGCACAATTAATGGTCATTGGATTATCATTTTGATTGACACTGGCAGCACTTATGATTTTCTTGTTGCTGCCATTCTTTCCAAATTACAACTACAATTGGACCCTACTGTTTCATTTGAGGTTAAGGTAGCCAATGGGGAAACAATCAAGACTAAGGGTGTTTGTGTGGATGTTAAGGTGGTTATGCAAGGTCATATCTTCTCTATGGACTTGAATGTCTTACCCTTAGGAGACTGTGAGTTGGTCTTAGGGACTCAATGGCTCAGATATTTAGGTCTGATACAATGGGATTTTTTGGCATTGTCAATGCAATTCATGCATCTTGATAGACTTGTTACATTGTTTGGATTGCATCCTACTAATTCCACTCTCCAAGAAAGTGATCACTTCTTTAGGAAGCCTGTCAGGAAGGGAATTTTTTTGTAGATAGTTTCTTTGGGTTCAGGAACTTCCCCATCTCAGCCAACGTATGATCCTTTGATTGAGAAGTTGTTGGTGGAGTTTGCATCAATTTTTGATACACCTACTGGATTGCCTCCTTCTAGAAGGCATGAACACCAAATCCTTTTAAAGGATGGTACTGCTCCAATCTATCAGAGGCCTTATAGGTATCCACACTTTCAAAAAACTGAAATTGAGAAGATCATTGCTGACTTGCTAGAAGCTAGTTCTATTAGGCCTAGCCACAGTCCATTCTCTTCTCCAATTTTGTTGGTAAGGAAGGCAGATGGATCTTGAAGGATGTGCATTGACTACTGAACTTTGAATCAAGCTACCATCAAGGATAAGTTTCCCATACCTATAATTGATGAGTTATTGGATGAGCTTTCTGGTGCTACCATCTTCTCCAAGTTGGATCTGAGATCAGGGTACCATCAAATCTATATGAGGGAGGAGGATATTTCTAAGACTGCCTTTAGGACCCATGATGGGCATTATGAGTTCTTGGTTATGCCATTTGGTTTAACTAATGCCCCCATCTACCTTTCAGTCCTTTATGAATGATGTTTTTAGGCCTTGTTTGAGAAGGTTTGTGCTGGTATTCTTTGACGATATTCTTGTTTTCAGTCCTACCTTGGAGCTTCACATTCAGCATCTTAGATCAGTTTTGGAGTTGTTGCAACAACATTAGTTGTATGCTAAGAAGAGTAAATGTGCTTTTGGGTGCTTAGAAGTGGAATATCTTGGGCATATCATATCTGGCCAAGGTGTGAGCACAAATCCAAGGAAGACTGCAGCAATGGAGGCTTGGCCAATTCCTAATTCTGTCAAGGCTTTGGAGGGTTTTTTGGGCTTGACGGGATATTATAGTCATCAAGAACTATGGACAGATTGCTACCCCCCTGACTGCTTTGCTTAGAAAGAATGCCTTTATTTGGTTTGTTGAAGTTGAAATAGCTTTTAACCAACTCAAAGCAGCTGTAAGTAAACCCCTTGTCCTAGCTCTACCTGATTGTAATCAAACTTTCATTATTGAGTGTGATGCATCAGGTAGTGGTTTAGGGGCTGTTTTGATGCAAAATCATAGACCAATTGCTTTTCATAGTCAAGTTCTTAAGGGCAAAGCACTACAATTGTCTACTTGTGAAAAGGAGTTATTGGCATTAGTCACAACAGTACATAAATGGAGACCTTATATCTTAGGCAAGCCTTTCATTATAAAAACTGACCAACAAAGTTTGAAGTACATCCTAGAGTAGAGAATTGCTACTCCTGCCCAACAGAAATGGTTAACTAAATTGCTGGGGTATTTGTTTGTGGTGGAGTATAAGCAAGGGTGTGAGAACAAGGTAGTTGATGCCTTGTCTAGGAGGTTAGGTGTTGGGTTTGAGGATTCAACTGTTTCTAACTTTGCTGTGGTCTTTCCATGTTTGTGTTTAATTTCTTTCCCAAGTCCTTCTTGGATTGAAGAGTTGAAGGCTACCTATCAGTCCTCTACTATGATGCAGCAGCTGCCACAACAGCTACAATCTGGTTCAGCCTGTCCTAAATTCTTTTCTTTGCACAATGGGTTGATTCTATATAAAGGGAGGGTCTATTTGGATCCACAGAGCAGTTTGAAGTCCAAGGTGCTTCACCTGGTCCATGACAGTCCTTTAGGTGGCCATTCTGGCTTTCTCAAATCTTTCTATATATTAAAACAAGATTTTTTTTGGGTGGGGATGAAATCAGACTTGAAATTAGAGAGTGTGGGGTTTGTCAACAAATGAAGCATGAAACTTGCAAGCCAGCTGGGTTGTTACAGCCTCTTCCCATTCCTCATAAGCCTTGGACTGCTGTTAGTATGGATTTTGTGAGTGGCTTACCTATTTCTCAAAGGTTGGACATAGTAATTGTGATTATGGATAGGCTTACTAAATATGTCCACTTCATTGGATTGTCTCATCCTTTTTTTGTTTCTAAGGTGGCTGCCTTGTTTGCTCAAAATGTCCTCAAATTGCATGATAGGGACCTAGTGTTCACAGCTAAATTTTGGGTTGAGCTATTCAAATTACAAAGGGTTAAACTTGCTATGTCTTCAGCATATCACCCTTAAACTGATGGCCAGACAGAAGTGGTGAATAAATGTTTAGAGCAGTACTTAAGATCTTTTTCTATAGATAGGCCTACTGAATGGTCTGATTGGCTTTACTTAGCTAAGTATTGGTTTAATACCAATTACCATTCAGCTACCAAAGTAACTCCATATGAGGCTGTGTATGGATTTCCCCCTCCTCGTTTGTTGGATTACATTCCTGGAACAACTTAAGTGGTAGCTGTGGATTCTCTTCTTCAATCCAGGCAGCATATCTTAACTTTACTCAGACAAAATTTGGTAGATGCCCAAGCTTGTATGAAGCAACAATGTGACCTTCACAGATATAAGAGAGCTTTCAATGTTGGTGACTGGGTTTACTTAAGGCTACAGCCTTACAAGCAGCAATCAGTGGCTCACAGAGCTTCTCATAAGCTCTCTCCTAGGTTCTTTGGTCCCTACCAGGTGTTGGAGAAAATTTGAGAGGTTGCTTATAGGCTGGACTTACCATCTGATGCTGCCATACATCCAGTATTTCATGTCTCTTGCTTGAAAGCTAAGCTTGGACACAATCATGTGGCTGTTACCTTGCTTCCATCAGTGAACTCTAATGGAATTCTTACACCTGAACCAGTTACTGTTCTCCAAACAAGGTCTCACAAGCTTAGAAATAGGCTTAGAACTTAACACCTAATTCAGTGGCAAGGAGGAAATGCAGATGATGCTACTTGGGAGGATTTGCTTGTCCTTCAACAGCAATTCCCTCATATTGTGGGCAAGTTGTTTTAAGGAGGGAGGAGTTGTTAAGATACTGGGCTACTGGCTTAGGTGTATGGGCTTAGTAGTGTATTTGATTTGCCAACAACTGGCTTGGCAGTTGGTGTGTGGATGTGCCTAACAGCTGGATTAGTAGTGGGTGTGTGTGACGTGCCTACAATGTGATGAGGTGTGCCTATTGTGGTGATGAGGCATGCGTGCAGTGGTGCTACACAGAGGCGTATGCAGAGGTGTGTGCAGTTAAGTGAGCTGTTAGTGACAATTAGTTAGGAAACTGTTAGAGATAGTTACAGATAGTTACAATGGGTAGTTACTGAGATGTAATTGATTATAAGCCCAATTTTGGAATAGGAAAAGCAAGCTTGGAATTACGCAGTTACTCTTTTCTTATTCTAACTTTGTTTAGTGGTGGTCCCCTCGAAGTGACCAATATCTCTTCTTCCCCATCTCTCTATTCTTCTATTTCTTCTTTCCATAATTCTTCCCATTACTTCCTTCAATATTCTAGCTCTTAATAAAAAGTCATTGACATAAGCCCTTGTGAAGGTCCATGGCCCAAGAATATGCTTTAGTACTAGGAAAAGCAAGCGGACCATTCCTTCAATAATCACATGGTCAACTTCCTCTTGGGTCGTGTGGTTAGACATCGTGACACATGGGAAATCTTGAAGAAACCATCAAAAGTATGAAGAAATGTCCCCTAACAAAAGCTTCTTTTATTTAGACATTCTTAAAAAGTCTTTAAGTCCATTTTAATGAAGGCACAATTACAAAATCACTCACTTTCCTCTCATGAAGAACCTTGCCCCTTGTTTCATGTGGGCTTGGTCCATTTACAATAAGACTCTCATCTCACATTCATGGGCTTTCATTAGAATGTACTTAGATATTTTCAACCATTTGTCTCAAATATGGGCCAACAATGTATTTATCACCTTTAGGCTCTTCCTCTCTTATATTCATCATCATTTTTTTGAAGTAGCCTTCTAGTTAGAATATATTGTGGCTTTCCTCTCAAAGCCCATGAATCTCTCATCATTTTTAGCCTTGACATGCAATAAAGAGGCCTAAAATTAGGGAGAATCATATTGACTTTATAGGATCTTGGATGCTAGGTCCATAGCACATTTGTTACCTTAGGCCGAATACTCTCTTTCTCAAGAGGCCTTTGATTTTGGGCTTATGATAGCAAATAGGCTATGATCCTATGAACCTTTCGAGTTAAGATATACCTTTTGATTTTGGGATAAGCCTCTTATATGTGAGAACTCCTTTTCTTTTCACCCCTTTGTCTTAGGGTATGCCAAAAATTTTGAACCATCCTTTCAAATTTTACATATTTTATTTTTCTCTTAGAATTAGGTGAACACAAGATATATGGTTGAACAAACAAGAGATATAAAGCGTACCCTCTTTTGATAGGATCTAAGATCTCTCTAAGTGTAGGTAAGCTCCTTAAAACTAAAGGGATAGATCAATAGGTCACTCACAACTAGGTGGGTCATGATTCCAACCTTAGGACTAAATGGATTGTAATGGATTGGTAGCAAACCGTTAATGTACACAAAGCCCATTATGGGCAATGGCACAGATTGTAAGTTGGTGGGATGAACTTCAGAAAATTTTGGCCCGAATGGATCCTCCACCTCCATTTTCCCCTACTTATCATCAATCATGACAAAGGACGAAAGAACTAAGTGAAAGTGTGTGAAAAAAATATTAAACAAGCCTTTACCAAGATTAAGAAACGGAACACATAGGAATCAAACTCTCTATCCCCAATGGAGTCACCACAATGGGCGCAAGCCCCCGTGGTAAGTCATCCTCGCGTTTTGGGCGATTTGGGGGGGGGGGGGGGGCTATGCCACCACAAATATAATGCCCTTCATGGAAGGACTGATTTTTACCAGAGCATATATCTGGAGTTTAGGTATTAGAATGGGAATGTGTTAGGCACCTAACCCCACCCGACTTGTGGGTTGATTTCCACTCATTGCGTTCCAAGTCTTTATCTCATTAAAGGCATATTTAACATGTTATTCTAGCTCCCTCACACACACTAGCATGCATCTAAAGCAAACAACATGGCATAATCATCCTAAGCCTAATCATTCATCTATCATGGCATATAAGCATATATCTCCAAGGGTAGAAACATCACAAGGTAGATCTAGATAAATATGTTATAACATCTAAACATCAAGAGCATGGGATTCAACAAAGCATATCAAACATATCATATCCATCAACCAAATTAAATGCATGTTCATAGTATTATGCATGACTTACCTCACTGCATCACAGCACCTATGCATTAATGCATGATCATATTATAATGCATGTTCATGATATTCAAGCAATCTAAAAACCTAATAAACATCAAAGAGAGAAAACAACAACAAAATGAAACAAAACAGGGAGACAAAGACTTGGGGTTGTGAAAAACCAAGTTAAACAGAGACTAAAACATATAAATAAAGCAAAAGAAAACAAACAGGAGTGAATTAAGGTTTTTGGACAAGAGTATGTGTGCACATCCCAACTGTATGTGTACGCATGCAAGGAGCATGCGCATGCATACACACCCAAAAGCCTAACCCAAAAACTCAAAATAGAAAAACTAAGAAAATAGAAAATCTATCAACCTAACATGCTCAAAATACAAACACAAAGTAAACCTAAACTAAACAAACATATTAAAGCAAACAAAACGCATATATAAACACAAGATCAAAAGAAAAGTAAAGAAAAGCGAAAAGCCAAAGTTAGAAACTTTATTTCAACACTAGAGCTTAATTTTGACCATTCCCCTCAGTCAATCTATTCACAACCAAATCAAAGATAAGTTAGTAAACTTAGAATTCAAAGATCAATACCAAAAAAGGTCCCGATCAAAAACAAATTTAACCTGAGGATGCTTTTGTGAAAAACTCCTTTGATTTACTATTTTCTAGTGAATCTTATGTGTTTTTCCACTGGAATTCATCCTCTATAAAAAAAGTATATTTTATGGCTTTATATATTCGAAAAATAGGGGTTTGAAGCATGCGTATGCACACCCTGGGGTTTCCGAGATCTTTCTTTTCCAAAAATAGTTTATTTGTTCCAAAAATAATTTATATTTTCCATAAACACTTTTCTCAAGTCAATTTTCAACTGATCGGGCCCTAAACCTACCTTGGGTTTTAGAATTCTAACATCATTGGAGAATGGGGCCCTGAGTCGTAAGAGATACAAAATGCGGTGTTTACAGTCAGCTCTTCGTATGATCCTATGGATCCTTCTGTAGACACTCGATATTGCACCCATGATTTAATTAAGGAAGATGACTGGAATAGCCATCCATGTACCCAAAAAATAATGATTGCATTACATACATTAATTCATTCATTGCATGTCATAAAAATGATCTTGAGATTCTAACGGTTAGAATGGTGTGTTCGGTTTCCAAATTGGACCGTCGAATCGAAAGATATCACATGATCAAGTTTGCACGGTCAGCATGAATTGTGTCTAGGTAGAGTCAATCACGCATGATTGATTTAAATTAATTCTGATTGGTTAAACAATTAAAATTAATTAGATAATTTTGTGATTGGTTGACAATTAGTTTCTAAAATAGGATTGCTTGCATAGGAATAAAAGGGATAATTGGATAACAATAAAATTATGGATAATCTGAACTTTATCAAAGTTTATTTTAGGATATTTATCTACAAGATAATTGTTCCTGAAAATACCTGAATTATCTAGAAAAGAGATAAAAATCTTAGAATACAGATTGAAAACACGTTTAAGTGCAAGGATCGGCTCAAGGAAACCTAAAAAATGAGTCCAAAATGCACCTGAACATGAAAGTGCGATCAGCACCCAAGAGTACCATTCAGCACTTTTAGAGTGCCGAATTGCATTCTTTCGGGATTTGGCCCAATTCTTCGGCTGTTGATAAGGCACCCTTTTCGACTTTTTCGTAGAAAGACGCGTCCTGATTCACATTCTACCTGTAGTTGCTTATTTTTGAAGCATTCTGGTTTCTATAAATAGAAACTGGATCCCAAAATTCCAGCATATTCTTTTATGCTCTAGGAGAGACACCTTTTCACACTCTCAAATTTCTCACCCCTCTTTTTTGGTATTCTCTCTTAAACTAAGGCTTTTAGGTTTCAAAGATAATTGAATAAATTTCTTTGAACACTAAAACATCCTCTCAAGAAGAAGAAGTGCTCTATGTAAGAGGTTGTTTATGATTGCCCTTTTCTTTTCTTAATGCTTCTCTTATTGTGATGATGTATGTTTGTTTATTTATATATTTATTTTTAGTTTAGTTGTTTCAAGTATTCATAACATGAATTGCTGATTTATTTTGTCAAAGCATGTTCTTAATTCCTTTATTATTATTGTGATCTTTTTCTTATTTTCAAAAATCTACATGTCAACAATTCTTTTTCTTCAAAAACAAAAATGGATCTAAATCTTCCTTAGATGTAGACCTGAATTTTTCTTAAAACAAAAATGGATCTACATCTTCCTTAGATGTAGATTTGAATTTTTCTTTAAACAAAAATAGATCTACATCTTCCTTAGATGTAGATATGAATTTTTCTTAAAACAAAAACGGATCTACATCTTCTACATCTTCCTTAGAGGTAGATCTAAATTTTCCTCAAATTAAAAATTGATCTGCATCTTCCTTAGATGCAGATCTGAAGTTTTTAAAAAAAATGCAAACTGATTTGTATCTTTATTAGATACATATCTTTTTTTTTTTTTTGACATATGCGGATTTTGAAATAAAGAAAAAGATCATGCATGATTGTGTTTGTTTTATTTAATACATGTATCATGAATTTATTTCATGAATGAAATTCTCTTATAAAAAAAAAAAAAATCTTTTTCATATTTTTTGAACTTACAAAAACAGATTTGATTTTTTTTTTTCAAATCAAAAGATTTTGTTTTGTAAAAAAAGATTTGATTTTTCTTTCATTAACAAACCAATTTTTTTTTTTAAGTTCTCAAAAATAGATATGATTTTTTATAAACCAAATTCAATTTTTTTTTCTACTCATAACAACAGATCTGCATTTTTAAAAAAATAAAGAAAAGGATGCATTCATAAATAAATTTGTGTGATTTAGTTTGTTTCACATGTACAACATATCATTCATCTCATGCATAAAAGGGGTAAATAGGTCACAAGATTCAAGAAGTGCAAGCTTTGTCTAGGCAAAATCGGTGCCTAACATCTTCCTATTCCGTAACCTAGCCTCCAAATTTAGTATCTTTGGATAGGTAGACTTAGGTCTTATCTTTGCTTTATTTTGGGTAGATTGTAACTAGGACAAAAAGCCATGTAATTATTTGGTAGTTTGTAACTAGAACCCAAAGCCATGTAATTTTCAATTTTTCAAACATGTATTTTCTTTTATTCAATCAATGAAATGAAACAATTTAGCCATGTAAAGTTTTATTTAGTTTTTCTTATTTTTTTTGTATAAAAAATAAGTGGCGACTCCACACCACTTACCTAAAAAGAGAGATGCCCTAAAAGGTATCCAAATCTCTTTTTTGAGAGCACCAAATGGAAATTTTCCTCAGTTTCTCACACCTTCTTCAAGCCTATCAAACCATCTCATGGCCGTAAGGCCGAGGCTTGAAGGAAAAACCTTACACATGAGGGCCTCGTTTCTGGAATTGATGACCATCCTTTGGTTGAAGTGGCTGACATGCTCCATTGGGTCTGTTTTACCGCTTTTAAATAGTGAAGGTTGGTTGAGTAAACTGACAGGGGAGCTTTGCATCCTCAATGTAACCAGAAGATGGTGATCGAGATACTTGGTGCAAGGCCTTACTTATGGCATCGCCCCCCACATTCCCCAGAGGAGGTGTTCTATTCCTCCTATGAAGGCGTCTTTTTCCCTTTATAGAGAGAGAGGGATCCCCGTGAACATTGCCTTGTGGGCTTCTAGTTCTCCTTCTATGACTCCATTCATCTCCTGAGCTGGAGTTTAGACTTTGCGTTGGGCTTCTATGCTCCCTCCAATACACCCTCTAACGAAGCCACTGTCGTAGCTAGTGAACTTGAACTTTAAGGTCATACATTTCTTGGTCCCTTGGGGTGGGCCTTGACGAAATTGAATGGCTTTGGCTTCTATGATCAGAATGAACAAGGGAAGCCTTTATACTAGGAGATTGGACTTGCACTCAGGCCCTTCTAAGCTTAATGTTTACAAAATTTTCTCTATGCCTGGAGTCCATGGATTCATGTCCTTCACTTTGGGCCACGGTTTTACTTCTTTCTAGATTTGCCATTCTTCAATCACTCCAAACTGCAAGCAAGGATTCAAGGTGACCCTTCTCATAGATGGCGCCAATTGTAGGGGGTGGTTTTGAACCCAAGGCCCAACTCACTAAGAATGTGCTAGGATGGGGACCCAGTAGAACTAATTTGTAGAGATAAGAATGCAAGTGAACATTTTGATCCCTTAAGGAAGCGTCTTTATGATTAAAGAAGTAAGATAGACTCCAGAGATGACCTAATACTAGTAAGAAATGGACAAGGAAAGATGAAATTCTTGTTTATTACTCTTCTCGGGTTGGTCGAGGATCAAGGGTTCTTGAATGGAGTTACAACTTGTAGTATGATTCTTCTCTCTTTTCTGTCTCCTATTTTTCGATCCTTCCTCAAGGATGATCTTCCTTCCTATTTATAGACATTCAAATTGCATCCTAGCCTTCCATTTGGAGGGCTGCTAATCTTTCTTTGGACACTTAATCCATCACTACCTTGCTAGTGAAGGTACTGTGTAGGAGGTTATTCTGCCATTAATGTGGCAAGCTGAGTTGTTGTAGTGCATTTAATGCAGAGGTGATGGATGCTTTATTTAGAAGTTTCCTCTTGCTTTTATTCGTATGTCACCATAGTCCTTCTTGGCTTCCAATCTTATAGCTCTTGTGGCTTACCTCCTGTCTCCCAAGAAGTATCTATTCCTCGGCCTCTTCAGGCAGATTGTCATCCTTGGTTTTCCTGATCCATCTAGTACTTCGATTGTCTTGATTAGGTTGGGTCTGATTTGATGAACAGTTGGGCTTAATTACACCTCGAGCGGATCCGACTCCTTCTCTCTAGGTTCCCCCCCATGTATAGGAGTAATTTTAAGAAATAAAAAGGATTTATTAGTCAAATCTAGGGGATCATTATTTAAATTTACATTTTTCATATTTGTACCAGAAATAGAAGAAGGAAGAGCAATTTTTGGAAAGTCAAGGGGGGCCATTCGGCCATGACCCCCTCCCCCTGGGACCTATCGCTAATTAAAATGTAATTTTGAGCCTAATAATGAGAATATAGTGTCATCATATATATATATATATATATATATATAATTTTTTGTTAGGGTTATATTTTCTATGTAATTGGCTAATCCTTTGACAAAACATACTTTACATGTAATTGGGTAGATCTAGGTTGGATTTAATATATCAAGAAGTATGTTGTTCAAACATATCAAGTGATATCATTAAGGACATAAAGGTTGATCCAAGAAACAAGTAAAGAAAATTTGTTTCATTAAGTCTTGACATAAGCTCGACAAATGTTGCCATCGAAGTTTAATGAAGAAGCTCGAAACAAACTCTATCTATCGAGATCTAAGATTTCAGAATTTCTAGATCTGAAATTCAGCCTATGATGACTTGGATGATTAAGGTTTCTTTTCTTGTAACCCTAGTCATATATAAGGCTTATTTTAAAAGTCATCAAGTACGAAAACAGAGACCTAGAACTCATATACTTTGTGTGAAGCTACTGCGTTTGTATGCCTTGGGGTTTTGTAACCAAGTGCTTCCTGATCTTCATCGTTTATGAAGTGAAGAACTTTGCAATCAACAACAATCATACAAGTTGCTGGAGTTAATCACATACTACGATCTGTGCAAAGGAGTTAGTCACCGATTAGAGATTTGTGCAACAAAGGAAAGAAGGCTACTACAATATCAAGTTCAATTATGTATTGAAGTGAAGGTTCAACTGTAGGATGGTATTTTAGGATAAGCCAAGGTAGTGGTAAGATTCCTCATACTTGTAACCGCTTGATTATTTATTAGTAGATTCTTAAGAGTGGTGACCTTAAATTCACCCGTTGGAATTTTTGCCTTGCGAGAGGTTTTTCCATTTGTCAATAAATCACCATGTCAATTTATTTTTCACTGCATATTAGTTATTTGGTGATTTGTTGGTACCTCCATGATTTTCATATAATTTGACCTAATTAATCAACTTAGGTAATTGAATTACCAACTTTTTAAAACTTTTGTATTATTTAATTTACTTTCAAAGTTCAGTAATTTTTTTCATGCTTGTCATTCGTCTTCAACCATGTAATTAAAAGTTCTAAATCATCTTAATTGTTGTTTCTGAATCCATAAAGTTTATTATTTTTTTAGAAAGTGAAGCCACAAAATTTATTTACTATGAACAATTATGTTTTTGTTAGTATATGTTTGGTTCAGATAGTTAAGATCAATCATTACTTACTAAGTTGTTTGTTTGTTTTTTTTTTTTTTTTTTTTTTTGCATATTTTTAGCAAAAAATTTTCAGTTTCAGTAAAATAAGTTGTAGGGTCACAATTTGGGGCCCAAGCCCAAAAGGTATGGGGTCTTGGTCCAAGGAGCCCAAAAACAATGAATTTGTAGAGAGTGGGCTATAGAACTAGATCTTAGCGAGTTGGACAACGGTTAGTATTGGGCTATACAACCATTGAACACAAGTAAAACACGTTAACATCCATAGATCTTCAGTCCGAGGAGATAAGATGAATATATGTCGATCACTGTTTGATGATTATGGTCATTTGTACTGCTACAGTATTCTCTCTTCTTTTTTCTCCATCCCCCACCTCATGGGGACTCTCCATCTTATATAGTCTTTTTGAAGCCATCGTGGTCTTACACTTGTTGATTATCTGGACCCTTACTTGAGTGCTTGTCCCATCGGACACCCCCTTTCAGCCTTCTGTGAGTTGTGGTGGCCAAGGCAGTATTGTTCACAGGTCCTCTCCACATTAATGTGGCCAGAAAAGTAGCTGCAACGCATTTAATGCGGTAGCAGCAGCCTCTCCTTAGATATTTTATGTTTCCTTCTTTCCTGCGGGTCTGTGCGACGCATCCCAACTGCTAATGTCTATTGGGGAGGGGGTCCTTCTAGTAGACAGAGTGCATGTTTGAGCCATACTCATCACGTTCGAGGAGGCATCCCTCCTTGGACCGTCCTCCAAATGCCCCCTTTTCTACGAGAGTTAGGTTGGAAATCCCTTTAGCATCCATTTCCTCTCCTCGGACATTGCTAATCGTCTCGGATGGGGCCCAAGGCCCATTACATGATTTGGGGTCTTTGCCCCTACATAAGTAATCCTCAAATAGACCCTAAGTTGCTACAAGAATTTAAGATTTTGTTTCTAAATGTTAGACATTTGGTGCATTTGTGACCCTTAAAAGTCCAACAATATTGAGTTTTATTTTTGTTCAATTTGGTCTTGTTTGGAGGTTTTCACATTTTGAATTATTTTTGGAGAGTTATTTTTCGAAGAATAGTTTTTGACTTTTAGTGAGACTATAAGATGAAACTTTATGGGAGTGGAATCATTACCTTGTACCTGGTTTATACAATTGTGTTCAAGGTTGTAGATGCCCCATTTTGCGACCTTTATTATGATTTTAAGTCTGATTTGAGCTCATGAGTAATCATTTTAAAGAAAAAATTAATTATTTTTAATATGAGCTCAAATTTTGTCACAACAATCAAACTTGCATTGTGTGTGTTTGTTTCTATAAAAAAAAAAAAAAAAAAAAAACAAAAAACCAAACTTGAATTGCCTATATATATAAAAAATAGAACACAATTGTATTCATCAAATATGTTATAGTGTGTGGATGGTCAATTGAAAGACTAAATTCTATATATTATTTCATCTTCATATTTCTTTTTAGTTCATTTTATTTGGCAAAACTTTCTCAAAATATATATATATATTTGGCAAAAAGGCAAACTAGTATCACGAACCAAAATAAATGGGAACTTGTGGAGGAGAATCTATCCCAAAAAAAAAAAAAAAAAAAAAAAAAAATCCTCTTATTATGCCATTACCGCTGGGCTAGTTTATTCCAGCCCAAACTCGGTGAATGTACTTTGTATAGAATGAGAAAACCAAGGCCCAAAGACATTGAGTCAGCTCCCTATCTAAAGTCCTCCGTATGGTATGAGCTATCTAAACTAAAGTACTAGTTAGTGGTTACTAGTCATTAGTTGCATCTGCATATATCTCCAATCTCCATGAACCATGATTATTCCTGTTCCAGTTCCACCCTTGAAGCTTCTTCGACTTCAACCCCATCTTCCATATTTTTCTATTTCCCAAACTACCCCTCTCCCTCCACCTCATTTTCTCTCTCCTTCCCTTCACAAATCCACTCTTTTCCCCAGGTTCAAACCCACCTTCAATTTCTTCAGAGTTTCAAAACCTGAAGCACCAATTGCTACCAATGAAGGTGGTGAATACTCTTCCAATGTTTTTTCACCGGAACTTGAAGACTTGTCCCCAAACGGTGTCGTTTATAAGAAAACTCTGGCATTGGTTGAGTGCTCCATGTTTGCTGCGCTCACTGGCTTGGTCTACTTCTTGAGCAATTCTCTCTCAATTGAGGTCTCTTGCTCTTAAAACTCTTATTTGCAAAATGGGTCTTAGCCAATTTATTAGTTATTGCTCTCTACACTTTCTATCGCATTATTTGTGCTCTGTTCTTTTTCTCTTATAATTTATTTATGCTGCTTTTTGTACCGTCTCCTATGAACCATTCTTTATGTGTGTGTATATATTCCATGGCTTATTTTTTGTTTCCCTGCATTTTTTTTTAATTTTTTTAAATTTTTTTAGCTTCGCTGGTTTGCCTTTTGGTTTATATTAGCCATTAGCATTCGCACAAGTCTAATTCTATTTTGTTTGCAAAGCAAGTCTTTTATTTGTACTAGAAGTTTATTAGTCTAGGATTTAGTCTATTATATATAACATTGTTATGGTTTATTATAACACATAATTTGTACTATAGTCTAATATATTATTGACGTAGTCATTTAAGACTCGTGTGTTATTGTATTCTATACTTTACGCTTTCACTTCCGCATCCATACTAATATATTCAACATGATGTATCAATGCTAATATTTAACAGTTTCAAATTGGTTTTTATAAAATATAATTGGGTCTTCTTTTTTTTCCTGGTGCATATTGATTATTTTTATTTTGAGAATGGGTTTAAGAAACTTTATTCAAATGGAGAAAATTACTCCCACAAAAGAACTACAGAGATATCTGGGGGTAAAAAAATTAAAAATAAGACTAGATTTCAGAACCAGCAATATCCTTGGCTTTTCTATCCAGGGGGTGAACTACTGCGTTACAATGTGTCTTCATTTGCTTGTCCTTAATAAGAGTTCATATAAAGCCATTCAATCTTCTTCAGATTTCAGAGCATTGATCACAAACTCAGAATCGCCTTCAATTATCACCTCTCTGTAGCCCAATATTCCAATGCAAAATCTCTTGCTTTCAACCATCCAATGGGCCTGCACTTCTGCTACCAGCGAAACCCTTTTCTTTAAAAAATGGCCCCATCAAAGTTGATTTTAATGAGCTATTTTTCTGGAGGGGTCCATTCTGTGCTGCAAATTGCTGGAATTTGGGCAAGTGAGGGGGTGATGAAGGAGCCACAATACCATCATAGGCATGGTTGTCAAAATCGCGATTTGAATCGTAGGATCGCACGATTTTAAGATCCCACTTCACCAAAACATTTAGGATCGCACTAAGATCCTAAAAATGGTAGGATCGTACCTAGGTTCGTATGGGATCCTACCGATCCTACCAAAAACATAAATTTTTGGTTTTTTTTTTTTTATTATTTTTTTTGTGGGATAATTTTTTGGTTTTGATGAAGTTTCGTGATGGTATGATTTTTTTTTTTTTTTTTAAATTATGTTAACCTAAGCAAATGTTTTCTAGTTTCTATTTCACTTGCAATCAAAATGAAGGAATGCTTCATCATTTCTAAATAAAGAATCTGATGTTGACTTTGCTGCCTTTTAAGCTATAATGTTGTTAAATTTGTTTGATCAATATACTCATTTGCATTCTAATATTACTAAAATATTTTTTTATATATAATTTTATCAGCTATGCTTGTATTTGTATAATGATTACTTGATTTTTTTGAGCATGCTCTTTAATTGTTGTTGAGTGGTATAGCTTGAATAGTTGATTGTGAAATTATATCTTAATGTCTTTTGCAGCTCTAGTATACAAATATATAATGTCTACATAGATGGTGAAATGGATGATGATGATGATTAAAAATTTAGGACGGTGGTTATAAGAACCTTAAAATGGGAATAATTAAATGTTCACTTCACTTTAATATTCATCTTGCTTTTAGATTTCATATTGTAGTTAGCTAGTTTTTATTTGCTAACTTATTTTGTATTTCAAACTTGGAACTTAGAACTTGGAAAATATTTTCCATATGTTTTGATAAATATTTTGGTATTTGGTTGTTAATTAAACATTTATTGAACTTTTTATAGATACATTGGTTCAAAACTTAAATATATTTGTTTCGTTAGTATAGACTTAGCGATATATGACATGCAAATTACTTCATATGATGCAAATCTTAGTTTTTTTTATGGATGAATTTATAATTTACGTGATTATTCAACATACAAAGTTATTATCAATGCGTTTTTTTGCTTTAAATCTGAAAATATGTAGAATTTTACTATTCACGATCCGATTTTACGATCTATGATTCCACCTACCTTCAACGATCTTGCTTAGGATCCCGATTTTGACAACCTTGATCATGAGACATTCCTGAAGCACAGCATCTTGCAAAACCAGAATTTCACTAACAAGATCATCAAAAGATGCCAACGTTGTAACCCTCCACTAACTCATCCCTCCAAACTCATCCCACACATGTTGATTACTTATTTATAGAAATGTGCTGATTGTGTAGGAATTTCCTTTTTTAATAATTCATTTTCGATAGTTGGTATTATTATTCCCAAAAAGAAAAACAAGGAGCAACACCAAGAGCCTTGTTGCAGTGGCATTGTCTGCTCTCTTTGATAAGGTTTGAATTCCCCTCCTGCATTGTTGTAAGTACCGAATCATCCAAAAATAAAAATAAAAAGGAGAAAGTGGCAGCACACAAACCTGAAACCTTAACAAAACAGTGTTTTAAACACAAAGGAATGAACAACACAACTTGCCCAAGCAAGAACAGAAAAGGGAGATTCCTTTTCTTTTCTTTTTTCCTGCCCTGATATAAATAGCTAATTATAATGTTCTTCAGTCCCATGTAAATAGCTATTATGTGTCTCACATTATTTTTTTTTTCTTATGTATTGTGTCATGCATTTTTTTCTCAATAAGATATGGTTTTGCACAGAATTACTTTGGTTGTGTCTTCTCGTTGCCAATAGTAATCTCCTCGATGAGATGGGGCATTGCAGCAGGAAGGAAGACTATGGTTTGTAACCAATATTTCCACCATATTACAATACAGCATTTTTTGAAGATTTACATTGAGATCATTGTGTTATGTGTCTTAATTATTCTTCATAGGTGGCAACAACTATGCTATTACTTGTCTTGTCTGGTCCAGTGAAAGCCTTAACCTATCTGGTGAGCTTCCTTTTAAATTTTACAGCCCTCTGCATGAAGGATCATCTTGTTTTTATGTTTGTGTCTCTAGCTTAGTTCCTAGTCTTTTTTGAAATTTTGTAATCAAAACAAGTTTTTTTCTGAGCTCTTAATGATTTGTCTTTTGTGGATCTTTCTCAAGAATTTAGTACATTACATATACAAATACTGCATTTAATGAGCTTTCAGTTTCTAGAACTTTTTCTTGGTATTTTTTCTTCTTTTGGAGGGAGGGGGGTGTGTATCAGGTAGCCGATAATTTGCCAACTTTTTGGATATTTTGTTTTCTGCAGCTTAAACATGGAATAGTTGGGTTAACAATGGGCACTTTGTGGAGGTATGTGATGCTCAAGGTCTATTAGTATTGATGATTCTTCTTTTGATAAAGTGAAAACTTTTCTAGAAATTTTATTATTTTAAACTGTAAATCACTATTTTATTAAACTTTTGTACTCATCTGTCCCCTATGTTTTGTTTCCCATACATTGTCTACTACTTCACAGAGATGTGTTTCTGGTAAACAGTTTCTTGGCATTTCAAGTTTAATGTGTATATATATATATATATATATATATAATTTATAACATCTAAACTTTATGGATTCATTGTGAAGTGATAGATTAGTTTGCTTAGTGAATTCTGTTAATTTTGATAAGCAGTGGACCACTTTTTCATAATTCTTATTAGTTTTTAAATAGTGAATTTCCTTTCTCCAAAGCAAAAAGTATTTAGCAGTAACAGTTTGATGTTTTGATTTTGGTGTATTCTTAGGTTGGGAGCAAATTGGACTGTTTCAATTTTGTCGTGCACAACTGTAGTGTTTGCTCCACTTTGCCTTGAATTCCTTACAACTTTTGAACATCATCACCCTCCAGTTATTTTCAATTAACGAACTTATATATGCAGGTTCGAGCAATTGGTGCCGTGGGGTATGTCTTGATATCTTCATTTTTACTGAGGGAAAACATACTTTCTTTGGTAATTGATTTTCCTTTTACGATTGAGGTTTTACTTGAGTAATTGCAATTCATTCACAGATTTCTTTTATTTGCTTGTAGATCACCATTAACATTCATGCTTCTCTAACGTTCATGTTCACTGCTTTGGGTGTTCATACAATTCCATCAATGAACATGATATATGCCATTTTTACAACCTTGGTATCCTTAATTACTTACTTGCCCTTCTCCCTTGTGCTTTTAACTTCCTCCCTCTCTCACCTCAATTACCTGTCATGCATGAAAGACTCACGCATTTCCCCTTCTATTTTATTAGGTTTTATTGAATAGTGGATGCTTCATATTCTTGCTCCACCTTTTGTATTCAGTGTTCCTTACCAAGCTTGGGATGAAGGCTTCATTGATATTACCAAGATGGATAGAGAGGGCCATATAATTGCCTCATTGACTCATTTTTAGCGTATGTAATACCATGCACTAAATGGCCGATAGCCGTTTAACTCAATTGGCACTTTTTGGTGTTTTCAACGGAGATGCCAAATGTTCAAACCCCTCTCCCTATTTGGTTAGAATTGGTATATGTATTAAAGTCCATGGTTCCGTCATATATTCAAGTAATTTGAATTGATAAATATATTTGATATCTCATTGCAATTACTGTCATTGAGACTACGTGCATTCTCTCAAGAATCCAATTACTTTATTCTTCTTTGTTTTCGTAAGTTTTATAGATGTAAGTGCAATTACTTGCATCATGGAGCCATGAACTGAGAATGGACATCACCAAAAAAACACGGAAAATGTGGAAAATTCAATGTATAATTACCTTGCATGGATAATCTATTTAGCTAGAACTTGAGCTTATACTGAACCAGACAATGAGGAACTAGAGCAACCTTCAGGTTTACATGTTATCTGTGGTTCCTATCACCCAAGGGCGCATATCACTTGCAATGGGTGAATATGCAATCCCTTTCTTGTAACCAAACTAGGCAATAACCAACTCAGTAAAATAATGCCAACTCAGCAAAAATACCATGCCATCACCAATTCAGCAATAACCAAAAAACCCATATATTTATTTCTAGTAGCCAAATTATTCTAACTCTTTTCTTGTAACCAAACAACATCAAACTCCATCAACCGTGGACGACAAAACCACACAAAATCTAATGCCATGGCCACCACCCACCAGTGAAGATTGTTCGTACATAACATTAATGACATGGGCTTGCTTCACATAAAAGAGGAATCTTTTGTTACAATCGAAGTAGAAGTAAAAGTGACAAGGATTATTCAAGAATCATAGTCGATTTGCTTTATAAAAAGAGATTATCAATGAACTTGTACAAAATGGTTTCGCATAATTCGGCCAATTGACTTTTTATACGCTTATGAGGCTATTATGAAATATTTGCTGATGGGTGAGACAAGCTCTTTTTTATTTAGTTTCTGGTTTCTCTTAGCTATATGGTTCATCCAAGGGAGAGATCAAGATATTTTTGGTCGGTTGTGGGTGAGGCACGTGCTCTAATCCTTTGATTCGCATGAATTGGATCCACTAATGTTAAGATAGACGACCAAGAAAGAAAGACTCCATGCTCTCCTGGTTGATCGTAGTCTTAGCAAATACCATGCACAAGACCTTAGATGGAAGATTCATAACGGTAGTAGCTCCCTCCTGCTGAGGCAATTGTAGCAACTCCGACAACCATTGATTTTCTCCTTTTGTTTTTCCTCTCATTGGTACTCATCAGCAAAGAGCTGAACCAAACAACACCACTACTTTGGCACTTGTTTCAGTAGTGAGGGGCCAACGTCAGACTTTGGGATGAGGGATCATCGATTTAGTCTTTGTAGTGGTTTGGCAATCAGTTGTGGGCATTTTCGCTCTTCATTCGTCTCTGTGTGTGTGTGTGTGTGATTGTTGGGTGGCTTTGGTGAGTTCGGCAAGGGAAAAAGGGAGATGGTGCATGGTGGACATGACTTCAATTGTTTGGGTAGAGGAAAAGGAATTAAATATGTGGGTTTTTTTTTTTTTTTTTTGGGTTATTGCTGAGTTGGTGATGACGTGGTATTTTTATTGAGTTGGCATTATTGTACTGGACCACCTCTTTTGATTGTAGACTAGAGATTGCATATTCACCAATTGCAGGTGATATGATACCATCACCCAATTACTGTAATTTGATTTAGGTTTTGGTAATCTCTACTAATTTATCTATCAATCATCATAAAATTTCCCTTTTCCATTGTTTTAAGTGCAGTCGTCGATAGGTTATTGGTATAAGACATATTCTTTAAATCTGGACAGAATAAAGAATGGGAAGATGAGGTGCTAGGGTAATTTGAACTTTGGATTATATATATATATATATATATATATATATAACATAAGAAGATGCCAACCAGTGGGACTACAAGGCTTTTTATCCATTCATCTTCATTTTTTACTAAAGAGAGAATTTTATAAGGATTTATTGTTAGTTGTCATGTAAACTACTAATATATGACTTTCCATCTCAAAAATAAAAGATAAAAGGAAAGAGGTCATTTATAGGTAAAAATATTGCTAACAATTTTTTTTTTTTTAATATAAATGTCTCAATTTTGTTGTGAAGACTTCTTGGATGTCACACTTCGAAAATATATAAAAATGAGGGAAAATATACTTTACAATTTACACCTTATAACGTTAATTAATTGTTAACATAGTTAGTAAAATGTAAATCGTATTGTAAATCAATTTTTGATCTTTGGTTTTTTCATATCATATACTACAAGATACCCAAACTCCTAATAAAATTTATGAAAATAATTATAGATATACATATATAAAAGGTACATTCATTCTAAATTTATAAATTTCAACAAATGACTAAGTAATTAGTTATGTAATAATATTTTGGTGAAAATACTATTTTGGCCCTTATATTTTAGGATCGCAATTAATTTGATCCTTACATTTTGATAGCAGTTAGTTTAATCCCTATTATTATCAACTTGCAATTAATTTGATCTCTAACGTTAACTCATTAACGGAAAATCGCCTATGTGACAAACAATATGCATGGTTGGCATACTTCAACTTGGCATAACTACTATTTTTGTTCTATAACTTCCATATCTTTATCACCCCAATCAACGTACTGTTTGAATTTCTTTAAAACAATGTACGAAAAAGTTATAGAATGAAGAAGGTACTCTTAGAGAATGAGAGAAAATTTTATAGAAGGGATGCACTTAACCTAATCTTGTTGGATCGATTAAGCAGGTAGTGAAATCCATGGAAGTTGCAGAACAAAAATAGAAGAAGCAAATGCAAATTATTAAAATTTATGTATATGTTTAGTCGAAATCGAGAACCACAAGCTCAAAAAAAAAAAAAAAAAATTATTGGAAGTTTCAAGACCTTTGGCCCTCACCTTATAAAATTAGGGATTTTAGAAATTTTCCTAAACTTGAACTCACATGTGAACAAAAAATTTGGGTTTTTATTTTTTATTTTTATATATTCTGAGGTGGCAGTATAATTAGCAATTGATGTGACATGGAAAATCCTTTTTCTTTTTTTTTATTCCGTTTGACACATTAGATTTTCTATTCAAGAGATAACAGTAAAGGCCAAATTGACAAAATTGAAATATTAGGTACCAAATTGACACATTGTGTAAGGATAGAGACTAAATATATAAGGTACCAACTATATAATTTACCCTTTCTTTTATTAAACACTGATGTGGATGGTACTTTTTTTTTTTCTGTTAATGTTGATGTCTATGATTTCTTAAATATTGTAAAATGTATATGTCTCATTTCCCTTCTTACATGTCATGATAAAACACTACATGTCAAAGGATGCTTAGTTTCGGAATCAGAAAAATGGCTAGGGACTAGGGTTTAGTTTGAATTTAGTTTTACTAGCAAACTTCATAGATTAATCATGACTAAAAATAATAATATTTAATAAAAGGGAAAATTAGTTCATTTTAATATTAAAAATATCGTCAACATTTCTTCCTTTTCTTTTAAAATAATAATAATAATAATGTTGGATTACTTTTGTTATGAAAAAGAGTATGTATGTCACAGATTGAAAATATAAAGAAGGGTATTATACTTCTTCCTCTATAAGATTAGACTCCATCAATAATTTCAAGTATAAAATTTACGAGTTAGTTTTCATACGAGTTTTAACATTCTTTAGTTAGATGTTGGGCTTGATGCTTGGTCCATTTACCTTTTATTGTGTCAGTTTATTTTTTATTGGTAAGGTAAAACAATACCAGTTAAAATAGGCAGAATTCAGTTTGGGTTTTCAGTTAGTAGTTTTAGTGGTTGAATTGTTGGTTTGTTGATTTTAAATAGTAGTTGGCAGGATCCATTTATTTTATTTGTAAGTTGCAATTACAGAGACATAAGATGAAAGAATTTGATAAAACTCCTAAAGTCAATTTGTATTGGTAACCATACACCAAATGGGTGTATTAATACGACCTAGGTGAGCCAGCCAATTCCTTCCACCAAGGATGATGTATCCGAAGCATGGTGACATTAAGTTCATAAATTGATAGAGACAACCTTTCATTCAACATCTATGTAAATCTGCATGTCGTAGAAAACCAATAGTTATAGAACAGTGTGAAAATTGTCAACAAAGGATTGCATAATTTCGGGGTCCAACAATAGCGACTCCTAAGGTGAAGAAAAGAGTGACCAAGTACTCGAGAAAATTGATCTGCTTGTTTGACCCTATTGGATGCTTTCGCTTGTTTGCTTGGTCAGAGACGAGTTTCAGAACTACAAACCCAACTGTTTTCAATTGGAGATTGGTTCCTGTTCCTATAAACGTCTTGCACCAGACCCGACCATAGAGTTTGTTGTTTGCCACACCCTCAACCTCACCCTCACCCTCACCCTCATCCTATGAGAATTCAAAATTCAATACTTTGATAGAAAAAGATTCATGTTCAAAGATAACTTTCCTCCAAGTCAGTTTGGAAGAAACTTTCTTCAACCTATTATGTGGTAAGTCAAATGTACATTTACTTATACGTTTTTAATCACGTGACAAAATTAAGATCATGTAACTTGTTCAAATGATTTATACATGTGTGTGGTCTTATGAGGGAGATTCCACTAACCAAATTTTGGATTCTAACTAAAAGACACAAGTACAAAAGTGCTTTAATGTGTCTCAAGGGGTGTCTAGTAAAATTTATAAATTTTCACATCAAAAGCAATAAGAAAGCCAATATGGAATATTATTTCCATTGCTACTAAATAGGATTCATTAATTAAAATGTTCCAAAACTTAATATTGTTTCATTTGAAGCAAATAAATTGATACCCAAAATTCCCAATTAAAAATATAAATTCAAATAGTATACAAAATAAAAGTAGATAAACGAGAAATATTTCTAAGTCGTCCATTATGAGAAAAAGTAATAGGTCTTGAGATTGTTTGAAGAATGAGTTGGAAACTAGAACCCATCGAAACTTTATCAAAAGTGGGTTTTCACAGGGTTACTTATCATTGCTTATGGACTCAGTTCTACAATGTTTGGGTCAAATTGAGTTGGGATCCAAAGGAACTGATGTTGAATCAACTAAGGAGTTAAGGTTACTGATGAGTTTAGGAACAAAAATAGTGTGGATGGTTAGGCCATGCAGTGTTAGACATTGCAGGTATTTCATCATGGATTGTTCTTGCCACTTTGGTTGACTCTTCATGTTGCAAACTTGTGCTAGTCTTTTGCAATCTGCTAATAACAAAACTTGTCTAAAACCAAGGTCTCTAACTTTTATTAAGGCCTCTGCTACTGCTTCTTGAACAATTGCAGGGTAAGATGTTGCTGCAATACTAGCCACTCCAGTGAAGGTTACTGATGAGTTAAGGCTACTGATGAAATGTCAGTGTCACTCAATCCTAGAGATAGCTAGTCCTCCCCAAAATGCATTGAGGAGGCTGCACAACAACTAACTAGACATCTAAGGGCAAAGCATTGTTTTAGTTTGAGCTAACTGTAAACACTAGATATTACCTCAAAGATAGACTATGGGAAATACGCTTCACCATCGCAGGGGAAACAATTTCATTATTTCAATCACCAAGTAAGTTACTGCTCAATGATAAGGATGTAGGGGGTGAAAAGACCACCAACACCAAGGAACATGAGATGAGTAGTTTGGAATGCACAAGAATATTGAATCAAGTGTTGAATTCAAAGGATATTAACCATCAAATCTCTTTGTCAATTCGTAAATATTTACATGGCATTTAAAAAGCACATTATCAATTAAATCACACATTATAGAATTTGTATTATATGAAATGAGATAGATTACGAAGATATCAATGCAATTTGACTTCTTCTTTTTTAATAATTCGATATTGTTAAGGGTCATTTGTGAGAGCCTAGGTAGACAGAAAGAAAGCCCAACAATAAGGGCAACAAGGAATTGACAAAATAGATAGCAAAAAAACCATTAGGCCTAAACGGCAGGAATAATGGATCACTGGTCCAACAAATAAACAAATGGGTCTTGAAGAGGCAAGTGGGCTCAAAGAAGCCCGGAAAGAAAGAAATGGCATCCCATGGGCAGTGTATGAGGTAGAAAAGCGAGAAAAGACCGCCGCAGGCCCAAGGCAATGCAAACTAAGAAAGTAAGGGGTTTATGGTAGGCCCATAAACCTTAAGGATGAGAATAAGGTTATTGGGCCAGGGAAGCCCAATGAAGTTAGTAAAAAGCCCATGGGAGTGTGGAATTAGCAAATGGGCCGAGGAAACCCAAAGAAAGTAAACGGGCCGTGGATGCCCAAATGGACATAGGAGCCCATAAGTAAAAGCAAAACAGTGGCTGGTCCAAAAGAAGCCCAACAGGATTAAGTTATTACGGCAGGAATAACAGTACAACATTGCAAGAAATAAAGAAAACCGAGAGTGGGCCAAAGAAATGTAAGGCCCATCATCAGACAAAGTCCAGCTCTTGAATGGAGCGAGAAACCAAAGAAAAGCCCACATAAGAGGTCAGAAAACACGGACGGAGAGTCTCCAGATCACGGCAAACGCATGAGCAGCAGGCAGACTTTTGGACATATCTGAAAGGAAAACACGCGCAAGACCCAGGCACCACCAACCTATACCCAGCCAATATGGGACATGGTGGGGTCATGGGCCAGAGGTAAGAGGCAAAGGGGGTATGGTTTGGTGGTGGGGAGAAGGGAAAATACCTATTTTGCGGCTCCTGCCCAAGCCCTTTTGGGAGGTACGTCCTGCTGGGATGACAGACCACCCAAAAGAGGCAAGGTTGAGGGGGGAACCGTTAGGTGCATGCCTTGAGGGAAAGAGAGAGAAAGCATTTATGTCGTGGTAGGAAAGAGTGCTACGGTGGATTGAGGAATGAAACAAACCAGCCTCTGTCTGGTAAGGGTGAGTGTCACAAAGACTTGGTGGTTGGCAAGTACGTCCAGACCAGACAAAGGCGGTTAAGGAGAAAAGTGGTAAAAAACTGGCCACGGCAGGCACTATAAAAGGACCCTTGCTGTGCCCTGAATTCAGGATCGAAAAATAGAGGGTATTCATGAAGTAAAAGAAAAATAGAGTAAAAGAAAACAAGAGAAAGAAAATAAAAAGATAAGAGAGAAAACAGAGGAAAGAAGAGAGGAAATTGAGGAAAAAATAGAGATAATACAATGGGCATGCACCAGTAGGTCGATTTCCTTCTCTCCCTCTTCAAATCCTACTCTCTTCCAAAACGTAACAAGGATTCCTTTTGGGTAATAACCATTCAGGTCCGACTCCCTCAAAGCCATTAATCCCCACGGTAGGATCTTTTCCTAGGAGATTATTTGCATTGAGAGGAGGCGTTCTCCCCTCTTTGGTTTTGCTTCGGCGAACCAAACTTAAAACTTGATTCTATGCCCGTTCTTGATTAGTTTATATTATTTTCTTTCTCCTTTACTTTCTCTGTAAATGACATTATCACGACTGTAATCATGTTTCATAAGTAGGGATTACTTGGTCATTTTTATTAAATAGTCAGAGTACTCTGTTTTGCTATTATTATTATATCTGCCTGCCGTAACTCATCTGAAACAGTTCTGCTTGCCGTAAGCCTACTCCTGGCAGACAAGGCATAGTTTGTGCATAAACCGGCCCAAGTTGAGTTAAAATTGGACCGGCCCCAACTCCCTTCCGCAGAAACATTCGGGCCTATTACCGCAGGAGGCAGCCCAGCTCAACGCACAATACGCAAAAAAGGCCTCTACATTAAATTGGCGACTCCACTGGGGAGTTAGGAAGCAGATAGGGGCAAAAAAGAAAAGAAAACAGAGCCCCTTGCAAACAATGCCACCAAAGTCCAAGACAACACAGAATATGAGTGTCGTACCCTCACAAGCAGAATCCAGGCCAACAACGCCTCACCAACAGCAACTTAACCAAACAAAAGGTGCCAACAGAACGGGAGCTGATCCTCAGCCTCAGACAAGAGTCCCCACGGACAATGTTAATGCCTTCATCGAAGTATTGCAATCATTACAGCACTCGCAGCAACAAATGATGGAAGAGATCCGTCAACTGAAGGCAGACAAAACAAAAGAGAAAGGCAGCCAGCATGACCCGGATCATGCGACAGATAGAGAGGAGACACTGGCAGGAGGTGTCCCATGGAACGCAAACAAGGCATAGTTTGTGCATAAACCGGCCCAAGTTGAGTTACAATTGGACCGGCCCCAACTCCCTTCCGCAGAAACATTCGGGCCTATTACCGCAGGAGGCAGCCCAGCTCAACGCACAATACGCAAAAAAGGCCTCTACATTAAATTGGCGAATCCGCTGGGGAGTTAGGAAGCAGATAGGGGCAAAAAAGAAAAGAAAACAGAGCCCCTTGCAAACAATGCCACCAAAGTCCAGGACAACACAGAATATGAGTGTCGTACCCTCACAAGCAGAATCCAGGCCAACAACACCTCACCAACAGCAACTTAACCAAACAAAAGGTGCCAACAGAACGGGAGCTAATCCTCAGCCTCAGACAAGAGTCCCCGCGGACAATGTCAATGCCTTCATCGAAGTATTGCAATCATTACAGCACTCGCAGCAACAAATGATGGAAGAGATCCGTCAACTGAAGGCAGACAAAACAAAAGAGAAAGGCAGCCAACATGACCCGGATCATGCGACAGATAGAGAGGAGACACTGGCAGGAGGTGTCCCATGGAACGCAGAACAGCGTTTCATTACCATGGCTGAAGTAGCGACTCTCTTGGAGCAAGAGAGAGCCAGAACACCAAAGGAGAGGTTTTACGCACGAAGACCTCCTTATCCTCTAAAAGTACTCAGCAAACCATACCCCGAGAGGTATGAACCAAGGGCCTTTGCACAGTACGATGGCAGGAAGGGAAGTGCAGTAGAGCACGTGAGCAAATTTATTGATACTCTTGGCCCTTACACAGCAAACGAAGACTTATGTCTGCAGGAGTTTTCAAAGTCACTGTACGACCGGGCATATACCTGGTACATTGGCTTAAAACCAGGATTGATCCCAACTTGGGATGATATGGTGGATGTATTTTGCACTAAGTACTTCCACGGAGAAGAAACAGTAACGCTCGCAACTCTGCAAGCGACCAAGCAAAGGAATGGTGAGGATTTGATGGAATACATTAAACGGTTCAGGGACATAGCACTTGACTGCTACGACCACTGTGAAGAAAGGACGTTAGTGGAAATGTGCATGACCAATATGATTTGGGAATTCAGAGCTGTCCTGGAAAATCTAGAAATTTCCCAGTTCGCACAGCTATTGTAGAAAGCTAGAAAGACGGCTCAGTCTGTAAAACCTAATTCAGACAAAAGAAACGCACCGCAGGTTATGGCGGTATCCACTGGAGATCGAAGAAGGAAAACAGAGGGGAGGGAGTATGATACGCCCCCACCCTTACCATGTACTCCTAAGGAGCTGGATGTGCTACTTGACAAATGGATAGCGGACGGGATCTTTAAACCCAACCAGGTTTCTAGAGAGCCCACGGAGGAAGAAAGGAGGGATCCTCGCTTCTGCCACTTGCACAACTATGTACAACATCCCATCGCAGAATGTTGGGCGCTTCGCAGATTGGTGCACCGCAGGATTAAAGAAGGCATATTGGAGCTAACCCAGTAGGAAGTCCAAAGAAACCCACTCCCAAACCACAAGGGAAAGGGTGTAGCAGCAGTGGTAATATGTGCAAACCCGGGAGAAGACGAGGAAGAAAACTTGGCCTTACCTGCCGCGACGATTACCACTCTTCAGCAGAGTGCCAAGTTCAAAAATCTATTTGACCAGTTGGGACTTACAGCAAAAAAAAGAAAAATAGCCACGGAGGCTTTGGTAAGCATCGCCTTTGGGGTAGGGGTGGAGTGCCTGTCAGCAGAAATGCCAGAAGACAAGGCCCTCCTGCAGGAATCAACAGAAATCACGTTCAGCAGTGAAGATATGGAGGTGGGACACCCAGATCATAGGAGGCCTCTCTATTTAGCAGCATCTATAAATCAAATCCCCATCAAAAGGACCCTGGTGGATACGGGTGCTTCTATAAACCTCATTCTGTTGAGCATCTTGCAAGCCGCAGGAATTTTAGAAAGAAAGATCCAAGGATGCCCGATGGAAGTAACGGGGTTCGGTGGAAGAGGTGAGTACACCGTAGGCCACATTTAGCTGTGGTTGAAAGTAAGCCCCATAGCCTCTTTAGCTCGTTTCCATGTTGTCAGAACGGAAGTATCCTACCATGTGCTTTTGGGAAGGCCCTGGTTACACAAACACCGACTAGTCCCATCCACCTACCACCAATGTGTGAAAGGAAGATTGAATGGCAGGATGATACGCATAGCTGCAAACCCTTCGCCATTCGAGCAGGCAGAAGCCCACTTGGTGGAAACCATGTTTTATGACCAATGGGCTCCATCTGGGGAAAACTCGGTTTCAAAGCCACGAGGCACCTTCGTGCCTAGGTTGGAAGATGTTTAAGATGACCCAGAACCCGATTTAAGAGAACTACTGGTGCGAAAGAAGAAAAGAAAAGAAGCGTCTGCCGTAGAGCCAAACGAAACACCTCAGTGCATTAGGGTTCGAGGTCTTGATAGCAGGATTGTGTATAAATTAGAAGGTGCGTGGGGCCCACGGGTGAGATGCAAGTGGGTCCCACCAAAAAAGGGCAACACAAGAGTTTGGCGTGTTGTGTCACTGAAGGAAGTTTGGGAAAAGAAGAAGAGAAGGATGAGGCAGTTGCGACAGAAAAGGACATCCAGGTTATGGCAGAGGAAGAATTGGAAGAAGTTGACTTAGGGTCTGATTCACGAGAACCAAGGCCTATCTCAATTAGTGCAAGCCTGACAGAAAAGGAGAAATCAGAACTCATACTGTTGTTGAAAGAATTCAAAGACGTTTTTGCTTGGGATTACAATGAAATGTCAGGGTTGGATCTAGTTGCGCATACATTGAATGTAGACCTAGAGGTCAAGCCGGTGGCCCAGCCTGCCAGGATATTTCACACAGAAATAGAAGGGTAGATAGTCAAAGAAGTGTAGAAGTTGCTGGCCGCAGGATTCATCAAGCCTATTCAGCATGCTCACTGGCTATCCAACATAGTACCAGTGACGAAGAAGAACGGCCAGATAAGATGCTGTGTAAATTTCAGAAATCTCAACAAAGCTTGTCCAAAGGACGAATTCCCATTGCTGAACATGGATTTACTAATAGATTCCGTGGCAGGAAGCTTCATGTTCTCATTCATGGACAGTTTCAGCGGGTACAATCAAATCAAGATAGCGCCAAAGGATGCAGAGAAAACTGCTTTCAGAACACCCATGGGCAATTTCTACTATACTGTGATGCCCTTCGGGTTAAAAATGCAGGTGCAACTTATCAATGAGCAATGACGGCCATATTTCACGACATGATGCACCAGGAGCTAGAAGACTATGTGGATGACATAGTGGTTAGATGACATAGTGGTTAAGTCAAGAAGGAGAGAAGAACACTTTCGTGTGTTAAAAAGAGTATTCGAAAGATGCAGAGCTTTTAAGTTAAGAATGAATCCCCTCAAGTGCGCATTCGGAGTGTCCTCTGGGAAATTTCTGGGTTTCCTGGTTCACAACAGAGGCATAGCCGTGGATCCGGCCAAAGCCATGGCCATAGCAACTATGAGACCTCCGGCCATAGTAAAAGAATTGAAGAGCTTCTTAGGAAAAGTCTCATATATCCGGAGATTCATCCCTGGGTTGGCATCAATCACCTCTGCCTTCACGAAGTTGCTTAAGAAGGGGCAAAGTTTTGAGTGGGGGGAAGCGCAGCAGACGGCCTTCAAAAGGTTACAGCAGATAATGATGAATCTCCCCACGGTGCAGGCCCCTATTCATAAAAGACCACTGCTACTTTATTTGGCCACCAACTCGTACGCCATCGGCACACTAATCGCTCAAGAAGATGGAGGTGGTGTCGAGCAGCCAATATACTATATCAGCCACGCCTTAAAAGATGCAGAAACTCGTTACCCAAGGGCAGAGAAAGCGTGTCTGGCCATTGTATACGCTTCGCAGAGGTTGCGTCACTATTTCTTGGCCTACGAAGTATGACTGATGACTAAGTCCCATGCCATTAAAGCCCTGTTACAACAGTCGATTCTCTCCGGCAGGATATCCCAATGGTTGTTACAGTTATCGCAGTACGATTTAAGAATAGGGACACCTAGGGTAGTGAAAAGTCAGGCTATAGCAAATTTATTGGCACAGTTCCCAGGAGAGGAAGAATTCCCACTAGATGATGAAGTTCCAGGGACAGTAGCCATGACAGAAGAAGTCAGAAAACAGTAGGTAATGAAATTCGATAGGTCTTCTACTACCCATTCCGGAGGGGTGGAAGTAATTCTGTATCATGAAGAAGACAAGGTAGTGGCGTTGTCATTTAAGTTGGAATTTCCCTATTCAAACAACACGGCGGAGTATGAGGCCTATCTAACCGAGCTTGCCAAGGCGCTCGAAATGGGAGTCAAACATTTGAGAGTACTGGGAGATTCGAACTTGGTTGTCTGCCAGGCATAAGAAAGCTTTTCCTTAAAGGAGCCTAGCCTAGCCCCGTACAGAGCGATGGCCCAGAGAATGGAAGAAAAATTCTCAACCTTTGAAATAGAACATGCTCCGAGAAACGAAAATCAGTTTGCGGACACGTTAGCTGCATTGGGTTCGCAAATAATCTTCAAAGGAAATAGCACTAATATAGAAGTCAACAAGAGGGAAGAATCCATCATTGAGGTGTTGAAGGAAAAGTTCTGGGAGGAACAGGGCGAAGGGGATTGGCAAATCCCCATAAAGGAAACCTTGGTGAAGGGAGACGATACAGCAGAATTAAAGATGTTAAAAGACTATGCCTTGGTAAAAGAAGAGTTGTTCCGCAGGATGCCAGGTGGGGTCTTATCCAGATGCGTGGGGCAGGAAGAAGCCCAGAGAAAATTGAAAGAAATACACAACAAGACTTGCGGGTCTTGTGGAGAAGTCAGTCTTTACCGCAGGCTTCTATTAGCCAAGCATGGGTAAAGATGCAGATTAAGTCCAAACCCAGTATGGGACCTGCCAGCTTGTGGCAGACAGGAAGGAAAGTTACGCTGTATTCATCAGTGAGGATTGGAGAAGCCCTTTCATGCAGTACCTAACAGAAGGCGTCCTGCCACAAAGGCACAGTGAAAGATACAAGCTTAAGAGGTTGGCAACGCGTTACTTTTTGCATAACATGGTCCTTTTCAAAAAGGGATATGATGGAGACCCTTTGAGGTGCTTGGGCCCTGAAGAGGCAAAAGAAATGATAAAAGAAGTACATTTAAGGGAATGTGGTGAACATCAGGGGAAGAAAAAGCTTTACAGATGCCTGCTGCAGATGGGCTACTACTGACCAACCATGAAGAAAGATGCGGCAGAATTTGTAAAAAAATTTCACAGTTGTCAAGTACAAGCCAACTTGATTCATACCCATCCACAGGGCTTGCACAACATGGTCACCCCATGGCCCTTCCACACTTGGGGGCTAGATTTGGTAGGGCCAGTCAACCCACCATCACGTGGATACATATGGATATTAGTGGCTACAAAGTATTTTACTAAGTGGGCAGAAGCAGTGCCACTCCGTAAGCCCACAGGGGGAGTAGTGGCAAACTTCATCAAAGAAAATATAATTGTGAGGTTTGGGGTGCCCCACAGGATCATCAGTGACAATGGCACACCATTTGTCAATAGTGATGTAAGGAGAATGCTAGAGTTCTACCAAGTCAAGCACCATATGTCATCACCTTATTACCCTCAAGGGAATGGGCAGGCAAAGGCAACAAACAAAACTCTTATAAAGATCATCAGCAAAATGAGCCAAGAGTATACGGGAGGATAGGCGATGCACCTACCGGATACTCTCTGGGCTTATAGAAAATCACCAAAGTCAGCCACAGGTTTTTCACCCTTTTCCTTAGTCTACGAAAATGAAGTAGTGAGTCCGGCAGAAATAATGACACCGTCCCTGAAGGTCATGCAGATGCGAGAAAAAGAAAAAGAGGGAGAAGTTTTCGCAGCAGAAAGGTTCAAGGACCTAGAAGAGCTTGATGAAAAGAGAGAAGAAGCCCAGGAACGCAGCCGAAGATACAGGCAAAAGATGACTGAAGCCTACGGCAGGATGACCAAGGAAAGAGTGTTTGCAGAAGGACAACTAGTGTTAAAGGTGGCAGACTATGTCAGGCAAGGCCTGGCCGGACCATCCAAGTTTGCACCAAAGTGGGAGGGACCCCTTGTGATAAGGGAAGCGCATCAAAGTGGGTATTATTGCCTAACTCAAATGGATGGCAGAGACTTGATGGATCCCCTCAATGGAAAATGACTGAAACGTTATTTTGCTTAGAGAAGAAAGTTATGAGGTTGTCCCTTTCTTTTGTTTTTTTTTATGTTTCCTTCACTTTTTCTTTTTATTCCTCCAAGTGACTATGTCACAGAAGAAAAAGTTGTAACGTGCTTTCATGAGTATGCAATGAAAAAGTACGAAGTATTAGCATCATGTCATAGCAATAGTAAAAAAAAAAAGGTAGCAAAGTGTAGCATCGTTACAAACCCAAACTATGGCAAACACATGTCAAATAACTACTGTAGGAAACATATAAGTGTTCTGTGTGACATAACAAAAACAGAAAAGCAGAGAAAAGGAAAGGGAACCGCGCCATCATCAATGGAGTCCGGAAATGAGACTCTAATCTCCAAAACGACTAGGCCCACTAACGCCGGAAAGAAGGTGCTCACGACGACCCTCCAAATCCGCCACTTCTTTCTTCAAAAGCTCGATACGGGCATCTATGGCATCAACAGCTGGCTGAACTCTCCTCATAAAAAGGGCTCGGGCAACCTCACGAAGATGATCAAGAACAAACTCCACGGCAAAACCCACACTGATAAATTCTTGAATCACAGCCCTCCACTACAGGATTCTCTTGGCAGAAACAGAGTCAATGAAGTTATGCTCAATATCGTTCAGCACGCACCCTAACATCTTTAAGAATGCTCCCTAGCGGAACGGCCAAGACAAAATTCCCGCATAAAGTTGCCATGACTGCTGTAGATCATCACCAAGTGAGAAACGCAATCCTCAGGGACTCGGAAGCCAAAAAAGTTTACGTAAGGAGGGCAGGAAGCCCAGAAGTCTGCCGGACCAATGTCGTTAACTTCCGACTGATCAAAGCGGGCAAAGAAGGTCGCAGCATCATCCGGGACGGTAGCAGAACTACTACCCACCTCAAACTGAGAAGGGATAGTAGGAAGTGGACTTAAAAAAAATAAATAAAATAAATAAAAAAAAGAACGCAAAGCAAAGTGAGAAGCCATGACACGGGAAGAGAAGACTTACAAAAAAAGAGGATGAAATAAAAGGAAAATGAAACTTGCCAAAGCTACCAGGAATGGGGGCTGCGGGTGCAGCAGAAACAAGTACTGTAGGCATAGTAGAAGCAGGAGTAGTAGGTATGGTTGAAAAGGGTGCTGAAGGTGCGACAGGAATAGGCGCTACGGGTGTGGCAGGAGCAGTCATTTCCACGCCTGCTGCAATTCCTGGCCCCTCAGAAGTCTCTGCAAGCAAGGAGATAGGTATGCAAATGAAACGCAAATACAGCAAAAAAAAACAAAAAAAGAAGAAGGGGAGGAAAGATACATACCCATGAAGTCAGGCTCGGGCGAAGCACTCTCCTCTTCATCGGAATCAGATATCCTTTTCTTCAGGACGGGCGCATCATCGGGATCCTCGAGAATGTCATCGGATCCCTTTGAGGATAAGTCCATATCAGGACCAGGGGTAGCAGAGCCAGGAATGGAGGAAGGAGTAACAACAAGGGAGGCACCGCCCTTTGCAGCCTAGGAGATAGCTGCAAAAGGGTCACTAGTCGAAATAACAAGCGGTAGAACGGAAGGAACGATTTTGGTTTGAACAACGGTAGGAGGAATGGCCCCCTCTGGAAGAGTGGGTCTCTCGGTAGACAAAGGTGTAGTTTCACCAATCCCTTCGACATGAGTACCCTCTCTAGGTACCGGCTCGGCAGAAGGGGTGGGAGTTTTGGCAGGAGCCTTATGTACAGCAGTAGATGGAGCGGGCGTTGCGAATACTGCATCGGCCCCATCAAAAAAGCCTTCCATGGGTACACCCATGGAGGCAGAAATCTCCTCGGCAGTAGGGCGATATATAGATAGAGGTTCAAGCTCCTCCTAAAAAAAAATAATAATAATTAAGCAAAAAACAAAAGACACGTGGCAGAGGGAGCGCATGCGAAAAAGAAGAAAAAAGAGAAGTGAAGAAAAGGGACTTACCTCAGATTCAGGCTCATCAAGCAAAATAGGGCGGGTAACTGACGAGTCTTCCTTATGCTTGGACTAAAAGAAAAAAGGCAGAGGAAATTAGCAAGTTAGCCGCAAGAAAGTTAAGAAGTTTTGTCAAAGAAAAAAAAATGGGAGAGATAACTTACCCTCTGTTCAACAACAGATACGGAGTGAGGAGTAGTCTTCCTTTTGCTACCACGAGTTCTGCTAGCCAAAGGAGCACCTGTAGGAGGTAGTGGGGTGGTAGGCTTGGTTTTGCCGGCAAACCTAAGTTTGGCAGGAGCTTTCTTGCTCGGTACAGAAATGTTTGTTACTTTAACTTTTTTCTCCCAATCGGGAGGATAATCACCAGCGTGCCAGTACCATCCTTTCTTCTTTGCGTCCCACTCAAAGATGGCTGACCGGCTTTGTTTTCTAGCATACGCCAAAACAGACTTAGAAGGAAGAAGTAAGCGAGGGTTAACTGAGACAACCATACTTAGCCCATCAGGAGGAATAAAAGAGAAGTCACGGCTACCCGCTAGCTCATCCACAAATGTAGTCATCACTGCGTGCCAATAACCGTGCATGGGAGAAGTACAGAGACCCTCCCTTAGTGAATCGAGGACTGTAACGACGTTGAAACGCTGCCTCCAAAACTCAAAGGCAGTGTGCCGCAAGAAAGGACGGACTGAATTAGGAGATTCCATGAGGAAAGAAATGTCATTGGGGATATCTTGATCCAACCTAAACTGCCTTCTCACCCGGTTGGCAGGATAGTGAACAAACCTAATGCCTTCATCGGCTTGGTAAGGTAGCCATCCAGCATTAGTAACAGCAAGATAGGTGATCCCTGTTTCATCAAAACTAACCAATGGGGTAGTGATCCCAATGGTGTCAACAAACGAACCCATGGCAGAATCCATACAAGTGTAATCTGCACCCCCAAGTTTCTATAGGCTCTCCAAGAAAAACCGACGCCCTCATCAAAAGATTCAACCACAGAATAGCCAATCGGCTTCAAACCATACCAACGAAAAGCAAGCGGAAAATCGAACTCAAACCTACCACAAAAGTCAGTAATTACTCTCGAACATGTCTGGTACTTCTCTCTAACAAACCGAGCAGATCTACACTTTGTCAAGTACTAAGCACAACGCTCAAACAACAACTGCTGAAGTATGGTACAGTGAACGGAAGAGGTAACAATGTGGCAAGACCCAGCCTGACTCTCATCACTACGAAGAATGTCTAATTGAACATACAAATGTCCCAGGAACATAGGGGCCAGCGGCAGGCTTACCTCAGCAGATATTTTAATAGCCAAATGAAAGTACAAAGGCTTTATGGCGTAGTGGGGGTGAGACCCAAAAACAAATTTGCAAAGCCAAAATGCAATAAAAGCCGCACGGTGAGTAGCAACAGAAAACTTAGAGGAAGAACTCACCCAGTATGACAACTTGGCATTTCCAGCCATCCTTTTCCTCAATTCAGCCTCAATGGCTTCTTCCTCCGAAGAAAACTCTAGGGTGGCAGGATCAGTATCGCCAAGAATGGGCAGAAGCAACTGATTAGCCACATCTTCAAGGGTCACAGTGAGTTCGCCGCACGAGGAAAAGAAGGTGTAGGTGGTGGTACACCACCGTCGGGCCAAATAACGGAGGTTATAGAGGTCCCGGAAGTTCGACAGGCAGCGAGATGAGACTATAGCCTTCAAGACGCCGGCTCGTTGCAACAAACCCATAAAGCCCGTATTGGAAACTCACTGTTAACCCATTCCCCCCAACCCGAGGCTGTGCTGGACCCAAATTCAAAATGAAGGGGTATGAGAAGCGAGATACCTTGGCGAATGGCTAGATCGGGGATCGAAGACGCTAAAGTAGCCCAAGAGACGTCAGGGTTTCGCCAGACAAGGGCAATCCATACACGACTCGGCGGCGGCGACACATAGTCACCAGGAACTTTTGGAAAGTGAGGATGGACTTCATACTACGGGTCGATTAAAGGAGCGCATTCACTGTTGGGGTCGCGCTGCGTCTCTTCCTCAATGGACCGCTCCGAATCAGAATGCTCCATCTCCTCGCCTACATCAAGAACGGCGGGAGAATCGGAAGCAATTGCCTTCCCTTTGCGGCGGGAAAAGCCTTGGCTTTTCACCGGCGACATGGTGAGAAGACTCAGTCGGAGAAGATGGATATGGGTGTTTGAAAAGAAAAAAGAAGAGTAAGAGACGAAGGGTGTACGTTCTGGGAAAAGAAAGAGTTTGTGTTTAAAGTGCAGAAGGATTCCTCCTTAAATACCCAGGTCATTAATAACAGCACGAAAGAAGGTGACGGGTCAGCCATCAGAATTGGATGAAATTAATGAAGCGGTGGCTCTGTTTCGAAAATAACTGCCAAACTGGAAAATTCGAAGAAACAACCCTGTTCGCAGCAGGAAGGAAAATATATATATATATATATAAGAAGGGGTCCACAGCTTAAAAAAGACTCGCGAAAAAGAGAAGAAGAAAAAAAGATGAGAGAAGGGCAGAAATGCCTTTTCATTCACATATGAATTGCAGGAACGTTTCATATGTTCAGGGGGCTAAATGTTGAGGGCCATTTGTGAGAGCCTAAGCAGATAGAAAGAAAGCCCAATAATAAGGGCAACAAGGAATTGACAAAATAGATAGCAAAAAAACCATTAGGCACAAGCGGCAGGAATAATGGATCACAGGCCCAACAAATAAACAAATGAATCTTGAAGAGGCAACTGGGCTCAAAGAAGCCCAGAAAAAAAAAGAAATGGCATCCCATGGACAGTGTATGAGGTAAAAAAGCGAGAAAGGGCTGCCGCAGGCCCAAGGCAATGCAAACTAAGAAAGTAAAGGGTTTATGGCAGGCCCATAAACCCCAAGAATGAGAATAAGGTTAATGGGTCAGGAAAGCCCAATGAAGTTAGTAAAAAGCTCATGAGAGTGTGGAATTAGCAAATGGGCCGAGGAAGCCCAAAGAAAGTAAACGGGCCGTGGATACCCAAAAGAAAGCCCAAAGGGACATAGGAGCTCATAAGTAAAAGCAAAACAGTGGCCATGACAAGCTACTGAGAGAAGGAATAAACGGCTGGCCCAAAAGAGGCCCAGTAGAATTAAGTTATTACGGCAGGAATAACAGTATAACGTTGCAAGAAATAAAGAAAACCGAAAATAGGCCAAAGAAATGTAAGGCCCATCATCAGACAAAATCCATCTCTTAAATGGAGCGGGAAACCAAAGAAAAGCCCACATAAGAGGTCAAAAAATACGGACGGAGAGTCTCCAGATCACTGCAAACGCATGAGCAGCAAGCAGACTTTTGGACATATCTAAAAGGAAAACACGCGCAAGGCCCAGGCACCACCAGCCTGTACCCAACCAATATAGGACATGGTGGGGCCATGGGCCAGAGGTAAGAGGTAAAGGGGGTATGGTTTGGTGGTGGGGAGAGGGGAAAAGACCTATTTTGCGGCTCTTGCCCAAACCCTTTTGGGAGGTACGTCCTGCTAGGATGACAGACCGTCCAAAAGAGGCAAGGTTGAAATGGGAATCGTTAGGTGCATGCCTTGAGGGAAAGAGAGAGCATTTATGCCGTAGCAAGAAAGAGTGCTACGGTGGACTGAGGAATGAAACAAACCAGCCTCTGTCTGGTAAGGGTAAGTGTCACACAGACTTGGTGGTCGGCAAGTACGCCCAGACCAGACAAAGGTGGTTAAGGGGTAAAGTGGTAAAAAACTGGCCACGGCAGGCACTATAAAAGGACACTTGCCGTGCCCTGAATTCAAGATCGAAAAACAGAGGGTATTCACAGAGTACAAGAAAAATAGAGTAAAAGAAAACAAGAGAAAGAAAAGAAAAAGATAAGAGAGAAAACAGAGGAAAAAAGAGAGGAAATTGAGAAAAAAAAAAAAAAGAGATAATACAATGGGCATGTACCAGTAGGTCGATTTCCCTCTCTCCCCTTTCAAATCCTGCTCTCTTCCAAAACGTAACAAGGATTCCTTTTGGGCAATAACCATTCAGGTCCGACTCCCTTAAAGCCATTAATCCCCATGGCAGGATCTTTTCCTAGGAGATTATTTGCATTGAGAGGAGGCGTTCTCCCCTCTTTGGTTTTGTTTCAGCGGACCAAACTTAAAACTTGATTCTATGCCCATTCTTGATTAGTTCATATTATTTTCTTTCTTCTTTACTTTCTCTATAAATGACATTATCACGACTGTAATCATGTTTCATAAGTAGGGATTACTTCGCCATTTTTATTAAATAGTCAGAGTACTCTATTTTGCTATTATTATTATATCTGCCTGCTGTAACTCATCTGAAACAGTTCTGCTTGCTGTAAGCCTACTCTTGGCAGACAAGGCATAGTTTGTGCATAAACCGACCCAAGTTGAGTTATAATTGGACCGGTCCCAACTCCCTTACTCAGAAACATTCGGACCCAATACCGTAGGAGGCAGCCCAGCCCAACGCACAATACGCAAAAAAAGCCCCTACAAATATTTACAAGGGGGAGAGGATTCAAACCTTAAATGTTTTCATTAAAAATATCAACCATTTGAGCTATAAGACTTTTTGGCAACAATTTTACTTTTTATTTACTTTAAAACCTTAAAACACTATGTCACGTAAGGATTTAAGGTCTTACAATATTTCAATGTCATATTTTAATATAAAAATTTTATTAAATTTAAATTTTATTTTATATTTAAACCCTCTATTAAAATCTAGGTACATCATATTTTCTTTATATAGTAGAATACAAAGTTCTATTTACAGACATAATTATATAAATGCATAATCCTAGAATTTTTTAGTTCAATATACAAATACAATCATAATAAATACCTATTAATTATATATATATATATATATATATAGTAAAAATAATAAAAGAGGATTATAAATATTAAGACAAAACTTAAGTATAATACTTGGATGTTGTAAGGTCACAATTTGGCTCCCAAGCCCAAAGGATGGATGAACTTAGGCCCAAAGAACCTAATACAATAAATTTGTAGAGAGTGAATTGAAAAACTAGACTTTAATGAGTCGGTCAACAATTAAAGTAGATCTAGATGACAAAAAAATAAAGATAAACTGGTTTAAACTAAAGGAAATCGTCCTCGACACAATCCGAGGAGATCAATTCTTATATATTTCTTCTCAAGTTTGATTACAAGTTCAATTCTTAATTGCTATAGTGTTTCTCTCTCAATTTCTCAATCTCCTCTCTTTAGGGTGTTCTTTCTGTTTTATACTTTCTTCCTTCTTTCCTCTTTACCCTCCACGTGTAGAGCAGATTGCTGGTATTGACCCTTGTTCCATCAGCACCTTCCTGAAGTTTCTGGTAGTAACTGTAAGATTGAAAATTATTGTTCAGGTATCACCTCCACATTAATGCGGCTAGTTGGTTAGGTACAGAGCATTAAAAGCGATGGTAGCAACTTTCTCTTTAGATATTTTAGGACTTCCCTCTATTCTGTACTTCTGTGATGCTTATCCATATCAATAGAATCTTCTGGAATGCTGCCCTAGATGGTAGACCACCACCTCGGATCTCGGCTCTGATTAGTCGAGGAGGCATTCATCCTCAAACCGTTCTTATGGACCCTTATAATCAAAATTAACTTACTCACTTACTAGCACGGACTCCTCTTATAATGTTCACCCTTCCTCGAACTACTTCATATCCTCGAATTGAGCCTTAGGCCTAACATATTCTACTAAACCTAACATCCCTATAGATGTTATTCTTTAAATTCCCCTCTTTAAATTTTTAAAGGGGAGCCTAAGAAACACCTAAATACTATACCTAAATTTTGCCCATTATATTATATTAAGTTTTTTCATGCACCACATAGGTTACTAAACTATATATAAAAATGAAAGGCGCATGACTTACGATTGACCTCATAAATTTTTGTCACATTAACTAAGACCTCACAATTTTCCATTTCATTTATTTCATGTATCTAATTAAGTTTAAATTATATAAAGATTCCTTATAAAACCTCATATCTACATCATTTGTTAGAATTTTATCAAACATAATCTTAGGGTCTGCTTGGGATACACTTATTTTGCTGAAATTGAAAACTTTTTTGCTGAAAGTACTGTAGATAAAGGTAAAAGTTAGTTAAAATAGTATAATGAAACCCATGAATAGTACCAAAAAATGCAATGGAATCCATGAATAGTAACAAAAATAAACTAAATAGTAAAATAAGTTGACAAAAATAATCTTGCCAAACAGATACTTAATAAATACCTATTAATAATTATCATAATTAAAATTACATATTTAGAATATCATATATTGAACTCTCCTGTGTATTGCACAGGTTACTAACTAGTGTTAAATTTCTAATGCTTGTATTACACAAAATGAGTTTACAAATCTATATTGACCTACTCTATGCTGAAAAAGAAAATTCTAATGCAAAGGTATGGATAACCAAAATGGACCTCAAGCACTGAACCCAGTGAGTCAGTGACAATTATGTCATAAATGTCTTTAAAAAGAACAACCAAAATCTTGGCATAGCTGCATCATTCTGGAATTGACAGCTTGAAGGCAAGAGGAAGGTCAAAACGATCAGAAGAGAACATGCAGGTACAAAACCAGCAAACATAATCAGCTACAAAATCTTTGGTAAAGATACAAGAAAGCATAGGGAAAAAAAGTCTCAAGAATGATGGGTGAACCTGGGAAGAATAAGCCCAAAAACACTCGCAAAGTTCAAGCTTCTTTCCTAGTTATCCTGTAATTGACAAAGAAAAACATATACAAAGGTCATACTCATGTAAAGAAACTACAGGGAAAAATCCGAAATTTTAATACTGCAGTATACATTAAATTGCACTACAATAAATTACAGTTAAATTGCTAATTACGTGTAAATGTTTGTTTTTATGAAAATAAAGATTCAACGTAGTTGAACATACTTTGGGTTCATTTACAAGAAACCAAAGGAATATTGGAGATAACAAATACTAGGGTCTGCGTTAGTATATTACATCCTAAATAAAATAGGCAGCTGGAGTTCACTAAAACCTTTTTTTGGACTAATAGATGTGTCAGCCACCAAATAAAAATGTAGACAACAAAAATTATACAAACATTTCATATCACAGTAGTAAAGGTTACATAAATTTCAATATAATTTGAACAAGTAGGTTTAAATATGCTCAATTTGGTAAAGTCAGAACTGACTTTAAAACCAAAAAACCTGCATCCAATCTAAACCTGATTTGAACCAAGATGTGAAATTTTACAGATTTTTGAATGACAGTCTCACCTGAAGCAATAAATTCCCAACGCAGTTGTGATTTCATGAACGACAGATGTTGCGAAGTGCAAATACAGTACCACTGAGTTCAGTAAAAGAGGATGTCAGGCACAGGAGAAAGATCACAAAATCACAGTATTACATCTCTAATCAATAGTAAAAGCTAGACCAATATTTTGCAAAGTAGACACGGCAGCAGCAAATGCCTAAATATGCCCCCACACCACCACCCCCCCCCCCCCCCCCCCCAAAAAAAAAAAAAAAAACTAAGCTCAACAAGAAGGCCTATTTCAAAAAAAAAAAAAAAAACAAAAACAAAACAAAACAAAAAGGTGAGAGTCACCATACCTGAGAATGCACAGTAAAGAAGAAGGACCAACCTCTCATCAACTAAAGGAACTCTGCTACAAAAGATCAAAAGAGGTTCATGAGTGAAATAGAACCAGAAGCATTGAGAATAGAATGGTAAGTCCATTTTTAGCACACAAAAATCAAATTACAACATACCCATCATTCAGTCTGGCTGTGAGTGCATTTGCAATGGCAAAAGGTAGATACAGTAGTGACTGCACAAAATAATAAAGATTGTGAATTACTTTCTTTTTTTTCTTTTTCTTTTTTTGGGGGGGTGGGGGGTGGGGGCGGGGTTGAGTGGTGGTAGTAATTCACAATGGAGTTTAGACACACATCACCCACCATCCCATACCTAAGAAGGGAAATAGCAACAGCATGACATGAGACACAGCAACAGCAATTCTTAAAAAATTAGGACACAACTTGAAGGGAAACAACAATTAATTAATTATTTATATTTTATATACTTTTGGGCATATATTACGTTTATTATAGGTTTTAAAATATATAACAACCATTAAAATGCTAACAAATGATACGACTAACTAACCTTAAACAATAGTCTTAATAATAAATGATAATCACATAACTATATAAGTTTATAGCCACTAAACAGCAAATGTATACAATAAACATCTAACTAATAACCAAAAATTTTACCTATCAAAAAAATAATAACCACCAAAAATTTAAATTTTTATAAACATTAAAAAAAGAAAAGTGTTCAAAACCCATTGCCATTGCAATACAACTCTAGATTTTCTTTTTTTTTAAAGAGCAGCTGACTGTTGCGGCAAAGCTTATAGAAATCAGATCGATGTGCCAGATGCATTGCCAATCTGATAGTGAGGATTATTGAAGAGGTGCAAACGGGCTGTTTGGTTGCCGAGCTGATCATGAGAAAGCATATCGATGGCCAATGGTGCAACGCATAGTGAGAGAGAGAAATTTGTTTCAAAGTCATGTAGTCTATGACTCTATGAATCTACTGTCGTTATTGTGCCAAGAAAGCAAATCAATGACTTTTTTCTTTTTCTTTTTTTAAATTCTTTTAGGTTCAGCCGTGTCGTGATTGTGTCCCCTCCGTGAACTAAACAAATAATAATAATAACTTTTTGGGCTGGTTGCCCCACAGACATGCATGCAGCAATATTTGAGGTGTGCCTATGTACATGCAGCCCTTTTTGCTGTGTCCGTGCTTCCTAACCCCATACTCATGGGAGATGCCCCATGCCACTGGCATATAACTCAGTGGCTATATAAATCGCAACATCATTAACTAGTTCAAAAGAAACTTCAAATAACATGACAGAAACTGACAAGCCCCTTTAATTTCTCAAATTTCTAGTTTCCAGCAGTTCACACTGGACAAAGTAGCCACACTTCTTTTTTTTATTACCGAGGAACCTTTCTACATAAGAGACCTTTGGACTCGCCGTTAGCTAATAAAACTTATGGGAACTAACCCCTCTCGCTAGAACCAATTGTCAGGTATCCAGGAGCATTCTAAGAAGCCACATTTATCTCATGTCAAGTTCTCAAGCAATAAAGCTGACTGATAGAATAACAATTACGCAAATTTAATAACTAGTAGAGCCGTACAAATTTCCTTGTTTTGATTTTCCATAAAAATGGGACCTTATGTGTAAACACTGAAATGTAAAGGTAATCCCAACTTAGCTTTGAATCAAATATCTAGCAAACAAGCAAACTATTTTGATAAGCATCATGTTATTAAGAGGGAATTACTCCTGTACACAGAATAATACAGCTCTAGCAAACAAGGTAAACCATAGACCAAGAAAATCAGGTTTTCACTTAATGGGCTAGCAAACAAGCAAACATTATGGTGAAGCCTTTTTTTTTTTTTTGGTGTGGCTAATAAGGGTATCCAGAGCTCTTTAAACACTACTATTCCCACAGTGTATATAGCCCCCCTATCACACACCACATAATTACAAGGATAAGTCTATTAAGGTGGCCCCAAATTGCTAGGTAGAGGTTTCAAACACGATCTCATGGATCTCATGAGACCTTAGAAACTGGTAGGCCAACCCTTTGGAGTTGGTGAAGCCGTCAATAAAATCAATTAGAAATTAATCTATTAATTACTACCTGAACGCACAGGTATTCTCACTTAAGTATTCAAACATATCACCAAAATCACTTGCAGTCCCATTCTGTCCATAGTACTCCCCTGAGATCTTGTTGTTTGTTTCGTTTACCCAAAGCCCCCTCCACCGAATTTCATGAAGACCTTTTTGCTTTCAATGCATTGAATGACCAGTCAAATAAATTATTTTTCATTTTTTAATAAATATGGTGCAATGCCAAGTTCCTTCCATCATAAGTGAAAGTTTTAGATCACGGGTTTAAGTACAAAAATCAACCTCTTCAATAAAAATCTAAAGTTTCCTACCAATCACCTCTCCTAAACACAAAAGTGAGAGTTTTGTGCACTGTGTATGACATTTTATTATTATTATTATTAGGCGTAAATGCACTTTTAGTCCCTACATTTTATTTTTACCACTTTTAGTCCCTAAACTAATTAACACCTGACATTTAGGTTCTTTCCGTCACTCAACTAATGGCAAAAGCTGACGTGGCTGAAGGTGGAATAAAAAAATAATATAATCACACACATTAATTAATTAAATTAAAAAAACATTAAAATAAATAAAAAAATTAATTTATCAATTTAAAAAAAACAACAGCAGAATTAAAATTCAAAAAATATATAAATTTAGATATGAGTTCATCTTCAACAATAACACAATGAACACAAATCCAGATTTAAATATAACAACACACCCAAATTTTCTAGCATTTTCTTGCCATTTCTTGTCAACCAAACACAAAAACACACACAAACCGTGGCAACCAATGGACTCAAGGTAGTGAAGAACTCCATCCTTGAACTTAGATTGGTTTTAAGGAAAATTAAGATACTCTAATACATTTTCTTGGCAACCAAACAAATTTTTCAGTTTCACCAAAAAAAAAATTCCAGATCTGACAACCAACCAAATTTTTGATGTCAATCCTAAGATCTAAACATTTTTCACAAACCCATCAAATCCCCTTATACACAAACCCAACAAATTCTCTATCACAAACCCAAAAACTTCCTTTCACAAACCCATATTATCCCTTTTCAAATTTATCAAAAATCCAAAACAAATACAGCAAACTCAACCCAAATAAAGAGAGAGAGATGAGAAAGTGAGGAGGGAAAGGGGTTTCCGATCTAACTGGAAAGCCATGCAATGGCGCCAGCGTCGGCGACCTACCACCTCACCACACTCCTCAATCTCACCCTCACACTCACGCCCACTCTCACCACCAACACTAGTAAATGATTCTCGGCGATAACAGTGTCGGGGATGAGGACCATGAAGTCGAAGTTGAAGTCAAGGCAAGCCGAGATATGGGTCCAAGACGAGAGCTGAGACGTGGGTTCAAGCCAAAGTCAAACAAGCACTTGTGGGAGTAGATTTCCTTGGAGATGAGAGAAGTGGAGGAACTTGCTTAAAGAGTTCAAGAAAGCTAAGCACCAAGATAGAGGGAGAAAGAGGAAAAAGAGGAAGAAAGAAAGAAGACTAAAGAAGGAAAGGAAGGCGGAGAAACTGAGAGAAAGATCTAGGGAAGAAGAAGAAAAAGAAATTAGGCACAAACATAACAGATCTAAGTTCCACCATTTTTTTGTTCTTAATTATGTTTTTTATAATTTTTAAAATTGATAAATTTATTTTTTAAGGTTAGCTGCTGATGTGGAAGCTGACGTAGATGCTGATGTAGCATTTTTTAATATTATTTTAATGGACACGTCAGCATTTACTATGCCAACAGTGCACTCCGTTTGCCACGTCAGCTTTTGTAGTTAGTTGAGTGACGGAAATGACCTAAATATCAAGTGTTAATTGGTTTAGGGACTAAAAGTGGTAAAAATAAAATGTAGGAACCAAAATGGAAAAAGTGCAAAATGTAGGGACTAAAAGTGCATTTACACATTATTATTATTATTTAATAACCCTTCCAATTTTCCATGTACTCTTTTTCAAGTGACCAGACTCAATTGCTTTTAATTGTTTTCATTTTAGGCTTACTCTCAAATTTTGAGTGGTTCTCAAACCAGTTATGGTGGAAAGAAACAGATAGGCAAGATATACAAACAACACAGCCAAAAAAATAAGCCATAACGATAACCAAATTCTAAATTACCAACTAAATTCAAAGTCGTTTGGTATGAGATAGCAACATACCATGCACATATTGGTTTTCAAGCCCTTTGGTTCATCGCACAAGTGAGCGAGGATCATCCTTCCCTGCCAAAACAGATGTAATTCAAAAAATAAGAAATCTTATCCAGCAAAAAGTAGCTATAAAGAAGGATAAAGCAAACACTAGGCAGACATTAGAACAATGTTAGAAAATAAATGAATATGTTTGTGTGTGAATTATTTATTTATACTATTTTTTTTTACAAGACATCGCATGCTGGGACTTCTAGAGGAAAATCTACAAAACAGCCCAAAACACAAGCCAGAGAAACATCTTACTAGGTTAACAACCATGATCTTTGTTAAAGGTATTAAGTTTATGTTGATGTAAAGCTGGGAAGCATAGACACGAAAAAATGCCTACCGTGTCTGTGTCATATGGGTAGTCGGGTACGGGATAAGGAATACTCCTGGGACACAGCTGCACGTGTGTCCCAGCCGTTTTTAAAAAAAATATTCGGATATGGCAGGGACACGGCTCAGATACGTTTGGGATATAGTCGGGACACGGGCTAGCAAAAAATGAGAAGAAAAAAAAAATTCATGCCTGAAACTGTTCGTTTTGAAGGCAGAACCGCATAACTTAAAAACAAAACCTAAAATCTCTCTCTCGATCCCTCTCCTGTGCTTTCGTCATGGGGCTTCAATGCCATTGCCTTTACTTTTGCCGTTGGACTTTTCTCACTCTCTGTCCAACGGCTAGAGTGGCAGAAGAATAGAAGCCCCACGACGAAAGCAAAGGCAACAGCAGTGAAGCCCCACTGCGACGGCCGACAGTAGTCACGGTACTTTTCTCATTTCCATCGCTCTCTCTACCCCTCTTTCTAATTTTATTGCTCGATCCAATCTCTCTCTCTGGCTCACTCTCTCTTTCTGTCGCTCTCTCTTTGGCTAATTTAGTTGATGCTCGATCACAATTGGAAAAAAAAAAAAAAAAAGTTGGAAGGTTGGTTACTGTATTTCACTTTATTGTCTACTATTACTCATAAATTGATAAATGTTTACTATTATATGAAAAAAAAATGCTTAACAATATATAGAAAATATTTTTTTTTGATAAGTAATAAGATATATTGATAAAAAGGGGACACCCTAGTGCACAGGGAGTGAACAAGGGAAAAGAAATCAAATACAAAAATTGCAAGAGTCTAGGAAATCAATAAAAGAGGGGAAAGATTTATCTTGCAAAGCAAACAACCAATCCCTTAAAGTTCTAAAAAAGAGAAGCTTGAGGTCTGGAATAGATTTCTCAGTATCTTCAAAACATCTACTATTCCTCTCCGTCCAAAGACACCACAATAAGCAATGAGGAATGATGGACCAAATATAACCATTTCGATGACGACCAAAGCTGCCTTGCCAACACCATAACAGCCCCAGAACAGTGTGCGGCATAACCCAAGAAACTCCAAAAAGGCCCAAAACCATAGACCATAGATCCGAAGCAAAAGGACAATGAAGAAATAGATGGTCAACCGATTCACCATTTCTCTTACACATGTAGCACCAATCCAAAATCCACACCTTCCTTTTACGTAAATTATCAATCGTCAAGCATTTCCCTAAAGCAGCAGTCCAAACAAAGAAAGCTACTCTAGAGGGAATCTTCTGCTTCCAAATACTTTTCCAAGGAAACCCAAAGAAAGCGATGCCAGCTAAAATTCTATAATAATCACTAAGCAAGAAACCCTTAACTTTGCTAGGAATCCAACACATTTTATCCTCACCTCGCCCCCTTATATGCGAACCATAAATAGTTACCATGAAGTCGGACATAGCCTCTAGATCCCGAGCATGCACACTCCTAATGAATCTCACATCCCAAAAGAGGACACCATTAGTGGACCTCATAAGCTCAGCCACTATTCGTGTCCTACTTTTTAAAAAATTTCTGTGTTGTCGTACCGTATCCATACCCGTACCCGTATTTGTGCATGTGCTTCCTAGATGTAAATACCTAAGAGGCTTGGTTATGTTGTAAGCCCATGTACGGTTAACCCTAGCTTCTAGTCTCTATATATACCTATTTAAGCGTTCACGGTAATAATTGACTTGATTATACAGAAAAGATATAGCCACTAGGACTTTATCTTGTGGACATAGGCCGTTAGGCTAAACCATGTAATTCCTATTGTTCTTCTCTCTTTCTTACTTCCGCTTCTCTATATTATTTTATTCTTGTCTTGAACATGGTATTAGAGCCATTTTCCTGTGGCTGATTGCTTTTCCTCTTTCACAATTTCTATCATCTTGTTTCACCCACCAAACAGATCGACACAACACCTATCTCATTGTTTTTGTTCTCAATTGTTAGTGGTTTGCTTGTGCAACCTTCAAATCTAACTTTGTAGGTTGTTCACAGTGGATGCTATTGTTATTGGTTGTTCTCAATGGCTGTTGTTGTTGTTGTTGTTGTCTTGTTGTCTCATTGTTGTTTTGGTGGTTGTCACAGTGGCTGTCATTGTTAGGGGTGTCCACCCACACGCCAGACCCGACCCGACCCACCCGCAACTGATCAGAGAGCTTCGATGGTTGACAGCGGGTTTTAGACTTCATAAACCAACTCCAGCAGGTAGGCTGCCAAGTTCTCTTCTCTAATCGATTCACCCAACCCGACTATAAAACCCAGAAAAATCCGGCAACTCCAATAATTTTCTGGTGATTATTTGGTGAAAATTCATTAGATCCACCTAGATTTCCGCCGGATCTAGCAAGATCTCACCGAATCAAATGAGATCTCCAACAGATCTGGCAAGATTTTGCCAAATCTGGAATGTTTTGGGCAATTTGACCGAACCGACCACCACCCAACGCGTATCCAACCACTCTAATCCTACTCCTTAACAGTCAGTGGCGAGTCTAAAAGTCCTCCACCCGATTTGGTTGGGTAGGTCATGGGTTAGGCACAAACCCAACCCGGACCGACCTGTGGACACCCCTAGTCATTGTCGTTGCGGATCCAACCTGAATTCATATTCAACCCAAGATCCATATCTAACCCACAACCTATCTTGCCAAATCTCAACAGTTGGCCTTTATTTTTTGTTGTTCTCAGTGGAAGATCAATGGTGGTTTCTAACCATCATCCACCAATTATTGTTTGTTTTTGTTGTTCTTGGCATTTATCGGTGGCTTTTTGTTGTTGGGTGGTTTTCAGAATATTCTGGCGAGTCTTGTCAGATCTAGTACTTCTCAGTCGGTTTCGGCTTACCCCGGTGGTTTTCAGATCATGGAGGTTGCTTGCCAAAGCTTGCAATGGCTTCTCCTCGATCTCTTGGTAGTTTCCAGTGGTCCTAGGGTATTTTTTTCTCAATGGTTCTTGGTTGTTATCGCCAGAGTTGTTGGTTACTAACGCAGTGGTCACCAGCATGTTCTAGAGCCTCTAGTGTTGGTTGTTGGTTAAAGTAGACAAGGAAGTCCCATGTTTGCCTATTTGATTAATTTTGATTGTTTAGGTATAGATTTTGGTTGTCCTTTATCCATGATAAGGATAACCTAACAACCTATAAACCTCTGTTTGGTTACCCATTTGGTATTGAAGAACTTCCACTGGCTCATGCAAGTATCTTGGTTGGTTCAGCTTCAATTTCGGCCGGTTCCCTCAAGTTTTGGCTGGTTCATATCATTTTTCAGCCTTTTCAAGCAAGTTGGCACTATTTTGAAGTTGTTTAGAGTTTATGTGTTACAAGCTGGAACTATATGACTATATGCTCTAGCTTGAGGAGGAGCGTTAAAGGTATTGAGCTTTGAAGCACGGGTGCGTTTCGGGACTCGGGTGCGGGTGCGGGTGCGGGACTCGGCAATTTTTGAAAAAGTAGGGTGCGGGTGCGGCGGGACTCGGCGATTAAAAAATTATTAAAAATATTTTTATTTATATTTTCTATATATTTTTACTATTAAAATATTCTTAAAAAACACATTAATATACTTGATTCACAAAACAAAGAAAGAATAAGGCAAGAAACGCATCTGAGGTTAGAATTTCGGCCTCTCCGGCGATTTTCACGACCGATTTCGGCCTGTTTCGGCCGATTCCGGCCTGTTTCGGCCGTATCGGTCGCCGGCCGATATTGACCGATATGGCCGATACGGCCAATACAGACCGAGTCGGCCCGATTTGGGCCGCGTCGGCCCGATTCGGGGCTGCCACATGGCGGGACGCGGCACGGACGCGCGGTCTGCGGCATCCCTCCCGCGTCGCCGCGTCCCGCCGCGTCGGACGCGGGTGCGCTGGGCTGGATGCCGCGTCCGTGCATCCCAGGTATTGAGTTTATGTTAAGGAAATGGCCCAAGAGGCCCTAGTTATGTTGTAAGCCCATGTAGGGCTAACCCAAACTTCTAGTCTCTATATATAACCTGTTAAGGGTTCATGGTAACATTTGACTTGATTATACAATAAAAATGTAGCCGCTTGGGCTTTAGTTGAACCACATTATTCCTTGTGTTCTTCTCTCTTTTTTGCTTCCGCTTCTCTATATTGTTTTTATTCTCATCTTTAACAACTGTAAACTGAAACTAATTACGGCACCCTGCAGAGTTATTTATGCACCATTAGGGTTCTACAAATTTTTTGACAAAAGACAAGCTCTTTCTACAGTTTATTACCAAAAATTTAGCATGAAATAGGTAAAAGGTTAACCGTCACATATCATGCTACCAGAGCAGTTCTGTAAGGAATTTATTTCACACCAATAATAAAACACCATATATCTTGAGCAAGTCAACCCGTAGACCTTTGGGGATCTATACAACTGATTATTGAACCAAAGCAACTAAAGAAATACATGCAATTACATGGACAACAAACTATCAATTTGCAAATTAAGCAGTATCAGCAGCCAGCCTGGAAAAAATTAATCTAGAAAGTTGCACTAAAACTAAAAACTAATATTGGCATGTAAAGGCTAACAAAATTACCTATTGCCCTACTAAGAAACTTAAATCATTATATTTCTAGCAAAATACTGCACAAGATGGAACATGTTCTTGATGCAGCATCAATTCTTAGTTGTTTTGGAATCTAAATTGCTGCTTTCATATGATCATGTGCCACCCATAGCTACCTACACAAATATGATTAACATGGCAAATACAGAAATCAAGTTGCACCATGATTTAGCTACTACCATAACCACAAAACCTCAACCACCATATATCAAAGCAGGATTATCTTAGATCCACTGAGCTTTCAAAAGGCAATCAACAAGAATTGTTAAATTTACAAAAAGCTCAAATCTGCCACTTCTTTGATTGGAGGCCTACGCCCTATGGTAAATGGTTTAAATTTTAGATTGCTAAACCAAAGAATTGGCTACAAAGACCCTTCAAAAAGGCGGATGTGTTAAATGCTCTAAAGGATTTGAATGAAGATTAAGGCTTAGGTCTAGATGATTTTATAATGGCTTGCTTTTAACACTATTGGAGGATCATGGAGGGGATTGTTAAAACAATTTTCCATGAATTTCACTAGTCTGGTATGTTTGAAAGCCTCTTAATGCTAGTTTATAACTCTAGGGCCAAAAAGGCAGGAACTTTAACTGTGAAAGACTTTCAGTCTATTAGTTTGGTGAGCAGTGCATATGAATTATTAGCTAGTCTTAGCTAATAAATTGAAACTTGTGATAGGAGATTTTGTATAAGATATTCAAAGTGCACTTCTTGCTGGAAGTGGAAGAAAGTGGTAGCCAGGCATGATTTATAAGCTAGATATGAAGAAGGTTTATGATCATGTGATTTAAGATTGCTTGATTTATTAATTTTATATCTAAGAAAGGCTTAGTTTTTGTGATAAGTGGAGGAAATGATCTTCTATTTTATCTCAACTGTTAGTTTTTAATATTGGTGAATGGTGATCCACCTAGTTTCTTTGCTAGTTTTAAAGTATTGAGGCAAGGAGATTCTTTTTATCTCCATTATTTTCTTCTTCTAGTTATCTACATTGTCAAAAGAATGTGCTATACATAGCAGTGGAAGGCAGCAGATTTCTAACAGGGTTCCAAGTTGGAGATCATGGGGAGGATATGGAGATTCCTCATCTCTTATTTGCAAATGAAACCATTCTTTTATGTGGAGAATCTTCTGAAATATTGAGAGCTATCAGATGTGTTCAACTTTGCTTTGAAGTTGCGTTCAGAATGAAGGTGAATTTAGGTAAAAGTAAACTACTACCTGCCCACTGGGAGAGGTGGGAGGACTTTCTGAGTTGGCTGTAACATTGGGTCCATGTTATATAGGTTTGCCATTGGATCTTCTTTCAACGCTAGGATGATTTTGGAATTCTATAATTGAGAAAAGTTTGACAAGTTAAAGAAAATTGTATTAGTCAAAGGGAGGAAGATTGACTCTTACAGCCCGTTTGGATTGAGGGGGGAGGGAGAGGAAGTGGAGAGGAGTAAAGTAAACTTAGCTGAAAATAGGCTAATTTTGGGCCAACTCTACTCTACTCCCCCTCCCTCCCCCTCAATCAAAACAGACCATTAGTAAAAGCTATCCAATCTATCAACCTATTTTCTGCCTTTATTTACCATGCCCATTCACATAGCTAACACACTAGAAAGCTAGGAAGCACCTGCATGGATAAGGGTGCGGGTGGAATATGGCGACATAGCAAATTTTGAAAAAAAAAAAGGACACGGGTGCAACGGGATGCATTTATTAATTAATCATTAATTTTTTTTTTTTTTCTATATATTGCTAAGCATTTTTTTTCACATAATGGTAAATATATATCAATTAATAATTATTATTATAAAATCAATCAATAATTATTTTATATATCACTCTTAAAATATATACCAAATAAATGACGGAAGTGGAGGAGAGTGGATCACATATCCTTAAGTTAGTGGATATCACTTAATAAAATAAATAAAAAGGAAAAAAAGCATGTAAAGTTGGCATCCACTACAAAGTTTAAAAAAATAAATCAAAAAGAAAAATGTACTTGACTATGCTACACGTTTCCCACCCACCACATCAATACATCACTTCACGTGATAACTTGAGATTTTGGATCTAGTTTCAAATTCATTCATCTATTCTCATTTATTCGGCTATTCCCCTCTCTCTCTCAGTCTCATTTCTTTCATTCTTTGTCACTGTGTGGGTGTCACCTTGAAAAGCAAGCTGAGCTGAGTCGAAAGCTTGAAGAGTCGAAGCTTAAAAACTTGTATCGAAAATAAAATAAAAAATAAAAAAATCGTGTGGGACGTGCGTGCAACTGCGTCAATCGTGTTCAACACAAGTGCGGCTACCATGTAGCTGCACTTGTGCTTCCCAGCTAGAAAGGTCGCAGAGGAATTTTCTTTGGGGAGGGTTATGGGAAGCATTCAAATTTCATTTGGTGGAATAAAATAATATTTTTTTTATTTTTATTTTATTTTATGATGACTAGTGGTTTGGGTATTAGTAAGCTAGTAATACCAAGTACTTTTAATCAAGTTCCACTAGGAACATGGCTTTAAAGGAATGGTGTAGAAGGTGATTCGAGTGTGAAGACATATTATAGGTGCAAATATGGAGAAACCTGAGGTTATTAGATGTCTCTAGTGTTGTTAAAGAGGGATGTGCCTGTCAAGGTTTTTTTCTTAAGGAATTATGGAGCTTGATGGGTCATACGTTTGATTACGGTATGATGCATATGTGGAGCTTCTTTACAAGATTAGTTTTTGGTTTTGTTTGCCTTAGCTAGAGATAAGGAAGCCCCTATTGCTTCATGTTTGAGTAGATTGGAGGGAGGGGTGCATTGTCAGAATCATACTTTCATATAATATTTTTAGGATTGAGAGTTAAGAGTCGACAGAAGAGTTTTATGAACTTCTATTCTAATTTTCCATCAGATGAGGGAGGATAAGGTATGTTGGTGGTATTGAAAACTTCAACATTCAATCCTACTATGAAGCTTTAGAGGAACTTGGAAGCTTGGGTTCCCATCGAAGATTATATGGAGGACAAGGGTTCCACATGAGGTTGCATTTCAATCCCACTATAAAGCTTCATTAGAAAATTGGGAGCTTGGGTTCCCATGGAAAATATATAGAGGACAAGGGTTCCATGTACGGTTGCAGTTTTTGTTTGAACAGTTGCATTGAGGTAGATTCTGATAGTGGAAAATCTTCTCAAGAGGATAATTATTGTGAAAGATTGATGCTATATTTGCAAGGAAAATGGAGAAATAGTGAGACATCTTTTGCTTCACTAATTGGTCGCAATTGAACTATGGGCACTTGCTTTTTGTATGGGGCTAGATGGGTGATGCCGAAGACAGTTATAAATTTGCTGGTTTGTTGGCAAAGGAAATGCAATATGGGTACTAAGAGTGAAATCTGGAAAGCTATTGCATTTTTTAGGTGTTTCTTTTTTTGATAATTGAATAGTTGGGGGTGGGTGGATTTGAACCTTAGATGTCTCTATTGAAAACATCAAGAGGTGCCAACCAGTTAAGCTATAAGGCTCTTGGCTTTTTAGGTGTTTCTCTAGTATACTTCATGCATTAATGTTCTAGTCTCAATAAACTAATCATCTAATTATTAAAAAAAAAATCCAATTCATCAAACTGTCACAAATAAGTAAAATATATTTGTTAGTGACCACAGAACAGTAAAAGCAGAAAATCAAGAAAATTAAAAGAATACATAGTAACAACAATTTTAAAAGTGAATAATTTCAAAGAAAGAAAAATAGAAAAATCCACTGAATGGAGTAGTCACACTAAAACACAAATATCTTACCACAAGAAATCCAAACGCAAGTCCAGTTCCCAATATAACTAAATAAGGATAGTTCCCAATTAAGTCAGATGGAGACAAATAGTCCCTACATTTGAAAAAATAACAGTATGTAAACCCATCTACAAATTTTAAAGAAAAACATGTAAAAAAACATATAACAGATTTGGGTCATACCAAACTACCACTCCTCCCAAGAGTACAGCAAAAGGGTAAAGCTGACAAGAAACAAGAAGAAAACATTATTACATATCCTATAAGCAATGAAAAGTGATAAGTATCCAAAAGGTAGCAGTAGTACCATTGCTAATGCCAGCAGCATGCTTCCATTTCTTGCCTGAACTACCTTATAAACATTCTGTACACTGCAAATAAACACAAAACAAGGGAGATCTAAGCTGCCTTTATCAAACAACAACATTAAGTCAGACATGTAGGCTGGCTGTAATAGTGTAGGCAAACACATCAAATGCAATTAAAAAGCATAGAGCCATATACTTCCTAGAGCCTGGCGCAAAGCACATACAATTGCCAACTGCTTTACTTAAGTACAGCACAGGTTTTTCAAATATAATGTATAATAACCTCTAGTAGAAAGATTTATAACATATAATAAATAATAAATAAATAAATAAAAGTTAATAAACTCAAAATAATAATATAGTTTGCCAATAAGCTCACTAGGATAGTGCATTTGCACAAAGATTGTAAGTTCAAATTTTAAATAAGTAAATTCAAATTCTTAAAATTTTAATATAGTAAATTCAAAAACAATTATCAATAGATAATACTGAAATAATCTATAATCTATTCATATAAAGTTTACACAGCATTTTTCTTTACATAAGTATATGAGAATTGGTCCCTTGAAGTTTACCAATAGGCAAAAATACATTGTTGGTCCTTGAAATTTACCAAGTGAGCGTTTTTTATCCCTACAGTTTCAAACGAGCACTTTTAAACATAATTCCAAAAAGAAATCGTTTTCTGGAAGTCATTTTAGTAAAAATTAAACACCTTTTCCACTTTTTTCAAAGTTTGGTGGAAGATTTTGTTTTTGTGTTTGTCATCGTCATGAGCCATCTGGTGAGATAACTCAGCAATGTAATTGTTGTCCTTGTCATTGTCCATCTCGGCCAAACTGAGTTTTGACTCAACTAGGGAACTAAAACCCACCACACCTCGGTGCTGGCAATGAAGCCAGAGGAATTACTGGCCAGAGACCATGGCAGACTTGAGGCGGTGGAGTTTGAGGAGAGAACTTGAGATAGGGAGGGTGGCTTTTGAGTGAGCGGCTTCCTAGTCCCTACTTCATTTCATCCAAACCCGAATTCCTAGGGGTGGAGGATGTGACAGGCTTTGTTGGGATCTTAATGGAAGTGGGAAGTTTGATATTCAGTCTTTTATCATAAGATTCAAAATGCAGCTCCTTCCACTTTCCCTTGGAAGGACATTTGGAAAGTTAAGATTCCTAAAAGGGTGGCTTTTTTCATGTGGACAACAGCTCATGGTCAGATTCTAACCTTGGATAACCTTATGCTTCGTGGTCGCCCTTTGACGAAACATTGTTGTATGTACTGTTGTAATGCAGAATCTATGGATCACCTGTTACTTTTTTGTCCAATAGCTAATTCTTTATGGATGTATATGCTTCGGTTGTTTGAGATCGATTGGGTCATGCCAGGTTTAGTTGTGGACTTATTATTTTGTTGGTATCATTGGCTTGGGAAGCATAGTTCTGATATTTGGAATTTGGTTCCAGGCTGTTTAATGTGGACCATTTGGACTGAACAGAATCGGCGGTCTTTTGAGGATGAGGGGAAAACTGTGGTTCAATTATTAGAGTTTTGCCAACGGACCCTCTTTAATTGGTCTCGTTGTTGGGGTTTCTCGAATTGTTCTACCCTTATGGATTTGTTCTACCCTTATGGATTTTCTTTCGTCTATTAGGATAGATTAGGGGCTACTTCTGTCTTTTTGTTCCTTTTTTTTCCTTTGTTCACTACTGTGAACTCTTTGTATTTTTCTTGATATTCTTTTATTAATAATATTCTCTTCTTACTTATCAAAAATAAAAAAATGAGCATTGCAAAATGCAAACTCACAATACAATTTACTGTCACAGAAATAATTGAATGCCAAATCTCTCCAAAATCTGAAGAACTGAAATCCATTTGTTGGTAAGGAATGAATGAAGGCTTTAAACTCTCGCTCACTTTTAGTCACAGTATACCATTTACAGTTTTACAGAAAACACTATGCAACTAACCCCAACCACACAACTTTGTTCAGTAAATACAGAGAAAAGTGAGAAAGCTCTTTGGACCAGATGACTCTAGTTTCCCCAAGGCCATCAACTACTCTGCTTTGTTCTATTTCCGAGCAGGGGAGGAGCTGCCACTGGAGGTGGGGGATGGGTTAGGGCTCAATTTGGTTTGGTTTGATTTGGGGAAAATGGGTTTGATTTGGGTTTCTAACGTGTCAATAATGATTGTAATTTTTTAATATTATAAACATTGCCACATCATTTAAAAGATGCCACTGCATTGCTCCGTTAACAGATTAAGCGCTGATTTTTTAAACTTCAAGGACCAATAGTGCTCGCTTGGTAAACTTCAGATTGTAACTTCAAATACCAAAACAAGGTATTTTGGTCCATGATAATAATCTATTCAGATAAAGTTTAAACATAGCATTTTTTTGCAATTCTCTTATGCTTTATAAATGTATATAACTTTGATAGTTATTAGTATATAATTCAATAAAAATATATCCAAAAAACAAAGACCAAAAAGCATAAGAATAATAAATTCTTTGTTTTTGTGTGTGTGTGTATATATATTCATGTTAATTTTGTTTTTTTAACTTTTTGATACGTAAACAAAAAATTATTTTGTAGTACAAGACCTTAAGAATAGTGTTTGTATAATAAATCAATGCTCCACGTCATTTTCTTCAAGATCAAGCAGTTACTATTAATGATTCATATCTTTTTTAGCCAAAAACAAAAGTGCACCTAAACATGCTTTAAGCTTCTTCAAAAAGCACAAGAAAAGTGCTTCTAAGTCACACTTCATTAAAGGAGCATTGCTTCAGCCAAGCGAAGCACTTAAACCTCAGGGCTTAGAGCTTTAAGCACTAAGCACGCCTAAGCACACCAACACAAGTCATAGTAAGAGACAAATCCTTTTAACTCTATGCCATCAACACTAATTGATACACACAATTAATTTATTTAAATATTTGTGTAAATTCACACTTGGTCACAAAACATGTCTAGAAGGCCTTACACAGAAACACATATGCATACACACCCCATTGTGCAACAATACCACAGCAATGTGATATCATGGAAATGCCATTCCAATGTCCAAAGGTCAACATTACAGGAAACAAAAACAAAACAAACAAATAAATAGTGCTGAAACTTCAATCTATTTAAGCTTCCCATCCGAGTTCTGACCACTAAGTCAAAAGCTTGGGCATATTTTGAACAAAATCTCATTTAGGCTCAAATAGGTTTACCAAGTAATATTGACTTCACTCAAGTCACTAGCCCTGCCTTTGACACCCCAGCCTTGTGGTTAAGGTAACAACTTCCGGCATGGCTAGCTCCGATAGTATGACGAGCAGTGTGTGTAGCTGTTTAGATGGTAAAAATAATGATCTCTGCCATTGCACATCTAATCAGTTCGTCCCTGGAACTTTAACCTTTAGTCATTTGCTGACTTAAGATCCACACTATTTCCATTTCTGCCCTCTTTTTTAGCAGTGGAACTATGGACCACTCTCCTTACCATGGAATTACACACTTGCCGTGATCTCTAAAATATTTCTTTTTATGTTCAACTTACCCCATTTAAACATAATTTTCCCTTGTCTTCATTTCTATTAATTTCTCTCTTTTTTTCCAAAAAATATAAGTCAAGATCAAATTAAAATGATGTGCCTTCTTGTTTCTTTGTTATTCCTATCATATCATAGAATGGGGAAAGCACCTGAAGGTTGCATGTGAAAGAGTCCATCTAAAACAGTTTACAATACATTGAAGAAGTCATAACAGATGCATCATGGTCAGAAAATCACGTATGATGACAAAAGTCACATGCCAGAACAGAAAAGGCTTTAAAACCCAATAATTTAGGGTATGGAGAAGAACATACTTGAAAATGATTGTTGGTATTACAGCAAAAGCAATCATCAGAAACAACACTGCTCTGTTTGTAGGAATTTCTGAAGAAAATAAATAAATAAAAATGAAATCATTACATTTCAAAAAATTGCAAAAGGATTTCAGGAGTTTATTGACAAACATCAAGCAGGTAAGAAAAAATGGAGATGAATTATCAACTGAAATTATGAAATGCCTAGTACAAACTCTTCCTGCAGAAGTACAACTTATTTTCTGGCATCTTAAACAGAGAAAAGAAATTGTGACTTAGCAGCAAACAGCAGCCATATCAAAGAAGGAATATATGAAAGAAAATGCAGGATGGAAACAGTGCACAATTGGTAAGGACAACAAGAAAAGGAATGAAATGAAAAAAAAAAAAAAAATGTAGAATTCATGTGTATATATTACCAAATTAGGATCCATAGAAGAAATGCTCAAATCCTAAAAGCATTGAAATAAATGCCTTAATGAAAAGGTAGAATGTGCCATGCCAACAAAGATGACACTTAACTACACAGAACCAATGTCAGCAGAAGAGGAAAAAATGGAATGTAATGCATTTTCACTACAATTTCCAGTGAAGGCCACATGAGAAGAAATAAAATAAAAACCTTTAGGCCAACATTCACTGAATACAACACTTAACAAGATAAAACTACCTAAATGACATTGGCTTACATAAATAGGGTAACTCCACACAAAAACTTCAAATAATACCACTGAATCACATTCTCTATGACCTCACCAAAAATTTTAAGAACACTGCTGTAATCTAAAACTGTTGCAGATCATTTAGAACAGAATCTATAAAAATGAGACAGCCAAAGGAGGACAAACAATCAAATGGACAACATACTGAGAAAAACCCCCAAATAACACATCTCATAATAAAAACATTATGGTGGGTCTGAATCTTGTTAAACTATTAAAGTATAATATGCAAGATATTAAGCAGAGATTCCATAAGGTTTTTCCAGATCCAAAAATGATGTGTTGTAGGTCGTTGGCTTTATAAAGAATAATCTTACCATGAAGAAAAGGAACCCAATTTAAGAAGGGCAAAGACTTTCCTAATTGTTGAGCCCACCACTCAGCACCTGGAGAAGTTAAGAATTTGAGTATGAGAATCAAATGATTCACAGGGTATATTTCTTAGCAAAGAAATGTGAATTCTTCCAAAATTTCATGGAGCTCAAAAGCTTAGTGTAGAACAAAATAAAGGCAACCCAAGAAAATTACAGTGTCTTGGATTTTAAATTAAGTTTTAGAATACTGATTGAAAGTGCACAAAAGCACATTACTTAAAAGAGGGGTAAGGAAAAGGGTGTGGAGGGGTTGAAGGCACATTGATAGCAGGAGCATACCTACAATAGCTGTGAAGAAATGAGCCACATATATCAACATAAGACCCTCAGTAGGCCCGTTGATAGCTGGAAGAATAAGGGTATTGGTGAAATAGCTGTACCAAGAAAATCAAATATCAATAATGCTAATAAAAAAATCCAACAGTCAATGGAATTTACATATATCAACAATGACAAAACCAGTTCTGAAAAGCATAGTTTTAAACAATAATTAAAATAGTGCAAGGATACATTGAAGTCAAAACGCACAAACAGATCTGTAATCATCATCCAGGATCAAACAGCAAACAACAAGGGTTTTAATATATCCCCCACAAAAACCAGAAACCCCCAGCTATGACCCCCAGTAGACGGGAGAATCAAAGAAAATTTTTCATTTATAATATTCAAATGTATACAGCAATCCCTTTTTCTTATTGATGGAAAGTATAAATAAAATATTATTATAGTTTACAGATCCATAAAGGTAGGAAATAATGCAATGAATAAAATGCATAAATAATATGGGCATCAATTAAACTTACTGTTCCCATGTTGCACCATAAAATGGAATAGCTGAAATTACCCAGAACCAGAAAGTACTTCTTGCACACAAAGCAGTGTTCCCAAAAGCCAATGCTTCTAACTATATTTAAGAAAGAAAATGATAAAGGTGATGAATTTCCAAGGGCTACAAAATGACAACCAAATCTGATGATACATACCGCACAAGCAAGAGCATCGCATCCTACAATATATTGGGAAAGGCAAGAATATTATTTATCAATATTAACACTTAACCTATGGAAGAAAAGGAAATACAATATACATGACAAGGGTATATTACCATGGTCAAAAAGCTCCCCTAATGGACTTGAGGAATTTGTCCGTCTAGCTTGCTTCCCATCAACAGCATCAAAGGTCTAAATGGAACTAGTGAAAGGTTAGAAAGAAAAGTGGTAAAAAGAATAATTAATTAAAAAGGAAAGAAAGGGAAAGAGAAGGGCATGCCAATACGAGAATATTGATGAATAATCAAGTATGAAATACATTGCAGAGGGCACTGCAGAAATTCTATCTACGAATCAGGGAATGAGATTTAGAATAAGGAAAAAAATTAAAATGCAATAAAAATTTCAATTTATAGAGACCAAGGAAGTGTGGATATGGCAAACTCCCCATCATGTCCAGATCTGAATTTTGTCCTATGAAGCACAGGTGCGAATTTGGATTCGGGTTTGGGTTTGGGTTTGGGTGCGGATGCGGATGCGGATGCGGGTGCGGGTGCGGGTGTGGGTGTAGGTGCGGGACTCAACAATTTTTTAAAAAGTAGGGTGCAGGTGCGACAAGGTGCGGCAATTAAAAAATTATTAAAAATATTTTTATTTATATTTTCTATATATTGCTAAGCATATTTTTTTATATAATGATAAAAATATACCAATTTAAGAGTAATGGTAAATATATATTAATAAATTTAAAAGCATATTTATATATATTATTAAAATGTTTACACAACTCCAATTTTAGCCCAATAACATATTTATAATATTAAATTATTTTCCTTCAAAAAAAAAAAGTAATGAGGTGATAAAATCAAGTATTAAAGAATAATAAAAATTGATGTGTAAAGGTGATAAAATCAAAGAATCAAAACCTGTATTTTTACTGCTTTCACAAGTTCCAACATTTTCTATCTTTTTGACTTTTCAAGTCCTTATCTCTTATACCAATACACCTATTCAAAAATCTATCCACAGTCCACAACTTTCTCCCTTGCTCTCTCTGTAACAGTTTCAAGAGCTCAATTTATCTCTTCTTCCTTATCTCAATGGCGTCCTTATCTCTTCTTCCTTTTCTCTCTCTCTCTCTCTCTCTTTTTTTTTTTTTTCTTCTCTCACAAGGCCATATGAAGCAGAAGAATGGAGGCCGGTGACATGGTGGCAGACCGTTTCGGTGTCCGTTTCAGCCAGAATCAGGCCGTATCGGCCTGAATTGGCACCGAAAAAAAAAAAAAAAAAAAAACTGACACAGCACGGACGCGCGGTCAGCAGCATCACACACCGCATGCCACGTCGGTGCACGTCGGGTGCGGGTGCAGCAGCCCTGGAGCTGCACCCGTGCTTTCTAGGATCTGACACTTATTGGACACAGTAACTCCAGGGGTACAGTTGCATGCATGTCCATGACATTTCAGGGGGAAAAAATTTAATGATTTCAAAGACAGGACAGACATACCAGGGACAATCTGAACACAGGAGGTTATAAAATTTGGGGGGTGGGGGGAGAACTTTATCTAGTGAAACCTTAGGAAATTCCACCTCTCTCTCTCTCTCTCTCTCTCTCATTGTCATCTTTCACTTATGCATCGTCCTAGTCTTTGATACCTCTCTTCTCTCTATTCTTTTCTCAGATGTTGCTTCTATTAACAGTTTGCTCCTACACCAGCTCTTAAGACTGCAGTGGGCCTTCGCAATCATTATAAAATACACCAACTTAAATAATTTATTAATTCAAGCCAAAATACTTGAAAATAGGTGTATCACAGCAATGTTAGAAGCCACATACAGCTTGAAAATATCTGTATTTTAGAAGCCCAAAACAGATTGAAAATAATTTCTCAAAATTATTAGTTGTTTTTTTAAAATCTAAAACTAACATCAAATATACTTTAAAATTATACTAATTAATTAATTAATTGCCATCTCTCCACTGTATCATATCCTTGTGTTTCAAGAATTACCTGTCATTCTTGTCCATATTAAGGTTAGCAGCAGCATACTAAAGTTTCCACAACTACTATGCATTCCAAACCATTCAATATATGATTAAATCTAGTGGAGACTAAAGCCTTACAACACAATCCCCATCATTCAACTTGTTTAAAAAACTAGGGATGTTCAAAACCCCAATTCTCTTGACTTCAATAAAGAAAATAAGAACAACATAACAATAAACAAGCCTTCATCCCAAATTTTTGGGATCAGCTATGGATCTTAACAGATGAGTCAAGGTCGGCCACAAATATTCTTTTCTGCCATTCCATTCTATCCGAAGTCAAACTCTCTAGTACTCCTTAATGTAAGTTGATTCAACTTACATTCGATGTACTCTTTTTTAGTCCAACTTAATCAAAAGCCTTTAGATTCTGAAGTGCCTCACCAAAATAAGAACAGCATAACAATCAATATAAATTGCAAAGGCAAAATAGCAAACTATAAAACTAAAATTATACATGAAAGCGAAAGAAATAGGAATCAGGAAATATTGTATAAGTAACTTAACTTTATTAATCTATCAGCTGTCACAAAGCATGCCTAATATACATAAAATACAATAACATGATTGGACAAAACAACATTACAAAAAGCTTGAATAAAATCCAAACAAACCTGATAGAGAAAAAGAAGCAATCCGTGGGCAAAATGAACCCATCTTGGAGGAGACGAATCCAAGCGAGGTGAATATATCTGAAACAAAAATTATGAAGGATTCAGAGAAGTCAGAAGGCACACAGAACAGCATCACTTCTCTTTATAAATTTGGAAGCATGTGAAAGAATGTTTCATGCAACTCATTATGTAACAAATTATATACCAATTTTTCTGTCCAATTACAAAACAATCAATCTAGGGCACAGAGCACACAAATGGAGGCTGCCACATGACTATTTAAGACAATTGGGCAATGAATGCTTTACAAAGTATTTGGTGCAGGACAAACCAAAAGAATGTAACAGTAAATCAAAGAGTATGAAAAATAAAAATAGGGGACATAGGAGCCAGCACCTAGGCCTGCTTGGAGTCAGCAACATGCATGGGAAAACCTATAGGAGTCAGCATCTAGTGACACAGAATGGAAATTGTGAAAGGACTAGATCTCATTCTAGCTAGACACAAACCTTTAAATTCATAAGGGTCTCCTTGAATCCACAAGAAAGAACTCTAGAATCCACCATAAATAAAGAAAACCTCAATTTTATAGTAAGTAGATTGTTAATTCTGTTTTATAAGTTGCAAGCTTATTTAAAGTCTCAAAAAAACTTATTTTACAAGGAAAAAAAAATCTATCTAAGAACTAACAAATGATAAAAATAAACTCCATATGTTGTCCTACATTGTACCAATTAAAGTAGAACAGAAAGCATGAAAGGGCTAGATATCATTCTAGCTAGTTAGACACAAATCCTTGCATCCATAAGGACTTGAATCCACAAGGAAAAACTCTAGAATCCACCAGAACTAAAGAAAACCTCAATTTTATTGAAAACAAATTCCTATTTTCGTTTTACACAATGCAAGCCTATTTTAAGGCCCAAAAAAACATTATTTCACAAGTAAAAAATATTCCTAAACATATCCTAATTGATAGAGTACCATAATATGACTATACTTTGACTAAGAAATCCTTAAAAACACCTAAAATCAAGGAAATAAAAACTATGATGGTAAAAGTGCACTTAAGCTCAAAGCAGGAAGCCCCATGACAGGAAGCCCCAAGACTCTAGCACTTGTTACCTCAAAAGCTAGGCTCATTCAGGCACGCTTTTTCCAAAAGCTCAAAGTGCGCTTTTTGGCACTTTTTATATTTTTCAAAAAAAAAAAAAAAAAAAAACCAAAACTGAATTAAAACTAAAGGATCTTGACATTATCGATATAAACCATTGATTTGGCATATTTTTAGTGTAACATACTTATCAAAAAAAAAATATTTTAAGTGTAACTTGTCATGAAACCCATAACCTCCCAGTTCTTCTCTACTTTTATTTTTATTTTTTCTTGATTTTTTCTCCTTGAAACAATAACCCACCCAGCTTCTTCTTATTCTATTTTGTCCCTTTTGGATTACTTCTTGGTACCAATTACCATATTGCCATGTCCTCATATTCTTAGCTCATCCATGAAAAAAAAACAAAGATATGATATAATAAATTTGTGGTAATTGTTTAGTTACTTTAGTGGTTGATGTTGAACATAGCAAACTAATTCTTATAGAGTTATAGTCATTATGTGATTAAATTATTAACTAATATTACTAATTAGTCATAGGGCATTATGGATATTTGAGATTTAAGAAAGGATATTACATGGAAGTACTTATATCTAGTTGATCCAAAAAAATAAAATGACTTGTAATTTTGTGTTAAAATTGCAAAAGTAGGGCTTATCTAAATGTTAGATGAATTATATAAAAAAACTTATTTCAATTTATATGATAATTTGATCATTTGATTGTTGCATTTATCATTAATAATTATCTTTTAAAAATGTGTGCTTCACTTCAATCAGGCGTGCACTTGAGCTTTGCACTTTGCGCCTAGGCTCCAAGATGCCTTTGCGCTTAAGCGCAGCCCTTGCTTTTACCAACATTAAATAAAACTCTCCCCAAAAAACAAAAATTACATAAAACCAAAATATCACTCTTCCGATGCTTTTGAGCAAGTCAGTGACCTTACTGATATTGTCTCGAAGGTTGTTCCACCAAGGGATGGTACTCCTTTAGCTTTTTCACTCTCCGAAGACTCCGAGTTGTTTCAACAGCACCATTTGCTGGGTTACAACCACTTTTCCCCTTTATCCGAGATGGGTCTTGATATGAACGAGAGTGTGACTCCTAGGCTGATATGGGATGTTTCTTTGGCCTAGGGTAAGGGTGGGGAGGACTACAATTTTACGGATGTTGCTCCTCTAGCACTGTGGGATCCTAATGGTGGCCTCAATCTTGCCACAAAAGGATTGTGAAACAAATGGGTTTTTTTCAAAGGATGAACTGGAGCCTTCAGAATGGGTGAGCATGATGATCAAAGGTTTGGCTACTTTTGTGGAATTCCCGATTGCTTGTTGTGAGAGGCAGTGTACTGATTTCTTTAAAAAATTGGAGAAAGTGTGGGAGAAACAAGCTACTGTTGTCAACACTCGTCGGGCAGGTATCTCAAGCCAAAAAGGTATGAGGGAGTTAAAAAATTTGATTTCCACTATCAATTATGAGAGGCAGATTGAAAGCCTCTGGGTTGGGTTTGTCTGTTTATCCATGAATTTGAAGCTTCTATCTTGGAATGTGAGGGGATTGAATAATCCTCATAAAAGACTAGTTGTGACAAATCTTCTAAAGAAGTGGAAATGTGATATTGTTTGTTGCCTTCAAGAAACTAAACTAGACAGTACTAGCTCTAACATGGTAAAAAGTATTTGGGGCAGCCCCTTTATAGACTGGGTGGCTTTAGAGGCCATCTGTATAGCTAGGGGTATACTTCTGATGTGGGATAAGAGGGTATTTAAGAAAGTTGATTTTATGGCTAGAAGGCTTTCAGTTTCAGTCATTTTGAAGGGTGTGGCAGATGGTTTTGAATGGATCTGTTCGGGGATTTATGGACCGACCAATGGAAGCCTTAGGGATGTATTATGGGCAAAGCTAGACATTGTGAGATGACGGTAGCTTTTGGCTTGGTGTTTGTTTGAAGATTTCAATATTATTAGATATCCATCTAAGAGACTTGGATGTTCTTTGTTCAGTCCAGTCATGTTTAAATTCTCGGATTTTATTGCGAAACACTCTTTGGTTGATTTTCCTTTGGAGGGAGGTGAGTGCACGTGGTTTCATGACTCTGACAGACCCTCCATGTCCAGAATTGATAAAATGTTGGTGTTTGCGGATTGGGAGGATCATTTCTTAGATGACCCAAAGAATTCTTCCTAAGGTGGTGTCTGATCATTGTCATCTACTCTTGGAGGCAGGAGGGATGTCTACGGGGAGGAGTTCTTTCAAATTTGAAAATATGTGATTAAAGGTAGAGGGCTTTGTGGATATGGTGCGTCAATGGTGGAGTAGTTATCATCTTTTGGGACCTCCTAATTATATTCTAGCATGTAAATTGAAGGCTCTCAAAGGGGACTTGAAACACTAGAACAAGCATGTTTTTGGGGATGTTTCTTTCAGGAAAAAATGTTTGATGACTGAGCTCTTAGACATTGATATGAAAGAGGGGATGCAAGTTCTAACCCAAGTGGACAGAGACGAGTGGTGGTTAAATTTGATATAGATTTTTTGGCTTCTTTGGAAGAGATTTCCTGCAGGCAAAAATCTAAGGCGCTGTTTATCAAAGAAGGTGATAATAACACTTGCTTTTTTCATAGACTTGCTAACTCTCATAGGCGAACCAATCAGATTAGGGGGGTGGAGGTTGAGGGGGTTCCATATGAGGATGAGTCTAAAGTTACGAATTTTTATAAGAAATTATATAAGGAGCCGGAATCTTAGAGGCCTACTATTGATGGTTTAGACTTTGCACGTCTAGACAAAGTTGAGAGGTACTCTTTGGAGAGAGAGTTTGAGAAGGAGGAGGTTCTAGAGACTCTTACGGAGGCGGAAGATGATAAGGCACCTGGGCCAGATGGTTTTACTATGGCATTTTTCCAAAAATGTTGGAGTGTACTAGAACAAGATGTTATGGCTTTTTTCACGGATTTTTATAGTCAGTGTATTTTTGAGAAGTCTCTCAATGCCACTTTTCTATGTTTGATCCCCAAGAAAGTCAATGCAATCAATATAAAAGACTTTTGTCCTATAAGTCTTGTGGGTAACCTTTATAAACTTTTGGCTAAGGTGTTGGCACATAGACTTCGTGGGGTTTTGGATGAGTTGATATCTACTTCTCAAAATTCTTTTGTTGGAGGGAGACAAATCCTAGATTTGGTTCTAATTGCTAATGAATGCTTGAATAGCAGATTGAAGAGTGGCATCTCTAGGGTTATTGTTTAGATAGACATTGAGAAAACATATGACCATGTGAATTGGAATGCCTTATTTTATCTTATAGAGAGGATGGGTTTTGGGGCGAGGTGGGAGAGATGTATTAAGGCCTGTATTTCTACAATTAAATTCTCAGTTCTAGTGAACAAGTCTCCTGTGGGTTTTTTGGGTAGTTCTCGTGGTATCCGCCAAGGGGATCCCCTGTCTCCACTGTTATTTCTCTTGATTATGGAGATGTTGATCAGGTTGTTGAAGAGAATGGAAGATGGTTTTTTTTGTGGTTTTTAGGCAGGATCTCATAGACAAGGAGGTTTGAAAATTTGTCATCTTCTTTTTGTGGATGACACTATTTTGTTTTATTATGCTTCCAAAGAACAGTTATTATACATTCGGATGGTATTGAATTTTTTTGAAGCTATTACGGGCTTGAGTCAATGGTGGTAAGAGTGAGATTGTGTCAGTGGGTGATGTTGGGAATTTGAATGTCTTGGCCCGTGTTTTATGTTGCAAGGTGAGTAGTTTGCCCATGATTTATTTGGGCATGCCACTTGGGACTCATTATAAGGACTCATCGATATGGAACCCTATTATAGAAAAGATGGAGAGGCGGCTCTCTGGCTGGAAACGCCTATATCTATTGAAAGGTGGCAAGCTTACTTTATTAAAGAGTACCATCTCTAGTCTTCCCACCTATTTTTTATCCTTGTTTACTATTCCCCAAGCGATGGCAACTAGACTAGAAAGGAAAGGGTTTAGAGGAATTTCCTTTGGGAAGCCTCCGAGTATGTTTTTAAATATTCATTGATTGCTTGGGAGAAGGTTTGTTTGCTTGTTTAGGATGGTGGTTTGGGGATCCGGAGGGTTGGGTTGTTTAACCAAGCTTTGCTTGGTAAGTGGTTATGGCATCAAGTTATTGCAACCAAGTACGGTGAGGCTAGAGGAGGCTAGTGCACTAGAATTGTAAGAGGTACTCATGGGTGTAGGATGTGGAAGAGCATTAGAGAAGGAGCAAAGAAGTTCTTTGGACAAGTAGTGTATAATGTGGGGAGGGTCACCGTATTAGTTTCTGGCATGATCCTTGGTGTGGGATTACTCCTTTAAAGGGCCTTTTTCCTGATCTATTTACCTATTCTCTGTTTTAATAGGCTTGGATTTCTAACCTCATTGTATTTGCCTTAGAAGGGGGAAGTAGGAGCTAGAATTTTCAATTCCATCGAGCTCCAAAGGATTGGGAGCAGGAAAATGTTTGTTCTTTCATTGAGTTTTTGTATTCCTCTATGCCAAGGGGTGAGGGGGATGATACTTTGACTTGGAAGTTGACTAAGAAGTTGGTGTTTGATGTGCGCTTTTACTATAAGTTGTTGTTTGGTCCTCTCAATGAGGTTTTCCTTGAAGTGTATTTGGTGTGCAAAGGTGCCTAAATAGGTGTCTTTCTTTTTATGGACAATCGCTAGGGATGGGATACTCACTATTGATAATCTAGTTAAGAGAGGTCAATCTGATAATCTAGTTAAGAGAGGTCAATCCTTGATTAACAGGTGTTGTTTATGTTGTTGTGATGGGGAAACTGTGGATCATCTTCTACTCCACTGTAAGTTTTCTCATGCATTATGGAGTGCAATTTTTGAGGTATTCGGGATCCATTGGGTATTGCCGAAGACAGTTAGCTCTCTCCTCTTTGCTTGGAGAAATTGGTTTGGAAAATATTTGTCAACCATATGGAATATGGTCCCGGCATGTTTAATGTGGCTGGTTTGGACAGAACGTAATACATGCACCTTTGAAGAAAATGAGAGAACCTTAGATCTTTTAAAAGCTCTTCTCTTCGGTACTTTGTTTAAGTGGGCGCATGTTTGGGGTTTTACAAATTGTATTTCCATTTCTGAATTCTTACACTCTATTAGATTAATTTTTTGAACCTACTGTATTTTTTCTTGATCAAAATGTTCACCATCATGAACATGATGCTCAACATTTTTGAATAAAAGTTTTATTACCTATCAAAAAAAAATTAACATATGATAAAAGTAAAACCTCATATGTTGACCTACATCATCTAGGGTTGGCTGGAGTCAACACCAAACCATTGGGACTGATTTCTCTCCAAGCCACCTACATCAGTATTTCAACAAGAAATTCATACCAAGTAACATAGAGCTTCAATTATTATAGAAATTGTTACAAAACCCGTGCATTTAAGGCACAGAGCACACTAAAACTTGAATGTACATTATATCTTGTCCATATCCCACATAACATTCAAGCTTCATGGGTTTAAGATACTTATAACCTTGTGAAAGATTCTAAAACAAATAATTACATATTATATGAATAAACACAAATCACAATAAAACCCAAACACAAGAGTGATTACTAAGGAAAAAACCCTCGACCAAAAAAAAAATAAAAAAGTTGCTATATAATACACTTACAAACCCTCCTACTCTATAGATGTACTTGTATCCAAGCTCCCTGCTCCTTTTAGCAACCAGCAGTACCAGCCCTTTCTCTTTCAGTAGTACCAATTCCACAAGTTGAGGGTCTGTTTGGTTGGGTAGAAAACAAGAAGGATAGAAAATGGAAGAGAAAATGGGGGAGAAGTGTGTTTGGTTGAGAGTGGAAATGGAAGGAGAAAATGGTGGGGCCCAGAAATTTTCTCTCCAAGCCCACCAAAACCCAATCTCCCCAAATTGGGGAGAAAATAGGAAGGAAAACAAGGCTTGCTTTTTGGGACAAAATACCCCGGCACCAACGTTCAATTCTTTGTACTTATCTTTCTTTTTTATCTTTTTCTGATGCTGTCTCATTCTCTCTCTTTTTTTATTTTTTGGGTGTTCATCTGTTTCTTCTCCTATCAGGTTTGTTTTTCTGTTTATTTTTTATTTTTTATATAACAGTCTTGGATTCTTGAATTTTTTGTGCTTTTTAAAAAAAAAATAACTAAATAAATAAAATGTCCATTCATACACAATATTTTAATAAAATATAATGTGTTACTTCTTTTTATCTTATAGAGACATGATGATAAATTTTACAAACTATATTTTCTATCCTCTCATTTTTCTTCTCAACCAAACAAAAGAGTTTTCCATCCCTCCATTTTTCCACACCCCAACCAAGCACATAAAAAAAATAAAATAAAATCTCTTCCATCCTCCCACTTTTCCATCTCCCCAACCAAACGGAACCTTAAGCTAATGGATGGTCCAAGGCCACTTGAATGTTTTGGGATGATCTCTATGATTTCCAACACCAAACACTCAATCCATAGTCCAAAAGGATAAATGGGAGTGTTGGATTTGATCTCCTCTCAAAGTGTATGGCAATTTGGAGAGGGTGAAGTTCTAGAGGCTATAATAGGTTTTTTCTCTAAGGGAATGGGTAGACTCTCCTTCTCACTTCATTGAGTTAGGGTGTGATTTCGTGGATTTACGAGACACTAAAGAGGGGTGGTTGGATAGGACAGAAAGGTAACGAATTCCTCTTAGGTGCAAACTCGCTCAACCAAAATTCATGCTGATTTCAGGCGCAACTCTTTGCCAAAATGATTTTCTAAAAATTGTCATTTCACTCAAAATTTGCTGGACAACGAAATTTCATTTGAGCAAAATTCTGGCTTCTGCAGTTCCAACTTCAGCTTCTGATCCTTGTCTCAAATGCAAATACAACTCAAATGAAATTTAATACATGGAAAAACTTACAATTTACACAGACTTTGTCACAGAATTAGCCAACACTACAAATTCCTAACAATATATTTACCCACTCAAGAGAGAGAAAAAAGGTACTAGGAAAGGAGTGCAAGAAAGTTGGGCTTGATAGCTAAGTTGTCCAAAAAGCTCATAGGAGGACACTACAAATTTATGACCAACAATACCAAAGATGTAGACACAACTAAACAGAAATTCTAGCATATGTTTTCCCGCAAAAATTTTAGGGAAAATTACAATTTATTATTTACTCTGCGTCCCTCACTTTTAAATATTAACTGGTTTGGATTAAACTATATATTTTGGTGAAGTATTAATGAATCCACTCCACAAGAACACCATGATAATTGAGGAAAATAATGGGAAAAAGGTTGTTCACAACTAGGATGTCAATTAGAGGATGTTGATGTGATATCACTTGAGGGTTCATCAAAACGTACCAATTTAATCCAAATTGTAAGGAGGTTTGCTTTGTTTATCTAAGAGTAAAGTAAAGTGTAATAGACCTAACCTCAGGGAGGTGAATTTTAATTTGCACAAATTTTTAACTTCTCATGCTATCAAACATGAAATATTTAAAGGAAGTATACAGCACTAATTACAAAAATAATAATAGCTTTTTCTTCTCAAAAAACTAGTATCATAAACAGAAGAGCCTAACAAATATGAAATTAAAAAACATGATAATTGAGGAACTCCCACTCACATAGCTAAGCAGTGCTGAAACGACTAAGAACATGAATCCCATAAGTGTTATCTGACAAAATATAAAGATTACTGTCAGTGAATAGGCATGAGTATATTACATCAAAGCAAAAGTTACAAATGAATGCAACGATACAAAGGAGCCAAGATTACAATACCATGTTTGGACTGATAAAAGATCCCGAATGCAACACCAGAAATCAAAGAAAAAGATAAAAGTCAGCATATCTCAGTAAAATAAAATACTAAAACTTGCTTGGAGAAAAATCATTAACAAACGTACATAGTCAGACTGATAGAAGTTCCCAATAAGGTGAAACTTTAAAATATTAAAGCCAGGGATATCATATAGGACATGACATAATTGAAGGTAACCCATCCATATAAATAGATAGTTGATATGCCAACAGTAATAAAATAAGTGACTCATCCAAAAATCTACAACTACAGATCTAGTGCGCAATTATTTAAAATAAGTGCGGGTCCAATGAAAGAATATCTTAAGAAACTATATATCTTCCATCACACACAAAATCCATAATTCTCAAACTAGTACGCAATTATTTAAAATTCGTGTTCAAAATCTGTTTAAGATTTAGTTGCAAGAATTCTATGCTATCAAACAAATTCTCAAGTTACTAAGAAAGCATTTAAAGACAAAAGACCAGTTTCAGTGCAAATTTGAGCCTTCTGATCTGTAAGAACTTTGTCCTAAAATCAGAAAATTCCAACCTGAAACATTTGAAATTCATGATTTTTGATATTTTTTATTAGACACCCAAAAAGATTAGGAAGCAAAAATGAACTTTCAAGTATAAAAAGATAAAGAATTGGAGAAACTGACACCACTGCACATATGAAACTAAAGGTACATACTCCAACACCAATAATAAGATTATGATATTCATGTAATTCTACAACTCCTCCATCTATGCCTTTCACAATTTGGCATACAATCAGATTAGATACATTAAAATTAAAGCAAAAATAGGCATGAGTGAAGCACTTACGGCATCCAAAGAGGAAAGATCTTAACAAAGCGAGTCCAAAAGGGCTGGAGCACATATTTGGCAAGGTAGGAGTGATCCACACCACTGTACTTGTACCTATGAAGAGCCGCTACACCATGTGCCCCTATATACCCCATTCTTCCAAATTTGTCTAAGAAAAAACCCGCTAAACAATGGATTTCAAATTAATCACTGCAATAAGCATGAGCATTTGGATTTAGATGAAGATGAAGATGAAGATGAAGATGATGCCGATTATGTCAAAGAAAATCCAAGAAAACAAAGGTACAGATCACGCACGGAACGGATCTAGAGAAAAACGAGGAGATAAGAGTAGATCAGACAAACAAAGAAGAGAGAACATTGGAAAAGTGAGAAAAGGGAAAAAAAGAAAAAAAGAAACTTGGCCTTTTGGAAATTGGAATCACTGAAATATTAGTTAAATACACAGAAATTTACAATCCCCCATCATTTATAAATTTACAAGTTTGGCTGTAATATTTGTAAATTTTGAAGTTTGGACATAATTAGAATTTGTGAAATCCTTCACTATAAAAGTAGTTTCCGATTGGAATATTCCAGTGACAAGTGCATTCATTAATACAAGTTCATTTTATTTATCTTTGCTTGAGATAATACAATATATACTTACAAAACAGCACACAGTAGAATTCAAACTTTAAGAAGTGATCTCTCTAGTAGTTAAAAAAAAAAATACTAACACTTGCTGTTAAAGTTTACAACATAAGTGCAGCATAAACTAATATTTATAAATGGCAGTGCAAAACAACACAAGAACAAACATAGCCTTGACTTTCCTCACAAATTAAGTTCTGTACAACTATACATTTAAGCAGAATTAAAAGCATCTGATCTGAAATGTTAGTACAAAAGATTTTGTTCAACTAACGAGATAATAAGAAAAATCGCATCCAGTTGATAAAAACAAAGTTTTTTTCAAATCTCTTAAATATTTTCAAACCTGACCAAATCAGAGCAGTGGAGAATGGTATGGAATGTCAGAAATTTTGAATTACCGGAAAATACTTTACTGAAACGAAGGGTTTACTTCTCCAAATTCCACCACTTTCCCAAACACCACGGAAACTGCAGAATTTTTTTTTTTTTTTTTCAGTAAGGAAAGAGAAAGAGAAGTTTTTGTACGGAAAGATGGGGAGGGGGGAGGCGTTAAGTAATACTGGAAACTCCAGATCTTTTTGGTCTCCCGCCCTAATGAAAAAAAAAAAAAAAAAAAAACTATTATTACTGCCTACTACTCTGTTTCATTCTCTTTCCTTCTCCTTTTTTTCTTTCTTTCCTTTTTTAAATAAAGTTAGGGGGAGAATAAAAATCAGAGTGGTGATAATTATACCGTGTATTAGAGACACGATTTCATTTGAAATTGTAAAATTTCATCATGTCATAAACTCATCGTTATATGAAACCGTATTTTAAAAACACAACTTCACAAGCTATGTATACAGCACTTTATAACTAGTTGTATGCAACAATGTTACTAAATTTTTTTAATAAATTGTAAACGAGGTGGAATTGTTTCTTTGTTATACGTAGAATGTTAGAAATATATTATTAATAATAAAGTTACAAGATACAACATAATTGTAAAAGCAGTGGTATGCTAATTTGAAAATATTGTGAAATTATTGTCCTTCGAATGACTCTAATTTGGAAATGTTATGAAAGTGTCATTTTCTTATAATGACTTTATTATGGTATATAAGAAAGTGGTGTGTCTTGCCTTTCGCTAGACTATTCCGCTCCCTATAATGGAGAATAAAATAGCTCAAAAACCCTATGAACCAATAGTATGGTAGATAGAACTTGACACCAAGATTTACAACACGTCTTTCAAATCTATTAAACTCACCATCTAGATTTCGAAAGCATGCCTTTCTTTCATTACTAGTGAAGGATTAGTTGTTGCAAGGTCAAGAGGATCTGAACGAACTCAACCATGCTGGCCTAAGGATCATCCAACACTTAAGTCAAAGATTCAACCTCTTAATCTTTAGTGTATGGAGATTTAAGGTTTTTCTCATACCTAGAGATCAAATATGGTTGGATCCTCAAATTATGGGGCTAGATGAGTTTTGACCTTGGAGATTTTTGCCCTTGATTATAACTAATCATATTCATTTTAGGGTAGTGATAGATTTGCATGATCTCCTCATGGGAGATATGCTCTTTCTTTATGTGGTTAACCATTTAAAAATTGAATTAGATATTGGTGCTTGATGGTGCATAAAAATCGTCAATGACTGATTGTCCTCGATCGCTCCAAAGGGTACTTGAAGAATAATAAACTAAGAACCTAACAAAGAGCACTAGTGGGGTGCCACCCAAAGACCCTCTAAAAGGTTAAGTCAATGAGTGAGAAATCTCTAGGAACTCTAAAGTGAGAGAACTAGGGAGTTTCTGCGTAACTGGGAGAAGAGGAGATCTGATGCTTATATAGTGGTAAGTAATGAATCAAGATCCCTTGGATGTAGGGCTCTTTCCTTGTAGGGAAGATATGGAATTAGGGTTTCTGAAATTTTAAAGTGTCTTTCCATACGATGAAGATATGGGCATGTAGTTAGGTCTTTGGACATGATGCGCAAGATATTTCCATATGGGGGACTGTGCGTGGAGAATACGTAAAGAATGGTAGGGCCCATTACCTCTGTTCATCGGCTTAGCCATCCGTTCGTCAGTTATGCAGATGAGGAGACAAGGACTCATCCATTCGTCGGGCCTTCTCCCGTCCATTACCATGACAAATCCGAGGGACACCGCGTGGTGAAGGATGCATGGTTAGGGGACAGTGTGGATGGGACCATCGGCTCCTAAGATTACTTGGCTAGACGGATGGAGAAAGGGTCTTAGGTCCATCAGGATTGCTTAGGATAGATAAGTAACGAAATTTCCTTTGACGAAAATATCCTTATCAACGCTTATTTTCCCACCTCAGGTTGTCTTATAGGGTAGAAGGTCTTTGAGTTGTAGATGAATTTATGCATCATCAACTAGTATTTTAGTTCTAAATAGGGATATGCTAATTATTAAGGGTGGTGGAAAACGTATATTATAAGATGGTCTTACAAGGCCTCTCTTTCTCAACATATATGATTTATAAGTGTAAAACTCATATAATTACACTTTACTCACATGTGGTTTGCCTTAAATTTAACTTAATCACCTGTGATTTTATTTTTGACACTTTACCCCCCGTAGTTCAGTCTGTTACTGCTCCGTAACCCAACTCCGTATCTGTCGTTACTCTAACATGTTTTCTTTCAAAATCAAAACATAAAACAAATCAAAAACTCCTCTTCCCCAAAACACACACTCTTTCTCTCTCTCTCTCTCTCTCTCTCTCATGCTTGCTTACCCACTGAGGATGCTACCCACCTAAGTTCTTAGACCCGTTTATGCTTGGGATCCTCGGGATGATTTCAAGCAAGGAACCGTGGAGTTACTGATCTATTGATTTAGGGTTTTGATCGTTACCAACTCGTGATTTTTTGTTAACAAATTGGATCTTGATCTGTTCATGTTTCTCTTTATTGGGTGAGAACCTGACTTTCTGAGCTTGAAGTTTTATTTTTTATTTTTCTTTCATTTGCTCTTTTTCGCTTATTCTAGGTAGATTTAAAAATCTGCACAAAGTGTTTCGGTTGAAGTTGGGTTTAAAAATCTGGTTAAATTGTTTCTAGGTAGATTTATTTATTTATTTTTGAAATTGGGTTTCTGCAAAGTGGTGTTTCGTTTGAAGTATTATGGATTTGATAGATCTATATGCAAAGTTTTTATGCTATCTTTAAGCTTTTGGATTGAAGTATCATGGTCTTTTGTTTGATATGCTATTTGTAGGCTTAGGGGTTTGTTTTATCTATAATTTAACATGCATATTTGAAAGCTGATATGCATGAGCAGATAAAAAGAAAGCATGATTAGTTATACACTTTATGCAAATTTTTGAATGGCTTAGGGGTTTGTTTTAGGGGATTGAGTCACATCTTTTAAGACTGATTTTCAGCCCATTGTTAAGGAACATAGTAGATTACTTCAGCAGATAAAAAGAAAGCATGATTAGTTATCCACTTTATGCAGATTTTTGAATGGAGTAGAAAACCCACATGCTAATCTTAAATCTTTTGTACTTGAAAATTTATGATTTTTTCTCTCCTTATTTGTGACTGGTATTCTTATTAACATTTTTACAATTTTTTCGTTGTTAGATTTTCTCAAGCTCTCTGATGGCTTTGGCAAGAACAAATATATTATTCTTGTTTTAACTTTTTGAATAATGGTATATAATTTCAGTTGACATTAAGAAATTATATAATTGTAGGTAGAGCAAGATCTGGCATTATACTGCTACCTTGTGGTGCTGGAAAGTCTGTAGTTGGTGTCTCTGCAGCTTGCCAAATAGAAAAAAACTACCTTTGCTTAACAACAAATGTTGTTTTTGTGGATCAATGAGCTTTCCAATTCAGGCTATGGTCCACCATCTGAGAAGATCAAATTATTAGTTGTGATTATTTGTGAATTGTGAAATTAGGGAGAAAGTTATATAGGTTAGAGAGAGTGAGAAATTGTACAAGCTGGCACTAATTGTGTCATGGTTATTTTTCATTTTTGCCTCAATGTTGTTGTTGTGTTTTGCCTCAAGGAATGCTGTGAACCTTTGCATAAAAGAATAATACAAAGAATGCTAGAAAAGTTGCCAAGTTTTGAATTCTTGGAATCTTCTTGCAAATTTATGCTCCAAACTTATGTTTGAAAACCAATTTTCCTTACTGTTGTTAGTGGCTCTTGAAAACAATTCAAAGATGAAATCATTGCATTATTTACCAAACCATGAACATGTGTCATTTATAAGTCCTCAATATAACATGGAACTGATGGTCAAAACTACCATATTTTACTGAAGTTTATGTTTAGCTTCTGTTAGTTACTTTGCTTGTATTTGTGAAACAAAATAAGCATGAGAACCCAGTAGAAAAGCTTAATGCAGAGAAATCATTCATGACAGAATATGCTAAATCAAATATCAGAAAAATGAGGGAAGAAGGAATGAAATTCAGCAAAACACTTTAAACTTCCCTCTTTCTTACAATCGTAAAAGTTTGATTAAATGCAACAAGTCACTCCTTAACAAGGTAGGAACAATATTACCAAGCCTTGTAAATCTACAAGGTAATATTACTAAATTAGAAGAATAGTAAATCTACAAATTTCAATTTTTGAAACAATAGGTAAGAAAACAAAATCTGTTGGGTCAAGCACCAAATGAAAAAAGGAGCATGTTAGGTCAAGCATACAAAATCTAACTACTGGTCTACCAAACATTAGAATACAAAATTTAATAAGAACACAAAATATGTTGGGTCAAGCACCAAATTTTTGGAGTAGCTCACTTAGTACTAGTTTACATACTTTCTCTTGCTGCTTTGACAACAAAACTGAGTAATATAAAATTTGCCAATATACATTAATTAAACAACAAGTAGTATTTGTCCAAATGAAAACCTGCTATTTTCCCTAATTAACACAAGTATCAAAGAATGAAAGTTTCTATAAAAAAAAAATAGTGAAAAGGCAGTCATCTTTTGGGTCAAGCATATTTTCTCTTGCTACTTTGACAGCAAAACTCAGTCATACAAAATCTGCCAATACACGTTAATTAAACAACAATATCCACCAAAAGCAAATACAAGCACAAGTCATTTTGTCTTTAAGCCATATGCATATAGGTTTATAACCAAAACCTCTCTACTAGTCCACTACACATCAAATATACACATCTTCCAACTAAAACAACCAATATTGTTTTTGGCACTTGACTAGTTACATTAAGTGTGGGAACCAGGACAAAAAAATAAAAAATAAAAAATTGATGTCCAACTTCATTTACTGCTTTTGGTGCCCTTGCTGGCCTTCTTGCCCTTTCCACCAAGTAATTGAAACTTTGGTGGCCTTGATATACCAAACTTTCTGCCTTTGAACCCCATAGTAACACCACCACCACTTCTTTGACTAGGATCACCAGTAGTGCTCCCAGAGGGACTTGTTGGCTACATAATGAAATGCAATAGTTAGCATGATGCTCCAACAATATCAAGTAAGAGAAAAAAAAAAGAAAAAAAGAAAAAACAAGAAATTAAAGTTTGATAAGATGCAATAAGTACTGCACCTTATCAAACTCTACTTTCATGAGAAAATCATAAATTGTAACAACAAAAAAATTGTAAAAATGTTAATAAGAATACCAATCACAAATAAGGGGAGAAAAAGTCATAAATTTTCAAGTACAGAAGATTTAACATTAGCATGTGGGGTTTCTACACCATTCATGCTTTCTTTTTATCTGCTGAAGTAATCTACTATATTCCTTAACAATGGGCTGAAAATTAGTCTTAAAAGATATGACTCAATCCCCTAAAACAAACCCCTAAGCCTTTCAAAAATCTGCATAAAGTGTATAACTAATCATGCTTTCTTTTCATTTACTCATGCATATCAGCTTTCAGATATGCATGTCAAATTATAGATAAAACAATCCCCTAAGCCTACAAATAGCATATGAAAGAAAAGCCCATGACACTTCAATCCAAAAGCTTACAGATAGCATAAAAACTTTGCATATAGATCTATCAAATCCATAATACTTCAAACAAAACACCCCTTTTGTAGAAACCCAACTTCAAGAAAAAAAAAATTAAATCTACCTAGAAACACTTTATGCAAATATTTAAATCTACCTAGAATAAGAGGAAAAGAGCAAATGAAAGTAAAAGAAAAACAAAATTTCAAGCTCAAAAAGTCAGGAACTCACCCAATAGGGAGAAATATGAACAGATCAATACCCAATTTGCTAACTCAACAATAACGGGTTGTAACGCTTAAAACCCAAAATCTGTGGGTCTCATTCTTCCTTGGTGGAATTGCATGATCAAAACCCAGATGATTTTCGGTCTAATAGATCAGGTGGGTAGCATTGTAGCATCTAAGCTCTCAGGTGGGTGAGCAAACATGGATGAGAGTGTGTTTTGGGGTAGAGGAGTGTTTGATCTGTTTTGTGTTTTAATTTTGAAAGAAAACGTGTTAGAGTAACAACAGATAGGAAGGTGAGTTATGGAGTAGTAATGAATTGAACCACGGGTGGGTAAAGTGTCAAAAATAAAATCACAGGTGAGTAAAGTGTAATTACCCCTATATATATATATATGATGCAAAAAATCACCAAGTTGAGGACCTTGTCTCACCGGATGGACAATCCCACAGTGTGTCATGTCTATGGTCCAAGCTTGCAAGAAAACTTGAGAAAGAAGTGTAATACACCAGTGTGGTGTTTGTCAAAAACACTTCGATGCTTAAGTTAGAAAGGAAGAAAAATGGTTTAGAGAAAAAAATGACCCAGAGTGGTTTTTTGGGTGAGTATTTGTGTATACCTTTGGATTATGTTGTCCCCTTCTTTTATAGTTGTTTTCCCGTCTTTATGGATAATGAATTTTGGCATTTATGGGCAATGGCTAGTGCGTCATGAATAGGAGCTCTGAAGTACACAGCTCACTCGTTACCGTTGTCCTGTTAGTTACTTTTTGTCATCAACGCAAGCAATAAATGCATAATGCTTGTTTGGATCATCATAGACATGGAATGACGATCTCGTATTATTTTCAACTCATCAGTTGCCCCCCTGTTCATGTTCTACATCTTTGAGACGAGGCAAGACCATATTCATCCGTTGCTTTGTGTTCCATATTTATTGCAAATCAACGTCTTATTTGCTACACGCCACATGTTCGGTCAAGATGTCTCTTGCATGTTAGCGAATCTTAGCCTTCCCGCGCACATTCGTCCATTTATTTCGCCTTTTTCCCTCCTTTTCTCTTTTTCCATTTTTTGCTTCGTTTTTTTTTTTTAAATTTTTTATGACGTTTCAGCTGCTCTTGGAGCCTTCTTTCTCATTGAGCCTCCTTCGTTTCCTCCCCATCTTCTGGTAAGTCTTTCATGTTCCTCTCTCTGTTTTCATTTTTTAATGGTAGACTATTCTGTGGATTGTCCCTCAATCTCTTTTCTCTTTGCTCGTTTGTGCGGCTTGCTTAAGGTTGTAGGTAAGCAAGGCCCCAAGGCCAAGCTTTTTGTGGGTAGGGATTGTTCTTTTAGGTTTGCCTTGTGTTTCCTCCTTCCTTTGGTTCATTGTTCCGTGGGGATTGCCCGAACTTTGATGATGTTTGGGGAAGGTGAGGTTAGGTCTAGTGGACTTGAAACAGGTTTGTCCTCGTTCGAGGATCGTAAGGCTCTTAAGGTCACTTCTCTCTCGACTTTCTATAAGGCTTAGGACATCCATTGTGTTTTGAGGGGGAAAGATGAGGGTAGGATTAGGTGCAGGTTTCAATTCCCTTCATCAGTTAGGGTTAGGATTCTTAGTGGCGATGATAGGGCTTGTCGTTCTTATGCTGACCAGGTGTGCTTCTATGAGGCTAACTTCATCAGTGGTTTTCGTTTTTCCATCCATCCCTTTCTTAGGGAGCTATTTAGCCATTTGTCGCTTGCTCTCGCCCAACTAGTCCCCAACTCGTGGAGGATAGTTATTTGCTGCATGGTGGTATGGATGTCAGCTAATGACAGAGACACCATTAGAATGGATGAATTTTTGAACCTGTATTGCCTGAGACGCTTTAGGTATCTTGGTTACTAGGAGTTCAAACCTTAAGATAAGAGTTCAAGGCTGATTCTTGAATCCCCGTCTTCCCTCCGAAATTAGAAGACGAACTTTTTCTTCGTCTCTAGTGAAGGTTGGGAGACTGTTACTGGTGAGGATTTGAGTGAAGCTCCCAAGCTGCTTTGTAGTTGGGGGACCCTTGTGTCTGGTGTATCCTTTATTCATTCTCATGCTTGTGTGTTTCTATGCTTGTGTTGTTATCTGAATTCGCTGTGTCTTTTTGTAGGTAAAGTTCATCCTAAGCTAAAGAGGCAATATCACGCTCGTCTAGAGAATGTTAGGGAGTATTTGGAGACTGTTAAGAATTTTGACGAGCTTATCTCCCCCCAATCTTTATCTTTTCATTTCCTTGGTTCGAAACCCTTCAGCAAGGTTCGAAAGGATATCGAGACTGTCTGGAAAAGTAAGTGCGCCAATTTTTTTCTTTTTCTTCTTCTTTATTTTTATTTTAATTTTTAATTTTTTACACATCTCTTCCATTTTTCAAGTAGGAATGACAACCATATTCAGCAAAGCAAAACTCATCGAGGTTTAGGAGAAAAAGGCCAGGACTGATTTGTCTAGTGGCCTTCTATCAAGGAAACACCAGAAAGAGAGCGAACCATCCAAGGACGATGTTATGGTGACTTCCCCTATGGCTAAGTTTCAAGATCGCCGCCCTGCCTCGCCTACTTCTTCCTTGGAGCTAATCGTCTCACCTAGGGGGGGGCTTTAAGACCAAAGCCATGAGTAAGGTCTCGATTACTTCTTTTTGGGAAGACGCAGGGACTGCTACGTAAAAGGCTTATGACGCGATCTCTATGGAGGATCTGGAGCCTTTGATGGGAAAGCCTTCTTTTGAGTTGATGTCATCACACGTTCATAAGATCATGCATGTATGTGTTCTTCTTACGCGCATTTTTTTTTTCATCTGTCACCTGTTTGTCGTTGCAAGTGTTAGGAGAGTCCTTGCACATCTCTGGAAAGTACTTGGACTATGATAAGAAGTTAAATGAGGCTCAATCTAGGATTGCTTCTCTTTCACGAGTCGCTGACGATCCAAATATCCACTCTTACTGACGTGGTCAAGAAGGGCAAGGATCATCTAAAGACTTTGGAGGAGAACATCGACACTGAGAAGGCATCTTCAAAATTGAAGGATAAACAAATTGACGAGGCCCTCATGAAGGTCGACAAGGCAGGTTTTGAAGCAGTGGAGAAGTTTAAAGCTTCTGATGAGTTTTCAGATAAGCTCTGTGACTACTATGTGGATGGTTTTGAGCTCTTTCATAAGTATCTGGCAAAGCATCATCTTGAGATGGACTTATCTCAACTCAACATGGAAGAGATAGAGAAGGAAGTTTTGGAGGATCGTCCTTCTGAGGCTACCACGGAAGAACTTCTAGAGGATCGTCCTTTTGGAGTGGCGACGGAGGGTGAGGTTATACCAGATGTAGTTGCATCCCTATAGATCCTTCCTTCCCTAGTCTTCCTTAAGGATTTTCCTTATTTTTGCAAGGCAAAGACATTATATCCCCCTTCTCTTGGCGCTCATTGTTTTGAGCACATCTACTTGCCTTTTTCATTCTTTTGAACAACCTCTTGAGCTTGTTTATTTTGAGCTCATAATTTATAAATTTATGAATTTGTTTCGCAATTGTTTTTGCGACGATTTTGTCGAATGTTCCTGAAGCCATTTCCAAATCGCATGAAGAGGTTATATATTTTCATCTTCTCTTTTAGGTCACGTATGAGTGATGATGTTGTTATGTTCTAACAACATTCTTCTAAGTCATGTATGAATGACGTTTTAACAATATTGTTTGTAGGTCATGTATGAATGACGCTTTTTATTATGTATTGATAAAATTATTTTTGGCCACAGATGAATGATGATCTTGTTATGTATTAATAACATTATTTTAAGTCATGTATGAATGACGATCTTGTTATGTATTAATAACTTTACTTTAAGTTAAGTATGAATGATGATTTTGTTATGTATTAATAACATTATTTTAAGTCATGTATGAATGAAAATCTTGTTATGTATTAATAACTTTACTTTAAGTTAAGTATGAATGACGATTCTGTTATGTATTAATAACATTATTTTAAGTCATGTATGAATGGCAGTTTTGTTATGCATTAATAACTTTATTTTAAGTCATGTATGAATGACGATCTTGTTATGTATTAATAACTTTTCTTGAGTCATGTATGAATGACGACTTAGTTATGTATCAATAATTTTTATTAAGTCATGTATGAATGATGGTTTCGCTATGTATTAATAACTTTATTTTAAGTCATGTATGCATGACGATCTTATTATGTATTAATAACTTTTCTTAAGTCATATATGAATGACGACTTAGTTATGTATCAATAACTTTTCTCTTGCATGAATGGTGTTTTGTACTTATTAATACTTTTTCTTAAGTCATGTATCAATGATGATTTGGCCAATAGTTCGTAATGGGAGAATCAACTACGCATAATTCTTGAATAGTACTTCTGAGTTTGTTTTATTGATAGGGAGGCAAAACATTCCTTTGTCTATGTAAAGCAAATAATAATAAAAAAGAGGAAAATAAAAGTAAACATTGTAAATATTTTGGAATACTTGGGGATTGTTCTTACTAGTAGTATCTCTTTAAGTGTTCTTTGTTCCATGGACGAGGTAGTTCTTGTGTCCAAGGTCTTCAAGTAGTATGATCCTTCTTTGGAGTAGCGAATGACTTGGTAGGGTCCTTCCTATGCTGGGCCTAGCTTCCCTTGGAACGAGTCCTTTGTTGCCTATGAGACTTTCCTAAGGATGAGATCACCTATGTTGAATCTTCTCACCTTCACCTTCTTGTTGTAGTATTTGGCCATTGCTCCCCTGTATTTTTCCATCCACTTTGAAGCTTCGCCTCTCACCTTATCAATCAGATCCAAATTATTGTTGAGTTCCTGGTGGTTCCTTTACTCTTTGTACGCTTTGACCCGGATGTTCGTCAGTCCTACTTCCACTAGTATGACAGCTTTAGTTCCAAATGTTAGTCTGAATGGTGTTTCTCTCGTTGGTACTCTTATGGTAGTCCTGTATGCCCATAGAATGTTAGGCAGCTCTTCTGGGCATGCACCCTTTGCCCCTTCAAGCCAAGTTTTGATAATTTTGAGCAAGTTTCTGTTCGTCACTTTTGTTTGATCATTAGCTTGAGGGTGTCTTGGAGAAGAGTAATGGTTTTTTTATGCTTTATTCTTGGCAAAAATTTTGAAACTTAGGGTTGTCAAACTGCTTTCCATTGTCTGATATGATTATGTTTGGAATGCCGAATCTATAGACTATGTTTTTCCATACAAAGTTGGTGATCTTGGCTTCTGTGATCGTCGTTGTTGGCTCGGCTTCCACCTACTTCGTGAAGTAATCAATTGTGACGATGAGAAAATTGTATTGCTTCTTTCCTATGGGGAGTTGTCCCATTATGTTGATCCCCTATTGAGCGAAGGGCCATGGAACGGTTACGGCATCATTGGCTCACCTGGTCTCGTTTGGACATTCGTGAAGCGTTGGCATTGGCCACATGCTTTGATGAGATCATATGCATTCTTTTGTAGCGTTGGCTAGTAATACCCTACTCTAAGTGCTTTTCCTGCTAAAGATCTTGCTCTTGTGTGGCTACCATAGACGCCTTCGTGTATCTCTCAAGGTAGGTAGTTGACTTCTTCTTTGTTGACACAACAAAGATAGGGAAGAGAGTATCCTCTTCTGTAAAGGGCATTGTTAATAAGGACAAAGTGAGCAGCGCTGATCTGTACCTTTCGTGCTTCGTTCCTGTCTTCTGGGAGTTGACCTTCCTTTTAAGTAATGAATAATGGGAGTCATCCATTCATCCTATTCTTGTATCTTCATGACTTCATCACCTGCTCTCCCTCTGTGTTGGGCTACCCCTTTGTTTCCATGCACAACTCTGGAGATATGCCATGTTCGTCTGATAAGGCTAGACGTGCTAAGAAATCAGCTTCAATATTTTTTGCACGAGGGATTTGTTAGAACTCGACACTGTCTAAGTATTGTAGGAGTTATTTGATGATCTTCAGATACTTCTGCATTCTTTCCTCCTTCGCTTCATAATCTCCTTTTACTTGGCCAACTACAAGCTGAGAATCGGCTTGGACGATGAGGGTCTTGGCTTCGAGGACTCTTGCAAGACTTAATCTTGTTAGGAGTGCTTCATACTCGGCTTCATTGTTGGTTGTTGGGAACTGTAATTTGACTGCGTACTTTAGAATTTCTCCTTCAGGTGATAAGAGGACCTCACCTACTCCTTTGGCTTTCTTGGTGGCAGACCCATCAGTCTAGACCATCCATGTCTTCTTTTGGGGCTGTTCTTCTTCTTGAGGATAAGTGAATTCTACAATAAAATTAGCAAAGACCTGGGCTTTGATTGTTACTCGAGGCCGATATTCTATGTCGAACTGGCCAAGCTCTATAGCCCATTGGACGAGGCACCCTGTTGCATCTATCTTGTTCATCGTCTTCCTTATCGGTTGGTTTGTCATAATGACGATGGGATGTGCTTAAAAGTAATGGCATAGTTTTCTAGAAGTGACCACTAAGGCGAAAGAGATCTTTTCTAACCTTGGGTAATTTGCTTCAGCTCCCTAAAATGCTTGGCTGGGGTAGTATACTGGCCTTTGCATGTCTTCCTCTTCTCTGATCAGTGTCGAGCTTATTGCTGTGTTGGTGTCGATGCTTGGCCTTGACCAGTCAAGCGGAAAAACCGCCGCTGCTGCACCTTCATTTGACCTGCCATGGTGACAACTCCCACGCTCGGGCCCTCATTGGAGGGCCCCTCTCGATGTGTATGCATGTGTGTTTCATGTGGAGCTTCGGGTGCTCTCTCTCTCGGTGGAGGAAGATAGGTCTACCTTTGGCGTTATAGCAGGAATTGGGGCCAAATGTTAAGGGATTACCAAAGGTAATTGGAGTCACTACCAATCATTGGGTTTTTCTGAGGTGTGATTGGTCACCCGTATCTAGTTGATTTTATTACCAATCCTAGGCTAAGAAAAAGGTCATTTTTCCTAATCTAATATGGATGGCAAAAAAATTCTTAATTCTTAGGTTCGGAAGTTTGGTTACGTGTGGAGAAGGTGTTAGGCATCCTACAACACGGACAGTCCTTTGTCTTGATAAAACCTTAATTTTTGGAGATTGGCAGTAAAAACATGATTTTGGCATTGGCTTTCGGGGCTTTGCATACATGGGGGCTTTGAGGTTTGGCTTTTGAAAGGGTGTGGTCCCAATCTATGCTTTCCTATGGCATTCGAGCCAAGTACCAGATTTCCACAACAAAAATCCAGCAACACATCACCTTACTTTCATAGTAGAAATTTGGCATTGCTTTGCCTTAGGTGACATGGACTATGACAATCACACCGGAAGGGGGGAGCAGGTATATATATATACATCATGCACAATGCAAGCACATAGAGCAGGAAAGTAAATGCCGACATCCTTAGAGCATGGCCCAAAATACAAGTGCAGGAAAATAAACAGGGGTAGCCATACTCTAAAGATGAGGATGAATGGTACAAGACATGATATACCTAATACAAACCATCTAAGGGAGAAAGGGAGGAGGAATGAGGGGGTTTAAAAGAGTACATAACTGAAGGGAAAAGCTAAACTCCTAAACCTACTGACTGCAGCCACTTGGCTCATATCTGCGTGCTCACATTCTCGCCCCTTATGCTTGCACCCGGGAGATCGTGCCCTAGCTCCATGCGTCCTCGCTCCATGTGTGTACATGCAAAGGCAAAGACAAGAAACCATCAGATAAGCCATGGAAGGAAAAGATGCATAGGGCACAATAAAAAGGCATAAAGCAGATAAACATGATAGATAGACATGGCAAACATAGAAACCAGGATACGAGCAAAAAGGGAAACAAAGCAAGATAGCAAATAAACAAGGGTGGTGTCCGCGAGGGACAAATGTAGGTTTGGATCAGATGTCCATAGCTTCATTATGTTGAAGCATGGACGACACAGTAGGAAGCAAGACTTATGCATGGACATGTAAGCAAGCATGTAAAGATGCGTAGAAAGCTAACGGGTGGCGCAAACAAGCATGGCAAGCATATCATTACGCAGAGCAGAAAAGGAAAGGGTTGACACAGAACAACCCAACATCTGGAGATGCCTCCCAAGTGGTTACATCTAGACATGGCCTCTTGTGCGTCGGATACAACCACACAACCGCATACCCACTAAGGGCATCAAACGTGGCAAAGCCTAGAACAAGAGAGGCTAACACAAGCATGAAGCATAGAAGCAAGCAAGCACAGACATGCAAATAGGGGTGATCCAAACCCTTTGATATGGGCCAAGGTGTATGGACGATGATAAAGACCATAGGGTCTAGATCGAATTCGAACCAATAGGCCAAAACACAAGAAAGAAAGGTAAAGCGACAAAAGGGCTACAATAGCACATGGCAAGACAAACATAACCTAGGTCTAAGCACACAAACATGGCATGGAGTGCACAAGTACATGGAAGATGGCATAAAGCAAGTAGAGCATAGATCCAAGCATATAAGCATGTGGAAACATAGATCTAGACATATAAGCATAACAACATGTGAGCAAACATGTAGAAAGCTAGTACGTAGACATGGTAGAATATGGATCTAAGCATATAGCCATGTACGGATGTAGATCTAAGCATAAAATATGGCATAAAAACCCTACACATGTAGATCGGGACAAATAAACATGTGAACAAGCATAAAAGAACACGAATCTAAGCTAAAAACATGCTAGAAACAAGATAAAGAAAGAAACATGTCAAAGAAAGCAATAAAACATATTATTCTAGTAAAAAGAAAGATAAATGCTAGAAAAGAGATCTAGAAGGTTAAGAGGTGTGGATGATAGCTAAAAAGGTTACATCCACACCCCTAAACCCCAAATCCCAAGTGTAGAACCAAGGAAAAGAAGATTGGGTGTAAAAACAATATCTTGTGTTCTTGGTGAAGAGGGAAGAATCAAGAGACTTTGATGTGTTTTTTGGAGTGTTTTTGGTGTTTGGAATAGAGAAAAAACGTAGAGAGAAACTAGGCAGAGAGCAAATTTCAGAAAAATGTGTGTCCCCCCTAATCTGATGGATGCCTAGGGCTATTTATAGCCCCAGGTGCGTTTTGCGAGGCAGCAGCCATTGTAGGGCTGGCAACAGCCATTTAAGGGCCGCCAACCTCAAAAAACCTCTAATCGGGATGATCTTGACACCATTGAATAGATCTTCATTTTTAGTTCTAAAATGGTATGGAACTCAAAAATCCAATGGTCGGATCAAAAGTTATGACTCCTGGAAGTTTGCGGTGCAGCAATTGGTGCGTTAACCCAGTTTTCATGATATTTCGGCCGTTCTAACTCCGATTTCGACCCATGAATAGTTGTTGGAATGAGAATTTGATAATCTTCGCAATGAAATTAGTTTCAACCTGTTCCGACAGCCGGATCAAAATTAGAGTTTTTGGGCCCATTAGAAGTCAACTTTGGGTTAAACTTGGTTAAAGTGGCTAAAATCTCCGAGAAGCTTAGGTTTGATGAAAAACTATGAAATGTGTTATTTTGTGTGGATTTTAACATTGTTTGACCTTTGGTCAACCTAGGTTGACTAAGGGCATTTTGTTCATTTTGGCTAAAAAAGGTACTTTGAGCGCTCTAGTGTCTAAACGGGTTACACCACGTCATTATATATGTTCTTGTGACCCCATGGAGAGAAAATGATTTTTTTGGATTTTTCGTGGTCCGGCATGCAAATCGAGGGCGAACAAAATACGATATCAACAGTTGGATATTGCCAAATAGAGTTGCAACTTCTTTCCTGTTATTAAAGGGCTTAACAATGGTGGCTGTGTTAGGTATTCTTTTAGCTTTTTCAAAGCTTCCTCACACTCGTTTGTCCATTAAAAGGCCTTTTTCAAGACCTTGAAGAAGAGTAGGCACTTGTCTGTCGCTTGAGAGACAAATCTGTTCAATGCTGTAACTTTTCCTGTTAAGCTCTGTACTTCCTTCATTGTTCCAAGGGACTTTACCTCCGTTACGACCTTTATTTTGTCTGGATTAGCCTCTATGCCCTGTTGAGATACCGTGAATCCCAAAAATTTCCATGATGACACGATAAAGACGCATTTTGTAGGGTTTCATTTCATCTTATACTTAAGCAGTGTGTCAAAGGTTTCCTTCAGGTCATCCAGGTGGTCTGCTTCATCATTGCTTTTCACCAACATATCATCTACGTACACTTCCGCATTTCTTCCTATCTGATGAGAGAATATGTGATTAACCCACCTCTGGTATGTGGCCCCCGCATTCTTCAGTCCGAAAGACATGACCTTGTAGCAGTATAAAGCTTGGCTAGTGATGAATAAGGTCTTCTCTTGATCTTCCTTGTCCATCATGATCTGGTTGTAGCTGGAGAAGGCGTCCATGAAGCTTAGAAGCTTGTGTCCAATAGTTGAGTCCACCAGTTAGTTGATCCTAGGTAGGGAGAAGTTATTCTTTGGGCATGCTTTGTTGAGATCTGTGAAGTCGACATACATTCTCCACTTGCCGTTGTTTTTCTTTACCATCACTATGTTGGCTAGCCATTCAGGGTAAAACACTTCCCTTATGAAGCCTGCCTCCAAGAGTTTTTCAACCTCCTCTACTACTGCCTTATTGCGTTCAGGGGTGAATATTCTTCATTTTTGCTGCACCGGTCTACACTCTAGATTAACATTGAGACGATGCTGGATGACTCCTCTGTCGATTCCTGGCACATCTTTGTGCTTTCAAGCAAAAATGTCTTGGTTCTCTCTCAGGAAGTTTGTTATCTTCATCTTCTCTAAGGCTGAGAGTGTTGAACTTATTTTCAAGACTTTGGATGGATCTCTAAGGACGACCTCAATTTCCTATGGTACTTTTGATGGTTCGAGTATTGGCTCAGGTTCGTCTATCATCCATGTGTGGTTTTCCCCTGATGCTAGGGCAACTTAATAGCATTCTCTTGCTAGGACTTGGTCTCCTTTGATTTCCCCTATGCCATGGGTTGTAGGGAATTTAACCTTCAGGTAGTAGGTTGATGTTGTCGCTTTCAACTTGTTAAGCGTTGGTCATCTAAGGATGACGTTGTATATCGATGGGCAATCTACCACGAGGAAGTCAATCTCCTTGGAGACTTGTGTTGGATAAGTGCCTGCAATTATGGTTAGCTTAACAACACCTTTGGGAATAACCCTGTCCTCGGTGAAACTCACCAGTGGGGAAGTGAATGGTCGTAACCTTTCCTTGTTCAGCTTCATTTGTTGGAAGATTGGTAGATAGATGATGTCATTTGAGCTTCCATTATCTATCAATACCCGATGCATGTTGAACTTCTCCATCTTGAGCATTATAGCTAGTGAATCGTCATGGGGCTGTCTAATGCCACAAGCGTCCTTCTTAGAAAAGACGATGTCTGGTTCGCAGTATCTAGGCATTTTTTAAGGGGGGAACCGTGAGTGTATGCTATTTACCTCTCTAGCATACGCCTTCTTCAGTGATCGGGAGGATCCTCCTACAACCAATACTCCTGAGATCATCCTTATTTCTCCTATGGGGGCTTTATTACCCCTCGTCTTTGGCTCCTTGTCCTTCTCGTCCCTTTGTTGTCTTCTATACAGCTCCGTTCTTCGTACGAACTTCTGCAATTTTCCCTGACAGATTAATGTTTCTACTTGGTCCTTTAGGTGCCTGCATTCGTCAGTGCAATGCTCGTGGTCCTAGTGGAATCTGTAGTATTTTCTTTTGTCTTATACTTCTGCTGGGGTGTGAATGGGTCTAGGCCATTACAAAGCTGGTTCGTCCTTTATTTGCATCAATACTTGCTCGATAGGAATCAGCAGAGGAGTGAAACTAGTAAACTTAGGTCTTCGATCAGGGAAGTTCTTCTTTTTATCCAATGCATGCCCAGTACCCCGTGTTTCCTTCTTCCTATCAAGGTTATGACTAGTTCCTTTGTCTCTTTTCCTTTTAGTCGTCACTCCTTTGGCTATTATTGCGTTTTCTGCATTCATGAATTTCTAGGCCTTGTGAAGTAATTATGCTATTGTTTTCAGCGGGCTCTTGATGATTAGAAGAAGAAATCTCCTGGTAGTAATCCCGCTTGGAAGGTTTTTCAGATTACTTGGTCTTCCGCTTCATCCACCTGTAGTAACTTTTCGTTTAAGCATGTCACATATTATCTCAGTGATTCTCTCTCTGCTTGGCGTATGTTGAGAAGATGCCCAATTGGCTTCTTGTGTCGTTTTTTGCCCATGAAGTGATGAACAAAACCCATGCTGAGCTAATCGAAGTTCGCAATAGTGCTTGAAGGTAGTTTGCCAAACCATACCCTGGCTACGCCCTTCAGTGTTGTTGGGAAGGCCCTGCACATTACTTCATTTGGGTCATCCGTAAGAGCATCAAAGTCTTGAACGACTCAATGTGATCCAAGGGATCTTTTGAGCCATCAAAGGACTCCAATTGGGGAAGATGAAACTTTGGTGGGAATGGATGGTTCAACACTTCTGTGGTGAATGGTGAGTTCGTCCTCCGGATCACTCCGCCAAGTTCTCCACGGCTCAATCTTTTATTGCATTCTTGAGTTCGTCCATCTCCCACCTCATGTTGCGAAGCTCGCTTTCCATCCTTAACGAGTTTTCTTTTGGCGTTCTTGTCCTTCTGTTCACCTGGCTATCCAATCCTTCCTCATTGTGGTTTCCTTCAATCTTCCGAAGCTTTTCTTTATTCTGGTTCTCCAGGATCTGCTGTCGTTCCTCATTCTAAGATTCAACGGCTCTCCTCAATTCTTCATTCTGGTGAGTCACTTCTTCTAAGGTGGCTGTCAGGGCTTAGATTTGTTGCGCAGCTTGTTCAGCATCCATCTCATGCTACGAGGTTCTCTTTGTCACTTAGGGAAGACGACTTTGAATGATCAGCGTTCCCCACAGATGGCGCCAAACTGATGATGCAAAAACTTATTGAGTTGAGGACCTCGTCTCACCAGATGGACGATCCCGCGGTGTGTCGTGTCTATGGTCCAAGCCTGCAAGAAAACTTGAGAAAGAAATGTAATACACCGGTGTGGTTTTTGCCAAAAACACTCCGATGCTTAAGTCAGAAAGGAAGAAAAATGGTTTAGAGAAAAAAATGACTCAGAATGGTTTTGGGTGAGTATTTGTGTGTACTTTTGGATTATGTTGTCCCCTTCTTTTATAGTTGTTTTCTTGTCTTTATGGATAATGAATTTTGGCATTTATGGGCAACGGCTAGTGTGTCATGAATGGGAGCTCTGAAGTACATCGCTCACTCGTTATTGTTGCTCCATTTGTTACTTTTTGTCATCAACGCATGCAATAAATGTGTAATGCTTGTTTGGATTGTCATTTTGTATCTATGACAATCCTGTGTTATTTTCGGCTCATCAATATATATATATTAGGAGGGATGTCTTATAAAACCATCTCCTAAGATAATTTCCTGAAATGAGGGGTAAAGAATGACATGCCTTTCGTCAGTATTAAACAATGCTGCTGCAGTGCAGACTGAGCAAGAGAACCGGCGTGTGATGGTGATTTGTGACGATATTGGTATCTTGATTTCTTCGAATTTCGAAATACATCACACATGCTAGGTATATTATATTGCTTTGCATTTTAACCTTTTCTGTTTGCAAACTTTGCATTTTGCAACTTGCTACTACACTCAGACGTGATGTTACTACCAATAAAAACTCTATACTACCCAAGCTCCAAAGTGCAAACCTTACCTCAATGTTTTGTTTTATAATTTTGTAATCTCTAAACAATTGATGAAGACTGCAATTTCATTCTTAAAAATTTTGCATTTCAACTCTTGTATTGCGTAACAGATTCGTGTGTTAGATTCTCGTCCTCTACTTTTTAAGAAAGGGGCACTTTTTACATGGCTTCGCTCTCTGCTTTTTGCACCACTTGTAGCACAAGGCATCCCGCATTCAGATTTTTTAAAGAAGACAAAACCTACGATCACCTTTCAATTTACATTCAATAAGTATTGGACTTTATAAAAAAAAAAAAAAAAGTGGGCAAATCTATGGCATCTTTTCTCAACAATAGCTGCGTATATCCCAAAAATGATTCTTCTTGTGGAATAGGTAAACGAATGCTTTAGGACAAAAGAGTTGGTTGGTGATTTATGCCTGCTTCGAATTTTTCCCCTGTAAATGTAATAAAGAGGTGCTGACTTTTTTTTTTTTTTTTTCACTTTTACTTAATTGTCATTTTTTTAATTAAAAAAAAATAATATATATATATATATATATATACACACATATATATAACACCTTTTGTAAAGAGAGTAAAAATAAATATCAATTTGCACTAATTACAAGTAAAAAATTTAATGGAGTAAACAGTATTTCAAACTTTTTAAAATTTTTGGCAATGAAATTTTTAAGTAAGAGCAAATTGTTAATTATTTGAATGGTTACAATTTTTTTAATGGAAGAAATATGACAAACAAAATTTTCCCATAGAAAGTTGCACACAATATTTATTTTGGAGGAAAACTTTTTTGTTTTCCTTTTCCAAAATGATTCATTTTCTAAAATAATATATTTAGTTCTTGTGTTTGGTTGCAACCCTAAAAATATATTTTGTTATTTGCACATAAATTATTAATTTTTGTGTAATAACTTACCCTTATTTAAAAGGGTGCAGTATTAATTTGATGAAGTCTCTATTTTGTCCAAAAATTTACTAAAATTTAATGAGTTTTTTGGTGAAATTTTTTAATGAGTTGGTTTTTTGTTGGGAGGGGGGGGGGGGGAACTTTCTCAATGTCTTGCCCCCAAAGGAAACTATAGGTACGGTTATATAACCAAGGTATGGTTACATAATCATAGCCTAGAGTAAAACTACAATAGGATCTAACCTTTGTAGTTGTACATTGAGGTTATAAATAGCGAACGCTAGACACATACAACCAATGTAGGATAAACATCCATATATATTTTTTTGAATAAATAGTAATACTTATTAGAACACATAAGAAAATAGTAATCGGAGAGAAGTAGCACTGCCAATTACTATTTATTTTCGTGAGTGGTCCTAAAAAAAGCCAGCCTTGACTGTGTAACACGCTCCGTGTTATTAAATTCATCACTGCTAGTTCTTACTTCTTAGCTTAGGTGAGGTGACTCACCCATTGAATCTCGTTCTCGCTGTTGTTGACGTGTGTGGTTATAATTAAACTACAAAGCAATTTTTATAATTTATTTTTTATTATCTGATGTATCAAACTGGCTTCATCACTTATAGAAGGTTAAGGGGTGTGGATGATAGCTAAAAAGGCTATATCCACACCCCTAAACCCCAAATCCTAAGTGTAGAACCAAGGAAAAGAAGATTGGGTGCAAAAGCAATACCTTGTGTTCTTGGTGAAGAGGGAAGAATCAAGAGACTTTGATGTGTTTTTTTGGTGTGTTTTTGGGCTTTTTTTGGTGTTTGGAATAGAGAAAAAACGTAGAGAGAAACTAGGCAGAGAGCAAATTTCAGAAAAATGTGTGTCCCCCCTAGTCTAATGGGTGCCTAGGGCTATTTATAGCCCTAGGCACGTTTTTCGAGGCAGCAGCCATTGTAGGGCTGCCGACAGCCATTCAAGGGCCGCCAACCTCAAAAACCCACTAATCGGGATGATCTTGACACCTTTGAATAGATCTTCATTTTTAGTTTCTAAAAAGGTATGGAACTCAAAAATCCAACGGTCAGATCAAAAGTTATGACTCTCGAAAGTTTGCGGTGCAGTAATCGATGCGTTAACCCAGTTTTTGTGACATCTCGGCCGTTCTAACTCTGATTTTGACCCATGAATAGTCATTGGAATGAGAATTTGATAATCTTCGCAATGACATTAGTTTCAACCTATTCCGATGGATGGATCAAAATTAGGGTTTTTGGGCCCACTCGAAGTCAACTTTGGGTCAAACTTGGTTAAAGTGGCTAAAAATCTCCGAGAAGCTCAGGTTTGATGAAAAACTATGAAAGATGTTATTTTGTGTGGATTTTAACATTGTTTGACCTTTGGTCAACCCTAGGTTGACTAAGGGCATTTTGTTCATTTTGGTTGAAAAAGGTACTTTGAGCGCTCAAGTGTTTGAATGGGTCACGCTACATCATTATATATGTTCTCATGACCCCATGAAGAGAAAATGATTTTTTTGGATTTTTCGGGGTCCGGCATGCAAATCGAGGGCGAACAAAATACGGTATCAACAGTTGGATATTGCCAAATAGAGTTGCAGCTTCTCTCTTATTATTAAAGGGCTTAACAATGGTGGCTGTGTTAGGAATTCTTTTAGCTTCGTCAAAGCTTCCTCACACTAGTTTGTCCACTAAAAGGCCTTTTTCAAGAACTTGAAGAAGAGTAGGCACTTGTCTGTCGCTTGAAAGACGAATCTGTTCAATGCTGCAACTTTTCCTGTTAAGCTCTGTACTTCCTTCACTATTCTAGGGGACTTTACCTCCGTTACGGCTTTTATTTTGTTTGAATTAGCCTCTATGCCTTGTTGAGATACCATGAATCCCAAAAATTTCCATGATGAGACGACAAAGACGCACTTTGTAGGGTTTCGTTTCATCTTATACTTATGCAATGTGTCAGAGGTTTCCTTCAGGTCATCTAGGTGGTCCACTTCATCATTGCTCTTCACCAACATATCATATACGTACACTTCCGCATTTCTTCCTATTTGATGAGAGAACATGCGATTCACCCACCTCTGGTATGTGGCCCCGCCATTCTTCAGTCTGAAAGGCATCACCTTGTAGCAGTATAACCCTTGGCTAGTGATGAATGAGGTCTTCTCTTGATCTTCCTTGTCCATCATGATCGGGTTGTAGCTGGAGAAGGCGTCCATGAAGCTTAAAAGCTTGTGTCTAGCAATTGAGTCCACCAGTTGGTTGATCCTGGGTAGGGAGAAGCTATCCTCTGGGCATGCTTTGTTGAGATCTATGAAGTCGACATACATTCTCCACTTGCCTTGTTCTTTTTTACCATCACTACGTTGGCTAGCCATTCAGGGTAAAACACTTCCCTTATGAAGCCTGCCTCCAAGAGTTTTTCAATCTCCTTAACTACAGCCTTATTGCGTTCAGGTGTGAATATTCTTCGTTTTTGCTGCACTGGTCTACACTTCGGATTAACATTGAGACAATGTTGGATGACTCCTCTATTGATTCCTGGCACATCTTCATGCTTTCAAGCAAAAATGTCTTGGTTCTCTCACAGGAAGTTTGTTATCTTCGTCTTCTCTGAGGCTGAGAATGCTGAACTTATTTTCAAGACTTTGGATGGATCTCTAGAGACGACCTCAATTTCCTGTGATACTTTTGATGGTTCGGGTACTGGTTCAAGTTCGTCTATCATCCATGTGTGGTTTTCCCCTGATGCTAGGGCAACTTGATAGCATTCTCTTGCAAGGACTTGGTTTCCTTTGATTTCCCCTATGCCATGGGTTGTAGGGAATTTAACCTTCAGGTAGTAGGTTGATGTTGCCGCTTTCAACTTGTTGAGCGTTGGTCATTTAAGGATGACGTTGTATATCGATGGGTAATCTACCATGAGGAAGTTAATCTCCTTGGAGACTTGTGCTGGATAAGTGCTTGCAATTATGGTTAGCTTAACAACACCTTTAGGAATAACCCTGTCCTCGGTGAAACTCACTAGTGGGGAAGTGAATGGTCGTAACCTTTCCTTGTTCAACTTCATTTGTTGGAAGATTGGTAGATAGATGATGTCATTTGAGCTTCCATTATCTCTCAGTACTTGATGCATGTTGAACTTTTCCATCTTGAGCATTATAACTAGCGGATCGTCATGGGGCTATCTAACGCCACAAGCGTCCTTCTAAAAAAAGACAATGTCTGGTTCGCTATATCTAGGCGTTTTTTAAGGTGGGAACCGTGAATGTACGCTATTTACCTCTCTGGCATACACCTTCTTTAGTGATCGGGAGGATCCTCCTACAACCAATCCTTCTAAGATCATCCTTATTTCTCCTATGGGGGCTTTATTGTCGCCCGTCTCTAGCTTCTTTTCCTTCTCATCCCTTTGTTGTCTTCTATACAGCTCTATTCTTCGTACGAACTTCTGCAATTTTCCCTGACGGATTAATGTTTCTACTTGGTCCTTTAGGTGCCTGCATTCATCAGTGCAATGCTCGTGGTCCTAGTGGAATCTGCAGTACTTTCTTTTGTTTCATACTTCTACTGGGGCATGAATGGGTCTAGGCCATTGCAAAGCTGGTTTGTCCTTTATCTACATCAATACTTGCTCGATAGGCATCACCAGAGGAGTGAAACTAGTAAATTTAGGTCTTCGATCAGGGAAGTTCTTCTTTTTATCCAATGCATGCCCAGTACCCCGTGTTTCCTTCTTCCTATCAAGGTTGTGACTCGTTCCTTCGTCTCTTTTCCTTTTAGTCGTCACTCCTTTGGCTATTACTGCATCTTCTCCATTCATATATTTCTAGGCCTTATGAAGTAATTCTGCTATTGTTTTTGGCGGACTCTTGATGATTGAGAAGAAGAAATCTCCTGGTAGCAATCCTGCTTGGAAGGTTTTTAGGATTACTTGGTTTTCCGCTTCGTCCACCTATAGTAACTCTTTGTTTAAGCACGTCACAGATTATCTTAGTAATTCTCCCTCTGCTTGGCGTATGTTGAGAAGATGCCCCGGCTTCTTATGTCGTTGTTCACCAATGAAGTGACGAACAAAACCCTTGCTGAGCTAATCGAAGTTCGCAATGGTGCTTGAAGACAGTTTGCCAAACCATACCCTAGCTACGCCCTTTAGTGTTGTTGGGAAGGCCCTTCACATTACTTCATCTGGGGTCATCCGTAAGAGCATCAGAGTCTTGAACAACTCAATATGATCCAAGGGATCTCTTGAGCTATCAAAGGACTCCAATTGGGGAAGATGAAACTTTGGTGGGAGTGGACGGTTCAACACTTCTGTGGTGAATGGTGAGTTCGTCCTCCGGTTCACTCTGTCCAAGTTCTCCATGGCTCTATCTTTTACCGCATTCCAGAGTTCTTCCATCTCCCACCTCATGTTGTGAAGCTCGCTTTCCATCCTTAACGAGTTTTCTTTTGGCGTTCTTGTCCTTCTGTTCGCTTGGCTAGCCAATCCTTCCTCATTGTGGTTTCCTTCAATCTTCTGAAGCTCTTCTTTATTCTGGTTCTCCAGGATCCGTTGTCGTTCCTCATTCTGGGATTCAGCGGCTCTCCTCAATTCTTCATTCTGGTGAGTCACTTCTTCCAAGGTGGTTGTCAGGGCTTAGATTTGTTATGCAGCTTGTTCAGCATCCATCTCATGCTACGAGGTTTTCTTTGTCACTTGGGGAAGACAACTTTGAATGATCAACATTCCCCACAGACGGCACCAAACTAATGATGCAAAAACTTACCGATTTGAGGACCCCGTCTCACCAGATGGACGATCCCGCGGTGCGTCGTGTCTATGGTCCAAGCCTGCAAGAAAACTTGAGAAAGAAGTGTAATACACCGGTGTGGTTTTTGCCAAAAACACTCCAATGCTTAAGTTAGAAATGAAGAAAAATGGTTTAGAGAAAAAAATGACTCAAAGTGGTTTTTGGGTGAGTATTTGTGTGTACTTTTGGATTATGTTGTCCCCTTCTCTTATAGTTGTTTTCCTATCTTTATGGATAATGAATTCTGGTATTTATCGGCAACGACTAGTGTGTCATGAATAGAAGCTCTGAAGTACACTACTCACTTGTTATCGTTGCTCCGTCCGTTACTTTTTGTCATCAACGCACGCAATAAATGCGTAATGCTTGTTTGGATCGTCATAGATACGGAATGACGATCCTGTGTTATTTTCGGCTCATCAATATATATATATATATATATATATATATATATTAGGAGGAATGTCTTATAAAACTGTCTCATAAGATATTTCCTGAAATGAGGGGGGTAAAGAATGACATGCCTTTCGTCAGTATTAAACAATGCTGCTGCAGTGCAGACTGAGCAAGAGAACCGGCGGGGTGATGGTGATTTGTGACGATATTGGTTTCTTGATTTCTTTGAGTTTCGAAATACATCACACATTCTAGGTATATTATATTGCTTTGCATTTTAACCTTTTCTGTTTGCAAACTTTGCATTTTGCAACTTGCTACTACACTCAGACGTGACGTTACTACCAATAAAAACTCTAAACTACCCAAGCTCCAAAGTGCAAACCTTACCTCAATGTTTTGTTTTATAATTTTGTAATCTCTAAACAATTGATGAAGACTGCAATTTCATTCTTAAAAATTTTGCATTTCAACTCTTGTATTGCGTAACAGATTCGTGTGTTAGATTCTCGTCCTCTACTTTTTAAGAAAGGGGCACTTTTTACATGGCTTCGCTCTCTGCTTTTTGCACCACTTGTAGCACAAGGCATCCCGCATTCAGATTTTTTAAAGAAGACAAAACCTACGATCACCTTTCAATTTACATTCAATAAGTATTGGACTTTATAAAAAAAAAAAAAAAAAGTGGGCAAATCTATGGCATCTTTTCTCAACAATAGCTGCGTATATCCCAAAAATGATTCTTCTTGTGGAATAGGTAAACGAATGCTTTAGGACAAAAGAGTTGGTTGGTGATTTATGCCTGCTTCGAATTTTTCCCCTGTAAATGTAATAAAGAGGTGCTGACTTTTTTTTTTTTTTTTTTCACTTTTACTTAATTGTCATTTTTTTAATTAAAAAAAAAAAATATATATATATATATATATACACACATATGTATAACACCTTTTGTAAAGAGAGTAAAAATAAATATCAATTTGCACTAATTACAAGTAAAAAATTTAATGGAGTAAACAGTATTTCAAACTTTTTAAAATTTTTGGCAATGAAATTTTTAAGTAAGAGCAAATTGTTAATTATTTGAATGGTTACAATTTTTTTAATGGAAGAAATATGACAAACAAAATTTTCCCATAGAAAGTTGCACACAATATTTATTTTGGAGGAAAACTTTTTTGTTTTCCTTTTCCAAAATGATTCATTTTCTAAAATAATATATTTAGTTCTTGTGTTTGGTTGCAACCCTAAAAATATATTTTGTTATTTGCACATAAATTATCAATTTTTGTGTAATAACCTACCCTTATTTAAAAGGGTGCAGTATTAATTTGATGAAGTATCTATTTTGTCCAAAAATATACTAAAATTTAATGAGTTTTTGGGTGGAATTTTTTAATGAGTTGGTTTTTTGTTGGGGGGGGGGGGGGGGGGACTTTCTCAATGTCTTGCCCCTAAAGGAAACTATAGGTACGGTTATATAACCAAGGTATGGTTATATAATCAGAGCCTAGATTATAATTACAAAAAAGGTCTAACCTTTGTAGTTGTATACTGAGGTTATAAATAGTGAACGCTAGACACATGCAACCAATGTAGGATAAACATCCATTTTTTTGAATAAACAGTAATACTTATTAGAACACATATGAAAATAGTAATCGGAGAGAAGTAGCATTGCCAATTACTATTTATTTTCGTGAGTGGTCCTAAAAAAAGCCAGCCTTGACCATGTAACATGCTCTGTGTTATTAAATTCATCACTGTTAGTTCTTACTTCTTATCTCAGGTGAGGTGACTCACCCATTGAATCTCGTGCTCGTTGTCGTTGACATGTGTGGTTATAATTAAACTACAAAGCAATTTTTATATTTTATTTTTTATTATCTGATTTATCAAACTGGCTTCATCACTTATAAATGGATTCAAAATTTTTTTTTTTTTCACTTTCACAGTTTTTTTTTTTTGAATTTTTTTTTCACAATTCTAACATAATAAACTATAAATTATTTATCACTTACAAATAGATATATAAAATTCTCCTCAAAAAAGAAAAAAAAAACTTTAATTTTCTTTCCGCTAATATATAAAAACCTATTATTATTATTATTATTATTATTATTATTATTTTCATCATTCACGTTGTACCAAATTACAAAAATACTAAAATAGCATGTGGTCCTAGATTTTTTAGGTTGACAATGACTAGAACCATTAGACTAACAACTACTTAAGAACTAAGACTTTGACTAACAACCACCCCCCCTTTTTTTTTTGCTGAATAACAACTACTTGAAAAGACTTTGATCATGCGGACTCGGAAAAATTAACAGGGCTTCTTGGTGCAGTTTGACCAAATTACCAAATATTATATACATAAGAATTTTATAACTTCATTTATAATTTGTGGATTTTGTTAATGCCCTAAAGGTAGCGGTTAAGATTTTAATATCTTAATACATTTTTTTTTATAAAAAAAATAAAGTAAAATTATACAAATATATACAAAAAATCACAATAACCACAATAAATTTGTGCAAGTAAGCCAAGGAATCATTAACATGTGCATTACATTCTTTTTAAAGTGTGTATTGTGTTTTTTTAAAAGTGTGCATTATAGTTCACAATTGATTATTTATTAATCTTTAACATGTGCCCTTAAGACACTCGTTAGCGGAACTTATTATATATATATACATAAAAATCTTAGAACTTCAGTTATAAATGAAACATGACCAAATTTTAAATGGTGATTCCATGGGGAAACAAATTTAAATAGTTGTTACTAATGAGTGTAGCTCCACGATGCATGAGTGTTTTCAAGTGTTTGCACTGTATGTATACATTCCTAACATTAAACATGGTCTTAAAAATGTTCCAAGCTTATTTGTGCGGTTTTGGGTGGGCTCAAGTTGATGCAAAATATGGCCCTTTGCACTCCAATCTACTGCTCCTATTTTTCCTTTGCTGACTCATTCTCAGTTGTGTAGGCTTGGTCCACATAATGAAGAATGAATATATTTAATCTTGCTTTTTGTCCTAGTCAAACCTTAGGGATTTGTGCGAGCCCAATTCAACCCAATTTCCGGTGTTCTCATTCTCACAGGTAATTGGCTGTAGCTATGGGCATTGGATTGATTGATCAAGTGCCATGATGCTTGTTGGAAACTGGTTGATCAAGTACCATGATGCTTGCTGACCATTTTTTGTGAAGTAAAAATTCCTTGAGGGATATGCATTTTGTGATGTAAAAATCTTTTGCTGGGAACTTGTTTGGTTTTGGCAATGAAATTATCTGTTTATGTAAATTATTTGGGCAATGAAATCTTTTGGCAATGAACTTGTTTTGTTTTGTTTGTTGGCAATTGGTTGGGAACTTGTTGGGTTTTTGTTGAGTGCTTGCAAAATTATTGGTTGGGAACATAGTGTTTTATTTGGGCAGGAATTGTATTTAGCAAGAAAAAAAAAAGAAAAAAGCAAAGCACCTATAGCCGCGTTTTTTAAAAACACAGCTATAGACAAACCTAATGTAGGGGGCTTTAGTCGCATTTCTAAATGCAGCCCAAAGATGGTCTATAGCCGCGTTTCAAAAAACGCAGCTATAGGTTTAAGCCTATAGTTGAAGGTGGAAAAACGTAGCTATAGGCTCAGACCTGTAGTTGCGGTTAAAAAAACGTGGCTATAGACCTGTAGGGGGCTATTGTCGCGCAATATAAGCCGCGTTTGTAAACACAGCTATAGAAAACGCAACTATGGCCTATAGCTGTGTTTTTAGGGTCTGTAGCTGCGTTTTTGAAATGCGGCTATAGCTCGCGTTTTTTGTAGTGGAATACAAATTTTAAAGTATGATGTGAATACAGGTATTAAAGTAGTGAGTTATATGACTTGTGGGCGAACTTGTAATTAGAACCTTAGATATTAAATTTCGATTGAACATTAATTAACTCGGACTAAGAGTTTGGTCATTGGGTCACTTGTTAGGGTGTAGTTTAGCGGTTGGAGACTTGGAATAAGCGGTAATGGTTGACAATTGAATCCAATTTTTTTTGCATTATTTTCATATTTGTAGATCGTAATGGTACAAAAAGAAAGTCATATGCTTTGGAAGAAGCTTGTACAGTTTGGGAAGAGGTCCTAGATATCCCAAGTTTAATCCCCTACTAAGAGTTTCCCTAAATTACCTGATATATGATTTTAGCAGCTAGGGTCATGTATATGTGGTTTGCTCCCTATGATTGGGTTTAAGGGCCCTACTTTGGTGAGATTCCAAGTCATAAAAAAAAAAGGGCCAAGCCATTGGGTCATTGATCAAACCGCAAGGTCAAATAAATAGTTTAAATCAGTTAAAAAAAAAAAATTTGAGAAATCAAATTGCTAATTAAAATTAAATAATTTTCAACTAATATTATTCAAAATCAAGGTTTCACAAGTAATGGCGAAGTTAAGATTTGAGTTTGGTTGGGGGGGGGGGGAGATCAAATGATAAAATTGAAAGCAATAATTCAAGAGAGATTAATATAAGTACATTAAGTTTAAACATGTACTTTAATTACCAAAATTAATTGAAAAAATTAATCTATGTAAAAAGTGTTAAAGACTAGACAATAGCAATACATCTTGAAAGTTCTATATACCACTTCACTACCTTGATTGCTTTTAGAAAAATTACATAAAATTCCTTTTTTTTTTTTTTTTTTTTTTCCATATTTTTTCTAATATTTAAAATTTGAGTTTAGGGGGTGAAAAAACCTAGATTTTAAAACTTTGAAAGGGTCGAAGGATTGAGGGGGAAAATATTAGTAGAGGGATTAAGGCATTATTATCGATTAGTGTTTTGTTTTGTTTTGTTTTTAATAATTATTTTAAGTTTAAAAGGTGTGATCCACTACTTTGAGTTGAATTCTAATGAGGGAGGAATTTTATTTAAACTTTGAACTGTTGTGATATGAAAAAAAAATTGAATTTCAATTATTGTAAAAAATTAAAAGCATTGTATTATTCAATTAGTTTTTATGTTCTCATGTTATACTTGTCTCTCTATCTCTTTTTTGCTAGTATGGGAAATGGGAATTGGAAACCAAGATGTGAATTGAGTAAAAGTAACTTATACGTTCGAGATACGTTGTAAAAACTATACTCGATACTTAATTTATTAGCTTACAAAAAGTCCTGCTAGTTCCTCCCTCCCCCCATAAAAAAGTTAAAATGACAAGAGTGTTCTAACTTCTGACCTTTTATAAATAAATAAATAAATAACATGAAACTAGATTATGTATGGTGAAATTTATTTAGTAGTCCCTATGAGGTTACATCTATCAAGACGTTATATTTATCTCTAGATAGGAAGGTGGGGTTACACTTATCTTTTGGAGGCAAACTCATCTAAAGGTTCCCTAAAGTGCAAAATAACCTATATTTATTCCAATTTAAAGCTAAAGTTTTCGTTAGAGCAAACAAATCTAAATTTACTCCTAATTTATAGCTTAAGTTTCATGTCACTAGAAAATATAACATAAAAGTATGTCATAGAATTATATCTGAAACTAGTCGCTAACCCGTGCGATGCACGAGATAGTTAAACAAAATTTATACACATTCACTTTTATTGGTACAATAATTTGAAAACAATTCTAACTAATACCCAAATGTAAGAGACACATTGACTTACTATTTAAAGTAGCCTTCTGAAGAATTTATACATATTGTGTAACTGAGCCTTAATTTCTCATCAACGGTTAGAAATATAAACTGCAAATATATAAATAAAGACCATGACTTGAGAAGGACACATTAAACTTCAAATTAGAGTAGTAATGTTACTTTCTCAATCTTTGCTCAGTTGTAATAATAATATAGAGGAAATTCAAAACATGGAAAGAAAATAAAAATTACAACAATTAATTCCATTATCTTTCATGCTATACTTTGTAATTGTCCGGAATTAAGTCAACTCAATTTAAATAGTTGTAATAAAATTGGCTTCTACTATCTCTATTCTATAGAGATATGAACATATTGGATTTCTCAAACAATTACCGGTATCGCAATAAAATGATTTATTATTGAAAATAAGAAACAATTAAGCTCATCCCTTAAAGATTTACCTCTTGTACTTGGTAATTTCCATTAAAACTTTAAAATAGATTATTTGCCTTACCTAGATGTTTTCCTTGTGGTGAGGACAAATAAAATGAGACAGGTGCTGCATGACCTTCAAAGCAAAAAAGCTTTCTTCTAGTCAAAAACAAAACTCGTCAAGAGGAGTAAGAGAGAAAGAAATTACTCAATGAAAAACCATGGTGAATGGAGAAAAGATTTTTGAACTTCCAAAGATCCACACAAATTTTAGCCATAGGTGCAAAATGCCAAGTTAAGAAATATAAATATTGATCTACAGGTGCAATTTTTAAATAGAAAATAGCAATTTCATGAACAAAAACCCTAGCAACCAAATAGAAAAACTATAACCTTGATTTGATTTCTCATTTATCAATGATGGTGACTGGAGAATAAGTTGATTTAGTCCATAAGAGTGGACAAAATATAATAGATAATAAAATTAAAGAGAGAAAATTTTCGGAGGACAAAATATTATAGATAATTTAAAAGAATTTTGGTTTAATTCCTGAATACCGCAACTCCATAAAATTCATACTAATAATAATATTTTATGATTGTACAGACTATTTTTTTAGAGTGGTTGATCTCAACATTGGCGTGCATTTAATCTTTCACTAAAAGCAAAGGGAAGTAGATCATGTGCATACATCTTTATGAGCAATTTTTGCAAGTCAGGCGTAACAAACGTGTAACTATTTTGTCCTATTCCTACCATCTAAGAACATATCCTCTCTTATAAGTTGATGATGCCAAGTTTTAATATATCCTCTCCTTTTTTTTTCCCTAAAGAAATAAAAGGACTTTAAAGACATGTCCAATTTGTTAAAATGCAAGTGCTTCAAGCCATAGAACGATTTGATGAAAATTGCAACTCCATGAATTGAATTTGCAAATGGTATTAACTATTGGCTATTAATGCGATTATTAAGCCGTACCACATTGAACATGTTTCTCTATCAAAATATATAAACAAACTAACCTTACAAAAGTTGAACTTTATAAGCTAAAATCTATACCGTGCTTTGTAGATCTTGAATGCTATACCGTGCGTTTAGGGCTTCCTACATCTGGAGAGATAGAGTTTGCAGAAACCAAAGAAAATCTCTCTATAGCTTAAGAAACACAATATACTAAAATTAAAGAGAGAAAATTTTTGGAGGACAAAATATTATAAATAATTTAAAAGAATTTTGGTTTAATTCCTGAACACCGCAACTCCATAAAATTCATACTAATAATAACATTTTATGATAGCGCAGTTAGAATTTTGGTTCTTGAACACTGAATTGGAAATTGATTATATGAGTATTCAATGGTGAACAAAGTACTATGTATTAATTAATATATAAACAAAACTAACCTTGAATGCTATACCGTGCGTTTAGGGCTTCCTGCGTCTAGAGAGAGAGAGAGTTTGCAGAAACCGTAACTTTATATTTCTTAACTTGAGAGAGGGGTAAGGTTGTTAGGGTTTTGAGGAGTTATAATGTTTTTATTTTTATTTTTTATTTTTTAAATATTGCGCTGATGTGGAAAATTGTGCTGGAAAGAGAGAGTTTGCAGAAACCGTGGCTTTATATTTCTTAACTTGAGAGAGGGGTAAGGTTGTTAGGGTTTTGAGGAGTTATAATATTTTTATTTTTATTTTTATTTTTTTAAATACTGTGCTGACGTGGAAAATTGTGGTGCCAGCAGAGGTTTCGGTTTTATATATATATATATATATATATATATAGATATATAGATTATATTATTTTTTTTTAAAAAAAAAAAGCATATTTCAAACTCCAAAATAACATCTATACATATTGCATATCTCCACCTGCTCCAATCCCATGGATAACAATTTGAGCCGAAACTCGAAACTTTATTTTCATTGAAAATTCCAACATCAACTTAATTATAAGATCCTTGGTTACCGGTATCTCCATCTTCATTGTCATCAACTCATCATCTTCAACTAGCTCTTCAAAGTTTAAGTTATCCACATACATTTAAACTCTTGTATAAGGCCACAACCACAAATGAAATAAAAGGAAACTATGTGCACCAACACAAGTAAATTTTGCAATTAATGCAACAAATTAAGCACTATCATGGGTAAGAGTTGCTAATTCATGTTGGAATGACTCCAGTTCCTCCACTTACAAATTTGGTGGCACATTCTCTAATACCTAATTGGCATTCTCATATAAAACCTCGAAATTAATAGGATCATAGTTTCGACGCTTGAAGTAATTTCTACATGAATTTATTGAATATATATGAAAGTTTTACATTGTTTTGTTTAGTGGGGATGAGAGATGATGGAAAATAGGGCGGGTGGAGTTTTCCACCCATGGCCACCAAAGTCCATCCTCTCAAAATTGGGAGGAAAAATGGGAGAAAAAAAAATGTTTATTACATTTACTTTACTATTTTTCCTCTTTTAATAATAATATTTTCTTTTAAAAAAATTTACAACATTTTCTATTATTTCTTGATGTAATAAGGGTATAAAAGCAAATTTATTCAAATAACATTTTTTATTGTTTCACTTTTTAAAATTTTTTTTTATCATCTTTACCAAACACATATGAGGAAATACAAATATATATATATATATATATATATATTATCTTTGTTACATTTTCAATCATCTTACTTTTTCATTTTCTCAACCAAATGGACCATGAAAAGACAAGCAATTAAAAAATATAACTAAGTCAAAAATTAAAATAGTCTTCTTACTAGGAAACGTAACTACAGAGTCATTAATAATAGATTTTTGTCCAAAATTATTGTATACATTTCTAAATAATTTAATCTCACTTGTCAGCTTGCTTTATAAAGTAGGATTTCCATAGGGATACTTATCAATGACATCCAAGAGCTTGAATGTAGTTTGCCTATAATTTTCCATTTCAATGATATTGCATTGGATATTTAAATTTTAGTATTTTACCAATAACCAGTAGAATGAAGATTTTTGGGTAGTTAGTTATCCAATCGAGAATCTAAAGTAAGGTTCATTTCTTTTCTTCTTCCTCTTAAAGCTCTTGGTCATCTCTCTCTCTAGCTTCATGGATAACTGAATACAAATAGACCATAATAGGTCTACAAACACTATCAACAATACAAAAGACACGAACGAGTGGCTCAATGATTTTTACAATTATTGCACATTCTCTCTAAAAAATGGAATCCGGAACATTATCCACAAATATTTCCTGTTACTTTCTCTATCATAGGCTGAAATATTCCATTTTCTAGATATAACCATAGCCCTTAATGCATAATTTTGAGCCAAGATACTCTGCAATACAATTAAATTGGTTGCAAAAGTGTTGATACTAGGGGTGTGCAAACTATCACCAGAGCCGACAACACCGACCCTCCCACACCGCCATTGGCACCGACTGACGGAGCCGATGCCGGTGATCGGAACGCGAATGGAGCTCTGATGCCGGTGCGGTGAGGACATCGGAGATGCAAAGCACGCACCAAGTAGAGCCAAACCGAACCGATACAAATAGAGAGAAATATTTTCAATTCAGATCAGGGGTACGACATCGTTTAGGTGTGTATCTATTTTAAATTTTTTTAGTAAAATGTTGTCGTATTGGGTTATTATAAAAAATAAAAAAATAAAATAAAAAACACACACACACACACACACGCACAAAACGGCATCGTTTTATGTAGGTTTTCAGACACAGACACAGACACAGACACAGACACAGTGGGAATGGGAAAAAGCCCATTGGTCCTTCTAACTATCTTGATTGAGAAAATGTCAAGACCTTTGTGAAATTTCTAGGCATATTTTATGAGGCGACATTTAGATTTTCTGGGTCCTTGTTTGTCACTTCTAATACATATTTCCATGAGCTAATTAGCATTGAAGATCAATTGCAACAGTTGTGTAATGTTTATGGGGATCCACTTTTGAAGAGTATGGTGGTAGAGATGAAAAAAAAAATATGATAAGTATTGGGAAAGTATGGATAATATCTATTTGATACTTTTTGTTGCTGTTGTTCTTAACCCAAGGTATAGATTGAAGTATGTAAAGTTTTGGTTTAGGGAGTGGTATGGAAAGGACAAGGGGGATGCGATGAGCTCTAAGGTTGGGGATGCATTGAAGAGGTTGTATGTGGAGAGAGTGGGTCAAAATGAAGCTTTGAGTTCTAGTGGTAGTGGTGCTTCATTGTCTAGGGACTCCAAGCCAAGTGTTGGCAATGCTTCATTGTCTGATCACATTAAAAGTTATAATAATATGTTTAAGCAACACTTGGCGGACAAGGACAGTGTGGAAAGCAAATTTGAGTTGGATAGGTATTTGTTGGAATCTTCTGAGGACCCTGATGTGGAAGATTTTGACATCTTGATGTGGTGGAAAATGAATTCCTCTAGATATCGAGTCCTTTCCCAAATTGCACGTGATGTGTTGTCTATTCCTGTCTCTACAGTTGCATCTGAGTTTGCTTTTAGTACGGGGGGGCGTGTTTTGGATTCGTTTCGTAGTTCACTATCTCCTAATACAGTTGAAACCCTTATTTGTACCCAAAATTGGTTGAAAGATGTAAAGAAAAAAAGACCAATAAAGCTTTGGGAGTGCATGGATAATGTGGAGGATATGGATGGTTTTGAGATTAACATTGGTAAATATATGTTCATTTTGTTTTTTGTATATATCAATTGTTTATTTATTTGCTCAATGCTTACAAATCATTTTATTTTGAATGAGATTGTAGAAATTGCATTGGTTTGCCCAATGCCTATGGAGGAGGATCCAAGCACCGTTGTGTTGGATGATGATGAGTGATGTGCTACTCTTTGCTTGGAGTTAGTTAGTAGTTAGTATTATGTAAATATACTTGCTATTCTCATTCGTTTGTGTTAATTATAAATATTCTATTGTTTATAAATGTTTTATTATTATTAACACGTGTTTATTTTGTTTTGTTTAGTATTTTGTAGGAGTTCTAGAATGATGCATAGTGCATAGACTTACTGGATAAAGGACTTACAAGAATTAGCATTCTTTTGCCTATATGCTAATTATATCTGTACATGTTATTGGTAGTGGACTTTTCACTAATGATAGTTATTTAGGTATTCATGGGTGAGATTATTATTGGGAATACAAGCAATTAGCATTCTTTTGCCTAAATGCTAATTTAATTTGTATATCTTTCTTTTGGCATTTGTGGACAATGACAAATGGTTCTGCAATACGTTATTAAGTAGATACATTAACGCTTATTGTTATTGACACTGACACACACAGTGACACTAATGATATTATATGCTACATGATAGTATTTTGGGAGTTCAACTCTTATTGAGGTAATTTCAAAATATTTTTGCATGGTGAATGAAATGAAAAAATTTGGATCATTATGTGAACATATTTTTTGCACAGGTTTGAAATGAAAAATACAGTTTTGAAATTTTGGATCATTATGTGATCATTATGAAATGAAAAATACATTATTTGACACAGGTTTCTTGAACAGGTTGATATATTGATATTGGGCTTGAAAGCCCAATTTTTTTATTATTAAAAAAATAGTTTTTTTTTTATTAAAAAAATAGTTTTTTTTAATATTTCAAACCGACCAAACCGACTAAACCGCACCACAAAAACCGCACAGTTATAGGTCGGAAAACCGACCCTAGACGGTGTGCATCGGTTCCAATTATGAAAAAACCGATCTCTATCAGTTCTATAATAAATTTGGAAAAAAATCACCCTTACTGAACTGCGCTCACCCCTAGTTGATATTGTATTTTATCTACTATAGTTTTACATGTAAAACACCAATTTTCACATAAAAAATGTCAAGATTCACATTTTTCACATGATAGTCAATGTGTTTTACCGTGAGAATTGAGCCAGATAGTATCTCCATGTGCCTTAAGTGCGTGGGGGAACACAGGGGCCTTGAGCCTCAAGAGAGAGTGGTGGGGTATTTACACAGTATTCTAACTAATTCAAAAAAAAAAAAAAAAATCAATGTTTTTCATCCACTCTTTTCTCCCCTTATGAAATATAACTTATGCGTTCAAGTAAAATCAAACCGGTGACCCCTCCTACTATTAAGAGGGTTTGAATGCTTCTTGGCCTATAGCCTATAGCCTATAGCCAATCATTCCCTTATACTCAACAAAATACAAGGCGACATTATAATCTATATATTTATATATATATATATATATATATATATATAACCGAAGCTTTTCAAGCTCCCACATTTTTCCACATCAGCATTATTTAAAATATATATATATATATATATATAAAACCGAGGCTTTTCAAGCTCCCACATTTTTCCACATCAACATTATTTAAAAAAATAAAACTATTAAAAAAAAAAAAAAACACCTAAACACCGTAACTATTTATCCCCAAAACAAACCCAATAAAATTTACTTAGTTCAACCCCTAAGCAAAACCCAATACAAAAACGCAAACTCAGCAGAGTAAACTCAATACGAAAACCTATTTCTCTGTCTCTGTCTCTCCTTCAAACGCAAATTCAACCCCTAAACAAATCTCTATCTCCTTCAAAAGCAAACTTAGCCCAACAAGCTATACGCAGATCTTTCTCTCTTCCCCTCCGACGGTAAACGAATTCAACTAAGCCACAAACGCTTTGCCTCACAACCAACGGCTACAGGTATAATCTTTTATATTAATTTTGGGTGTTTAATAGGATTTAGGTTCGGCTATTTTGTTTGGTTTTGATTTACGAAATTGGTTCAGATTTTGTTTTGATTTAGAATTGGTTTTTATCAATACTCGAAACCCTAATATAGGTTCTCCCTCAATTTTGGTTCCTTTCAATGTATCAAATTTTAGCAAGAGCAAGAGCAAGCCGAAGAAGAGGACCTGTGATTTCTGTGATTCTAGGTTCATGATTTGAGATTTAAGTAGAGATTTTTGGATGACAATGGTGAAAGATGATTTCTGTGTATGGGCAAAGTTCATTCTTCGCTTCATTCAGTTATAGTCTAATCCAGTCATGGGTAACTTCTTCTGCTTCGTCTTCTTTTTTTATTATAACTAAATATCGATTAAGTATCCTACTTATCTCTCAAATTTTGAATGGTGGTTGCGCTTTTAATTGTGGCAATTTAAATAGGTTGCAATGATAAATTTGACATAATTACAACAATTTTTTTTATTTTTTTATTTTCTATTATCTAGAACAAAATTGAGCAATTTAGGTTTGAAACAACAATTGAACCCTGGAGCTGAGGAAGTTTAATTGCTGCTTGTTACGGTTACTATGCTGCTCATGCTAATGCCATCAGCAGGATTTTGCTAGAAAACTCTTTAGAGTCATTCATTATGTGTTGATTTATGCAAAAGAGCTATGCTGATTTTTTTACTGCATGCAATGTACAAGTTACAGGGCAATGCAATGGTGTAGTGTAACAATGGCTGGGTTTTTATGCTCTTTAATGCAAACTTTATATTGCTTGGCATTACATAGAGTTGTCATGCATTGCAATTTGTATCTCATACACATTTGATACTTGGCTTGATTATACCCTGTTTGAGTGTTTATCCTTGGTTATAAATTGTGGATATTCTGCCTCCTTTCACCACTCGGTTTGGATTATTGTAATCAAAAGCAAAAGGTGACCTTAAGTCGCCAATGCCTAATTTCAAAGCCTTATATCAACACCCTAACCACCATTGTATCAATTGAAAATAGGGCAGCCGAGTAGGTGAATTTACAGGACAAGTCTGGAACTTTAGTAGAAGAAAGGGTGGTGAAAATGGACAAATATAGCCAAGGCTTTGTGGTTGAGTTTCTATTTCCTTTGATAATTTTGAGAAGCTGCTTTGTGAGTATTTGTTATCTATGTAATTGATTTTAAAAAAAGTTTGTTTAATGATTTATATATGCTTCATAATTGTTCATAAGGAACTGTTAAGAAAATTTTAGCTTCACTACTATGACATTGATTTAAGGGCATCTTTGTAAGTATGTATTTCCATGTTCTTACCATGACAAACTTTACATGGTTTTTCATTTCACCGTAACAAGCAATGGGGGATCACATTCCAGATGTGTGAGGTGAATTAGGACTGACCATTTTTTTAATATATATATATTTTTTAAATTCAGTGGTGTGGGCATGGGAGGAAACCTTGCCGCTTTTACTTCAAAGTAGTTGTTTTCATGGTAAATTTTAATCAATCTCATGCTCAGGTACATGGATAGGAGAATTGTCTAATACAGGTTTCTTTTAAATGTGCTAATAGTAGGAGCTTCTTTACTATTCTATTTTTTGCAGGTTATTTACAGCTGCTGACAGCGATGATATCTCCACAGCTATACAGTTCGTCAATAAGGCAAGGCCATGGATTACATTGATGGCCGTTGGCTAGGAATATGGTGCAAACATGTTGACGAAGTACTTGGTAGAAGCTGGAGAGAATACATCGCATACAGCTGCCATGTGCATAGACAATCCGTTTGACTTAGAGGAGGCTACAAGGTCCTTTCCTTATCACATGGCCATTGGTCAGAAGTTCACTGGTGGACTGATAGATATTCTAAGATCTAATAAGGTTGGTGATTGCTTTCAATCTTCTATCTATTTTGCTTCAAATGCTTTATGCCCCTCCATTCTAGCATTGTTTTAATGTTGAACAAACATAATCATTGATGTGGTATGCTTTGAATTGTGTTGGCCACCATCTAAGTGTAATAACTTACGCTTAATTTTTTAATTGGGAATAACTTATGTTTAATGTCTACTTAACTTCTAAGAACTATTTCAAGGCAAAGCAAAAGGGTTTAACGTGGAGATGGCTTTATTGGCAAAGTCTGTTCATGATTTTGAAAAAGCAATATCTATGGTATCTTAGCACAAGAGATGTGGTTGGGAATGTGAAGATTCCTGTTCTATTTATATAGGTCAAACTTATCTAACTTTGATACCATCATGCTTTAATTTTTGTTCAGGATTAGATTAGTCGTGTCCTACATTTGTTTACTGTTTATAAATCTTCCTGTAAATACTCTGTTTATTTCAATCATTCTTGGCCTTTTTTGGTTAAAAAAAATCAGTTAAAAGAGATGGTTTATTAAAACTTATTTTGGAGCTGTGCTAAAATTTCCCATGATAACAATAATATGTAGGAAACCCCCAAATCAAAAACCATAGCCCCTTCCTATCAAAAAAGAAAAAAAGAAGAAGAAGAAGGAAAACCATAGCTTCTCATCCGTTTGTCTCTCCAGTCTCTATGCTTCGCCTTTAGTGCACCTTCTCCTTTGTCTATGCTCCTAATGATGGTAAGCGATTAAAAGTAAATGAAGAGATTTGTTTTCTCTTTGTTTCACCTTCAGTTCAATTGACAACCGATTTCCTATTGGTTTTTTGTGAGCTTTGTAGAATTGGGATTGAAGGGAGCAAAATCAAGATGCCGTGGACGTCCTCTTTTGATTCAAATTCGTAAAAGCTTCCTTACTCTCTTTCTCTCTCCATGTGGCGTGAGGTCAAATATTTGCTTTCTCTGTTCTAAATAACAATTTATAGAACTCAATATTTTATGTTAAATAAATATACGATGTACTCTTCTATATAATGCAGATTTGTTGTATTATGTTCTTTCTCTACTCTTTTTGAGTCATAGCAAAAGAATTTAACATTAGTAACTATATTCTATTTATTTATTATGAAAATAAGATTGCGATCATTATTGCAATTTGTTTATTTGTTTATTCATAGAATATATGTAACTATGAAAATATCTTCATTGCCAATGGACCTATGGTAGTGGTATTAATCTTTTCGGCATGTATGTATTTTTATGGAGCTAATATACATGATTTCTTTTATTGGGCACAAGCATATTGTGTACTAGGTTTGACAATGTTTAATATTTGAATTAGTGAAGATTTTATGTTATGCTTGGGTCTTCTCCATTTAGTTGTATTATTTGATTAGTGAGTCTTGAGACATTCTGATTTAGTCCAGCAAATGATAATTGCAATATTGTTTTTTTCTTTTTAAAGAATCCCTTGCATCGCACGGGTTAGCGACTAGTTCTTATAACATCCCTTACATTTTTTGGTTTATAACAATTTTCACATTTAATGTGCACTTAGACATCATTTCTTATATGTTGAAAACAGGGTAGAAAAGGTTTTTTTTTTTTTTTTTTTTTTTTTTTTTTGTGTGTGTGTGTGTGTGTGTGTGGGGGGGGGGGGGGGGGAGGTAAAGATGGTATACAACTTGTAAATCATTGAACATTAATATTCCAATATCAATCATCTTTATTCTCTAATTTTATTAATGTAGCATTTGGTTTGTGGAGAGTGTTAGAGTTTATGCCCTAAAATCCAATTTATTGGCATGTTGTAAATAATTAAATTGTTTAATTATATGAGACTATTTGTAAATGAATTAAATGGACATTATCATAGTCCTTGATATGCATTGTATGTGATTTGTGTGATTTAGTTATAGAAAATATAAATCACAAGTTTCTTATAAACTCAAAATGTAGTTCGTAGTCGGTGATGATTTTCATTTGTGAAGATTATAATACATCAACTAAGATGATTTGTCTTAATCATAGAAGTGAAGACTTCTAGTTGATATGTTGATGTGTTTTAAGTGTGTAAGATATATTAAATTGGACTACTGTGAGATTAATTATTCAATTAACAACTGTCACCTGAATAATTAATCTCACAATTTCTAATTTCATAGATTCTCAATCCTAAGAGGATTGTGAACCCGATCATGAAATGTAGAATAATTTGATATATCAGGAATTAGATCTAATTTAACGGTCAAAACCCCAGTATGTTGGGTAACCACACGTAGTGTTAAGGGAACACATATTCTTAAGATGGAATCCATAATCTCTTTCATAGAGACACGAAATATCCTCTTGAGATAAGTTTAATGGAAACTGGTTATTCAGGGTCGACCACTTTAGTAAAGAGTTACTAAAGTGTATATTTATTGAAATTGGATTTCATAAATATGAATAACTAAAAGATTAAACCGGGGACTCAAGGAATAAAATAGATGTTTACAAAGTGATAGTCCATTATGACTTTATTCACTATGGATATTTCATAGAGGGGTTAAATGATATTATATTAGAGTCATCAGTCATGAGATATAATTTATTAATAAGGCCTATAGTGCAATTATATTTCTATAACGGTACTTGTTATATAATTAATGGTAACTTTGGACTTGTCAAGAGTTGACAAATAAGTTTGAAACCCATTGGAGCTAGAGCCTTATTAGTCCCTTTGGTCTCATCCCAATCCACAAACTTAAGCCTAATTGGGTTGGCCCAAAAGGCTAACCCAATTAAATAATCAATTATTTATTTAATAAGAGTTATTAAATAAAGTAACTGCCCAGACAGTTAAAATGATCGTATGATTAAAAGAAGAGAAAACAGTTTTTCTCTACAGTATCTTTGGAATACACTTCTACAAAGGAAAATCAACGTACATAAGAACTGATTGAGAGACTACTCATCTTAGGCACCATATGGAATTGGGATGAAGATTGAAAATATTCTCAAGTCTTGTTTTTGAATTTTACTGCATCAAGGTATTCTTTCTCTTCTTTATTCTAGAATTCAAGGTTATATATTACCTTTCATGAATGAAGTAGATCCTTGTGTTGCTTTCGGTGTGGGTTTTGTATGAGATGCAAAACCAATTTTTCTAATAGAGAGTTCTTTAATTATCTAGCTTTCTGGAAAAGTTATGCCTATAAATCTAAATTCTTAGGAATTTAATTATTTTCATTTTTTATTAACTAGTAATTTGATAAGATTTCCGATAATATGAATTATGTATATTTTGTACTTGAGAGTTCAATAGAAATGATTTATTATTTCCAAAATATTCCTGTACAATGCAAACGTTGGATACCTCCTATATTTTAATTATGATTATAAAAAATCAATAATAGCAATATGTGGGAAAAAAAATTGATTGAAGGAAAAAAAATAACAATAGCATCATGTAAAAATAAATGAAAAAGTTAAGACATTGGATAAATACCTTACAATATTCTTGATTATATTACCATAACAATAGCATTAGGAAAAACAAAAAAAAAAGTCTGTCAACAAGAGACCAGTCTCGCCTATGACGTTTATAAGAGTTTTATATGGGCATTACTCATGTAATCAATATATCATATAAAATCATATAATATCATATTATATAGAATAAAAGTTGGGCTTAGACGCCGTGGTTGCGCCATGTGTCTTCACCAAATCGTAGAAATTTTAATAGATTTTTGAAAAATAAATATAATTTCTTTTTGTTCTTATCTTTTTTTCCTATAATTTCTAAGTTGATAAAAATTTTAATTTGAAATCACTTCTTTAGATAAAGTTTGATAGACACAAAAACTTGATAATTTAATATCAACTTAACCTCTTCTCATCCATTAAGGAAAAAAAAAAAATTCTTAAGCTTCACACTTTCATAAATTTTTATAGATATATATATATATATATATATATTTTGTTCTTATCTTCTTAAATTGCATGATTTTTTTTTTAGAAGATAAGAACAAAAAAATATATTGAAGAAAAAATATATTAGTACATAATGACATATTTCATCAAATTGATTATAGGAAACAACAAAAAGAGGGGCTAACAATGGAAATGAAGCAATTGAAGAAAAAATCTGTGCCGAAGTAAAGAAAAGAAAGATTGTGAAGAAGTAAGTACAATTGCACAAATAAAAATTATTTGGTTCTTTTTTAAAACTTCACACTATTTTTATTTTCCTTAAGAAGAAAATAACTTTTGTATTTTTTCTGTTTTGCAAAGAAATAAAAAAAGAGAAAGTGGAGGACCGAATAGAAGTGTTAGACGATTAGAGAACATATAAAATATTTAAATGAAAGACTAATTTCATATTTAGAGTTTTAGATTGTTTTCATTTTAGAATGATTTGAGTTTGGAAAAATTTACTTTTAAGCTATTGTATATACGCTAATTCAGTTAATAGATTTTATTTCGGATAGGTTGACTTAGTTTATTGTACATGTTTTCGGTGTTGCACTCTTTTTTTAACAAATGTGTTACTAATTTTCTTTCATAAAAAAATGTGCTAAAAAGAAGGAAGGATTTTGATGAATATTACACAAGACTTCTTGCTGAGATTTCTTAATTGGAAGCAAGGTTTCAAGAGGTAAAGGATCACACAACTCTCTTATTTTTTAATTATACAAAATTCAATTATTTTTTAGATTTTAAAAAAATAGATATATATTTTTTTATCTTATATACAGAGAGAGAGAGATTTCATTAATAATTGTTATACTATTTTTACAATTTGCCATAGTTTTTAAAATATTTTAAAAAATATATATTTTTTTTAAAAGCCCAACTTGAACTTACATAATATTCATTTTAATTGTTATTCAATTTAATTATTATCAAAATACCATGTGGCTTCACCAAATTGCAGAAATTTTATTAAATTTTTAGATTTTTAAAGAACTAAAAATGAATAGTATACTATCAGGATTCTAATTTATTTTTATCATTAAATTAAATTAGATTAACATTATTTTTTTTATTTGTTAGGATATATTTCTTAAATTAAAGGATAATATTGAACATACAAAAATTTAATTTAGATAATATTTATCATCTAATTAACATTGTTTTATTTGTTTGGATATATTTATTAAATTAGGGGATAATATTTAACATTCAAAAACTTAATTTAGATAATATTTATCATCTAAATTTTCTAAATTTTAATATTATTAAATTAACATTATTTGATCAAAATATCAAGCTACAAAACTTGATTATTAAGGGATAAGCGCAATCCAAATTCTTCAAGAGGTAATTAATATAAATCTATCCCAAGAAATAGTATATATCTCCAATAATTTGATAATCTCTATCTATTCTAAAAAACAGTATATATCTCCATTAATTTGATAATTTCTACATTAATAACATTTAAAATATATATATATATATATATATCAAAATTCCTTATAGCTATCAACCACGTTCTCTTTCTCTCTCTTTTTTTTTCTAAAAAAAAAAATTTTATATGTTACGTTATGTTGAATCAACTCTTTTTTTTTTTTTTTATTCTATTCATATGACCTTTTTTTAATTCCAATTTTTATGGGATAAAAACAAACACATTGATTAGATATCTTTAATTTCAATTAGATTTAAATGAATTATATTTCAAATGGAACTCCACCAATATATATAACCCTATATATCCTTTTTGGAGTGAAACTTATTTCAATATGTGAATGCATAAATCTTATGGCAATGCAGGTATGCATTCTTTCTTCTTTTATTGTTATTATTTTCATTTTGTTTATTTTCTTTAGTGTTATTATTGGTTTTTTGTCTTCATGTGATTTTAATTAATGAATTCAAAACATTCGAAAACATTGTTAAGTTTCTAAAGGCTCCTTCTTCATTTTTGTATTTTGTTTTTATTAAATTGATTAGGTTTTGTGTATTGGTTGCCTTTTGTTTAAATTAATTTTCTTAGCTTTGATCTAATTTATATGCTTAGGGTTAGGGTCTTAGAATTAATGAATAAATATGGTTAGAATTAATAGATTAATTTTAACAATTTTCTTATTTGATTTTAATGTTACATCAAATTATCAAGATGTTCTACATGTGTATTCTTGAATTATCAACTTAAATTTTAATTTATAATATTATCAAAATTATATTAATTTTAGATTTATCAAATTTTTAGTGCTTTTTTTTCAATAATTATCAATTTAAAATTCAATTTGAAATTATCAATTTAATTTAGTTTTAGGAAGAAATCTTACCCCTTATTTTAGTGAGACAATTATTTACACTTGATAATTTTTTCTTTTATATATATTGAATCTATTAAAATATATAATTATTTATACATTTATTTTATAAGTTTTTTCATAAAACCGTGCAATGCACGGGCCTATAACTAGTATATAATAAAAGTTGGGTTTAGATGCCGTAGTTGCGCCAAGTGGCTTTACCATATTACAAAATTTTTTTAGATTTTTAGATTTAAAAATAAATAAATAAAAAAGTCTAATGCATTTTAAATTGTAGTAACGTATACTACACTAAAAAAAAAGGAAGTCTACTGCATTATTTTAGATAAAGTAATTTTTTAGATAAAAACAACCACTTATTTGTTTTTATCACTTTTTTTATTTTATTTTTTTATTGGATGTATTTGATTCTTACATAAACTACAATTTTATCTCTTGCATTGTTCAGCCTTTTTTTTTGAGTTTATGAATTATCAATAATTTTCACTCTCCTTTCCGTCTCCAAGTTTATATTAGATCATAAAGAATTATTTGATTGAGGCTTATCAATCTGAAATGCTAAAATCATATTTATCTCTAAGAACAATTCAATGGAGGCTAATCAATCCGAAATGTTAAAATCATAAATATCTCCAAATATATTTATAACTCTACTATTGCTAGAATTATTCTGAAACTAGAAAACCAAGTTATCTATTTCTATTTAGAAAATGAACGGAGGCTTTTGCAGTAGAAGTTGAAATCTATTTCACCTAAGAGCAAGGAGCACATTGCTTTTTCAAGCGGTCAAACCAACGAATCAACGGACACATGATACAGAAAATCTTTCATGGCTTGCCATGGTTTCAATCTTAGAAAACAATCAGGTGGCACATGAACTTGCTTAGCTTCGGTCATCTATTATATGTATTTTGTTGCAGTTTTTTCATAGCCTTTTGTACTCTGCCTAATCTTTTGATGTTTATGCATATATTGTTGATTTTTTTTTCCTTGGTCACTTCTTTTGTACTCTTTATATGGATCCCATGCAAGCATGCATAAAATTAAAGTTTAATTTTGTGTTTAGAAGCTTTAGACTTATTTTCTTTATGTGGTGCTCATTACAGGATTTTTTTTTTTTTTTAAATTCCAGCCATTAAATCAGTTCAAAAACTTTAATGGCTGGAATTAAAAAATTTTAGATAGACACAATTTTTAATTTTATTATCAACATTTTTTTATATATGCACTGCGAGGTCCTAGAACACATATCATAGATGGGGCAAATCAGTGAAGATGCGAAGATGGTTGTAACAAGTTTGATAGATTGGAGTTTTCAGCACACATTCTTGCATGGTATTCACAACACTGGGATTGTTTTAGAGCTTAATTAAAAGACATAGTAGATTGTATTGCCCATATTGTTAACTAGGAAGCTACTGCGTTTGTTTTAACGGTCTACTATTCTCTTTGTAGTTTAAGTTTTATTCTCTACTAGCCGCGAACCCCACGCGTTGTGCATGATAATTTTTTTTTATGGTGGTTTTATTAATTTTTTTTTTTACAATTTAAACTAATCTAATAATGAGTAATGTATTTCGTAGATATATTTTTATTTATTATAGGAACAATTATAAATGTAATATAGGAACAATCCAAAACACCAAAAAAACGTAAACTAAAAAAAATTAATAAAACTTAACAATGAGTAATTGAACCAATATTAGGATAAAATTTTGTTTTTGATAATCTATTAAGGTTATTTTCTTTGTAGAAATTATAATTTCGGCCGTCCAAAATATATTATCAAATAAACAATTATTAGCAAAATCTAAGAATTAAATTTTTATACATGCATTGTTATAAAATAATAATAAAAAAAATTGCAAAAGTTAAAATTTGTCACCTATCCGATTATTTTCGTTTGGCTAACCTTTGCTTTTCTTTAAATAAATGGCATTATAGAGTACTTTTAATACAACTATTAAGAGTACTTTGTCCACCACAAAGGATTAGAAAATAAACAAAAATTAGTAAAATCTCATAGTTTGACATCTAAATTGAGCACTATAAAAAGTCATGCTATGTAACAGAATAAATACCAAATTATCCAAATCATGCTATGTAATAGAATAATATTATATTTTTATATGCTATATTTAATTCTTTAGAATGCAATAGGATAACATTTAACAATCAAAGAGAATTAAAAAAAAAAAAAACAATTTAAAAAACAAAACTAAATCGCATTAACCCAAAATAGAGTTTTAAAGAATATAAAAAATTATCAACCTAAAGTAGAGATGCAAGAAAAATAAAAAAATCCACCAAAAAATTTAGAGAGAGAGAGAGAGAGAGAGGGAAACTTAAATTTTTTTTTTTTTTTTTTTGGTGAGGGAAAACTATGCATAGAATAGAAGAGATAGTGACAAATTTATAGTAAGAGGGTGTGAATAAGAAGAGACAACAATTAAAGAAAGATGAAGGGAAAGAGGAAGAATGATATTAATGTAGAAGATAGTGGGGAGATGAAAAGGTAAGGGAGGGAGAAAGATTGAAGAAATAGTGGGGAGATGAAATGGTAAGGGAGAGAGAAAGGTTGGAGAAGTGTAAATATTAAAAAAAAATGTTAAAAAAAATTATAAGAAAATTGGAATGAAAAAAAAATTGTTTTTTTTTTTAATTTTTTTTTCTGTTAAGCTGAAAAGGCTCACACAAAACCCTAAAACTGAACTGAAAAGGTTTTGGGTTGGGCTTGGTAGTGGAACTAAATAAATAAGAGGTGGGCTGGATTAATTATACAGATTTATTATAGGGTGATAGTGGAAGTAAATAAATAAGTAGTGGGTTGCATTTATAGGGCTGAAAATTGTAAAAACCATTTTAAAATTGTAGGACAAATTATATTTTAAAAAAGAAAAGAAAAAAAAAAAGAATGATGTGGCAACTGATGTGGCGCAACGTGAGAGCAGCAACATTAAACACTACGTAATATATAGATTGCTTGGTATATTGTATCTCTTCATAGTTATAGCTTTATCCTCGCTTTGAAAAAACTTATTTGGGTGAACTAGATAGCAAATAACATACTAAGCAGTTTTTTTTTTTTTTTTTTTGCTACTTATTTTGTTTTGCTAATAATTACAGAGAGAAGTTGAGATCAAATAATAGAGATTATTGTTCACAAGGGCTCAATTCTCATCATATCTCAATGCCATTTTTTCAATTATGGATGAAAACTTATTCCCAATGTCTTAACTCTTGGTTTTTCTTAACTAAAAAAAAAAGCTTGAAGTTTATATATATATATATATATATATATCCTCTTTGTTAATTATATTTTTTTGGTAGGGTGAAAATCACTCAAGTTTTGGTGTCTTCTCCCATGCTTTCAAGGATAAAAATTAAATTTTTATGTGAGTCTCTCTACTTCAAATTCTTAAATGTTTATTAATTTAGATTGTTCTTAATTATTGAATTAATGTTTCCACTTAAATATGCTTTCAATCATTTATATGTGTAAAGTTTGACTCTTTTATGGCTTTTCAATGGGTGATATTTTCGTTTTGGTTGGGATTGCTTAGGTGTTTCAAGTTAGAGTGAGTTTTGTAAAGGATGTGCAAAAGCAAGAGGCATGGTGGGAAAGACAACATGAACTTGCGGCTGAGAATTTTGGGGTAAGAATTTCTTCTAATATTTCTTATTCTTCATCTTCTTCTTTCAATTTTTATTTCTTCAAGTTTTAATTTTGTTTATATAGAACTGTTAGTGTTTACATGTATTTTTGTGTGGTTGTCTTTAGAATAAATAGATTATGACTTTAGGAATTTACTTTCTGACTTAAGTGAATTATAAATATTGGGGCCTTGAAGCTTATTTCATCATAATTTACCACAAATCAATTGATACTGTATGATTTATTATCTATATATCTTTAAAAGAAAAGGTTTGTAAAAGGTTTTTTTTTTAATTTAAAATTTTTTTGTTGCTCTGTTTGAAGCTTGTCAATGGGTATCACCAAGACTTAGTAAGAAAACCACAAATATGATAAAACCATATGTAAATTTACTTTAAAATTTGATTCACGGTTCACACTATTGTTTTCATTACATTCCTATGTGTTATTCTAGAGACTCTTACATTTATCATTTTCATTATGTTATGATGTTTAGAAATTATTTATTTTTAGGAGTGACCTTCTTGTATCAATTTATAGTGGTAGATGATGAATTTTGATAAATGTCAGGTTTTGCTGAAGGAGCTTATAGGTATTGATATAAATTTCATGTAAAATTGTGAGTGGTGTTAATGCATTCACTTAAAAGTGATTGTCTATTCGGTGCTATTAGAAATAATTCTTGCTGCTGACTGGGTCATGTAATTAATTGGATGTGGGCATAAAAGAAATCCATTTATGAATGAGGAGGAGGAGGAGGAATACATGTTGCGTACACACCTTTTTTAAAGGGTTTAATTCATTCAACTGAGTACTTACTATAATAGTTTACTTTTAATTCTTTTTTCTTCAATCCTTTTATGATGGTTGCTGTTGAAAGGTAGAGATAGAGTTATTTTTTGTTTTTGTTTTGTTTTTTTTTTTTTGTTATTTGTTGGCTTATAAATTCTATTCAGTTCTTTTATGTGTTTCTATACAGTTTTATAGGCTTTGTTCAGTACTGTTAGTGGAAGCAATTGGACTTGCTTAGTGATTTTGTTGAAGGAGCTTCAGGTATTGATATAAATTATTATTATTTAAAAAATTTCATCAATTATTAATATACAATGAATCATTGGATGCTATTAAAAGAGAATTGGATGTCAAATTGTAGAATAAATTGGGGTGGGGTTATTATGAAATTTATTGACATTAAGAGTGTTTGGTTTTACATTGTAAATCTTTGATGAATTGGTATAATTTGGTGTTATACTTGACTCTAATTTGGTGAAAAATTAAGTAGCTTGAAGAAGTTGAGAAAAGAGAAGAGCTTAAGAAAGGGAGGAAATACATTCTTGAAAAGCATTGGATAAAGCTTGAAGATGCAAGCACAATTGTATATTTATTGGTTCTTTTGTAACACTTATTAGACCAAATGTAAGAGCACATTATGATTATTGTAATATATTACTTCATAATATTTGTATTTATCTCATTTTTAATATTACTTCATAATATTACATGTTTCATCTTATATTAGAGCCAATTTAGCTTTCAATAATTGAAATTTGAGAAATGTTTAAACCTGAACATGTTAGCATTTGATTTAAAACAATTCCGTGCATCGCACGGGTTAACGACTAATTTGATATATTTTTGTAAGTGAAATAATTATAGTAATACTTTTTGGCTTATCAATAAACTGAAAACTTCATTAATCATTTTGGTATCTAATTTGAAGTTAGGTTCTTTAGTTAAATAGGAAAATTTTTTGTTATTTAGAAAAAACATCACTTTTCCATGTTTTGGAAATGTGAACACCACATGTAAAATTTAAATCATTCTGTGAGATCCGAATAGATCACAATAAAAGTTGACACAAAATGAATGGTTAGAATTAAATATTAGTTGAAAAGGATATAATTTAACAATATGAAATCCAAATTAAGGTTAATTATCAAGGGAATCAATTCTATACTGGAAACCATTTCAGTTTGGTTAAGTAAATAAGATATTTCGGTATTAGTCAGTATTGGTGTACTGTTTACCGCAACTATAACTGTGCACTTTTAGCTCAAAATGTTAACATGTCCAAGTTTAAATATTTATCTAATTTCGACTATTTTAAAGTTAAATCATCTCCAATATGAAATGGAGAGAGTAATTAAACATCTCGTATGACAAATTGTCAAAATTTTAAACATCGTTAAAAATGAGAAACATTCAAATTTTATATAGTAATATATTACATAATCATAACATGCTATTACACAAATACAATTCCTTGGTAAATGTTAAGATAGATGACAACTATTTTATATTATCTTGAGTAAAATTTAGTCCCACAATTGTAGTGTATAAGTGTATCAGATAAAATCGGAACTACAACCATGTAAAAAGAGAAAATTGAAATTAGATATAATAACAAAATTCTTTCACACCACAATAGAACCAAGAGAATTATTATAATGCATAATCCAATATGTGTATGAGGCTAGGAGTTGTACTCTACATTATTGCAAGGAAAAAAAAAAAAAAAAAGAACAAATCTAGAATAAAGAACAAATAGAGAGCATATCTAATTAGTTAAGAAATCAAACAGACAAAATTCTAGTAGTGTGGAATAATTAAAATTGTAACAAAATAAATATAAAATAGCACAACTTTACCGTCAATATGATTTCCCTACATCTACATCACACCCAATTACTTTGTATTTTATTGGCTTTCACTGAAACTAAACCAAAAAAAAAAAGAAAAAAAAGAAAAAAAAAGAAAAGAAAAAAAAAGCATAAATCAATTTGCAATGTTTCTTAATCTAGTGTACTAAATCAAGTATTCTTGTGCCCACAATGAGATGCTCCATGGACCATAGTGGATGCTCTGTAATTTCAGTCCATTGTTGATTTTTGGTTGCCAAATTCTCCACGCATTGCAGTAAAAATTTCTGTGTCATTTGCTTTACTCAAACATGAATTCAATTACTCCCTTGAGAAATAAAGAGTGAACCTCCTGAAGTCTAGGCCATAGTCTGCAACTCTCCCAAATCTAACAGATTGTATAACATGCCAAAAAGATAACCAACTAAGAATAGAATAATATAGAAACAACGTAACAAACATGTTTATTAGTTTAGAGAGAAAGCAACGTACCATTCCATTGCAATGACCACCATTAACTTCTTCAACATATTTTCACCTTTAAATTAAAAACAACAAAATTAAATGAAACCTTGATTATATAAGGTAGTCAGGTTAGGTCTATTATTAACCCACATTTGTCAAGTGTAACATTGGAACTATCAGATGACATATTCATTTACTTTTCTTTGTGTGATGGCAGAGCATATTCTGATAGCTAATTAATAGCATTATAGCGAGATCTGAGTTGAAGGTAAGGAAACATGTCTATGAAATAATAGGCAACTTCTGACTTTATATTAAAATATAAACATAATTACATAATGCGTAACTTGTCCAACATATGACAAAGGAGCACTTCTCTTTGAAGGAAACCACACCCTCTGCTTGGCGGTGGGAGTGAATAATTGGCATTATCATCATTCCCTGCAACCCAAACTCAAAAAGATAAGAGTTGGAGAAAAAAGGGACTCTCTCCTATAATTGAAACACTTCAATTTGGCTTAGGTATCATCACAAACACTTAGGTGATGAGGTTGAACTCTTTTCATATGCTATGCGCTAAAGTGCTGGCTATTGTAGACAATAATCTGGGATGATGATAAACACCGTTTCGCCTTGGATCATGACAATAGAAACAACCTAAAACATCAAACATTCCATGAGGTAAAAGAGATGACAATCCAACTACAAATTGTAGACCATTGAATTCATTTGATGTCAAGCTTTACATTCAAACTCAATTGCAAGTTGGACTACAAATATCAGTAGCATAATCAATGGCAAATTATATAGCAAAGTATAATTCCAAGCCAAAATTTGATTCTATGGAACAACATATGATCCAACTCAGATTTTTGCAGGAGAAGAAACCGCATTTTTTTTCCTGTCCTTTTATCTCATTTTCCCTCAAATGTGAAGAATAAATTAAAATTTTGAAAGACAACAAAGATGAAAAAATTAATGTATAAATAATGTGACTTCCTTTACTGACAATAATGTGAGTTAAATATAAATAAGTAGAATCGCACCAACATGTTTAATATAACCACAAATCAAACACTTACCCAACAAAACTTTTTTAATGTAAATAAGCAAGATCTCACCAACATGTTCAATATAAACATAGGTCATGCACTTAGCCAACAAAACTTCCTAAGAGCAAAACCTTAAAGACACACCACAAAAGCAAACAACAACAAAATTACAACTCAGAAGAGAAACATAACAAACAAAAGATCCTAGAGAGTTAAGAAAAATTACATCTCAACACAAGCAATTAACAACAAAATTACTAAATTTCATAACTTTGTTTTATCCACATAGCAAAAAATAACTTCTAGAGCCTATAAATATGGCCACATACCAAAACTATCAACCAAATTATAGCACATGTTAGGATATAAATATCAAGCAACTGAGATGACCAAATTTTTAGTGAAATAAAGTAGAAAAGTGCATTCATGATCAATTGGAAACCTAAGCAAACCTCAACTCCACAAAAATCATACATTAAAATCAAGTTCTAATATACTTCCAAAACATATTTATACAAATGATTAAATGCATTAAGTACTAATCAAATTAAATAAAAGATCAAAAGAATAGTAAATGTAACATCTCCTTAACAATTTAACCATTACAAACTCTCTATGAAATCCATATATCCAAGTGTAGGTGTCAAAAATATCCCTAGATACACAGTACTTAAGTATGCAAGTTATGTTGAGTGCAATATGATAGAGGTTAAAATTGATTTAATTCGAAGGTATAGAACTAAAAAATCTCCATATGAAGATAACTAAAACAATTTATTTATTTTTAATCCAATAACTAAAACAATTTCAACAATTAAAAAATTAAGAAATAGGCATTAATAGTTATCAATTCCACTATGAGATGACAAAAAAAGAGGGTTTTTATTTTATTTTATTTTATTTAAAAAAAAAATCAAGGTGACAAAAACTTGCCGAATCTTTTTGAATCAAATCTTGTCAATAAAAAAACTACAACTACAAATATTCCAACTTACAAACCTCAAAGGTGTGCCAATATTTCATAGTTTCATACCAGTGCCACATATTTCTTTGTTTGATTATGTTGGAATCTTAGAATTGTACAAAAAATAAACCAATAAAGTCAACATATATATACAAAATCCCAAAAGTAGCTGTTAGCGATATTACGGTGGTGGGATGCTAACTGAAGGTGAGTGCTGGCTTGACAATGTTGGCAGCCCTCAAACTTCTCTCTCCGGGTCTCTATTTCTTCTATATGTGCCTTAAAGATGTTTTTCTTGCTTTGAGGCGTTGCTTGAAAATAGGTAAAAACTTGTATGGAGAAATTGTCACAAAGTTCTTGCAAGAAATAAAGTACAAAGAGTGGAATTGAAAAGAGAAGCCATTTTTATGAGATTTTCCACCAAATAGAGAGAAATTGTTTCAAAGTTGTGCACAGAAAAATAAATTTCAGAAGAGAGTGAGAGAGAGAGAAAGGTTTAGGGGAAGGAGATGTTAGTGTGTTAGAAGAGGAGAGGTTTTTTTTTTTTTTTTTTTGGTTGTTAAGAGGAATCGGGTTTTGTAACGTGTATTTGGTGGGGGGAAAAAATTAGATTTATTTTTAAATCAAATTTAAAAAATAGGAAAAAAAACTAAATGTTGACGTGGAAAATTATGGGAGCTGCAGAAGTTTTGGTTATATATATATATAGATTATTCTTCTAAAATAATAGTATATGTGCATATAGTATATAATTAAACATATATTTAAGCCCTAGTCACGTGTACAAGCTATTTTAAGCCCAAGCCCAATTGACTAAACAATTTTCATTTAAAAAGAAAAGAAAAAGGAGAGGAGTATAAAAGATTAATTTCTTCAGAAACATAGAGCCAAAAATGTAGAAGAGGAGGAAGAAGAAGAAATGGTGATGGTGAGTTCAATGTTCAAGGATCTCGCCGATGGTGGTTGAAGCTTCAACAATGGTGAAGAGATCTTGTAACTTCCAAAAATTTCAACAAAAAAAATCCTTTTGAACATGTATAAACTATATTGGCGTGAAACAAATATATCGTCGAAACATGCCCAAATGGCCGGAATAAGCTGGAGTGCCCTGGTTTTTTGGGCGGTACAAATCAGATCCATTTCTATACTAGTTCAAGTGTTAATACAAAATTTTTTGGTTATACTAGCTAGTAGGATACTAAATTAACTCCCTTGTTAACTCTAGCTATCTCTCAAAAATTATCCCTCGATCAACATCCTAATTAATTAATTAAAATGCCTACCTCTTCTTAGGAAAAAAAAAAAAAAAATTGCCCACCCTACAATCCAAATTAGCATCTAAATTAATTAATAAACTCTAGCGTTGCTATGTATCTAGTTTATGGGAACATTTACAATTTACACTACTTTAAACTATAAAAAAAAACCTGTAATCAATATTCTAATTCAATATTAATCTGTCAATTAATATGTTAAATTGCTAAGATATTGTACTTCAGTGGTAATTTTTTATTTCCTTCTTGAGAAAAATCATGATCGGAATATTCTATTTTCCACTTATTGTAAGTGTGGAAGGAATGAATCTTTCCCCAATTAGCTATTGTCCACTCTGGGAATGGGCCAAGGGCCGATATAGCTCCTTAGGCTCAATGCTTATAAGGCAAGGGTGTGAGGCGTTTCTTCCCGATGTGGGATCGAACAAATCCGTGAGGGTGGCATTGGCCCTTGGCCCATTCCCAAAGTGGACAATACTTGATTGGGGAAAGATTCGTTTCTCCCACAAAAGTACTACACATGATTGATACACTCTTCTTTAGGCTCAATGCTTATAAGGCAAGGGTGGGAGGCGTCTCTCTCCGATGTGGGATTGAACAAATCCGTGAGAGTGGCATTGGCTCTTGGCCCATTCCCAAAGCGGACAATACCCGATTGGGGAAAGATGTTAGGACATATGTGATTTGATGTTAGGAACATATGTCATTTTAGAATTGGCTAATTCTTTGACAAAACGCACTTTACTTGTAATTGGGTAGATCTAGGATGTGTTTAATGATTCAAGGAACAAGGTTTCAAGTTCTAGTGTTAAAACTATGCAAATCTATCTAAGAAACAAGTGAAGAAGTACTGGATTTTAAAACTCGATAGCTAGTATCTATCGAGGTTTAAAAGCTATTGAAGCTCGATGCTCGACAGCTAGCTCGATAGATATCCTATCTGTCGAGGTTTATGAAATTTAGTTTTTTAGAGCTGATTTTCATCTAATCCATGTGTATATGTTTGGGCTTTCTTTTCTCACAACCTTAAACATATATAAGGATTATTTTAAGGGCCGTTAAAGGTTGCGCAAGTGTGAAGCAAAGTTTTGTTCATGCAAATTGTGACCAGAGATAGAATTTTTCCTAGTTCATCTTTCTCTTGAAGAAGCTGCTGTATTTGTATATCGTAGGGTTTTTTGACCAAGGAACTTTGCGATCTTCATCGTGTGATGAACTGAAGAATTTTGTAGCCAACATCTTTCTCAAGTTGGTGATTAAGTAGTGTACTAGGATCCGCGCATTTATTGGTTAGTCACGTACTGGGAGCCGTGCATTGAAAAGGAGAGATTGTCGCTACAGAACAAGTCCAATTGGGTATTGGGGTAAGGGTTCAACTGTAAGTTGGTATAAGGTACTGGGATTCCTTTACTTGTAACTGCTTGTTGTGATAATAGTGAATTTTCGGGAGTGGTGACCTTAAAATCACCTGGTGGAATTTTGTCCGTGTAGGTTTTCCCCATTTGTAAACAAATCACCATGTCAATTTAATTTCTGCTGCATTTAGTTAATTGGTGATTTGTTTGTGCTATTACTTGTTTTGCATGTTAATTGAATTAATTAATTAACTTGGCTAAATCAATTGGTTAATTTATCAAAAGAGGTCAATACATTCTTGGCCTATCAAGTGGTATCAAAGCAGGCATGTTCTGATTAGGCGTTAATCTTTGCTGTGTGATCCATTGACCCCTGTTGTCATGGCTGCAACCGGCTTGAAGAGATCTTGTTTTCAAATATATCTTGTTTTTTTAATTTCTACTTGTTTAAGTGTATCAAAAAATGCAAGTCTAAAAGTTATTTGAATTCTATTATGATGACTATTGGAAAAGATCTCAGCTTGACAAAGAAGAAACTAGACTGTCTTAGAATGAAAATGTGCAAAGGAGTTCATCTGAGAAGAGTGAAAGTTAAAGGTTTTGTTCATAAAAGGCAGATGAGAGAAAACACCATTCCCACTGATCTGTCATCTAAGCACGAAGTGTGCTTTATGATAAAGTTCGCATTTAAGGTTATGGACACGTGTTTGTGATACCTTGATAGTGGCTGCTCAAGAAACATAATTGGAGACCGATTTGTTTTCAAGGTTTTCGAGTCTAAGAAAGGTGGTAATGTCACTTTTGGTGATGGGAGCAAATCACAGATTAAAGGAAAGGGAGTCATCTCTCGACTTGGACTGCCAGACATTACAAATATTCTATATGTAGAAGGTTTGAGAGTGAACCTGTTGAGCATAAGTCAGATATGTGATCAAGACTTCATGATACTATTCTTAAAGGGAAAATGCCTTGTCATGGATGAGTCTGGAAAGAAACTCATAAGTGGTGTCCGCACTCTAGAAAACTATTATGGCTTAGTTCCAGATGTTGATATTGTGTGCAATAGGATTCATTTACCAAATGAATATCTATGGCACCAAAGGATGGGACATGCTAGTTACAAACATCTTTCAATTGTATCTAAGCATGAGTCAGTTTTGGGAATACCAAAACTCAGTAGAGTGAGCAATGTGGTGTGTGGATCATGTTAGCTTGGAAAACAGACGAAAGCCAAACATCCGGGCTCTCAGACATCTGCTACATCCAGACCATTGGAGCTACTACATCTGGATCTCATGGGTCCAACCAGAATTGAGTCATTTGGTGGAAAGAGATACATCATGGTTGTGGTAGACGACTTTACTAGGTACACTCGGGTTATACTTCTACGAACGAAGTCTGATGCTCCTGAGCACATTGAAGCCTTGTGCACAAGATTGCAAAATAAGAAGGGCTTGTAGATTGATCGAATTTGAAGTGATCATGGTAAGGAATTCGAGAACTCATATATGGAGTCCTTTTGTATGAGATTAGGTATATCTCAAGAATTCTCTGCTCCTATTACTCCTCAACAAAATGGTGTAGTGGAAAGGAAGAACAAGGTTATTTAAGAAATGACTAGAGCCATGTTGCATAACAAGGATGTGGCTAGAAACTTGTGGGGAGAAGCCGTTAACACTGCATTTCATACGGTTAATAGGGTGTATTTTAGACCAGGTACCAAGAAGACTCCATATGAGTTATGGAAGGGAAGGAAGCCAAATGGGAAATATTTTAGAATTTTTGGAAGTACTTGTTTCATTCTCAAGGATAGAAAGAATGTGGGAAAATTTGACTCCCGAAGTGATGAAGGAATATTTCTGGGATACTCCTCTAGAAGCAAGGCTTATCGGGTGTACAACAAAAGAACCATGAAGGTGATGGAAATGTTGAATGTTGTTATTGATGAATCTTCAGACTCCGGTTTTGAGAATTTTAGTGAGGAAATCCCCAAAGAGATTCTTCCTCTTGAGCCCAGGGAAGTTCAAGAAATTGTTGAACAAGAGCCCGCATCTTCAAGTACTCTCGGTACTCCAAGTGTTGTAGAAGATTCAGCAGATATATCTACTTCACCTGATTCTGAATCCCATGAAAAGAAAGGACCTTCCTCCAGGATCAAATTGAATCATCCTCCTGAAGTTATTGTGGGAAACATGAATGAACTTATACTAAGGAAGCGTACAGTTGATAAATGCATTGCTAACTTTGTGTCTTATTCTTGTTACTTGTCACAGGTTGAGCCCATTAAGGTTGAGGAAGCTCTTCAGGATGAAAGCTGGGTTGAAGCTATGCATGATGTTTAGACTCTAGTACCTAGATCGGAGGGTGAGCACATCATCGGTACAAAGTGGATATTCCGCAATAAGACTGATGAAGAGGGTAATGTGATCGGCAACAAGGTTCGTCTTGTAGCTCAAGGATTTCTCAAATGAAAGGAGTAGACTATGATGAGACATTTGCTCCAATAGCATGTATGGAGTCCATCAGAATTCTTCTAGCTCTAGCATGCCACTTTAAATTCAAGCTTTACCAAATGGACATAAACACTGCTTTCTTGAATGGATTCCTTAAAGAAGATGTATATGTGGCTCAACCAAAAGGATTCATTGATCCACACTTTTCGAATCATGTGTTGTACCTCAAAAAGACACTTTATGGTTTAAAGCAAGCTCCTAGAGCTTGGTATGATCGGCTCACACAATACTTGGTATCACATAGGTTCACAAGAGGAAAAGCTGATCAAACTCTCTTCATAAAAAGGGAAGACGACGATTTGATAGTTGCTTAAGTCTATGTTGATGATATCATCTTTAGGTCAACTAAGGATGAACTTGCTCATAATTTCTCAAAACTTATGCAGGGCGAGTTCAAGATGAGCATGATTGGAGAGCTGACTCACTTCCTCGGCTTGCAGATTCGTCAACAAGATTCAGGTATATTCCTATCTCAATCTAAATATGTGAGAAATCTTGTGAAAAAGTTTGGTTTGGAATCTGCTAGTTCTGTTAGAACCCCTATGAGCCCAAATGTTAAACTCACTGTTGACTTGTTAGGTAAAAGTGTAGATTCATCTTTTTATAGAAGCATGATAGGTAGTCTTCTTTACCTTACTGCTAGTAGACCTGACATTAGTTACAGTGTAGGAGCGTGTGCTAGATATCAGGCTAATCCCAAAGAGTCTCATATGATTGCTTTGAAAGGAATCATAAAGTATGTCAAAACCACTGTCGATTTTGGTGTGTGGTATAGCAATGACACAAATGATGTCTTAGCTAGGTACTCTGACGCAGATTGGGCAGGGAATGCTGATGATAGAAAGAGTACTTCGGGGGATTGCTTCTATATGGGTAATAATCTTGTCTCCTGGATAAACAAAAAGAAGAATTTCATCTCATTATCCATTGTAGAGGCTGAGTACATCGCTACTGGTAGCTGTTGCACCCAACTTCTATGGATGCAAAAACTTCTCCATGATTACGGTATTTGTTAAGAACATCTCACTATCTACTGTGACAATACCAGTGCCATCAACATCTCTAAGAACCCGGTTCAACATTCTCGAACGAAACACATAGAGATTTGACATCACTTCATTTGATAGCTTGTCGAAGATGGTACGCTCACTCTTGAGTTCATTCACACTGATGATCAGAAGACTGACTTATTCACTAAACCTCTTGATAGCAAACGGTTTGAATTCCTTCGCCAAAACATTGGTGTTATCTCCATGGATTGATCTCTTCTTCTCCTTCTCCTTCCTCATGCATTTGCATCTAGATTTTTGCATTGCTTTGTTTAACATATTTTTGTCTATTTACTTTTTAGTTTTACGTTAATCTGTTTTTTTTTAAATAAAAAAAATTGAAATATTAGAAAAATACAAAAACAATGTGTGTTTGTGTACATTGGTACTTATGTACATTGGATGGCCATTGAAACAAAATTTTCTAAACTTTGTATCATTTGTAACTTAAATGAGCATCTCTATGCACAACTAAGCAAGTGAGCTTTATGGCTCGTGTTTGTGATGAGTAAGATTAAGTAATCTCTTGTACTTAACACTTGTATCACTCTTTTTGACGGGAAGGACTAGAAAATCCTAAGAGAAAGGCATGAATAACCATCTCACCACTGTTGCCCTCCAATCATGAAATGACATTTGTATGCTTCGGCATAACATTATTGGGTATTTCTTTTCTATCTCTTATATGCCCATACATGGTTTGCTTAAAAGAAAAAGAATGCAAAGAATAACAAAAAACAAAAAGAATCAAAATGCTTTATATATGATTGCAAGCGTGTATTCTATGAGATATGGGAGTTATAGGATGTACCTTGAGGTGATAGTTCCCACCAAATAGTTATGATTGTGTATGAGTTAAAGTGATTTTCTCATATCTCAAATCATCATAACATTTAGACACTAATGCAATCTTGCGATGTTTTTCACACACAACACACAATATTCTTTGCTACCTCTAATACATGTGCAGGTACAATGTGATTTGACCATCACAAGGAATACATGTGTTAATGTATGCTCACTAAACTGTCTTAACTTGTTTTTGAAATATAAAATTGGTTAGACGTGTTTAGTGTGTGTGTGTTTTGGATCTATGTGCTTAACATTTTTTTGTTGAGAGATGATTTTGAGAGCTTAAAATGTGGTTTGGATCCTTGGTTGTGTAGCATGCTTGATGGCATTCATGTCTGTGCTTTTCTCTTCTTAAAAAACTGTTTTTAGGCTATCTCGACAGCGACTGGACACCTCTCAACAGCTAAGCTATCTATCAAGACCCTTAAACTACTTTTTATCGCATTCTCAACAGCTACTAGATAGCTACTTCGATCCATTGAGAAACTTTCTAGATGCTCGATAGCTACATAGATCCATCGAGATCCTTTAGCTGTGGACACCTCTCGACAGATGTTGGACAGCTTTTCGATAGATAAAACACGCGTTTTAATCCTTGATACCTCTCGACACCTCTCGATTTGTCGAGAATTATGTTTTTCTATATATTGGATTCGTACAATTTTCTCTCATTATTCTCCGATCTTTCTTGATAGATTCTCTCTTCTCTCACTCCAAAACTCCTCAAACTCAACCTCTTCATCTTCCCTACTCATTCTTTGGTCTTTTCATTGCATTTTTCATAGGTATGATCTCTTTTCTAGCCTTTAGTCATACATTTCATGCATTTTGATCTAGATTTTGGGATTTCTTGAAAATTTTTGGTGTTTTTCGAAATTGATGAGGTTTTTGCAAAATTTTTAGGTTGGATTTTGCTTAAATGAGTTTTAAAATGTCATGCATTGCATCACACTTGCATTATAACTATATTTTCATGCATTATAGATGTGTGCTATATATATTGATTTGTTGTGTGCTTTTAGGTTTGGATTGGGCTTAGCCCATGATATTTTTTTGGTTTGCATGCCACATGTTCATGCATTTTCCTGCATACGTACCTTCATTTCTTTATATTCTTATATATTGATGTGTTTGGTGATTTTCTACGTGTCTCTCTTTCTCCCTCTCTCTTTCTTTCAGTTAGTTGCATTATGGCACCTAAATGAAAATCCACTTCGTCCCAGAACCCTCTTCGTCCTGGGCATCTTCTTCTTCTGACCCTACACCTTCTCATGTATGGTTCCATGATGATAAAGCCCGGAAGGACTTTTGGAGAACTTTTTTCGACGAGGCATTCATTTGGAACGCCAAGTCATCTTATCGGATTTTTCTGATACTGACCAACCCACTGTCATTCACAGTAGGGGTTAGGAGTCACTATGTGACATCCTAGTCACTTGTCCCTCCGTGATCATATAGGAATTTTACTCAAATATGCATAGAATCGATACTTCTGTACCTCATTTCTTCTCTCGCGTTTGAGGTACGCGCATAGTAGCTACTTCAGATATTGTATCCGAGGTACTACACGTTCCTAGGGTAGTGCATCTTGACTACCCTAGTTGTGCTCATCTGCGGACTGTGTTCAAAAACGAACTCTCGTCTCTTTTTTGTGAGACACCTTCATCTTGGGGTGACCGTCAAAACACCCCTTGCTCGGGCTTTGCAAAAGGTTTGATATTCCTGAACATGGTGATGAAATTTATTCTTCATCCTTTGTCTCACTATAACTCCATTACAAATCCTCGTGCTCGATTTTTGTTATCCCTCTTAGAGGATATCTTTATCGACTTCCCTTCTCACTTCATTCTATCCCGCTGCATTTAGTTAATTGGTGATTTGTTTGTGCTACCGCGAGTTTTGCATGTTAATTGAATTAATTAATTAACTTGGCTAAATCAATTGGTTAATTTATCACAAGGGGTCAATACATTTTTGGCCTATCAAAAGATTCGTTCCTCCCACAATAACGATTGAATAAATTAATCTATATTAAAATTAGACATTTATTTGATTGATTGGTGAGCATTACAAATTAATCTTAAATTTGAGATATTGATTGGGAAAAAAAATCATTTTGGCTAAGGTCCACATTATCAATACCATCCTAATTATAGTATTGGAAATACTAATAATGTTATTTAGCAAGGAGAATTAAGATTTTGGAATCCCATCTCTTCCTCTTGTTGTAAGAGAACCCAAAAAGAAAAGAAAAAGGGTTTATTTGGTGGATGATGAGAATGCAAAATGTCATATTTTTCTCCTTTAATGTTTAGTCTTTTATATTTATTTGGTGCCTAAATGTACTCATTATTCTTATATTTTGATTTAGGATGCAAATGGAGGTATTAAGTGCAAAAAGTAGCTAATTGGGTGATTCTGGACAGCTTTGACATCACTTCGTAATCTGGGCATAACTCTCTCATCCGAGCTCCGATTGAGATGATTCAACATGATATGGAACGCCAAGACAAAACTCTACAACTTTCATGTTTTGAGTTTTGAGAGATAAGGGATGCATCAAGGTCTAAATTGGGCTTGAAGTTGCTGCACCTGCACTGTTGACGTTCTGGAATGTTCCTTTGCCTGCAATTATAATACAAAGATCTAAGGCGGTTTATTTTTGGAAGCTTCCAGATCTGATGCATGAAAATTCCAGCTAAAAAACACCACTTTCCTAGTTATATTAGGACTTTGTTTCATTTTTAATATTTTTCTTTAATTAGTCAGATTTGGATATTATTATTGAGAATATTTTTAGGAGATTTTGTAGGCTTGGAAAAGGGGGAATTAACTTGGAAAAGGGGGAGGAGAAATCAGAATTGGACACACACGCCTCTCTCTCCCCTCTTCTTTGATTTTCTCCTTTGAGTTTTCATCATGGCCCTATGTGGCTAAAACTTTTATACTTGGTTGAAGGAAACTGAAGCCTCGGAATCAATAAAACTATGAGATCTAATTTGTTTTTATTGCTCAATTTATGCTTTGAATATCAGATGTTCTTCTGTGCCTATTTTCATGATTACTCGTTTAATTACTAGGAGGCCTACTAGTTTATTATTCGTTGCAATCTACTGCTAGGTTAGATATCAAATCCGTAATTGTTTGATCTCTCTAACTTGTGAAGCAACCAAGATTTAATGATTTGCTGCACCAGAAATTATTAGATCTTAGGAAGAACGCTTGACTAAATTAAATATAACCGCTTGTGCTTGTGCTGTTTAGTTTCATCGATCTCTCTAATTCTTAAGGCTGCTACTAGATTAAACCTTTAGCGCTTGTCTTGGGTTGTTTAGTAGTAAGCATTTATTAGATCGTTTGTTTTCTAATTAACTGCGACTAAGGAGAGATAGGAAAATAGTTCCAATAGTGAATATTCAAAGTGTGAATTGATATATACTTGCATCAATGATTAGTTGTAAAATTCCAATGGTGGATGTTGACTTAGACCAAGGTTTGTTCTTTTGATTGAATTCGATACTTTAATTTGAATTGTTCCTCAATTGTTTTTCTTAAAATTGCTTTCATTATACTCAAAACCCTCCCTCCTTGTTCACGTAGCATAAAACTAGGCTAGATACTCTCCATGGGAATGATCTTTACTCGCACTACTACATATATTTTTAGAAGTATAGGTTTTAATTTTGGTTTCCTGCAACAGCACACCAGTGGAGTTTTAAGTAAGTACTCCATATATATGTATGTATGATGTATAATCATAATCGTAATCATAATCATAATCATAAATCATCCTGTAAAGCAAAGAAATATCTAAAGTTTGACGATAACAAGGTAAGGCTTCACTGAGGACCCTATCCACAGTCTGCCATTAAATTCTTCAACTTCACTTACTGAGTCAAATGCATTACCACCATTTCCATCCAACACATCTATCACCTTTCCATCTTTATCAAATTTGGCTGCCACTGGATCTTTTATCAACTGTAAGGACAAATTTTCATTTTGTAGATTAATTATGTGACGACCCAGATTATTTATGATCTCTCTTCCATTATTCAATCCCACCCAAAAATCTCCCTTCCTGGTTCTCTTAATGTTATCTGGGGATCTTCTAAGTTGAGCAAATACTTTTGAAGAATGACTCTTGATGATGCTGAAAAAATCACCAGTAAGCCACACAGTCCTCGCACGCTTGAAACAGCACCTGCACAACAAAAAGAGAAGACCTAATAGAGAGCACCGGTGTGGTGCCGGCCAAATACCCTCCGAAGGTCAAGTCAGAATGATTCTCACAACTCTAGAGTGCTAGAGAAGGTAAATTATGCATACCTTGGTTTGTGAGGGTGCTTGGGTTTTTATAGTAGTAGGGGGTTGACCTCTTTTCCTTGGAGTAGAAGTCTTTTCCTTATAGGAGTCTTCTTAGGCGTATTTTGCGGGTTCCTTTCCATATAAGAATCCCTCTTAGGTATCTCAAAGCGTGGAGAGCAAGACATTTCCTTATATACGCAACCGTGATTGGCAAGCAATCTTTTACTAATGTCGTTAGCTTACCCTATGCCTTTAGTCTTAACCTCGTCAGCTTTAGGATCCCTTCAGCTTTATGATCCCGTCAGCTTCATGACCCCGTCAGCCTTAGGGTATGCCTTGATGATGCTTCTCCCTACAAATCCCTTCCGTTGATAGTCTTCTAATGAGGGCTGACGGGTTCAGTTGCATCCGTCCACTTTTAATCGTTAGCTTATCCTATTGTGAGTAATCTCTATTTTATCCTCATCAGTTGCCCCATACTCCATATCCTCGTCACTTTTTATACTGACGGGTTATGGAGTTAATGTTTTTGTTAACTGATTATTGTCACATTCTTTAAGGGAGCGGGAAAATCATTTTACGAGGAACTCCTCGAGCCGCCGTGCATTTAATGCTCTAGACAAATGGCGCGTTCTCATTGGTTCTACTTCTGTCGAGGGCGTCGCTTCATCTTCCGTGCACTTCCACTCTATATATAAATGGCGCCTCCTCCTCATTTTCTCTATTTCATCCTTGCTGATCTTCGAGAGAGAGAGACCGTCGCCCTTAATTTCGTCAACTCATTCCTTACTTCCGTCATCTTGTCCATTGCTGCCCTTGAAGCCGTTCTTCTTCAGAAAGTCAACTTACCAGTAAGTTCCGTTTCCTCTTCTTTTTCATTTTTGCTTATGCCTGAATAATTCCTTAGTGAGGACGTCAGCTTAGGTACTTAGATTGGATCCGTCACTTGTAGGTAGTCAGATGTCAAGTGACGCGTCGTGTGAGGAGTTGTCAGTCCACGAAGGAGCGGGCTACGACGAGGCCTTTGGTTCAGGTGATGAGTTAGAGGACTTCTCACCTTCATCAGAGAGAGAGACGTCGGCCCAATCTCCCGATAGTGATGTCGAGAGTTATACTGAGGGGGGTGAGGAGGCGGAAGACGGAGGAGAGGATGAAGTAGAAGAGGGAAAAGAGGAAAGTGGAAGTGACGGGGACGATGTTGATGTTGACGGGGATGATGATGACAGTGATGGGGAAGCCAGTGGAGGGACCTCAGAGGGTCCCAGGGATAACCGTCCTTTCATTCTTCTTGAGGATTGGGCCGTCAACAAGTTTTTACCTATGATGAGTGATAAGGTTTTTAGGGAGTTGCGTGCCCGTTATCAAATTCCAGACCATATCCCGATTCGTCTCCCTAGAGAGAACGAGAGATGTTAGTCAGGGAGAACTATTGACATTGGCATGTATGATGCCATGTTTGTTGCGAGTCTTTGATTGCCGTTGACGTCCTTGCACTGTTAGCTAGTTGATTTTCTGGGCTGTCTGTCACTCAAATTGCTCCGAATGCTTGGAGAATTTTTATAAGTGTTGAAATCCTATGGGGTCGTCTTAGTGGAGGAAACTGTCAGCTTACTCTAGATGAATTCTTTTATTGCTACAGACCCTATCACATTGCATCTTCTAAGGGGACATACCATTTTAATGCCCGGGAGAAAAACGATGAGCAATACCATCTTCTAAGGGGACATAGTATCTTATAATCAAGTACCTTTGTACTAAAAGAAAAACGATGAGCAATACCAATACCACTCCTACAGACAACAATGATTCAGAGAACACCTTCCGGAGGAACAACTCGAGAAAAAAAAAAAAACTTTTGCAGAAGCTACCTCGGATGTTGTTATGCAGGAAACAATTTATGGCAAGGAAGAACGTGAACAAGACGAGAATGGCAATAATGATACTGTGGACACTGAAACAAGGTGTGATAATATAGACCAACTTAGGGAAGAGGATCAGCTCAACGAGGATTCGTGGGAAATCAATGTCTCGGTAGAGTTGAAGCGGAAAATGGCGGGTCCATGGCAAACCAGCATAATCCTCAAGCTTATGGGTAAACAACTGGGATATTGTGCTTTGCAAACCAGATTAGCCAGTATTTGGCGCCCTTCAGGTAATATGGTTTTAATTGATATCGGATATGGTTACTTTATTATGAAATTTGATACTCTCAAGGGCGGTAGCACTTGAAGGCCAGGGTGGTCACAGGACCACCTTGACCTAATTATATATATATATATATATATAATTTAAAATTTTATATTTGTCTACCCTTTAAAAAAAATTTGGGAACACCCTCAGTTTTTTTTATGCCAATAAAATTAAACTTTGCTTCATAATTTATTCTACTTAACAATATATTTGGGCTTTTAAGAAAAACGAAGCCCAAAAAAATTTTGAACTAAAATCTAAAAAAAAAAATTATAACATAGCAAGCCCAAATGCCCAATAAATCCCAGGAAAAAAGCCCAAGATCAATCTCTTTTATTAGATTGTGTAATTTATGCTTCTTAAGAAATACATTGAGAAAAATTCTTGGAGCTACCACTGGATTCTCTTAAGGATTAACATCATGTTCTTATGGATGGACCTTGATTTGTGGGAGATCATTATCTTCATGTATAGGCATGGGAAGCTGATTTCCATCTTGGCACGGCCAAGGTCACATCCACTGCGGTTTGGATACGATTGGAACAATTACCCATTGAATATTATCATCAGGAATTCTTGAGACATGTGGGAACTAAAATAGGAAAACTTCTTAGGATAGATGCAGTAACCAATACTGCCACAAGGGGAAGGTTTGCTCGGTTATGTGTCCAAATAAATCTCCATAAAACTCTCCCTAAGCCCTTCAAAGTAGGGACGTTTTGGCAGGACATTATGTATGAGAATGTCCCTTTACTATGCTACAAGTGTGGTTGGCCGGATTGGACATAAGGAAGCTAGTTGTTCAGAGTCAAGTGTTTCGACGACTACACATGCACATATCATGTCATCTCCTTGCTTGGAAGGAGCTTCGAAGCCCGACGCGAATCATTCACCATCTCCATGGAAAATTGTCCATACTCGTAGGCCACGTGTACGAGGAGTGGCCAAGAGCCATTTTTTAAACATAAACCTTCCTCATCTGAAATTTCTCCACCGAGTCCCTCTCAAGTCAACTTCAAATCTTCTAATGCGTTCCAAATTCTCCAATCTGACGTAAGTGAAGCGGTGGCCCCTATTGAGTTCGCTGACCAATGTATTTCTCCAGCTATATCTCCTAGACCGACTGAGGTGGACACTCATGGTAAAACCCAGTTTTTACCTTCGCCAGCTAGCTCACACACGGACTGCATGTAGGCCTCTCTTGATGCCAGCTGTCCACATATAACCCATGCATGTGCATGTCTTTTGCCATCTTTTACCTCTCAAACCGAATTAACCGCATCCCTTGTTTCATATATCCCAAAATAGAGTTCAACCATTCACCCACATGGCCCCCTCATCCAACCAGGATTCCATGACACCTATGCCAACCGACCCGGACCTCCAGCTCTCACTATCACCAATGGGGAGTCCTCATCACCCATCCCTTAATCCCATGCCCATGCAACTCTCCCCTCCCCATAACACCCATTCCCTCTGGACCATCTCAACCAATTGATGAGCTGCCTCTGCATCAAAACTACCAACAACAAGGAAGCGACCTATGTCCGAATTCCTATCCATCCACGGACATTGGTTGCTTGGAACCAAATGACCAAAACTCCTAGTTTACCACTTCGGCTAGACTCATCCACTCACCGCCGTCATAGGAGGAATTTCAGGGGACATACACGAGCCTGACAAGCAGTGCAACCTTCACGGGTTGCATTGGTGCAACAAGCCCCACTGCCACCCGTGAAGATGAACATGCAGGAAGGCTCCAATACTGTGATGTCTCCAGAAACACTGCCTGAAGCCATTTTTCACTTCTTAGATTTAAGGGAAATCAACCTCGCCCTGAAGGAGGAGGAGGCAAAACTTTACATCACCATGTTCTCTAACCAAAGCCTTCCATTCATCATGTCTATCACGTACTGGCCAAGGCTCGGCGAACTTGAACCAATGTACAGGATCAAGATGATGACAACAACTCATCAATGCATTACTTAGTCCACAGCGAGGACTCTGAGGATCTTCAGGTGGGTCCCCAATGACTATCTCAATCCTAAGACATCATCCATGAATATGGTTGTTGGAACTGCCAGGGAGTAGGAAATGAAGCTTTTCGTACCCAGGGGCGGAGGGAAGGGGGGGCAAGGGGGGAGGGAAGGGGGGGGGCGAGGGGGGTCAAATGCCCCCCCTGATGCCCCAAAAATTCTCAAGTAATATATAGTATAAGGTCTTATTTGCATACACAAGGACAATCAACTTTTTTAAATACATATTGTACTTGTACTATGTACTAGTTCACTGTAGGAAAACAATTTCCTACTTCTCCACCACTATTTTGTTGAACAGAATTATGAAAAAAAAAAACTACTCTCACTCACTAGTCATTATAGCACCTCAAAAAAATTGAGGATCACAAAATTTTTCACAACTTTTTATCATAACTGTTGTATGGCAGAGTATGATTGTTAAAAAAAAAATTGTGAGTTTATGTATTAGTATTTGTTAATCACTCACAGTCTGCCATATCAAAGTTTTGGCAAAAATATTGTGAAATAATTTATGGTCTAGAACTACTCATAGCACCTTTGTTACATATAGCAATTTTTTCTTTCCTCACTAGCATTTTTCAGTCTCAGACCCAAATATTTTTTACAAACCCAAATTTTAATTGTATATGACAATTACATTTGCATATAGTTGTTTATTTATTTTTTTTATTAATATCAATTAATATTTTTTCGAATTAATTTTACTCTCTTTTGATCTTGCCCCCGTAACCTAAAATCCTGGCTCCGCCACTGTTCGTACCCATGCACATAAGCTTTGTCGTCTGCATTGCCCTCAAAATCTGATAATTGTTGAATCCCATATTGCGAATGACCGTGCCCATATAGTTATTGACACTCCTCCGTACTCTCATTCCCAAAGGGTCGACTTGATTGGCTTTTCAGGTGGAATATGGATGCTATGGAATGAGAATAGTAGGCTCATTGTAGAGATTCTCACCACTAGTGAGTATAGTTCCATGCACTCGTCAAGGTACCCGCCAACTCTTCTACTTTTCTTCTCATGGCTATTTATGCTTCACCTAATTTTAATAAACGTAAAATTTTATGGCAATATTTATCAAAATTATCACCATCTGTTATAATGCCATGGGTCCTTTTAGGCGATTTTAATGACATGCTAGCTGAAGACGAAAAAATGGGGGGTCTTCCCTAAATGGTTTAGGTTAAATGCTTTTAGGGAATGTATTGATTATTGTGTACTTATGGATTTAGGTTTTCATGGACCCAAATTTACTTGGACCAATAAGAACCTGATTTGGCATCATAATATCAAGGAACATTTAGATAGAGGATTTGGTAACACAAAATGGAAACTTATGTTTATTAGGTAAGAAGTTCATCATCTTCCTCATACTAAATCTGACCACTTTCCTATATTGTTAGATACTGATCCTCCTATTCACAAATTGTCAAAACCTTTTAAATTTGAACAAATGTGGCTTTCTGATCCCTCCTTCTCAACTTTAGTGGAAAATAGTTGGCATTCGTTGGCATCACTCTCCTCCTCCTTCTCCCTATCTAGGTTCCAACACCGATTAAAATACTTAACTAGTAACATTATAGACTAGAATAAAAATCATTTTTGCAATTTATTTCAGAAAAAGCACCGCTTGTTGGCCAAACTTAGAGGTATTTAGCATGCTTTATCATGCAAACCTTCAACATTTCTTTATTCGCTAGAAAACTAGCTTATCCAAGATTACAACCATACCCTTCACCAGGAATTCCTCTTTTGGCAACTTGAATCTAGAATCACATGGTTAAACTATGGGGATGCTAATACCAAATTCTTTCAACTAAAAACTCTACAATATAGTTAGTCTCGTATTACAACCATACCCCTCACTAGGATTTCCTCTTCTGGCAACTTGAATCTAGAATCACATGGTTAAACTATGGGGATGCTAATACCAAATTCTTTCAACTAAAAACTCTACAATACCATAGTTAGTCCCATATTACAACCTTTAAAGATTCCTCTGGATTATGGGTGTTAGGGGAAACTTTAACCACCCACATTATAACCACGTTCACAAAGCTGTTTATGTCAGCATCTCCTTATACTGCCTCCCAACTTCCTTTGGTCCGATATTACCATTGAAACAGTCCTTTTCTAGAACAATACCAATTGCTCTCTAGCATCCCCCTGCCTAAAGAAATATCTAGGAATGTTCTTTCACTTCCCGCTTTAATAGCCCTAGGGCCAGATGGCTATCATGCACTCTTTTTTAAATGAAATTGGCACATTCTTGGTCCTAACATTATTCACGTTATTCAGGAAATTTTTGAGAATACGACTATTCTTAAAGACTAGGGAGCCACGAATCTCGTCCTTATTCCAAAAATGAATCACCTGAATATGATCACACAATATCACAACAAGCGGTTACAAGTAAAGGAATCTCAGTACCTTATACCAACCTACAGTTGAACCCTTACCCCAATACCTAATTGGACTTGTTCTATAGTGACAATCTCTCCTTTCAATGCACGGCTCCTAGTACGTCACTAACCAATTCGATGCACGGATCCTAATACACGGCTTACTCACCAACTTGAGAAGGATGTTGGCTGCAAAGTTCTTCAGTTCATCACACGATGAAGATCACGAAGATCCTTAGTTACAAAACCCTATGGTTTACAAACACAACAACTTCTTGAAGAGAAAGATGAACTAGGGCATATGTCTCCGATTCACAATATGCTTGTGAAAAACTTTTGCATTGAGTTGCATTCGCTGTGACGGCCCTTAAAAAAATCCTTATATATGTTTAGGGTTGTGAGAAAAGAAAGCCCAAACATCTATTCACGGATTATAGTGAAATTAGATTTGAAAATTTGATTTTCATAAATCTCAATAGATACCCTATCTATCGAGCAGCTGTCGAGCATCGGGCTTAAACGGCTTTTTAAATCTCGATAGATATTAGTTGTTGAGCTTTAAAATCTAGCACTTCTTCACTTGATTCTTGGACAGACTTGCATGGCTTTAATACTTGAACTTGAAACCTTGTTCCTTGAAGTATTAAACACATCCTAGATCTACCCAATTACAAGTAAAGTGTGTTTTGTCTAAGGATTAGCCAATTCTACATTTACATATGTTCCTAACATGATTCACATATGTCCTAAGAATCTTCCCCTTTGGCAATCTATGACAAAACCACAACAAACAAATGAACATATGAGAGAAGTCACAAATCACTCAACTCATACTCACTTGTTGAATACAATAAAATCTATCTTAACACAAACTCTTGAAAAACTTTGCACGAAGAGAGTTCACGGCAAGAAGACTTTGACAACCTGTATTTCTGAAACACTTTAAACAAAATTCATCAAGGCATCTTAGTATGAAACAAAAATAAAAGATTGCATACAATAAATAAGAATCATGTGCATAAAGAGAGAAAAGAAATAACACATGTAAAGATAGGTGAATAACATACATCAACATATATATATATATATATATATCCAAAGATAAATACAATGTATGTCAAATGGTCACAAGATCGGTATACATGAGGTAAATGTCAAAGAAAGAAAAGAAAATACATAATAACCTCACTACATCCCTCAAAGTATAAACACTCCCCCTATCACAAAAATCTTCTATGCTAACTCTCCCCCTATGTATATGACTACTCTTATATCCAAAACTACTCCCCCTTTTTGTCACGAATGACAAAGGAAAAGTAACTCAAGAAGCCATCTCATCGTCACTGGGCAAGCTAGCATCCTCATCCTCATCATCGTTGTCGAAGTCACCATCGTCGTCCTCGTCCTCAGATGCCTCTGGAGAAGGAGATGGAGACTTTACGAAGCCACCAAGGCGAGCCTACCATCTAGCAATATGGCTGACACGGGTGTTCACCTGGCACAACTCATCACCAAGTGTGTCAAGGCGAGCATCCATGCGTTATAGCTGCGCCATAACTGCCTTGAGGGTCACACCACTCGTCGATGAAGAAGGTACAGAAGTGGAAGGAGCGGAAGAAGTAGGAGAAGTTGTTGTCTCTATCCATGGCCGCTTCGGTCAAAGCTGGGCCTCACTCCATCTGACGGTAATCGTATTTATGGCACACATGAACAAAAAATTAGGAGACTCAAAATAAGAGATCGAAAAATAGTGAAGAAGCCGCGTAAGAGCCGAAGGAAAAATGAGCTTATCACGAGTCGCTGTATCCCTATAGACATCTATGAGGGATAGGATAAAGTGAGAAGGAAAATTAACAGAAAGTCTCTCAAGAAGGGATAAAAAAAATCGAGCACAGGACTCTGTGATGGAGTTATAGTAAGACAATGGGTGGAGAACGAATGTCATCACCATGTTAAGGAGCCTTGGACCTTTTGCAAAGCCCGAGCAAGGGGTGTTTTGACGGTCATCCTAAGATGAAGGTGTCACACAAAATAGAGATGAGAGTTCATTTTTGGACACAGTCCTCAGACGATCGCAGTTAGGGTAGTCAGGATGCGCTACCCTAGGAACGTGTAGTACCTTGGATACAATATCCAGAGTAACTACGATGCACGTACCTCGAACGCAAGTGATAAAATGAGGTACAGAATAGTCAAATCCATGCATATTGGAGTAAAACTCCTGTATGATCACGAAGGGACAAGTGACCGGGATGTAACACAGTGACTCCCAACCCCGACTATAGATGATAGTGGGAAAGTTAGTATCGGAAAAATCCAATAGAACGACTTGGCATTCCAAATGAACACCTCATCGTGAGAAATTCTCCGAAAAGTCCTTACGAGCTTTATCATCATGGAACCTGACGTGAGAAGGAGTGGGGTCAGAAGGTGATGAAGAAGAAAATGCCCTAGAATGAAGAGGGTTACGGGACAGAGTGGATTTGCGTTTAGGTGCCATAGAGCAGACTAATGCAAGAAGGAGAGAGGGAGAGAGAGAGACACGCAGAAAAGCACCAAAGAAATCAAAATATAAGAATATAAAGAATTGAAGGTATGTATGCATGAAAATGCATGAGCATGTGATATGCAACATAAAAAGCATCATGGGCTCAGCCCAATCCAAACCTAACAGCACACAACAATTTAACATATATAGCACACATCTATAATGCATGAAAATATAGTTGAAATGCACACGTTATGCAATGCATGATGATTTAAAATCATTTAAATAGAAAACCGTCCCAAAAATTGCACAAAAACTCCAAAATTTTGAAAAACCCCAAAATTTTGAAAAACCTAAAGTTTATCAAAAATCCCAAAGGTTAGGTCAAAAACATGAAATGCATGATAAAAAGAGAGAAATAGAATCATACCAAAGGAAGAAATCAACCTTAAGACCGAAGATTGAGTGGGGAAGTGCTTTGGAGTGAGAGTGAGGTGTTTGGGAAGGTGAGAAGTCTGAAAGGATCAAGAGAGATTAAGGAGAAATGAGAGAAATTTCGCGCAGATCCAATTTATAGGAATTCCAATTTCTTGATGGATCGAGAGGTGTCAAGATTTAAAACGCAAGAAATAGCTATCGAGGAGCTATCGAGAGGTGTCCACAGCACATAAACTTCGATGGATCGAGGAGCTATCAAGCATACAAAAACTTCCTCAATGGATCAAGAAGCTATTGAGAATGTAATAAAAAGAAGCTCAAGGGGCTCGATAGATAGCCTAACTGTCGAAAGGTGTCCAGCAGTTGTCGAGATTGCTTAAAAGAAGTTTTTCAAAAAAGAGAAAAACCCAAACATGAATGCAATCAAACATGCTACATAGCCAAGGATCCAAACAACATTTTAAGCTCTCAAAATCATCTCTCAACAAGAAATAAATGACAAGCACATAGATCCAAAACACACACACACACTAAACAAGTCCAACCAATTTTATGTTTCAAAAACAAGTTAAGACAGTTTAGTGAGCATACATCAACACATGTATTCCTTGTGATGGCCAAATCACATTGTACCTGCACATGTATCAAGAGTAGCAAAGAATATTGTGTGTTGTGTGTGAAAAATATCGCAAGATTGCATAAGTGTCTACATGTTATGACAATTTGAGATATGAGAAAATCACATTAACTCACACACAATCATAACTGTTTGATGGGGACTATCACCTTCGAGGTACATCCTATAACTCCCACATCTCCTAGAAGACACGCTTGTAATCATATATAAAGCATTTTGATTCTTTTTGCTTTTATATTTTTTTCTTTGCATATTTTTTTTTTAAGCAAACCATGCATGACCATATAAGAGAGAGAAAAGAATTACCCAATGATATTAAGCTTTTTGACATTGCACTTTTGCTATGCCGAAGTATACATATGTCATTTCATGATTGGCGGGCAACAGTGGTGAGATGGTTATTTATGCCTTTCTCTTAGGATTTTCTAGTCCTTCTCATCAAAAACATTGATACGAGTGTTAAGTACAAGAGATTTCTTAATCTTACTCATCACAAACATGAGCCACAAAGCTCACTTGCTCAGTTGTGTATAGAGATGCTCATCTAAGCTACAAAAGATACAAAGTTTATAAACTTTTGTTTCAATTGCCATCCAAGGTACACAAGTACCAATGTACACAAACGCACACTGTTTTTGTATTTTTCTTATTTTTCAATTTTTATGAAAAAAAAAATAAAGCAAAACTGAAAAAGATAAGCAAACAAAAACATAAACAAAGCAATGTATAAAACTAGATGCAAATACATGAGGAAGGAGGAGAAGAGGAAAAGATCAATCCAAAGAGATAACACCAATGTTTTGACGAAGGAATTCAAACCGTTTGCTATCAAGAGGTTTGGTGAACAAATCAGCCTTCTGATCATCAGTGTGAATAAACTCAAGAGTGAGAGTACCATCTTTGACAAGCTCCTGAATGAAGTGATGTCGAATCTCTATGTGTTTGGTTCAAGAATGTTGAACCGGATTCTTAGAAATGTTGATGGGGCTGGTATTGTCATAATAGATGGTAAGATGCTTTTGATGAATACCATAATCGAAGAAGAGAAGTTTTTCTAGGCACAGAAGTTGGGTGCAACAGCTACGTTCTCAGCCTTTGCAGTGGATAATGAGACAGAATTTTGATTTTTGCTCATCTAGGAGACAAGATTGTTACCCACATAAAAACAACCCTCCGATGTACTCTTTCTATCATCAGCATTCCTAGCCCACTCTGTGTCAAAATATCTAGCTAAGACATCATTTGTGTCCTTGCTATACCACACACCGAAGTCGGCAGTGGTTTTGACATACTTTATGATTCTTTTCAAAGCAATCATATGAGACAGCACACACTCCCACACTGTAACTAATGTCAGGTCTACTAGCAGTAAGGTAAAGAAGACTACCTATCATGCTTCTATAAAGAGATGAATCAACACTTTTACCCAACAAATCAACAATGAGTTTATCATTTGGGCTCATAGGGGTTCTAACAGAACTAGCAGATTTCAAACCAAACTTTTTCATAAGATTTTTAGCATATTTAGATTGAGATAGGAATATATCTGAATCTTGTTGACGGATCTGCAACCCAAGGAAGTGAGTTAACTCGCCAATCACGCTTATCTCGAACTCGGCCTGCATGAGTTTTGAGAAAGTATGAGCAAGTTCATCCTTAGTCGACCTAAAGATGATATCGTCAACATAGACTTGAGTAACTGTCAACTCACCATCTTCCCTTTTGAAGAAGAGAGTTTGATTAGTTTTTCCTCTTGTGAACCCATATGACACTAAGTATTGTGTGAGTCGATCATACCAATCTCTGGGGGCTTGCTTTAAACCATAAAGTGCATTCTTGAGGTACAAATGATCTAGAAAGTGTGGATCAATAAATCCTTTTGACACTAAGTATTGTGTGAGTCGATCATACCAATCTCTGGGGGCTTGCTTTAAACCATAAAGTGCATTCTTGAGGTACAAATGATCTAGAAAGTGTGGATCAATAAATCCTTTTGGTTGAGCCACATAAACATCTTCCTTAAGGAACCCATTCAGGAAAGTAGTCTTTACGTCCATTTGGTAAAGCTTGAACTTCAAGTGACATGCCAAGGCTAGAAGAATTCTGATGGACTCCATACGGGCTATTAGAGCAAATGTCTCATCATAGTCTACTCCTTCCATTTGAAAGTATCTTTGAGCTACAATACGGGCCTTGTTGCAGATCACATTACCCTTTACATCAATCTTATTGCAGGATATCTACTTTGTGCCAATGATGTGCTCATCCTCTAGTCTAGGTACTAAAGTCTAGACATCATTCCTTTGAAATTGAAGCAGTTCATCGTACATAGCTTCAACCCAATTTTCATCCTGAAGAGCTTTCTCAACTTTAGTGGGTTCAACTTGTGACAAATAACAAAAATAAGACATAAAGTTAGCAACACATTTATCAACTGTACGCTTCCTTTGTGTAAGTTCATTCATGTTTCCTACAATAACTTTAGGAATATGATTCAATTTGATCCTTGAGGAAGGTCCTTTCTCTTCATGGGATTCAAAATCAGGTGAAGTAGGTATGTCTGCTGAACCTTCTACAACACTTGGAGTGCTGAGAGTACTTGGAGATGCAAGCTCTTGATCAACAATTTCTTGAACTTCCTTGGGCTTAGGAGGAAGAATTTCTTTGGGAATTTCCCCACTAAATTTCTCAAAACCGAACTCTGAAGATTTATCAATAACAACATTCACAGTTTCCATTACCTTCTTAGTTCTTTTGTTGTATACTCGATAAGCCTTGCTTGTAGAGGAGTATCCTAAAAATATTCCTTTATCGCTTCGAGAGTCAAATTTTCCCACATTCTCTCTATCCTTGAGAATGAAACAAGTAGTTCCAAAAATTCTGAAATACTTGACATTTGGCTTCCTTCCCTTCCATAGCTCATAGGGAGTCTTCTTAGTACTGAGTCTAAAGTACACTTTGTTAATTGTATGACATGCAATGTTAATGGCTTCTCCCTAAAAGTTTCTAGCCAAATCCTTGTTGTGCAACATGGCTCTAGCCATCTCTTGAATAACCCTATTCTTTCTTTCTACTACACCATTCGACTGAGGAGTAATAAGAGCAGAGAATTCTTGAGATATACCTGAACTAGTGCAAAAGGTCTCCATGTATGAGTTCTCAATTTCTTTACCGTGATCACTTTGAATTCGATCAATCTTCAAACCCTTCTCATTCTGTAATCTTATGCAAAAGGCTTCAATATGCTCAGGAGCATCAAACTTGGATCGTAGAAGGATAACCCAAGTGTACCTAGTGAAGTCATCTACCACAACCATGATGTATCTCTTTCCACCAAGAGACTCAGTTTTGGTTGGACCCATGAGATCCAGATGCAGTAGCTCCAATGGTCTAGATGTAGTGGATATCTGACTGTCCGGATGTTTAGCTTTTGTCTATTTTCAAAGGACATGGTCCACACACCACATTGTTCACTCTATTGAGCTTTGGTATCTCCAAGATTGACTCATGCTTAGATACAATTGAAAAATGTTTGCAACTAGCATGTCCCATCCTTTGGTGCCATAGATCTTCATTTGGTAAACGAATGCTATTGCACACAATATCAGCATCAGGAACCAAACCATAACAATTGCCTAGAGTGTGAACACCACTTATGAGTTTCTTTCCAAACTCGTCCATGACAAGGCATTTCCCTTTTGAGAATAGTACCATAAAGTCTTGATCACATATTTGACTTATGCTCAACAAGTTCACTCTCAGACCTTCTACATATAGAGAGATGATTCCCTTTCCTTTAATCTGTGATTTGCTCCCATCACCAAAAGTGACATTATCACCTTTCTTAGTCCCGAATACCTTGAAGAGAGATCGGTCTTCAGTCATGTGTCTTGAGCAGCCGCTATCAAGGTACCACAAACACGTGTCCATAACCTTAAATGCAGACTTCATCATGAAGCACACTTCGTGCTTAGATGACAAATCAATGGGAATGGTGTTTTCTCTTATTTGCCTTTTATGAGCAAAGCCCTTAACTTTCACTCTACTCAGACGAACACTTTTGCACATTTTCATTTTGAGACAGTTTAGTTTCTTCTTTGTCAAGCTGAGATCTTTTCCAATAATCATCATGATAGAATTCAAATAACTTTTAGACTTGCATTTTCTGATACACTCATACAAGTAGAGATTAGAAAAACAAGATGTATTTGAAAAAAAAGATCTTTTCAAGCTGGTTTACAGCCATAACAACAGGGGTCAATGGATCACACAGCAAAGGTTAACCCTTGTAAAGTTGTGATTTACAAATATGTATTTTGTTGGCTTTTATTCCGTGCCAAATTTGACTGTAATTATATTCAATCTTTTGTACCCTGTATTTACTGTGGGATTTGATTGTAAGGGTTGTGTGTTAGAGAGAGAGTGTGTGAAGACTCAATCAATTGAAGCCAGAAGAGTTCTCGCGGGTATCTCACGACTAAGCATCCCGCGAAGTGAAGCATGTGCCTTGCACATGACTAGAATGTGAAGAGTCAGTACAGATGGAGACAGCTATGTTTTGCAAGTAGCTCACGGGTAAGGCCTTCCCGTGAGACACCCGCGAAACATTCTGTTTTACCAGACTGTGCTATCTGATACACACTTTCTGTACCCACACTATATATACCCACACTATATATACCCACATTACCCACAAATGTTAAGGAGAGCTTCTGAAAGAAAACCATAGCCTCAAACCTTAAGAGATAGAGATTATCATACCCATATATCTCTACACATATGCTTGTGGATTTCCTCAACTTCTATCTCTCCATTTCCATACCATTGAGAGGTTGATAGCCCAAACACTTACCACACCCTTTCAGAGTGTCAAGTGAGATTTTGGTGCTGCTAGGAAGCATTGGAAGAAGCCAAGGATGGCAGATGCAACATGGAGCTTGTTGCAAGACCCAGAGAGCTAAACAAGACATGGTTCCGGGAAGCCTTGTTGGAGTAAAAACTTGGAGGGCTTAGGTATAGTGGGTAGATTAAGCTTGGAGGGTCTCTTGCTAACCCATGTATTCCAACTAATTGTCTAGTGGATCGATTACCGCTTGGAGGGTGGTGAAAAGGTTTTTCGCCGAGTTCTTCGGTTTCCTTGAAGTATTAAACACATCCTAGATCTACCCAATTACAAGTAAAGTGTGTTTTGTCAAAGGATTAGCCAATTCTACATTTACATATGTTCCTAACATGATTCACATATGTCCTAACATAGTTTATGCAACACTCTTTATAAACTGGTATTTAAAATTATCTTGTAGAGGTTGAAACCTTATATTGTTAATATCATCAATCCTTGCCAGGCAGGGTTTGTTTTGGGTTGATGGAATAGTGATAATATTATTCTAGTTTAGGAAATTATTCATACGATGGTTAGAAAGTCTGGGCCCAAAGGTCATGTAGCCCTTAAACTTGATCTTGATAAAGCCTATGATTGCCTCGAATGGTCATTTATTCAGGAAACTCTTCAGTTCTTCCAAATCCCTCCCACCCTGACTAAACTTATTGTGAATATGTTCTCCTCCACACGCTTTCACATTATGTGGAATGGCGCTCCTTTATCGGCTATTGTCCTAAGTAGGGGGTGCGTCAAGGGGATCATTTATCTCCTTATTTGTTTATCTTGTGTCTGGAACGCTCATCCATTCTTCTGGAAGAGGCGGTTCAAGACCACATTATCCATCCTATCACGTTCAGGGGTCAAATTAAAATTTCGCATTTATTCTTTGCGGATGATATCTTTCTCTTCTCTAAGGCAAAGATTACAAAATGCCATAATCTTAAAAACATTTTACACAAATTCTGTTAGTGTTCAGGCCAAATCATTAGTACAAAAAATCACGTCTTTCGTTTTCACCAAATACGCCCAAGCGAACTAAAGAACTGATTGCTAGTATTTTTGATATTCCTACTACGACTCAAATCAGAACCTACTTAGGAACTCCTATTTTACTACCCACCAAAAGGCTATAGCCTATCAACACTTAGTTGATAAAATTCAGAAGAAGATCAAGGGTTGGCAAGTTAAATATCTTTCTGTTGCAGGTCGTGTCACTTTAATTAAATCCATCTCGGCCTCCATCCCTATTCATGCCATGCAAACCACCCTTCTCTCACAAAAAATTAGTCGGTAGCTAGATAAATTAAATTGTAAATTCTTATGGGGAGACACCACCCAACATAGACACTGTCATACAATTAGTTGGGAAACCATTACTACTCCTAAGGAGGCGGATGGTCTGGGTCTTAAGTCTATGCGTCACATGAATGTGGCTTTGCTCATGGATCAAGCCTAGAGACTCCAACATCAGCCATCCATGCTTTGGGCTCAAGTTTTAAAAGCCAAATACTTTCCCCATGCGAACCTTTTAAGAGTAGCATAAACACTAGAGCGTCTCATTTGGAAAGCCATTCATGTAGGAAAACAATGGCTTCGCCAAGGAATGAAATGGATATTAGGGGATGGTCAAACCATTCGAGTTTAAGAGGATCATTGGATCCTTAGCAGTTCGCTACGAAGTCATATTGAAAGTCCTCTTATGCCAAATGAGGAGCAGAGACTAATGAGTTCCCTATAGGACCATCATATTTGCCAGTTAGAGGATCTACAATTTCCCCTCCCAAAGCAACTTGAACAACTTATCCAAGGTATTCCTATGATCCAATTGACTATGTTGTCTGATTCCTTTGTCTGGCCTCAAAATAACGGAGTTTGTTAGGTCAGGTCTGCCTCAAACTTTTTATACCATGAAGCTAATATTCCTTTTACAAAATCTCTTTGGAGTTGGATTTGGAAACTCCATTGCCCCAAAAAAAAAAAAAAAAAATCATTTGGAAGTCCATGCGCAGTCGGTTGGCTATTCGTCAATATCTAGCTTTTTCTCACCCGAAAATCAATAACCGATGTCCTAAGTGCAATACTCCTAAAACAACTATCCATATCTTATGAGATTACCCTTGGGCTAAGATGGTTTGGTGTCAATCTCCGGGTATCTTGCCCCTATCATTTTTTCAACTACCACTTCAAACTTGGCTTCAAACAAACACCACATCGGCTACTCTTATCCTCCGTCATCAACTTCCTTGGAAGATTTACTTCTCCTTCCTCTGTTGGCACTTATGGTTGGCTAGGAATGAGCGTATTTTTAACAATCAATCTCACTCCTAATCCTGGCTTGTCCACAAAACAATTCAGTTCGCTATAGAATTTCTCTATTTAGCTTGCCCCGCTAAGTCTATTAAAATTCGGATCCCCAGGATTATTAAATGGATCGCTCCTATAGAACCTTTTATAAAATTAAATACAGATGGCAGTTCTATAGGTAATCCTGGATTAGCTGGTGTAGGCGGTCTGTTACGCAATAGTTCTAGCGCTTGGATTTCAGGCTTTTCATTAAACATGGGTATTACTTCTATAGCCCAAATCTCATGCCAGAATGAGACCCTGGCGAACTGCTCCTAGTTCGCTAGGGTCTCATTCTAGCATGAGATTTGGGCTTTAAATTTATTCATCTTGAAATTGATTCTATGACAGTTCTTTCTTGGTTAATCACTAATAACGATATCTCACCAGATGCTATTCCACTACTATGTGATTGCATGAACCTTATGGAGCATGACTGGACCATCCACATGTGCCACATATTTCGCGAAGCTAATGGCCGCGTGGATGCTTTAGCAAAGAGGGGAAATCAACAACAGTGCCTTTTGGAAATCTATGATACATGTCCTGCTTTTGTATATGCAGGATATGGAAAACCTTGGGACTAGTAGACTCTGTCCCTTAAGGCTTGAGCTACCTGTTGTTGTATGAACTTTTATATATATAATTAAATAATACACCCCCTTTTTGTCAAAAAAAAAAAAAAAGACTACTCTAGCATTTCTATATATATATATATATATATATATATATATATTGAGAAGAACGTTTCTATATGTTTCTACATCTAGAGATTGGTTGTATTTTTATGCCTGATCGCATGCAAGCAGTCCACCTATATAATCCAGTTAACTTTCTCAAAGGCCAAAACAGCGACTTGGCTGTACTATTCTTCTAATTCTAAATATAAAAACAAGTAAGAAAAAAAAATTATATATATATATACTAGCCTTTAAGCACAAGCGTGAGCGCGTGCTCAGAGACTCTTCTATTTTTTTTATAAAGATTAATAATTTGAATTTATTATTCAGGATTACTACATTTTCCAATCACAAAATACCTAGGGGTATGATAAAAAAATATTTCATTCACAAATGCATGACACTCATCATACCCCTAGGTATTTTGTAATTGGAAAATGTAATAATCCCAAATTATAATTGATTCAAATTATTAACCTATACCAAAAAAATAGAAGAGCCTCTGAGCAAATCTTATAAAGTTCCATAATTATCATCACTTTTTTGGAAATTTTGTTAATGCTGTGATCAATGTTTTGATAATTAGAAGACAATGCTATTATTCAATATTAACTTTAAGGGGGAGGAAAAAAAAAAAAAAAATCCTCTGAGCAAATCTTATAAAGTTCCATAAAGTGAAAAAATTTACAAAAGGTATTATGAAAAATTACAAAAGGTATTAAGAAAAAGTTGATGAATCAATGTGGATTCTTCTATTTTTTATCATTATATGCACTTCTGCGTGCAATGAAGCTTTTTTTTTTTTTTTTGAGGGGTTTTGTGTCATAATTTTTCTTTCATATCAATTTGAGGTTTACTCATTTGTCCATTAATACCACACATTTGTGAACTACTTATACAATTAGAAGTGTCATAAGGCTAGCTCCAAAAAATGAACAAATCCAAATAGAAACATATAAATTATAGATTATCTTTCAATATAAACTATAGATCAGCTTCAATAACTTGTATGTATTAATATTGTACTTTCATCAAGCCTGAAAATTGCATGATAAAAAAGAAACTGGAATGAACCAATTTAGTTGGAGGATTGTTACTTGATTGTTTGATAAACACCATGTTCAGTGCAGATTTATTTTATTAAAGGAAACCAATTAAATCGTTCAAAAATTTTCAAAACCATCCAAAATCTAACTCAACAATTTATTTTGATACAATATCAATGTAAAGTTGTGATTTACAAATTTGTATTCCGTTGGCTTTTATTTCATGCCAAATTTGATTGTAATTTTATTCAATCTTTTGTATCCTGTATTTATTGTGGGATTTGTTTGTAAGGGTTGTGTGATAGAGAGAGAGTGTGTGTGAAGACTCAAGCTATTGAAGACTGAAGAGATTTTCGTGGGTAGCTCGCGACTTAGCATCCCGCGAAGTGAAGCATGTGCCCTGCACATGACTGGAATGCGAAGAGTTAGTACAGATGGAGACAGCTGTGTCTCGCGAGTATCTCACGGGTAAAGCCTCCTCGCGAGACATTCTGTTCTGCAAGACTGTACTATCTGATACACACTTTCTGTACCCACACTATATATTCCCACATTACCCACAAATGTTAAGGAGTGTTTCTGAGAGAAAACCCTAGCCAAACACCTTGAGAGTTAGAAATTATCATACCCATATATCTCTACACATAAGCTTGTGGATTTCCTCAACTCCTACCTCTCCATTTCCATACCATTGAGAGGTTGATAGCCCAAACACTTACCACACCCTTTCAGAGTGTCAAGTGAGGTTTTGGTGCTGGTGCTTCTGGAAAGCATTGGAAGAAGCCAAGGATGGCAGATGCAATATGGAGCTTGTTGTGGGATCCGGAGAGCTAGACAAGACATGGTTTCGAGAAGTCTTGTTGGAGTAGAAGCTTGGAAGGCTTAGGTACAATGGGTAGATTAGGCTTGAAGGGTCTCTTGCTAACCCATGTATCCCAACTGATTGTCAGTGGATCGATTATCGCTTGGAGGGCGACAGAGAGGTTTTTCACCGAGTTCTTCAATTTCCTCTTCGATAACACATCGGCGTGTTATCTATGTTTGTTTTCTTCTTCCCTACTCTTTTGCATTTCATTTTACTGCTATGATTATATGAATATGTGTTAGAGTAGCTTGTTTGTTTATCCGCTTGCATTTACACTATTCCACACTTAGAATTAAGTTAGTGTAAAATCTATTGAGCCATAACTTTTATTTGGGGGTCTAAACAGCTCTTGTGTTATTTAACACATTTTCGAGCTTTCAATCAAAATCATATAACTTTTTGGATGATATTGAAAAACAACCTAGTTTTGGAAAAATAGAGTTTTTGTTTCGACAAAATGGTCACTCCTAATCGGTTTTGCAAATAATATCACAATAAGCATGTTGCTAACAACAATGAATCTTTACAGTCATCAATCAAATACAATTAGACCATAGTAATCTTCTCCAAAAATTTCTATCTCCATCAACTCTTTTGGATTTGTAACTGACTTCATTAAATCCTTCAGAGATGAAACCACAAATACCTCCAACAATGTAGTCATTAAACCATCCGATCAAAACACTCATGAACCATGGCTACACCTTTCCTCTTTCTTGTCAGTAAACTCAAAGCAAATTCTCTAGTAATCGGTAGACCTTTTGTATAAGGAGTAAGGACACCCCAAATTTAAAATTATTTTAATATCCCACTTAAGCTTTTACTGTCAACCATTGATGTCTTCACATATTAGGTTCGGGAAGAGGTAAATCAACATTAGAAAACGAAGTTGGTGTTTAAGTTGGACCACATTGGACAAATACAATCCAACCCAAACCAAACCCCTTGCACTTGCTGCTTTTACTTGCACTTAAGTAATCACTGAAATTAAACTAAAACTAATAAAGCAATTTATGACTGGAAGCATTGTGTCTGACACAACCAAGCAAATTCAAACAATATAGAAATATTTATAAAAGGGGGATTAATAGACAGGAAAAATATAACAACTATAATCTTTATCAGGGAAATGAAACTCATAATCAACCTCAAAGCCCCATGAAAATTTAATTCTATATGCTGCTGGGGACTATCTTTTCAAGCAGTGATTTAAATGTTGGATCTCTTTCACATAATGCACTTAAAAATTAAATATGTGACTCTGGGTTTACTAAACTTAGGAGGCACTCCCCAAATCCAACTCCCACAATACATTCCAACATATATTTAGATCTAGACAACATGAAATTATTACCTCTAGAGATGATATTGCTATGTTAGGAATGTAGCCTCTGTAATGGACTTTAGCAATTGGGTTGTCAGTATGAAGGGACTTCAAAATGGTGGCATCATTATTTGTAGATTGCAAACTTTTATCCTGAAAACATAAATCAACATTCATTACAGAGGCTACATACAAAAATAGTTATTGCTTTGGAGGACAGGGATGGAGGGAGAACATTATAACTGCTTAATGATAATTATAATTGCTTTGGAATGTTTTAAGTGATAGTTGATTGTAGTTTATCTTATCCAATTGTTAACTTTTTATTTTTTTGGCAATATCGGTGGTTAGTTAAGGAATAAGAGAGAATTTTGAACAATTAACTTTAAAGAAAAAAAAGGAAAAGATAATGATTATAAGTTATAAGAGGGGGTGAATGACAACTTCAATTTAGGAGTTAAAGGGTCCACTACAAAATTTGTAAAAAAAATAAATAAATTGTTGACAAAATAAATTTGTAGTTCAGATTTAATTTTGAAAACCAACAGAAAAGTGGTCCTATTTTGCAGGCAATATTGTACGTGGAAGTTAAATATATATTTTTACTAAGTTATCCCTCAATTTTGCCCCTACTTAAACGTAGGGTGTAAGGGTATTTTGGAACAAAACAAAATTGGTCCAAACAGGAAAAACCCCTCAAATAGTAGTAGTTGTAGTGTATGTATGTGTGTGTGTGTATATATATATTAAAACAGTGGCCGATGTGGAGATATATATTCTTCATAAATGGAGTGATGGGTCTAGTTTTTGCTGAAATTATTGGCAAATTTGTGGAGAAAGCCTTGAAGGTTGATCTGCTTTTCTGCATATATAGCATTTTCGCAGCATAGTGGTGGAGGATTCCCGAGGAGGGATGGCAGAGGATGAATGCGGATATGGCTTTTGATTTTGGTAGTAACAAGGTGGGTTTTAGGGCTTTGATTAGAGATAATATTGGATTTGTTTTGGGCTCTTTGAGTGACTAAAAGTTTCATTGCATAGGGGCCAAGATTTGTCAAAATTTCATAATTTTTTAAAAGGAGATCTTTGAGAATTGATTCTAAAATTTTTCTTTTTCTTATTCCTTCTTTTATAGTTCTTCTTTTGGTTTAATTTTTTTTTAATGCTAAATAAGTATTTCTAATTTCTTTTTTTTTAATATTTTATTATTATGGATTTTTTTATTCAAACTTTTTTTTAAAAAAACCCCCAAACTACTCTGAATACATTCAATGGCCATGTGTGAGGTCCTATTTCTTGTTTCCCTCTAACAAGGAATAGACTGACAATACAATATGTTCCTCATCAGTTTGGCGCCTTCTGTGGGGAACATCGAATTGCAATCCAATACTACAAGTCATTGCAACTCTACCAAAAAGTTCCTCGAAGTGGATGGACTCAACCACAATAGCCCTACCAGATCCGGTACAAATGTCCCAGCAAATTCAAACACTAACAACAAATGTACAAGAGTTGATTAAGTAGAATGAAGACCTAAGATGACAAATATGTCCAAAGGGAAGAAACACATCTCTTACATGACATAACCAAAGTCATAATGATGAGGAAGCCCATAGCCTAGAAGACAGTCAAAGAAGAAAAAGCTCTGGGCATACCAAACAGTAAACACATAGCAATGATCAACTGATGAAAAGCATGAGAAGGGAGCTAGATGAAGTAAAAAATGCTATGAAAAGAAAGACAACTGCAAATCTTGACGGCATGATCAAGAGGATAGACTCACATTTCACTACTAGCGTTTTGGAATGTCCTCTACCACCCAAATTCTGACTCCCACAATTGGAGGCCTATGACAGTATAAAAGATCCCCTTGATCACATAGGGGCATTCAAGACAATACTGAATCTTCAGCAGACTCTAGATGAAGTGATGTGCAGGTCTTTTCCAACAACCCTTAGGGGAGTTGCAAGAATGTGGCTCAATAAGCTGCCCTCGTTGTCAATTGCAAACTTCAAACAACTAAGTGACTCCTTCGTTCGACATTTTATTGGGGGACAGAGACATAAAAGGCCTACTACTTATCTGTCGACTATAAAACAACAGGAAGGAGAAATATGAGAAAGTATGTAAATCACTTCAACAAAGTTGTTGCTAGGTTCTAAAAGTTTAGAACAACTGGAAAACTGTGAGCACAAACTTGTCTAGGTATAGATCTTAGAGTCAATAGAGTTTATTAGACAATGCTCAAGGTGTTAAAAGTCAAAACACAAGAACATACAAGCTACATGTTAGGACATATGTGATTCAATGTTAGGAACATATGTCAACATTTTATGTAATTGGCTAATCCTTTGACAAAACACACTTGTAATTGGGTAGATCTAGGATCTGTTTAATGCTTCAAGAAACAAGGTTTCAAGTTCAAGTGTTAAAGCCATGCAAGTCTGTCCAAGAATCAAGTAAAGAAGTGCTGGATTTTAAATCTAGACAGCTAGCTCGACAGCTAGCATCTATCGAGGTTTAAAAGCTGCTAAAGCCCGTGGCTTGACAGCTAGCTCGATAGATGGCTATCTATCAAGGTTTATGAAACTCAGTTTTTTCAGAATTGTTTTTCATCCAATCCGTGGGTATATGTTTGGGCTTTCTTTTCTCACAACCCAGAACATATATAAGGATTATTTTGAGAGTCGTCAAAGGTGACACAAGTTGCACCAGAGCACAATTTAACAAGTGTGAAGAAAAGTGTGACCAGAAATCAAGTTTGCCCTAGTTCATCTTTCTCTTAAAGAAGTTGCTGTGCTTGTACACCGTAGGGTTTTGTGACCAAGGAGCTTCTTGATCTTCTTCGTGTGATGAACTGAAGAACTTTGTAGCCAACATTCTTCACAGGTTGGTGATTAAGTCGCGTACTGGGATCTGCGCATCTATTGGTTAGTCATGTACTAGGAGTTGTGCATTGAAAGGAGAGATTGTCACTACAGAACAAGTCCAATTGGATATTGGGGTAAGGGTTCAACTATAGGTTGGTATAAGGTACTGGGATTCCTGTACTTGTAACCGCTTGTTTTGATAATAGTGGATTCTCGGGAGTGGTGACCTTAAAATTAATCAGTGGGGATTTTGCTATGTAGTTTTTCCCCATTCATAAACAATTCACCGTGTCAATTTATTTTCCACTGCATACTTAGTTTAATTGGTGATTTGTTTGTGCTACCATGCATCTTGCATGTTAATTTGATTAATTAATAAACTAGGCTAATTAATCAATTGATTCATCACAAGGAGTCAATACATTCTTGGCCTATCACTACAGAAAGAAAAATTCAAAATCTATGAAATTTGACCGATTGAAAATTAGATCCGACCAATCAAAAATCATAGAAAATCATATTCAGCAGAATATTAATTAAGCCCAACAGCCCAATGGCCCATTATGTATTAGGGTTTCAAATCTATTTCATACAATATATAAAGAAAACCCTAAGCCACATTTTGAGGAGACTTTGGAGGTGCTCTTGTGAGATCTAAAAGGTATTGTGCCTTCCTCTTTCAAAGTCACTACTAGAAATCATTCTCATATAATTAGATTTGGTAGATCTAAAGTTGCTACAACAAGATCAACAACTGCTGATCATCTGAACCTTCAAGGGTGGTCTTGGAGTCACAAACTTGAGAGTTTATGTTGCTAAACGTTTGAGTGGGATCTTAAAGTCACAAGCAAAGGTGTTTGTGTTGCTGTAAATCCAAGAAGAGAAGGAGTCCGTGGATTCAAAGCTTACACGTGGTCATGTCAATAAGTTACTACATAAGGTAGCAATAGATTTAGGGTTAAATCTTATTGTAAAAACTCTGATTCACTTATAGTGGATTTACTTTACCTTGAGGATAGCTAGGTCAAATCCTCCCTAGTTTTTTACCTTGAAATAGTTCGTTTCATCGGTTTTCCTAGGTCATCATATCGTGGTGTTAATTACTTTTTCGCATTTGTGCATGATATGATATATGCTTGTTTAACCTAGATCTAAATAATAAACCAAATAATCAGCTTGGTTAATTAATTAGGTTAAACAAGCTGGTTTACGGGGTCTAAACAAACAAATAGTTGTCCTTGAAATTGATGAAGCAAACAATCAAGTCATCATGACTTCCTTCCAAGTAGATTTAACTTCTAATGATTTTATCTTTTCACTAGAGAAGACTCCTCCAACCTCAATGATGGACTTGCTATTTAAAGCCTAGAAGTATATGAACGGGGAGGATACTTTGACTGCAAAAGGTCTAGTTAGTAAGTGAAAGAAAGAGGAGGTGGTCTAGACTCAAAGCTAGAAGGTGCACAAGGATCACTCTTCAGACTCAAAAGTCATTAAGAGTAGCTCAAAAGTTTCAAAAAAGATGGTAAATTTCACCCCATTAGTAATGCATGTTGGCAAGTTTTTGATGCAAATAAAAGACGACCCTAACTTGAAGTGGCCAAAGCCATTAAGTTCATCATCAAAGTGAAGAGATCAGAAGAAGTATTGTCGCTTCCGCAAAGATCATGGCCACTATACTAAAAATGTTACAACCTAAAAGAACAAATTGAAGAGTTGATCCAAAGAGGAAAGCTTTAGAAATTTGTTAAGAAAGACTATTATTATCGATTAAAATCAGAAGACAAGTATAATGACGATCACAAGGAAGACAAACAAGATCGTCCAAAGGCGGCTACTGGAGAAATAAGAATGATCACTGGGGGTCGGTCATCGGAGGATCATACAAATCCCTACAAAAATCATACTTGAGGCAGGTAATTATTGTGCATATGAGACATCCCATGACAAAGCATTTCTGATTCAATGATGACGACATAACCCTTTTCGAACGTGATTCTAGTGGAGTTAGGTAACCACATGACGACCCACTGGTTATTGTGCTGGCAATAAAAGGGTTTAATACTAGGAGAGTATTGGTTAATTATGGGAGTTCGACAGACATAATGTACATGACGGCTTATCAGCAGATGAAATTGGATCCAAAACGGCTCCGACCTTTTGAATACCCCTTAGTCAACTTTACCGGTATCCGAGTTTTCCCAAAGGGCATCATCTCTTTTTCAATCACCATAGGAACTTACGTGGCACAGGTAACAAGAAAGGTAAACTTTCTGATTGTAGATTGTCCTTCATCTTACAATGTGATCTTAGGACGACCAACACTCAATCGTTTGAAGGTCGTGACTTCGACCTACTACCTTAAAGTTAAGTTCCCAACTCTTTAAGGGATAGAGGAAATATGTGGACATTAGGTATCAGCCCAGGAGTGTTACTAGGTGGTACTTGCATCCAAAGAAAATCATACTTGGATGGTGGAAGAAGAACCCATAAGGCCTGTGGAAGACCTAGAGGATGTAGAATTGGTAGAAGGTGATCCTTCAAAAATCACCAAGTTGGGAGGAGAACTTCAACAAGTGGTGAAAGAAGAGATGGTAAAGTTATTGAAGAACAACCTAGATATCTTTGCATTAAGCCATGAGGATATGCCTAGTATACATGGTAGTGTGACAAAACACCGTCTCAATGTCAATTCAAGGAAGAAGCCCGTCTAGCAAAGACAATGAGAATTTGCTCAAGAACGAAATAAAGGCGTTATGGCTATTATCCAGAATGGCTTGCTAATGTTATCATGGTAAAAAAAATCCAGCAAAAAGTGGAGAATGTGTGTAGACTTCACAGATCTCAACAATGCATGTCTAAAGGATAGCTTTCCTCTTCCAAGGATTAATCAGCTTGTAGATTCAATAGCAAAACATGAATTGCTAACTTTTATGGATGCATTTTCAGGGTATAACCAAATACGTATGAATGAGGAAGACCAGGAAAAAACAACATTTGTCACCAGTCAAGAGCTTTATTGCTATAAAGTCATGCCGTTTGGATTGAAGAACACATGAGCTACTTATCAGAGATTAGTGAATCAAATGTTCAGCAAGCAAATAGGGCGAAACATGGAGGTCTATGTTGACGATATGCTTGTTAAAAGCAAGGAGGCAAGCTCACATTTGGACGACCTCAGAGAAACTTTCAATACCTTAAGGAATTATCAAATAAAGTTAAATCCAACGAAGTGCATGTTTGGATCTTGTCGGGAAAGTTTCTTGAAGAAAATCCGGAGAAGGTCAACGCCATACTTGATATGGCCTCGCCAAGTAGAGTGAATGAAGTGAAAAGATTAACTAGACAAGTGTAGACACCACATTTTGTACCCCTTACAACTCGGGTCCTCATTACTCGATGATGCTGAAATTCTAAGGCCTAAGGTTGTTTTAGGGCCTAATCAAATTACAAATTGACTTGAGAAATGTTAAAATGGAAAATATAGATTTTTATAAGCAAATAAATCTATTTTTTGGAAAATAAAGGCCAAGGAAACCGGCCTGCATACGCAGGTCTGATGCATGCGTACGCAGGCACGGATCTGCACATGCAGTCAGGATTCCAGAAACTATGAAAGGCAAGGTTTTTGTATTAATGTTGAGGTTTGGAACGAATCCCACATCATCTGGGAGCTATTCCAAACCCCCATTTTCTCACTATATAAAGCCATACATGGTACCTTTTCAAAACACATAGAAAATCTTAAGGAAAAACATAAGATTCACTAGAAATAGTGAATCAAAGAGGGAGTTTTTCACAAAACATCCTCGAGTCAGTTTTATTTTGATTATGACCTTTTTTTAGTCTTGATCCTCGAGTTTTGAAGTTTTCTAATCATTTTTGTTTAATTGTGAATAGATTAACTGAGGGGATCAGTCAAAATCAAGCTTGAAAAGCTACTTGTTTTAGGTATTGAATTCTAAACTTCTTATTTTCATCTCTTCATTTTGATTATGTTTTAACCTATTTTCTTGCTTTGTTTATGTGTTAATACGTTTGTTTAGTTTAAACTTATGTAGGTTTTTTTTTTTTTTTTTTTTTTTTTTTTTTTTTTTTTTTTTTTTTTAAAGCATGCTAGGTTGTTAGTTTTGTAGTTTTAAGGTTCTACTATGTTTCCGTGTTCTTGTTTTCTGGGTTAGGGTTCTTCAGAGTGTGTCTGCGTGCACTTTTTTTTTTGCATGCGTACGCATATAATTGGCCTGCATACACAGGCCTATGTATGCGCACGCATACTCGTGCCCAGAAACCCTAATTCGAGTTTCTTGTTTTTGTCTCTTCTTTTCTTTTATATAATATGCCTTTGTTTTAACCTTCTTACATGTTTTTGAGTATTTATTCCTCTGTTTAACCACTTGTTTGCCTTTAACATGCTATCTTAGGGTTTCTTTTATTTCTTGCTTTGATGCCATGATCATGCATTCACATGTCCATCCATTGATGCATAGGTGCTGAGATGCAGTAAGGTAAGTGAGGTAAAACATGCATTCACATGAACATGCATTGATTTAAATATGATCTTGTTTGGATGATGATCGTGGATGAGGCTTGTTTGTTTGTCTTTTTCCCTTAATAGTGAGATGCAATAACATGTTTGTTTGATTATTCCATGATTTGTTTGCTATGATGTATGCTTGCTTTCTGCCATGCCTATGTTCTACCTTGACCATGATATGATGTTATATGAGATAAGATGCCTTTGATAGGAACATGCTTGGGTTTTTTTATGGTTGATATGCATGATAGATGTATGTTAGGTTTTGGGACGTTTGATGCCATGTTGATTGTTAGATGCATGTTGGTGTGTGTGTGTGTGTGTGTGTAGGATACAATGTTGAACATTCCTTTAATGAGATTAAGACGTAAGACACAATGATTGGAAGCCGACCCACGAGTCGGGTGGGGTTGGGTGTCTAACACCTTCCCATCCCCATACCTAAACTCCGAACCCATACTCTGGTAATAAGATTGGCCCTTTCATGTAAGGGTGCTATATTCATGATTCCTAGAACATAAAACTAGGTGGCGAATCCTTTTTTCCGCCCTGATCCATTCAGCCGAGGCGTACTCCCCACACATCACGCGTTACGCCCATAGTGACGACTTCACTGGACATAGAGAGTTTGATTCCAATGTGTCCTATTTCTTAATCTTATGGGATAATTACACTTTACCCACCTATGGTTTGCCTCTAATTTTACTTGCCTACCCGTGGTTTCATTTTTGACACTTTACCCACCTATGATTCCCTCCGTTACTCCTCCGTAACCCACCTCTAGTGCAAACGTTACTCTAACACATAAACTTATCAAAAACAGAACCTAAAACAGATCAAACACTCCTCACTTCCAAAACACACTCTCTTCCAACGTGCTCACCAAACAAAGATCACAATGCAATGTGCTTGAGATAATGGACTGAGAACCACCTGGGTTTTGATCGTGCAAGCAAACTGAGGAAGAAGGAGGTTCATCTGTTTAGTTGTTGGCGGTAGATCCTTTTAATTTTTGAAACCTAGGGTTTTAAAATTCTTTTTTTGAAACTGGGTTTTTGCTTGCTATGTCTTCATCAACTAGCAATGGGTCTACAACTAGTGGTTTCTACCTTGCCTTAAATGGCCATTTATGTACCCATGAGAATTATACCCTACGAACAAGTTGAAAATTTGGTAACTATGGAAGAAGATTCCTCGATTTTAATCAATTTAATGTAAGAAACAATTCCATTGGTGTATTTCATTTGAATTGAATTGAATTATTAGTTGTGATTAATTGTGAACTATGAAATTAACTGTTGTAATTGTAATGATCAGGTTGGTCCCAAATGTGGCTTCTTTCAGTAGGTGGATAACGAAACTTGTAGGAGTGAAACTGCCTTACTTGTCCGTGAAAGGATAAGTATGCTTGAGAATGAATTGCAGTTTGCAAATCAGAGAGAAATGAGAAGTAGGGAAATGGAAGAAAGATCTAACCAGAGGGAAAGAAAAGCTCATAAGCTTTATATAGAAACTAGGGAGGAACTTAAGAGGATTAGAGAGAGTGAGAGATTGTACAAGCTGGCACTAGTTTTGTCATGGTTTTTTTTTTTTTTTTTTTTTTTTTTTTTTTTTTTTTTTTTTTTTTTTTTTCATTTTTGTAATGTTGTTGTTGTGTTTTGCCTTAATGAACAACAATGTAAGGGTGAAGACCCTTAATCTGCCATGACCATTATTGTATCCATCTCTTGAAATACAAAGTGTTGTTTTTGTGTAAATGTTCTGTAGTTTATTTATTTATTGTTTTTACTTCCTTCCCATAAATGGATCCATATATATTGATTTTGATTCTATGCTACACTTGCCCTGCCCAAAAATGGACCTATGGTCATGACATACACAAGATTTGCCATGTCAATACATACACCTGTGTAAATCCACCAAAAGCACAAGACAAGCAAATCCACCAAAAGCAAAGACAAGAACAAGACATCAAAATACTTTATCCTGTGTCAATGCACATTAATATTAATAAAATCCTGAAAATGTGATAATCTGCCAAAAGTGAAGGCAGTCACTGTGACTTTATGTCACATGCAAACATATTTACAACCAAAACCCAAATACTAGTCCACCAAACATCAGACATACACATCTTCCAACCAAAATTGCCAATATTATTTTTGACACTAGACCAATTTAAATACTAGTTATATTAAGTGTGGGAACTATAACAAAAAAAGTGGTTGAAACTTTAACATCTTTCATCTTCATTTAATGCATTTGGTGCTCTTGCCAGCAGCCTTCTTACCCTTTCGACCAACTAGTTGAAACTTTGTTGGCCTTGATACACCAAACTTTCTGCCTTTAAACCCCCTAGCAGCACCACCACCACTTCCTTGACTTGGTACACCACTAGTGCTCACAGATGCACTTGGCTGCATAACCAAAATCCAGCAGTTAGCAAGATGGTCCAACAATAGCAAGAGGAAAAAAATAAACAAAATAGATATTAGTAGAGGTGCCTAAGATGGTAAAGAATACCGTGTCTCTCTAGGGGTATGGAAGCTTGGTTGTGAGGATGAAGAGAACTAGTTCGCCCTAGATGCAGTTAGAGGTTGAGTTGCTACCTCAACTCTATTGTTTGGGGCAGGTTGAGTTGCTGCCTCAAATCTATTGTTTGGTGCAAGTTGAGATGCAGTTTTACCAAAAGTTTTGTATGTAGGTTGAGATCTAGTATTTCGTAGCTGAGATGTAGTTTAAGGTGTTGTAGTTTGCTTTGTTGTTGTAGATCTACTACCTTGTGCCTACAAATAGGGTTGTACAAGTTGCATACACATGAAATATATGAGGAAATGACTATAGTTCAAAGCATATAAATACTTACAGGTTTTGATTTAGCAAGTCTATCTCTTCTCTGCCATGGAGTTTCACCAGTGATGTTTGCCTTGCACCCTTTTGCATTATGTCCTTCTTTCTGGCACTTCCCAGACTTGATTGTCTTGTTCATCCTAGAAACTCTATAAGGGTTCCTTGGCTCTTCAGGATCTCTTTTTCTTTGCTTTGGTGATCTACCAGGTGGTTTATACACACGAGGAGCAACAGGAGCAGGTTGGTTAGTCTCAACCCACTCAGACTGGCCAGGCATTGGTTGTATTATCTCTTTGTAAGTTTCAACAAATGTCCCTTTCAAGCAACAAGGATGCACATAGTCCTCCACTTTCTTCAGGTTCTTAACAATAGTAGAGATCCCATGTTTGCAAGGAAGTCCTGTCAAATCCCAAAGCCTACAGTTGCATGCTTTCCTAATCAAGTCAACCACATGTCTCTCACAACCATTATCAACCTCATACATGAACTTGCTTGATGGAGTAGCATTGAAAGGTATAGATTCATGTTTTAACTTCTCTAATTTGTCTTGAATATTAGGACAAACCTTTGTAGTGTATTTTGCTATACCTTTCATCTTTTTGTATTGATTGGTCATAAGCCTAACTCTGATCCACTCCAACATTGCTAAAATTGGCTTATCCCTAGCATCTAAGATCATGGCATTAAAAGACTGACTCAAGTTATTAGCAAAACAATCACACAAAGCTCTACTACTAAAGTGAGACTTAGACCATTGTGCAAGGTTGATGTTAGCAAGATACTCTCATGCCTTGACATTCAAATCCTTTAGTTCCTGCATTCTTCTCTCAAACTCCCTGATTGTTGTGGCTCCAGCACATCTCCACAGTGCATCCTTCAACTCCAAGCCCTTATGATCCACTTTAAAATTATTATAGATATGCTTCACACAATACCTATGCTCACAAGTTGGGAACAATATCTCAAGTGCATAAGGCCCTAATTCACATACAAAACAGATCAAGTATATATGTTAGTTAAACATGTTGAAATGAATTGAGGCATGTATTATTAAACTTTAAATATGTGGGTTAAATATGTTAGTACAATTGTAGTTCATACCTTTTGTCTATCAATGATAAAGACCAGATTAAGTTGCTTTGGATTCCCAATGTCATCTGAAAACTGCTACAGAAACCATACCCATGAATCTTTGTTCTCTTGCTCAAAAACAGCAAATGCGACTAGTAAAATGTTATCATTTGCATCTCTAGCTGTGGCAGAAAGTATTTGCCCCCCAAATCTCCCTTTTAGGTGGCACCCATCTAAACCAATGATTAGTCCTCAACCTCCCAAAAAATCAACTTTTGTGCATTATACCTAATATACATTCTCTTAAATTTGGGCTGTGCATTTTCATCTTCCATTTTAGTTTGCAAAATAACCCTACTTCCTTTATCATTCAATTTTATCATCTCTGCATAATCCCTAAGCTTCCTATATTGTAGTTGTTCATCCCCAGTAATCAATTTTGTAGCTTTCCTTTTTGCCCTATACACCAGCCACTTTCCAATTGGGATTTTTGTCAAACTCCCGCATAAACTTCTTTGCAACATAACTTGAAGTCACTTGACTGTGTTTGAAGGATCTAGGGTAGGTGTACTTTGGATTGAATGTTTTTATTTGGAGTGTCAACTCCCCAGATAGTTGAGATGCATAACACCTCCATCCATATTCATTTATGCAATAAACTGATATCTTCTTCTTCTTCTCATTCAGCTTGAACTTGATATCTACTGGCTTGTTTATAGCATATTCCCTCAATGCCTCTCTAAATACCTTAGAGTTTGAAAACTTCATTCCTTTTTATAACACTGGTTTTCTCATGTCAGTTTGGACATTAAACTCAGGTTCTTTTGCAACAATTGATGCTGGCTAATCATCATTAGAATCTACTAGACTTTCCATGTCATCTTCAAGAGGTGGGTCAATCCATTCACCTTCTTCAAGAGGTGGATCATTGTTAGCTGGAGCAGTCTTATGCGGGGCTGCATTGATAGTATCTCCCTCAGAGGGCCTATGTGAGGCTGCATTGACATTATCTCCCTCAGAGGGCCTATGTGGGGCTACTGCTCTGCCACTAATTCCATCATGTGTAGATGGCCCATCATCAACATTTCCAAACATCATCATCAAAATCTGGCCCCTCAAACCCTTCCTCCAACCAATCAAAATCTTGTCCACCTCCTTTAGCATCCACATTAACTCCCTCATGCATCTCATGCACATCATCATCATCATCATCATTTGCTACTTCCTCATGAGCAAATGGTTGTTCAACTGCAAGTGGCTCCTCACCACCCTCAACATATAGTGTTATCTTATTTGTAGGCCATGCATCATGAATCTCACACATACAAACTGCAATATCATCTTCATTTATAAGCCTTAACCCTTGCTCTAAATTTCCTCCAAGAATAAGATAGTGAAATCTACTTGTACTATTTGCCCCCAAATCACAACACATATCTTGTATTTCAAAATAACTAAGTTTATCTGGGTCAACCTCATCAATAAAAGAAATACTACCTCCTAAATATACCAAATTTGGGTTACACACAAACTGGCCACCATGATGAATCTCAAAATTGAATGTCAAGTCAGCCATCTACATATAAAATACAACAGAATAAAGTATGAGATGGGCCTGCATATGGAAAAGTATAATCTATTGAATGTCAAGTCAGTCATTTGCATATAAAATACAACAGAATAAAGTATGAGATGGGATTGCATGCAAAAAAGTATAATCTATTATAGATTATTGCTTTATTAGGCAGTCAAATTTCTCTTTCAATTTCCCTAACTATATTTCCAGCAAATGAGATGGGCTTGATGAGTGTAATTAACTATATACCAGCAATTAAGTATGAATCATGTGGTCCTGTGGTCCAAACAAAGCACAACACAGAAACAGACAATATTATTAAAAGTTTTTGTTCTGTTTTTGGGAGACAAACCCATGGAAAGGGAAAACAGAAAGCAATAATCTATACTATTGCAAAATCATGAAAAGCAATAATCAATGGAGCCACACATTGATGAAGGAAGCCTAATCCTATGGTCCAGGAGCCCCACATTGATGAATACAAGCAAAAACCCAATTTCGAAAAAAGAATTTTAAAACCCTAGGTTTCAAAAATTAAAAGGATCTACCTAAAATCAGATGAACAGAGCATATGACAGTAAAAGAAAACCAAAACTTGAAGCTGACAAAGTCAGGAACTCACCCAATCAAGAGAAGATTAATGGACCAAGCACCAAAAATCAAAAATACTATTTGCAAAAGCTGAACAGATGGACACTGTGTCTCTTTCTTCCTCAGTTTGCTTGCACAATTAAAACCTAGGAGATTCTTAGTCCGTTATCTCAAGCACATTGCAATGTGATCTTAGTTTAGTGAGCACGTTGGATGAGAGTGTGTTTTGGGAGTGAGGAGTGTTTGATCTGTTTTAGGTTCTATTTTTGATAAGTTTAGGTGTTTGAGTAACGTCTGCACTGGAGGTGGGTTACAGATGAGTAACGGAGGAAATCACAGGTGGGTAAAGTGTCAAAAATGAAATCATGGGTAGGCAAGTCAAATTAGAGGCAAACCATAGGTGGGTAAAGTGTAATTATCCTTAATCTTAATAAAGGCTTGTTCAATACTTGTTTGCACACACTCCACTTGGTTCTTTTGTCCCTTTACCTTGGTTGGTGATGAGTACACTCCATTTGGGTCAAAATCTTTAGAAGTTCATTCCACCAACTCACAATGTGTGCCATTGACTACGATGGGCTTTAAGTATATTAACGGTTTCCCACCAATCCAAAAAGGTCCACTTAGGCCCTCGATTAGAAACATGGCCCACTTAGTTGTGAGTAACCTGCTAATTTATCTCTTTAGCTTTAAGGAGCCTACCCACACTTAGAGAGATCCTAGATCCTATCAAAAAGAGGGTTCCCTTTATATCTCTTGTTTGTTCAACCATATATTTGGTGTTCACCTAATTCTAAAGGACAAATAAAAGATAAGAGATGTAAAATTGAAGGATGATCTAAAAGTTATGACATACCCTAAGATATTTGGGATGAAAGAAAAGAGGTTCTTGCATATTAGAGGTTTATCCCAAAATCTAAAGGTATATCTTAACTTGAAAGGTTCATAAGACCATAGCCTAATTGCTATCATAAGCTCAAATCAAAAGGCCTTTTGAGAAAAAAGAACCTTGGACTTAAGAGTATGCTTTGGACTTAGCATCCAAACATCCTACAAATCAACATGAAATTCTTTAATCTTGCGCCTCCTTGTTGTATGCCTAAGCCCAAAATGATGAGAAATTCATGGACTTTGAAGGAAAGACTACAATATATTCTAGATAGAGGGCTATTTCAAAAAAAAAAAAGAGATGATGATAATGAAATGAAAAAAGAAGAGCCCAAAGTTGATGAATACATTATAAGCCCACATTTGAGATGAGGGTTGAAAATCTCAAAGTACATTCTAATAAAAGCCCACGAGAGTAAGATAAGAACATTTCTATAAATGGACTAAAACCCATACTAAACAAGGGGCAAAATTCATGAGAGGAAAGGGAGTGATTTTGTAAATGGCCCTTCATTAAAATGGACTTAAAAACTTTCTAAGAACATCTAAAGTTAAAAAGGATCTTTTAATTGGGACATAGGCATAATAAAGATGGGACTTCTTATCAGGCACCATTGCATCATCAAGATCAAGAAAACACGTCCCCACTCCTATTTGAGTCTAAGAGAAACACAGAAGATGAGACCACATAAAGGATATTCAAGGTGATGGAAGAATAAAGTGATGTTCTCAAGAAGATGGGGAGTCGCCTCACCAAACTAGAAGAAGCCAAGCTAAAAAAGACCACAAATGTGGAGATTCCTAATGATGAAGAAGGAACAAGCAATTTGAGAAGCTCACCGCAAATACCATGGCCATGAAAGAAAAGATGGAGAAGATGTAACTAGCCCTTCGCAAGGCCCAAGGGAAGGATGATTGCCTCTATAACATGGGAGGCATAAGTTCAAAAATTTCCATTGCATTGCCGCCAAAATTCAAGATTTCTAATGCGAAAAAGTTTGATGGAACTAGAGACCCAAAATAACATGTTAAGAGGTATCTAAGTATTGCTAAAATGAACGGATAGGATGAGAAACAGACTTTGCATGCATTTCCCCTCTCACTCATGGGAGGTGCATCAAGGTGGTATTATAGCTTAGATCCAAACAAGACCAAGGTGTGGAATAAATTAGCGGAATTGTTTGCGGACCGATTAATCTTCAACACTACAATTGATGTGACTCCAAGGGACTTGGAGATCACTACGCAAGAAGTGGGGGAGACATTCTTGGAATATATGACAAGGTGGAAAGGAAAGACATCAATGATGGATAATAGGCCAAATGAGAAAGACCAAATCAACATGATTGTCAAGAATTTGCTTTCGGCATATAATAGTAGGCTCCTATCATCACCTATTAGTTTTTTTGGGGAATTGTGTGATTGTGGAACTAGGATTAAAGATGCTATCAACAATGGACAGTTGGAGAAAGGTGAGAGCAAACCCGATCAAAAAGACATATGGGGGAGGAGTAGCTACTTCTAAAGCACCCAATCCCATGAATGTAAGTGCCATCATACCTCAACAAACCTTAGCTTACCTAAGCTTCACAAAGAAAGCCCGCCAAGAATTTTCCGACCTAGGAATGACCATCGCCTAAGCATATGAAAATTTGTCCTCCAAAGGATTCATCAAACCTCTAGATCCCACACCTATACCCAATCTTGTACCTCCCACTTGGAACTTCAATGAATATTACCACTTCCACCAAAAATCCGGCCATAAAACCAACAATTGTTTCCACCTCAAGCATGAAATACAAGACCTCATAGACAATGGAACTCTCCCAAATCCCAACATCATCACCAAGCCTAACATTAGGAAGAACCCCTTGCCCAATTATCACCGAGCTCCTCCTCCATATCAGAATTTGGTGCAAATAGATGAGATTGAATAGGATTGTTCATAGTTGATAGAAAATGTAGAAGTTAATGCGGTAGAAGTCTAGGGATATAGGATGATGAGGATGAGATTTTGAAGAATGTGGTGGCTGTGTGGGGGATAGTCCCTAAAAGGATAACCGAATTAAAGAAAAGGATCATAAAGAACAATGTGGCAAACATTACTAGGAGTGGTAAGCACTACAAGTCATCCTTTTTGGAGAAGGATCATCCTGGTAGGGACGTAGGAGAAGGGTCCAAGCTCACGGAGCCTAAAGGGAAGGAAGAAAAAGACGAAGACGATAAAGTTCTAACCCAATTGAAGAAGACCCAAACTCATGTATCTGTATAGAGCTTACTAATGGCTTCTCACAAGCATCATAGTGTTCTCTTGGACGCCTTAAATGGAAAGGAAGTATCTATAGAAACTACACCACAAGAAGTGCTATCTCTCATGGGAGTTAAAGCCTCATCTTATCCCCTCCTTGCCTTTTCCGACGAAGAACTCCCACCCGAAGGAGCCACTCACACTAGGCCATTGTAAATCACCAATGAGTGTATGGGTGCCAAGGTTCCAATGGTACTTATTGATAATGGGTTTGCATTGAATGTATACCCTTTTAGGACCACTCTCACCATTGGCCTAGATGTGGAGACGATCATCCCCTCTCCTTTGACCGTTAGGTCATATGATAATACTTCAAGGAAGGTTATGAGAATTTTCAAAGCTTCTTGCAAGATTGGTCCATTGGAGACAATTGTGGAATTCCATATGATGGACATCACCCCTAACTACAACCTTCTCTTGGGAAGGGCATGGCTTCATCCCATTGGGGCTATTCCTTCTTCTCTATACTAAAAGATGAAAATCTCATGGAAGGGAGGTATTGCTGTGGTACTTGGTGATAGTGAAATCCTAGCTTCTGTCTGTCGACTTAAAGGAGGAAGTGAGCTTCAAAAGAGTGGTTTTGAGTTTGTGAACATGGCCGACTATGTATTGAAAGATGAAAGGTGATGAAGCGTGACTTCATCAGTCGAGTTGAACGTGTCCAGACGGATCCGAACTCTCGTCTGGATACCTGCGTAAATGAAAAGACTGCTCCTTTCAAGGTGGTCACCGGTGTGGTGCCTACCACAATGTCTCCGATGCCAAAGTCAAAACTAGAAAGTTCTTTGAAAAATAAAATAGAATAGAAGAATAACAATCAGTATCTTTCAGAGTGTCTATGTACCTTGTGTTGGCAATGTGAGGGCTTTATATATGTTGCCTTGGATTCTAGCCGTTGTGGTTGTTAATGTCTTCCTTGGTAAAGCCTCCTACCTAGTAATGGGGCTTTAATAGGCTCCCAACGAACTGTATGGCTGGCTCTGCAACTGCCCAAGTCATTTATTGACTATATTGAATGATTTCCATATCCTCATCAGTGGTGATTGGTTTCTTCGTCTGTTGAGGTGACTTCGTCATTCTTAGTGGCTTCGTCTAGGAGATGTGGTCTCGTCAATCCCATCAGTTGCCCCCCAGGTTCTGTGGTTGCCATGACATGTCATGACGACCATAGAAGATGAAAGGTTTTCCTGAGCTGTCCATGACTCTTGGGGTTTCGCCCCGAATTAAATGCATAGTGGCGGCGCCACATGCGGCGTGGCCACGTGGCACGTGCTAATCGGTGGAGTTAATTGCATGACCCTTGGGTTTCCCGCTGTTTTTTAGTTTTTTGGGTTTTGGTTTTTTAAACTTTCCTCTCCTTCACTTTTCCCCATTTCTCTAATCATTTGCTCTGAGTTTCTTCTTTTCCATTAACTCTTGCGACCATTCCGACCTTGTTCCGGCGATATTCTTTGGATTTTTCTCCGATTAAGCTGCTTATTCTCAAGGTATGTTCCTCTTTTCTTCTTCCTCTATTTCCTTTTTCTTCATAATCTGTTATAAGTTTCTAATTTTTCCTTTCTCTTTGCATTGCTGTGGTTGTTTTTGGCTTTTAGGCTTTTAGGATTCATCTCCTTAGTTTTTCATGGTCAGTGACTCTAAGGTTAGGGTAGCTTGCCCCTCGGTCTCTTTCTTTTTTGCTCGCTTAGGGGCTGCTTTAGGTGTTTCTGGTGACTTTCTTCCTTTGGTCGGGGATTTTATTTTTGCGGGTTGTGGGTTGAGTGTGGTCTTAGGAGAGCTATCCCCAATGCTTGGCCAGTCAGTTGCTTGGTTTGAGGGTGAGACGAAGAGGATGTTAGAGGTGAGATCTAGTGAGCTCAAGACTGGGTTATCGTCTAGCGGCGGCTCAGTGAAGGGTGATACAGCCGTCTCTATCCCTCATAAGGTTTGGGCTTTTTAAGCCCTCAAGGAGGTGTATGGGCTGGATGTTGACACCGTGGCTAGATTCAAAGATAGGTTTCAATTTCCAGAACGGGTTCATGTTTGTCGGCCCAACAGTGAAGATCAATCTTGCCACTTCTTCCTTGGTGAGGTATGCTTCTACGGGGCTGCCTTCATTTGTGGGCTCAGGCTCCCCGTCCATCCGTTTATAATGGAGCTTTTAGGCCACTTCGGTATTGCTCCCGGGCAACTTATGCCCAATTCATGGAGGATGGTGGTCAACTGTATGGAAATATGGTTGGCCACTAACGGGGATATGATTAAGGTAGGTGAACTCGTCTATCTTTATCGTTTGAAGGAGTCAAAAGAATATGGATATTATGAGTTAGTACCTTGGGCGAGGAGAGCTAGGATTATCAGGGGTTTACCTTCGTCCTTCAGGTATTGGAAATCTCATTTCTTTTTCGTGTCTGGGGACGACTTTGAGACCCCCTCTAGCGAGGCTTGGGGAGATATCCCAAGGCTACTCCGTCGGTGGGGAACCCCGAATTTAGGCGTGACAATATTTCTCATTTGATTTTCGTTTTGTTTATATGGTCGTCACTAACCCTTTTTGTCGTTCCTTTGGTAGTCAAGAGATGACCTAAGCTCAAAAGCAAGTACCAGGATCGTGTTGAGAAGGCAATAGAGTACGCCAAGACAATTGAAAGTTGGGACGATCTTGTAGATCCGCGGACCCTTGCGTTCTATTGCCTAGGCCCAGACTCGTCTCCATACGTCCTGCGCAACCTAGATATTGAAGGAAAAAAGAGTAAGTGTTTGGTTCGTCAGTGTTGATGTATTTGGATAAGTATTAACAAATGTTTTCCTCTTGTAGAAATGACAACAAAGTTTAATAAGGATATGTATGACCGGATGAGAAGCAAGAAGGATGAGCCCTTGTCCGCTATTGGGGCTAAGTCCATCCGTGTAATAGAGATAGGGGCCCCTATACTTGCCACGCTTCCATCCACTCCAGCTGTTGGGACGGTGGGGATGGCATCGCCGACCCCCTCGGTGGAGGAGCTTACTCCCCAACATAAGAGGCCAAAGGCTGGGGATAAGCAAAAAGAGAAGGTTGACTCCCGATCTTCCAGTGTCTGGGACGATGCTGGGGTTGACATCTTTGGTGTTGACGACATGAAAGTATTTTCGGGGGTGTCTACCAATGAGGTTGTGGGGCATCATCTCCATAAGCTCGTCCAGGTACCTGTGCAAACTTATATCCTTTGTTCGTCTTTTTTTTTTTCTTTTTTTTCTTTTCTTTTTTTTAATACTTTCTTAGGTGTTGGGAGAAAGTCTCCATCCTACTTTGGAGTACCTGGCTCAGGAGGCCAAGGTTGAGTCTACGCTGTCCCATGTGACGACTTTAGAGGCAGAAAATTCAAAATTGAAGAAAGAGCTGATAGCTGCCATAAACGAAGCCAACCTGGCCAAGGAAAAGGTCAAGACTTTGACTGAGGAGCTTAGAACTGAGCGGCAGTTGACTTTGGAGAAAGATGAGCAACTTGGATCCGCTAAGGAGAAGATCAAAGGCATTGCTGCCAAGGCCGTCGAGGGCTTTTAGCAAACTGAGGAGTTCAACACTGTGCTCTTCAGTTGGTACTTCAAGGGGTTCGAGCTTTTGAGGAGATACTTCATCAAGCACCCCTTTTAGAGTAGACTTAGAGAATCTAGATTTGGAGGAGGTGGACAAGGAGATGGCTGCTGACAAGGCTGCCCAATCTTCGGCTACTGAAGCTACCCCTGCTAATGACGAGGCTGCTCCTGCTAATGACGATGCTGCCGCTAACGCTTGAACCTAGTACTTATGAAAGTTTTCTTTTCTTTTGTAACTTCGGGTGCCCGTTGTGTTTTGGGCTTTTTGTAAATCTAATTTTAGAACAATTCCCTTTTAATCTATCTTAAGAATAATATTTTTAGCCCAATGTTTTGGGCCTTCAGATGTGAAAACAATGGTAACTGCCCATTGTTTTTGGCTTTAATTAAATTTATGGATGTGTACTTGCATTTGTGATTGTTTACTTACTGGCTCGTCATATGCTTGTGATGCCTTACATTCATCCTTGCTTTGTACTTTGAAAAATATTTTAGTTGTAACTTTCCTATTTCCTTTATCAGCGATTTTCTTCTCGTCTGTGCTGCTTCTGCTATTTAGTTGATTTCCTGCAACTCGCACCTCTTCAAGGGATCTCGTTGAGGGTCTTGGTGAACTAGTTAGGAACTCAGTTTCAGCCTGAGCTTTGTTCTGATTTGTTGCAAGGTTCTTTTCCCTTTTTTTTTCTTTTTTCTTTTGGTTTATATCCTCAATAACCTACATCCGTCAAGGCAGAATTTGTTACTTATTCCTTTTATTTTGTGACTTACACCCGTTCAAGGGATCTTGTCATGTTTGTGGCTTCGTCAGTAACTTACATCTGTCAAGGCGGAATCTTGTTACTTAGCCGTTTCATTTTGTGACTTACACCCATTTAAGGGATCTTGTCATAAGTGTGGATTCGTCAGTAACTTATATCCGTCAAGGCGGAATCTTGTTACTTAGCTGTTTCATTTTGTGACTTACACCTATTTAAGGGATCTTGTCATGAGTGTGGATTCGTCAGTAACTTACATCCGTCAAGACGGAATCTTGTTACTTAGCCATTTTATTTTGCGGTTGATTAGACCTGCTTGCACGAAGGCATTAGCTGAATAATTCTTTTATTAATTTTAGGAATGAATACATTTATTTGTTATGTCTATTGGTGGTACTTCTTCAAGTGCTCAATGTTTCATGGCCGCGGGAGCTTCTGTCCATCTAGGGTTTCCAGATGATAGCTGCCTTGCTTGGAGTAGTGGACGACTCGGTAGGGTCCTTCCCATGTGGGGGCAAGCTTTCCTTGGGCAAAGTCTCTAGTCGCTGTGGTGGCCTTGCGCAAGACGAGGTCACCTAAGTCAAGTCGTCTAAGCTTTACCCACTTGTTGTAGTATTCGGCCATCTTCTGCTGGTATTTCGTCATCCTGCTGGAAGCTTTGTCTCTTACTTCGTCCAGACAATCCAGGTTGATTCGTAGCTGATCATCATTGTCTCCTTCATGCAAAACTTCTCGCCTAATGCTGGCTACTCCTACTTCGACCGGGATTATTGCTTCAGTGCCATAGGTGAGTTTGAAAGGGGTTTCTCCCATTAGGGTTCTTGTCATGGTCCTGTAGGCCCACAAGACGTTGTGCAACTCTTTTGGCCAGGCACCCTTCGCGTCATCCAGTTTAGCTTTGATAATCCTGAGTAGTGTCTGATTCGTCACTTCCTTCTACCCATTTGCTTGTGGATGCCTTTAGGGATGAGAACTGGTTCTTGATGCCTAGGCTTAAACAGAAGTCCTTGAAGCCTTGGCTGTCAAATTGCCGCCCATTATCTGATATGATCGTCTTTGGAATCCCGAACCTGTAAATTATATTCTTCCACACGAAGCTTTGAATACTTTCTTTAGTGATGGTTGCTAGTACCTCTGCTTCGACCCACTTTGTGAAGTAATCAATAGCAACTAGGAGGAATTTTACCTGACCTTTACCTTGGGGCAACGGGCCGACGATGTCGATTCCCCATTGTGCAAATGGCCACGGGGATGCTATTGTCGTCAGTTTCTCTGCTAGAAGTCACTGGACGTTCCCGAACCTTTGGCACTTGTCACACTTCTTGACGAGCTCTACTGCGTCTACCTGCATAGTAGGCTAGAAATAACCTGTTCAGATGACCTTACTTATCAAGGATCTAGGGCCAGCATGGTCTCTGCAAACTCCTCCGTGGATTTCTTCCAGGATGTACCTGGCTTCCTCTTCGTCGACACACTTCAAGTAAGGCATAGAGAAGCCTCTTTTGTATAAGACGTCATTCAGGATCATAAATTTGGCTGCCCTCTTTTTGATCTTCTTGGCCTCCTCGGCGTCCTGAGGGAGGCGTCCGTCTTGGAGGAAAGATATGATCAGTGTCATCCAACTATTTGTGCTCTAGATCACAAATGTCAGGACTTCTTCAATGTTGGGGTGCTTTTGGACCTCCATATCTAACTCCATGCTCGTTAATCCTTCCTCTAACGAAGCCATCTTTGCAATCTCATTTGTTGCCATGTTCTGGCCTCTTGGGACCTGCACAAATTCCAATTTATCAAACTCTTGGGCTAGATGTTTTATTAGCTTGAGGTATTTCTGCATTCTTTCCTCCTTTGCTTCATACTCTTCTTTGATCTGCCCTATTACTAATTTTGAATCGCTCTGGATGAACAGCTTTTTAGCCCCGAGCGCCTTCCCGAGTCTCAGCCCCATCAGTATTCCTTCGTACTCGGCCTCATTATTGGTGGCTAGGAACTTCAGTCGAACTCCATACCTGAGCATTTCTCTGTCGGGGGTAACTATGATGATCCCCACTCCCCCTCTTTTTTGAGCTGACGAACCATCAATCTAGATCGTCCACCATTCTGTCTCACAGGTAGGGTTATCATCTTCTGGGGAGGTGAACTTGGCAATGAAGTCCACAAGGGCTTGTGCTTTGATGGCTGTTCTGGGGTGGTACTCGACGTCAAACTGGCTGAGTTCAATTGCCCATTGGACCATTCTCCCTGCCACCTCGAGTTTGTTCATGGATTTTTTGATGGGCTGATCCGTCATTACCAGGATGGGGTTCGCCTGGAAGTATGGTCGTAATTTGCACGAGGCCACTATTAATGCAAATGCGATCTTCTCAATCCTTGAGTACTTAGCTTTAGCCCCTTGGAAAGCCTGACTAACATAGTAAACTAGGAGTTGCTTCTTGTTTTCTTCCCGAATTAGGGTTGCGCTCACGGCCGTAGCTGATACTACCAGATACAGATTTAAGTCTTCTCATTGCTTGGATGGACTTAGGAGGGGTGGATTGCTCAGGTAACGTTTGAGTTCCTGAAACGCTGCCTTGCATTCGTCAGTCCAAGCAAAAGCCTATTTCAACGTTTTAAAGAAGGGCAAGCATTTGTCCATCGCTTTAGAGACAAACCTATTAAGTGCTACGATCCTTCCTGTGAGCTTATGGACTTCTTTGACGGTCTTAGGTGATGTCATGTTGAGGATGGCTTGTACCTTCTCTGAGTTCGCTTCTATTCCTCTCTAGGACACCATGAATCCCAAAAGCTTTCCCGAGGCTACACCAAAAGCACACTTATTGGGGTTTAGCTTCATCTGGTATTGTCTAAGCATGGCAAACGTCTCCTTCAGATCGTCCAGATGGGTCAATTCTTCCTTGCTCTTGACGAGCATGTTATCCACATATACTTCCATGTTCCTTCCAATTTTTTCGCTGAACATTTTATTCACCAGCCTCTGGTAGGTTTCCCCTGCATTTTTTAATCCGAAGGGCATTACCTTATAGTAGTAGAGCCCTTGACTTGTGATGAAAGCAGTTTTATCCTGGTCTTCTTCAACCATCTTTATTTGGTTGTATCCAGAGAAGGTGTCCATGAACGTCAGTAATTTATGCCCTGTTGTAGAGTCTACTAGCTGATCTATCCTTGGTAAGGGGAAACTGTCCTTTGGTAAGGGGAAACTGTCCTTTGGGCAGGCTTTGTTGAGGTCCGTGAAGTCCACGCACATTCTCCATTTCCCGTTTGCCTTCTTCACTTAGACATCATTTTCTAGCCATTCTGGATAATTCACTTCACGTATGAAGCCTACTGCCAGTAATTTGTTAACCTCATCTGTGATGGCCTGGTTCCGTTTTGGGGCAAAGGCCCGTCGTTTCTGCTGGATGGGCTTCTTTTCGGGATTCACATTTAACTTGTGCTCAATAACATTCGGCAATATGCCAGGCATGTCCTCATGGCTCCATGCAAAGACGTCAAGGTTCTCCTTAAGGAACTGAATAAGCCTTGACCTCATCTCGGGACTCAATGTTGTTCCTATCCTTGTTGTCTTGGTTGTCTTTCCTTCTACTAGTTCCACTTCTTCCAAGGCTTCTACTTTATCTTCTTCCTTTTCTTCCATCATCCAAGTATAGTTCTCCTTGGCAGCCAATACAGCCTGGTAGCATTCTCTGGCCAAGACTTAATCTCCTCTTACCTCGCCTACACCGCTCTTTGTTGGAAACTTCACCTTCAGGCAATAGGTGGAGGTGGCTGATTTCCATTTGTTGAGTGTGGGCCTCTCAATGATTACATTGTATGATAAGGGGCAATCCACCACCAAGAAGTCTAGCTGACGAGTCAACTGCTTCGGATATGTCCCCACTGTCACCATCAATGTCACTATGCCCTTAGGGTATACCCTATTGCCGCTGAAGCTAACAAGAGGGGAGTCAAATGGGCGCAGTCTTCTAGGATCTAGCTTCAACTGCTGAAAAGCAGGCAGGTAGAGGATGTCTGCAGAGCTACCATTGTCCACGAGGATCCTCTTGGTATTGAACCCTTCAATCGTGAGTGTTATGACCAAGGGGTCATTATGAGGCTGCTTCACCCCCTTTGTGTTTTCCTCGTTAAAGGACATATCTTGGTTCATTCGTTTATGCTTGAACGGAGGTACTATGTGAACACTGTTCACCTATCTCTGGCATGCTTTCTTGAGGGATCTGAATGACCCTCTTATGAATGGTCCCCCTACGATCGTCGTTATTTCCCCAATCACATTCTGTGGGGGCTAGTATTGGTGATCGGACTCGTGCTGGCCTTTATTGCCGTCTCTAAACCTACTGGGCTCCCCCTTCTTCATGTACTTCTGCAATTTTTCTTTCCGTATCAACTCCTCTATTTGTTCTTTTAGGTCCCGACAATCTTCTGTGTAATGGCCATGATCTTTGTGGAATCGGCAGTACTTGTTTTTGTCACGAACATTAAGGGATGGATGTAACGGCCTTGGCCACTTGAGGTAGTGATCATCCTTAATCTGTGCTAAAATTTTATCAATAAGCATAACTAGAGGAGTGAATTTTACCATTTTGGGGGGTTTCTCGTCTTTCCTTTTACCCCCATCGTTGATTCGTTAGTCTGGTTGCTCCCTTTTCTATCCTCTATGATCATCCTCCCTTTTTCCCTTATCTCTCGGCTTTTCTACATCATTTATGGCGGCTAAAGCATCTTCGGCATTCATATACTTCTCTGCTTTCAGGAGCATTTCTGCCATTGTCTTAGGAGGATTCTTCGCGAGTGAAACCACAAAATCTCTAAACTTCAACCCTGCTTTAAAGGTCGTCAGCTGCACTATATTGTCAGCTTCATCTACCTCCAGAGTCTCCCGAGTGAATCGTTTCACGTACGACCTCAGGGTTTCTTTTTCCCCTTGTTTGATAGTGAGTAAATGATCAACTGGTCTCTTCGGGCGCTGTCCTCCGCCGAAGTGGCGCAAAAAAGCATCGCTTAATTGCTCAAAACTTTCGACAGACAATTTTGATAACTTTGTGAACCATTCCCTTGCAGCTCCCTTGAGAGTTGTGGGGAAGGAACGACATAATATCTTGTCAAGAGGCTATTGGAGGCCTAGAGTCGTCTTGAAAGTGTTGAGGTGGTCCAGAGGGTCCTTAAGCCCATCAAACGGCTTAAGTTGAGGTAACCGAAATTTAGACGGCACAGGGCACTCCAACACTACTGTGGTGAACGGCAAATCCATTGTCCTAACCATCCTATCCACACTCCAATCCGTCTGCCCTTTAATGGCTTTCCTCAGCTTGTCCATCTCTCTTCTCATTTCCCGGAGAAGGTCTAAGTGGGGTTCATCCAGGGTAGTCGGTACTTTATGGTCACTCTTTCTGAGGCTATCTCCTTCATCCTCTTGATGGGCTACAGACCGGTTTTCCTCCTGCTGAAGCCGTAGCTTCATCTCTTGATTCTGTCTAGTGAGCTCTTCGACAGTGGTCGTAAGAGCCTGAACTTGCTGAGCTAGAGCTGCAAAGTCTTGATTGGATTCCATCTGAACATGGAAGTTGATAGGAAACTACGCTTTCAACCTCGAGTACGAAAGTGTCGTCCCCACAGATGGTGCCAAACTGATGAAGCGTGACTTCGTCAGTCGAGTTGAACGTGTCTAGATGGATCCGAACTCTTGTCTGGATACCTGCATAAATGAAAAGACTGCTCCTTTCAAGGTGGTCACTGGTATGGTGCCTGCCACAACGTCTCCGATGCCAAAGTCAAAACTGGAAAGTGCTTTGAAAAATAAAATAAAATAGCGGAATAACAATCAGTATCTTTTAGAGTGTCTGTGTACCTTGTGTTGGCAATGTGAGGGCTTTATATATGTCGCCTTGGATTCTAGCCATTGTGGTTGTTAATACCTTCCTTGGTAACACCTCCTGCCTAGTAATGGGGCTTTAATAGGCTCCCAACGGTTTGTATGGCTGGCTCTGAAACTACCCAAGTCATTTATTGACTATATTGAATGGTTTCCATATCCTCGTCAATGGTGATTGGTTTCTTCGTCTGTCGAGGTGACTTCGTCATTCTTAGTGGCTTCATCTAGGAGATGTGGTCTCGTCAATCCCATCAAAAGGTACACTACGAACTTGCTATCCCATTGTTAAAGTTCGTAATACCCATAGTGAGTAGAGGGTTTTAGATGGTATAAATGCATGAACTCATTCAATTTAATCATGTCTCCCTCATGGACGAATACCCAGATTGACATGCAACTAATTAATGTCCTCTAAGCGTTTGGCACAAGTTGGCCCAAGGCAATTTTCAAGTGAAAAGGAGCTCCATAATGAAGGGATAAACAGGGAATCACATACCACACTGAAAGAAAGCTTCATAAAAACATACTTCATTATGGGCAAAGGCACAAGCTTTCTCATTTTAGCAAGGTAATCTAAGAATGGTTCCCGTCAAGAATTGGAATCTTTTCCTAAAATTATTAAGATGACTTTCCTTCAAAGTACACCTCAGCAAGAGCATGGAGGGGTTCAGGCGCAGAAGATGAAGATGGTTAGGATGTAGCAGTGTCAATTTCTTTACCCATGGGCTCAATTTTCAGGTGAAAAAGGAGCTCCATAATGAAGGGATGAATAGGGAATCACAGACCATATAGAAAGAAAGCTTCATAAAAACATACCTTACCATGGGCAAAGGCACAAACTTTCTCATTTTTAGCAAGGTAATCTAAGAATGGTTCCCGTTAGGAATTGATATCTTTTTCTAAAATTATTAAGATGGCTTTCCTTCAAAGTGCACACCTCAGCAAGAGCATGGAGGGGTTCAAGCATAGAAGATGAAGATGGTTAGGACAAAGCAATGTCAATTTCTTTACCCATGGGTTCATCACTAGATGAAAAACCTTTGTCTAGATCACTCGATTTGATTTCAGTGGCTAGGTGGTATAGGATCAAAGATTGGTGGATCAAATAGTAAAGCTTGAACAATACAAGCCTAAGGGCACAAAAATGAGACGCAAACAAACCAGCTTGGGGATGTCAACCACAAGAATACTCAAGAAAGACTTCTAGTCTAGCAAAGAAAAAAAAATAGAAGGAGCTTCTTGCCTAATAAAAGAATAATCAACCATTAAAAAGTTTGAGAAGAAGAAAACTTACCAGGAAAGTTTGAAAAGTCTTGGACTTGAAGATGAAACGATGAGGAAGAAAAAGGAAGCCAGCAGTTTTTGAAAGGAAAAAGGGTGAAGATCAAGGTGCGGGAAAACTGAAAAGTATGTTCTCATGCTCCTCCCATGGACAAAAGACACGTGTCAAAAATAGGTTAGAGTCTGTCATTCGCATTAAATGCAATAAGAAAGGAATCTCAAGCGTCAGAAATAAAATTGTCCGACTAATACTATTCCCTCGCTTGTTCAAAAATACGATGAAGGGATAGAGGGGGCAACTGATGAGTACAGCATTAATTGTTGTCCAATACTTATGTATGACGTTACCCGCAGTTATGTTTAGGAATAACTCCATTGTAACCTACAGCTCAGAAACGGCCATTAGAGCATTACAAATGTCTTAATGAGCCTTCAATAGACATTAGTAGATTACACAAGTGATAACGCCAGAAAGGCAAAGGTTGTCAACATTTATGTGGAACAGACCTATAAAAGGCTAGAATCGACAAAAGGTACACATACAATCTTAGATTATCTAACTTAAGTATTGGAGGTCCTTGGCAGGAACCACCCCGATGTTACATGAATCTATTTCTTTCTTCTTAACAGGAGATATAGTCCCGTCTATCCAGCCTTGACGAGGAATAGATTGATGATACAATCCATGCATCATCACCTTCCATTCCCATTTTTTTTCCCGGTATAAATTTGGTATTAGAGCTATGGTTCAATGGTTGATTGCTGTCAACATGTAAGAACATGGGGGAAGCATCTTAACCTGAGAAAAATGGGCTTGATTTCGAATTGAAAGATTTGATGAGACAACAAAAGGTGCACACAATCTCAGATAAAATACATAATTGAGATTTCCTTAGAGAGATAATCTAACTTAAGCACCGGAGGGTCCTTGGCAGGAATCACCCTGATGTTACTTAAATCTATTTCTTTGTTCTTAACAGGAGATATAGTCCTGTCCATCCAGCCTTGATGACGAACAGATTGATGATACAATCCATGCATCATCACCTTCCATTCCCATTTTTTTTCCCGGTATAAATTTGGTATTAGAGCTATGGTTCGATGGTTGATCACTGTCAACATGTAAGAACATGGGGGGAAGCATCTTAACCCGAGAAAAATGGACTTGATTTCAAAATGAAAGATTTGATGAGACAACTTCAAAAACTCCAAGAGTGTCTGAAGTCTTATGAAAATCAAGGACGTTACGATGAAGATGATGTAAATTTATTTTACAGCCAAGGATTTGGTGACCATACCCCACCCCCCATCTTTGAATGTTGAGATACTTCAATTCTCTGTTTGACTATAGCATAAAGGTGGACATCCTGAAGTTTGAAGGGAAATTGCAGCCTGAAGAATTCATTGATTGGTTTCATTGTTGAGTGTATGTTTACTTTTGACTATAAAAAGGTACTTGAGTATCGCAAAGTGAAGTTGGTTGCTATCAAATTGAAGAAGCAAGGTTTAATTTGGTGGGAGCATATTAAGAGGTAACAAGAACGAGAAGGAAGAACCAGCATAGTTACCTGGTCCAAGATGAAAAGAAAGCTAAAATGGATGGAGAAGAAATCGAAAATAGTGCGAAAATGACCAAAACACAACATATTTTTCACTCTTGGATCTTAGAAGAATTCATGATTTTGGAGCGATGTTTGGACGTATATGTGGTACCATGAAAGGAGTGCTAATGCAAATCTGCACGAAAAGGAAGCATATGAAAGTTTTGCAAAGTGTTTTGAAGACGTGGAAGAAAATGATTAACAAGCGTGGCAACAAACGTGGTTTACATAACCATGAATGGCTGCTTGAAATGCTCGCGGAAAAAAAAAAATACTATATGAAAGGGCTGAAGCTTAAATAAATAATAGAAAGTACTATGTCCACAATATTTTCACAACACTTTTATAATAAATTCTAGGTGTTAAGTTTTTATTGGTTATAATTTAAATCCTTAACGTAAATTACTTTTTTACCCATCATAACAACCAATAATAACTTATCACTTAAAATTTGTTGTGAAAATATTATGGACATAGCATTTCTTTAAATAATAACATCAAATATTCATCTAAAAAGATAATAATATCAAATAATGATGGTCTTCCAGCATTTTTCTTATGCATTTTTTAAACCTACTTTTTCTCAAGCCAATATGAATATCCATGTTTGTCAAATTATGAACCAATAATCAAATCATTACAACCAATGTCTAATTTTTAAAACCAAATATCAAAAATCCAGTAAAAACAACAATTCAAAAGAGGTAGGGAGATAATCCCCCACCCATCACCCCCAACCCAAAAAAAAAACTAAGAACTTAAATTTTTAGAAAATCGAAGGTTGCATTTGGATGCAAATATTTAGATTTGGATTAGATTTAAAATTCCTTGATTCTAAATCCATTAATTTTAAAATTTATTGTTTGGGTATGTTTATGCATTGAAGGATTTGAAATTTATCATTTTAAAATCTATTGTAATTTGAATTTGAATTTTAAATCAATAGAATAACTATTAAAAAACCTTTAGCATTTTAATTTTGGTGTAGTTCTTATTACATACAAGTAGGGGATGGAGAAACTCATTGACATCCCAATTGAACAAGTTAGATTCATGGTTCCAACAATTGGATTGTAATGATGATTGCATATCCTTCATCACAACCAACTAAAAAAAATGTCATGCCAACTGTTATAAAGAGAGAGAACCCAAAACACCAAGGTTTTGAAACCCAGACCGGACCATACAGTCCGACTTGGAAAACCTCGAACCGCTCATTTTTGCGGTTCTTTTAGCCTCAAGAACCGCTCTATGGGAAAAAAACAGGGACCCATGTGAACTGCGGTCGAACCTCACGGTTTTGAAAACTATGATCAGATCACTTCTCACGGTTCCCTACTTCCCTTTGAATCTAAACCTATAAAATATAAAAAATAAAAAAAACACAAAAGATGAGAGATTGTCTTTGAAAAGAGCGATCTAGATGAGCCAGTGAATGATGGCAAGAATGGAAGGCCAGTGGTGAGGAGTACCAAGGGCTTTGAGAATGGATTTGTTGAATTTGAAAGGGTAATTTAGGGATTTGAGCAAGAAGGGGAGATCTTCGTCGAGTTTGGAGGAGGAAGGGAACTGGAGACGAGAGGGGAGATCTTCTAGCTTTGTTCTCCGCCGGTAATGTGTGTGTGACAGGGTGAGAGTATGAGAGAAAGAGAATGAGAAAGAGAGCTAGAGATGAAGAAAGAAAAATAAAAGCAAAGAGGAGTCAGATGAGGGGATGGGGATGGGATGGGGATGGGGATACATGTGTGGAGGAAAACAAAAAAACGTATGGTCCGTATGGATGCAAGGAAAAAAGGGAAAAAGAATAAAAAATCACAATAAAATGTTTCCACAATATTTTCACAATAAATTTTAAGTAACAAATAGTTATTAGTTAATATTGGTGAGTAAAAAAATAATTTTAATAGTGAGTTCAAATTAAAACTAGTAACAACTTTTCACATAAATTTTGTTGTGGAAGTATTACTAAAAATATTGTAGACTTCTTCGCTACTTCTGAACAATTCTTCTTTGCTACTGCGTGCTTTAGTCTCAACCACTTATATTTGCTTTGCTGTCAACTACTAACATATAATGCTTACTTGCTGTCAAGCACTTCCTTTTTGGGTTTTGTTATTTATTTAACTTTAAGAATTTTTAAATGCATGGACATCTTCATCTAGCTTTTGATTTTTCTTTTAATTCATAATAAATGGTGAACATTGATTATTCAAATGGGCTTGGGAGTTGGGTAAAAAAATGATCCGCAGTCAAATGGGCTTGGCCATGAGCAAATGAACTAATTTGTCTCTTAACTATTTTATTGAGTTTCATAAAATAAAAATTATTGGGTACTAAAGTGTACTTTGTCATGACTTAAAAATAATTTTAAAACTCAATAGCTATTTATGTTTTTTTAGAATTTAATAATTCTTATTTTTATTATGAAAGTTATGTTATAAAAAATACTATCTATATTTGTTTTGGATTATTTTAGTTAAATTTTCAATTTTTAATTATTTAATATATTTATTTATAATTTAAATAATTATTAAATTAATTATGATGTCATCACGGTTCAACCTCGGTTCGACCTCAAAAACCTTGAACCTTTCTCTTTTACGGTTCAATGAACAGTCCGGATTTGAAAACCTTGCAAAATACGTGGATTTTTTTTCACAACATTTAAAAGCTCAAACTAAAAAAATTCGAAACTCTTAACTTCTAAAATGTTCTCAAGATGACGATTGAATATCTTCCATTATAGCCAACTAAAAAACTGTCATGTCGGCTCTTAAACGCTAAAATGTTCTATATTAAAAAAGAGCCACATACAATTATGAGGTGCAGGAAACCCCAAATCAAATACCAAGTGAACTGATTGCTTTTGCTACCCACCCTACCAAATTTCTGCACACAATTTATAAAAAATGCTGGTCATTTGGGTTGATGAAAAGGTTATCCTTGTATCTAATCTAAGATTCGCTCATGTGCAACCTCTGTTCAAATATAACATGATTGCAAATTCCTTAACATCTAAAAAGTCAAATTTATAACTATGATTATTATTATTATTCAGTCATTCAAATTAAAGATTAGAATCCATATTGCACAATTCATCAAAAAAAAAAAAAAAAAGGAAGAATCCATATTACACACTGTACACGAAGTTCATTCTATTTTAGAGTGAAGAAACACTTGCAAATTAAAGAAACAAAATTTCCCTTGAAATGGAGTCTCCTATCATAATTAATGTAAACCCTAGGTGGCCAAAATTAGAGGCCAACCTTTCTCTTTACACTTCAATGCATGCTTAAGTTTTCAGTTTAATTCACAGTTAAAAAAAGTTTGGTTTAGTGGTTCCTAAGGCCTCATGAGATCATAAGTTCAAAACTTTTTGCCAGCATCTTGGGGCCACTCATGGGATTTTTCTCTGTAATAACCCAGTGTGTGTGGGATGGAGGATTGCACATGTCCAAAGGAATAATTAGATACTCGAAGATGTTAGGATATCCTTGTTTATCCAAAAAAAAAAAGTTTTAGTTTAATAACTTCTAACAATAACAGGTTTTTAAGGTCCCTTTTGAGTTATAGTTTGTTTCTTAAAAAAAATAAAGTGGGTGTTGTCCCATATTGCTTGAGTGTAACTCTTTTCCATTGTTTAAAACTCCACTCTACTACTATAAAAGTTAGACCCTTTTATAGTGGTATTTTGGGTTAAGTAATGTGTTTAAACTTAGTGAGATTGTGTAATTAAGTGTGTTTAGCAGTTTGTTTGTTTCTAACTACCAGAAGTCATTATTTTTTAAAATGCTATCTATTTTTAATACCTCAATCAATAAAAACCAACTTGAGGAGGTACTACATGGTCAAAATCTAAACAAAAACCTGCTCACAGAGGTATTTCATCGAAGCTCGGGGCCTGCATCAATCATCATACCCAAAGGAAAACCAGCATCTAAGAGAACCGCTAATTGCTAAAGCAACCCTTATCACCAAACCTCATATATATATATATATATATATATAAATATGTGTGTGTATCAATGAATCGATACCTAGGTTTGACCTCCTTCAAGTTTAGGCTCTTGTTTCTTCGACTTCTAGGTAAGGAAAAATATGTTTTAAAATGTTTGATTAGTCATAACATAATTTAAAAAGCTTATATTTCATCATAATGTTTTAATAAGAACATTATGTACATAGTTATGTTTTATGCAGTTAAACTAGTGGATATGTGATTTTACATCTAAAATTTATGAAGAATGAGCGTTTGAGAAGCAAGATTTTTTTTATTTTATTTTAATGGTCAAGTCATATCGTATGTTCCAAACTTGTCTAGTAGGGTAACAATATTGGCTTTCTATGGAATATGGTATTGGCCAATTTGTAAGATGAATGTTGTACCCGACCCTTATTGGATCAAGACCAACTTGGCTAGATGTCGATCATTAAGGTCTTGTTTGGATTGAGGGAAAAGGGAGAGGGAGTGGAGGGAGAGTAGAGTAGATTAAGGTTAATTTATGATTGATTAATCGATAAAGTATAATTAAAAATTTCATAAAATTTAAATAATTCAAAGTATTGCATCATAAAATCTTCATAGATAAGAAAACTATAAGGTGCAATAAGTAAAAAACGAATTTATAAATATGTCAGTATAAAAGCTCTCTACTACTATAAAAGCCTCAGTACCCTCACTAGCCAAGGTACACATAATTCACCCCTCTCTAGCACTCTAGAGTTGTAAGAAGTTCTAACTTGACCTTCGGAGAGTACTTGGCTGGCACCACACCGGTGCTCTCTACAAGGTCTTCTCTTTTGTGTTGTGTAGGAGCTATTTCGAGTGCGCAAGTACCTATGGCTCACTGGTGACCTTTTCGGCATCATCAGTTGGCGTCGTCTGTGGGAAGTGATTTGACTGAATTTATAAGTCATAGCCAGCGCTTCCCGGACAAAGAGTTGCATGGTACTTACTCGATCAATGGCAACCACCAACAACGTTCACGAAGACGAGCCGCGACCATCTGCTCTCGAGAGACAAGTGCAAACACTAGCCGCGACCGTGGAGCGCCTTACCAAGCAAAACCAGATTTTGGAAGAACAGCTACGCTGGAAGGCAGGACGCGGTGCTCAAGAAGTGGACCAGGAGGATACCAATGCCAAACAACAAGATCAGGAGGGATCGAAGGGTAATAACGCCCCAAGTAGACTGGAGCGATAAAATGTAAGCCTCCCATCCCTCACAGATGTGACTCCGCCGCCAGTTGCCGCAAAGATACAGGCTATAAAGGAACAGATGGAAGTTATGATGAACGCCCTCAAGAGACGAATGTCCAGCGATCTTGACGATTTCGTTAATCGAACTGACTCACCGTTCACCGCCTCCGTCAATTCTTTCCCCCTACCGCATAAGTTTCGCATGCCACAGATAGATAACTACGACGGAGTCAAGGACCCTCTAGATCACCTAGAGACCTTCAAGACCTTGATGCACCTTCAAGGAGTAGCCGATGAAATCATGTGTAGGGCCTTCCTCATGACGCTGAAGGGTGCGGCAAGAATTTGGTTCAGCCACTTGACGCTTGGCTCCATCAGCACTTTCAAGGAGCTAAGCGCTCAGTTCACTGTGCACTTCATCGGGGGACATAGGTATAAAAGGTCTACATCTTGCTTGATAAGTATCAAGCAGCGAGAGGACGAGACGCTAACATCCTACATATCCCGCTTCAATAAGGAAGCACTCTCGATCAACGAAGCCGACGACAAGATACTTGTAGCGGCATTCACAAATGGGCTACGGGAGGGAAAGTTTTTGTTCTCCCTATACAAGAACGACCCAAAGACCATGTCAGAAGTATTTTACAGGGCCACCAAGTACATGAATGTTGAAGACGCACTGCTAGCTCGAGAGGAAAAGCCCAAGAAAAGGGAAAGACAAGAAGACACACGGCAAGACCAAGGGTGGAAAAAGGAAAGAACATGAGACCGAAGGGATGAAAGGTGCTCCAGGCCCCCGGGAGGAAGGTTCACAACCTTCACCCCGTTAACTGTCCCAATAGACCAAGTCCTAATGCAAATAAAGGACGAGGAGGCCCTGACCTACCCCGGAAAGCTGAAGGGAGATCCTAACAAGCGATCGAGGGACAAATATTGCCGCTTCCACCGTGACCATGGTCATGACACAGCCAATTGCTATGACCTAAAGCAGCAAATCGAGGCCCTTATCAAGTAAGGGAAATTGCAGAAGTTCGTTAGAAAGGAAGAGCGGATCCACCTCCTCAAGAGCAGCCCCGCCAACGGGATAATGAGCGCCCTAAGCCCCCCATAGGAGACATTAGGATGATCATAGAAGGAATAGCAACTACTGGGTCGTCAAAGAAGGCCCGCAAGACTTACCTCAAGATGGTCCAAAGAGTCCAACTGACAGGCACTGTGCCAAAGATAGTGCGAACAGAAGGCCCCGTCATTGGGTTCTCGGAAGAAGATGCGCGACGGCTTCACCACCCTCTTGACGACGTGTTTATCGTCAGCATTCCAGTAGGGGACTACAACATACACCAGGTGTTGGTCGACAATTGCAGTTCGGCGGATATCCTATACTACCCCGCATTCTAGCAATTAGGGATTGGTAGAGAACGATTGATTCCGACAAACGCCCCGCTCGTCGGCTTTGGAGGAACAAAGGTTTTCCCCTTGGGCACGGTCACATTATCTGTCACGGTGGATGACTACCCTCAATAAATCACTAGGGACGTAAAATTCCTGGTGGTCGATTACTCGTCCGCCTACAATACTATCATCAGACGACCCACCCTCAACTCGTGGAAGGCTATAACCTCGACCTACCACCTTATGATTAAGTTTCCTACTGAGTATGGAGTGGGAGAATTACGTGGAAATCAGGTGGCTATACGTGAATGCTACATAGCCATGATGGAGATGGATGACCACCTCCAAGCAATGAATGTAGAAGAACACCGCATGGCGACAAAACCCATAGAAAAGCTTGAAGAAATACTTCTTGACAACTCCAAGCTCGATCGAACAACCAAAATTGGAACCCTCACTAATCCCACGCTCCGTCAAGCACTCACGACCTTTCTTAGAAGTAATTGGGATGTATTTGCTTGGAGCCACGAAGACATGTCAGGGATAGACCCTTCAGTCATGGTACATAGGCTGAATGTGTCGCCCTCCTTCCCACCTATTCAACAGAAGAAGAGGGTGTTCGCCCCGAAGCGAGATCAGGCCATAGCAGAAGAGGTCCACAAACTACAGGAGGCGAATTTCATTAGGGAGGTGTACTACCCCAATTGGTTGGCAAACGTAGTGATGGTTAAGAAAGCTAGCGAGAAGTGGCGGATGTGCGTGAACTTCACCGACCTTAACAAAACCTGCCCCAGAGACAGCTATCCCCTCCCGAGGGTCGATGTTCTAGTAGACTCTACGACTCGGCACCAGCTGTTAAGCTTTATGGACGTTTTCTCGGGTTACAACCAAATCCGAATGCACGAAGCTGATCAGGAGAAAACTTCATTCGTAACCAGCCAAGGCCTCTTCTGTTATAAAGTGTTTCCATTCGGCCTAAAGAATGAGGGCACAACGTACCAAAGGCCTATGAACAAAATGTTCGCATAGCAAATTGGGAGGAATGTCCAAGTCTACGTTGATGACATGCTGGCAAAAAGCCGAAGGGAGGAAGATCACTTGGAGGACCTCAAGGAAACATTCGACACCCTTTGTTCTTACAACATGAAGCTTAATCCAAGAAAGTGCGCCTTCAGAGTAACGGTTGGAAAATTCCTAAGATTCATGGTATCTCAAAGGGGCATTGAAGCTAACCCGGACAAGATCCAGGCCATAATGGAGATGGTACTCCCAAGAAATGTGAAGGAAGTACAAAGCCTCAACGGAAAAATAGCAGCACTAAATAGGTTCATGTCGAGGGCAACGGACAAGTGTTTGCCCTTCTTCCACACGTTGAAGAGATCATTCGAGTGGACTGCCGAATGTCAGCAGGCATTCAAGGAGTTAAAAGCTTATCTCTCTTCCCCGCCATTGCTAAGTCCATCGCAGCCAGAAGAAGAACTTTTCCTCTATCTGGCTGTCTCCCATGTAGCCGTCAGCACGGCCTTGATCAGAGAAGAAGAAAAAGTACAAAAGCCCATATATTACGCGAGCCGGGTGCTTCGCGGTGCCAAAGAAAGATACCCACCTATGGAGAAACTTGCCTTTGCATTAGTTACAGCAGCTCGCAAACTCAAGCCATACTTTCAAGCCCATACAATGAACGTCCTGACCGACAACCCCCTGTGACGGGCGATAAGCAACCCTGAAGCTGCGGGTCGATTGGCGTTATGGGCCATAGAATTGAGCGAGTTTGATATCCAATACCGCTCGCGGACCGCCATCAAAGGACAGATCGTCGCGGACTTTATAGCAGAATTCACCCACGACGAAGACAAGGGGGCAGAAGAGTCCTCTCAATGGAGCATACATACGGACAAATCATCCAATAGATAGGCTGAAGGGGCTGGCATCGTACTATTGTCACCCGAAGGAGACACAGTTGAATGCATGGTCTGTCTCGACTTCCCCACCACCAACAATGAAGTGGAGTACGAAGCATTAGTAGCAGGCCTCGACCTTACTAAAGCAGCAAGAGCCGCAAGCGTAGTCATTTACTACGACTCTCAGGTCGTTGCTAACCAAGTGAATGGAGACTATAAGTGTAAGAGTGAAAGGATGAAGAGATATCTTGATCAAGTGAGGAGAAGAGTAGACGACCTAGAGGCCAAAATCATCCAAATCCCCAGAGGAGAAAATGAGCAAGCCGACTGTCTTGCCAAAGCCACTTCAGCAGAACATATGTCACCCCCGGTAATGTACTCTCTTTTGTTCGACTCTCTCCACTAATAGATTTTGACGACATACAAAAGATAGGCTATGAAAGTAACTGGATCACACTGCTAGTTTCGTACTTAAAAAACGGGGTCTTGCCAGATAGGAAGGAGGCTGCAAGAAAGCTGAAGGTCCAAGCAGCGAGATTCGTCTTGATAAAAGATGTCTTGTACAAAACAGGCTTCTCCCATCCATATCTGAAATGCTTGGGTACGAAATAGGCAGACTACGTCATGAGGGAGGTACACCAGGGGATTTGCGGAAACCATTCGGGGTCAAGATCGTTGGTACACAAGCTTGTGCGAGCAGGGTATTATTGGCCCACCATGCAGAAAGATGCCGAGGCTTATGTAAAGACCTGCGACAAATGCCAAAAAGTTCAGCAATATTATTAGACAACCAACCGAAGAGTTAACCACGATGACGACCCCATGGCCATTCGCTCAGTGGGGATTAGATATTATGGAACCATTCCCTACAGCATTACGATAGCTGAAATTCCTGGTAGTGGGCATTGACTACTTTACAAAGTGGGTGGAAGCTGAAGCCTTGGCCACCATCACGAAGAATAACGTGCGGAGTTTCGTCTGGAAATGCCTCGTATGCAGGTTTGGCATCCCTAGAGTCTTAGTCTTGGATAACGAGAAGCAATTCGACAACAACTCCTTCCAAGACTTTTGCTCGCAGTTAGGGATACGAAACCACTACTCCTCCCCTGCCCACCATCAGGCTAACAGACAGGTCGAAGTCACAAACCGATCGTTGCTCAAAATTATTAAGACTCGGCTCAAGGAGGCAAAGGGTATATGGCCTGAAGAATTGCCAAGCATACTATGGGCATACAGGACAACAACAAGGATGCCCACAGGAGAAACACCGTTCCGGCTAACATACGGGAGCGAAGCAGTCATCCCGACCGAAGTTGGACTTACAAGTTACAGGGTGCACAACCATGATGAAAGCAAGAACGACGAGGCCATACAACTATAGCTTGACCTAGTGGATGAAGTCAGAGCGGCGGTAGAACAAAGGCTCGCAAGGTACTAGGACCGCATGGCCAAGCATTACAACTCCCAGGTCTAACACAGAGACTTCCAGGTTGGAGATCTCGTTCTCAGGAAAGTCATGGGCACCGCTAGACACCCAACCCAAGGGAAGCTCAGCCCCAATTAGAAAGGACCTTATCGAGTCACGTCATGGCAGAGGAAAGGCACTTACCACCTGGAGACGTTAGATGGACAGAAGCTACCGCATCCATGGAACACTGAGCACTTACGGAAGTATTACCAATAGAGATGGCGTCTTGAAGACCAACCCCCCCCCCCCCTTTTTATTTACAGTTCACCTTAGCAAGTCTTAGTTATACTCCTCAGTTTTATCATTTACTTTAGTTTTCGCAACAATACCTCTTTTTCATTTTAAGCCCAAAGAGTAGGATTTGATTTTCGGACTACTTTTATTTACGAATGCATGGCAATAAGAGGAGTTTATTCAAAAATTGCTGAAGTTTCTATTTACAAATCTACAGTTAACAAAAGTGGACGACTAAGTTCACAAAAGTGGACAGTTTGTTCACAAAAGTGGACGATTATGTTCACAAAAGTGGACAGTTTGTTCACAAAAGTGGACGATTATGTTCACAAAAGTGGTTGACTAAGTTCACTAAAGTGGATGACTAAGTTCCCAAAAGTGGACGACTAAAGTAGACGACTAAGTCCACAAAAGTGGATAGTTTAAAGTTCACAAAAGTGGATGATTATGTTCACAAAAGCCAACGGTCTCACCAAATGGATGAGACTATAAAAAAAGGTCGTAAAAGTCCATAACATGGGCAAGGTTATAAGACCGATGGGCTTACAAAAATGATGGTCTCACCAAATGGATGAGACTATAAAATAAGGTTGTAAAAGTCCATAACATAGGCAAGGTTATAAGACCGATGGGCTTATAAAAATGACAAGGTCATTAAGTCCATAACGTGGACGAGGTTACAAAACCGACGGGCATACAGGAAATGGCAAGTCCATAACATGGACGGAGCTGTAAAACCGACGGTCTCATTAAAATAGGTGATATTATAAAAATGACGAGGTTATTAAGTCCATAACATGGACAAGGCTATAAAGCCGACGGGCTAATAGAAATGACAAGATCATTAGTTCTATAACATGAGTGAAGTTACAAAGCTGACGGCTGACAGGCCTATGAAAAATTAATAGGCCACAAACTGAATAACCCCTCGTGATAGAAATTAATTAATTAATTAGCCAAGTTATTAATTAATTAATTTAACATGCGCGTGGTAGCACAAACAAATCACCAATAAACTAATAATGCAGCGGAAAATAAATAACACGGTGATTTGTTTACGAAAGGGGAAAACCTAACGGCATAAACCCCACGGGTGATTTTTAGGTCACCACTCCCGAAACTCCACTATTATCACAACAAACGGTTACAAGTAAAGGAATCACAGTACCTTACCAACCTACAGTTGAACCCTTACCCCAATACCTAATTGGACTTGTTCTATAGTGACAGTTCCCCTTTCAGATGCACTCCCGAAACTCCACTATTATCACAACAAACGGTTACAAGTAAATGAATCACAGTACCTTACCAACCTACAGTTGAACCCTTACCCCAATACCTAATTGGACTTGTTCTGTAGTGACAGTTCCCCTTTCAGATGCACGACTCCCAGTACGTGACTAACCAATTGCGCGGATCCCAGTATGCGACTTCAATCAACAACTAAGAATGTTGTTGGTTGCAAAGTTCTTCAGTTCATCTACACGATGAAGATCAAGAAGATGCTTGGTCACAAAACCCTACGGTGCACATACACAGCAACTTTTTCAAGAGAAAGAGATGAACTAGGGCAAGAACTTTGTCTCCAGTCACAATTTGCTTGAACAAAATTTACTCAAAGCTTGTGCAACTTGTGAACACTTTGACGGCCCTTAAACTGATCCTTTTATATGTTTAGGTTTAGGAGAAAAGAAGGCCCAAAGACACATTCACGAATCCCAAGAAAATCATATTGACATTCTAAAAATCTTAAACCTCGACAGATAACAGGTGTCAAGCAGGTGTCGAGCACACCGAATGAAGAACGGCTTCCTTAAGCTCGATAAATGCAGCTATTGAGCCAGATGTCGAGCTTTAATGATTTTGCACTCTAAACTTGTTTTCTTGAACAGACTTGAAAGTTTCAATACTTGATCTTGAAACAAGGTTTCTTGAAGTATTTAAAACATCCTAAATCTACCCAAATACAAGTAAAGTGCGTTTTGTCAAAGGATAAGCCAATTACATAAAATCATGACACATCTTAACAAGTGAAACACATATGTCCTAACAATCTCCCCCTTTGGCAATCCGTGACAAAACCACAACAAACAAATGAACATATGAGAGAAGTCATAAATCACTCAACTCATATTCACTTGTTGAATACAATAAAATCTATCCTAACACAAACTCTTGAAAAACTTTGCAAGAAGAGAGTTTATGGCAAGAAGACTTTGACAACCTGTATTTCTGAAACACTTTACACAAAACTCATCAAGGCATCTTTGTGTGAAACAGAAATAATAGATTGCATACAAGAATAAGAAACATGTGTATAAAGAGAGAAAAGAAACAACACATGAAAGGGTAGGTGAAAGAAAAACATACATCAATATAAATAAAGAGATAAGTACAATGTATGTCTAGAAATGGTCACAAGACCTCATGTACAAGAGTAATGTATCTAAAAAGAAAGAAAAGAACAGATACATACTATCCTCACTACATCCCTCAAAATGTATCAACAATCCCCCTAACAATCCCTTAACAAAATGGTCCTATGCTAACTCTCCCCCTAAGATGGACTACTCTCATACCAAAACTACTCCATTTTTTTGTCACGAATGACAAAGGGTAAGAATGTCAAGTAGACATCTCATCGGCAAAGCTAGCATCTCCATCATCATCATCTAAAGCATCATCGTCATCACCATCATCACCATCCTCATCCTCAGAAGTAGAAGCCACGGGAGAAGGTGGTGAAGGAGTAGCCTCAGGAGCAAAGCCACCCATAGACGCCTGTCGTCGTGCAATACGACCGACACGAATGTTCACCTGATACAACTCCGTAGAGAGTGTATCGAGGCGAGCATCCATGCGCTGCAACTGCGTCATGATATCTCCTAGAGACACATCGGCCGAAGAAGAAGGAGGAGCCGAACAGGATGGAGCGGAACGGGAGGAAGGAGCTGCTAAATTCGACTGCCGCGACCGAAGTTGGGCCTCGCTACGTTTAACGGTAGCGTAATCTATGACACACATGATGGTAAAGTGGTCGGAAGAGCGAAAAGGAACAGAAAAATGGCGTAGAATCCTCGTGATAGTGGAAGGAAAGATAAGCTTATCACGGGTTGCCGAATCTAGATGAACATCTATAATAGACAAAATGAAATGAGAAGGGAAGTCTATGGTAAGATGCTCAAGAAGAAACAACAAAAATCGAGCACGAGGCTCTGTGATGGAGTTATAGTGAGAGAAGGGATGCAAAACAAAAGTCATCACCATGTTCATGAATCTAGGACCTTTAGCAAAAGGTCGACATGGTGTAAAAAGACGCTTACCCCAAGAAGTAGGGCGCTCATAGAAAGCAGACATGAGCTTATCCCTGGACACAGTCCTCAGACGCTCACAACCAGGATAGTCAGGAAACTCTATCCTAGGAACCCGAAGCACATCCACAACCAACTGTGGTGTGATAGGAACCTCGAACGCGAGTGAAGAAAAGAGGTACTGACCGATCAATCCCGTGCATGTTGGAGTAGAACTCCTGGATAAGCACGAGAGGACAGGTGACCGGGACGTCACACAGTGACTCCCATCCCCTACTGTGAATGACAGAGGGAAGGTCAGTGTCGGCAAAATCCGTCAAGATGACTTGGCGTTCCGAATGAATGCCTTGTCTAGAAAAGTTCTCCAAAAATGCCTTAAAGGCATCATCATCACGGAACCGGATATGAGATAAGGTAGGATCAGACAAAGAAGAAGCACCGGAACGAAGAGGATTCCGGGCTGGAGTGGATTTACGCTTAGGTGCCATAGACACGACTAACGTAAACAACAGAGAGGGAGAGAAAGAAAGACAATCAGAAAAGTCCCAAACATTTTCAAATATATCAAATATATTGAAAAGAAGTACGTATGCATGGGAAATGCATGAACATGTGACATGCAAAGGAAATTGCATCATGGGCTCAGCCCAATCCAAACCTATCAGCACATAAACATATAGCACACATCTAAATGCATGGCAAAACCATTATAATGCTAATGTGATGCAATGTATGAGGTTTTAAACATATTTAAGTGAAAACCCAACCCAAAATTTCAATAAAATCTCATCAATTTTTAAAAACCCCAAAAATTTCCAAAAACCCCAAATCCTAGGTTTCAAAACATGAAATGCATGAATGAGAGAGGATTAGAAGCTTACCAAGTGAAGAAAAAACTTGAAATACCTTGCAAAATCCTTGAGAACCAAGATAGGAGTGAGATTGGAGTGTTTTTGGGAGAGAAACAGAGAAGTATCAAGAGAGAGATCGATGGAAATGAGATCCGAATCGCGCAGGGGCTTTATTAGGAAAGCTAGTAAATCTCGACAGATGCAAATATCGAGAGGTATCGAGATATCTGTTAAGGAGGTGTCGAGAAAATACTCGTCGACAACTGAGGTGTCGAGGAGGTATCAAGGATCAACACACCAGATTTAAGAATAGAAGCTCGATCGATCCATCAGGTATCGAGAAGCTATCGAGCATATAGACCCAATCTCGATAGATCCACCAGGTATCGAGGTGCAGGCGAGATTGTGATAAGAAAAAGCTTAAGGAAGCTCAACAGATAGCCAGCTATCAAGGAGGTGTCGAGGAGGTGTCGAGCCAGCTTTTAAAAACAGTTTTTCGAGATGTGAAAAACACATACATGAATGCAATCCAACATGCAACTCAACCAACAATCCAATCAACATATTAAGCTCTCAAAAACATCTCTTAAATGAGAATTTAAGCACAAGGATCTTCAAAAACACACACACACACTAAACAAATCTAACCAATTTTATATTTCAAAAACAAGTCTTAGATAGTTTAGTAAGCATACATTAATACATGTAAAACCTTGTGATGGCCAAATCACATTGTACCTGTACATGTATCAAGAATAGCAAAGAATATTGCGTGTTGTGTGTGAAAAACATCGCAAGATTGCATAAGTGTATGCATGTTATGACGATTTGAGATATAAGAAAATTACTTTAACTCACACACAATCATAACTACTTGATGGAGACTATCACCTTTGAAGTACATCCTATAACTCCCACATCTCCTAGAATACACGCTTGCAATCATGTTTAAAGCATTTTTGATCTTTTTGCTTTTGATTCTTTGCATATTTTTCTTTTAAACATATCATGCATGGGCTTATTAGAGAGAGAAAAGAAATACCCAATGATTTTTGACATTTTACTTTTGCTATGCCTAAGCACACAAATGTCATTGACACTACACTTTTGCTATGCCGAAGCATACAGGTGTCAAATTATGATTGGTGGGCAACAATGGTGAGATGGTTATTTATGCCTTTCTCTCAGGATTTTTTAGTCCTTTCCGTCAAAAAGAGTGATATGCGTGTTAAGTTTAAGAGACAACTTAATCGTACTCATCACAAACACGAGACACAAAGCTCACTTGCTTAGTTGTGCATAGAGATGCTCATCTAAGCTACAAATGATACAAAGTTTAGAAGACTTTGTTTCAATGGCCATCCAAGGTACACAAGTATCAAAGTACACATAACACACACTATTTTTGTATTTTTCTGATTTTTCAAAATTTTTTTTTTTTTTTATAAAGAAAAACAAAACAACGCAAAAATTGAAAAATAACCAAACAAAAACATGTTAAACAAACAAAGCATAAAAACTAGATGCAGATGCATGAGGAAGAAGGAAAAAGAGAGGAAGTTCATCCCATGGAGATAACACCAATGTTTTGACGAAGAAATTCGAAACGTTTACTGTCAAGAGGTTTGGTAAACAGGTCAGCCTTCTGATCATCAGTGTGAATGAACTCAAGAGTGAGAGTACCATCTTCGACAAGTTCCCTAATGAAATGATGTCGAATCTCTATGTGTTTGGTTCTAGAATGTTGAACCGGATTCTTAAAGATATTAATGGCACTGGTATTGTCACAATAGATAGTGAGATGTTCTTGACAAATACCATAATCACGGAGGAGTTTTTGCATCCATAAGAGTTGGGTACAACAGCTACCAACAACAATGTACTCAGCTTTTGCAGTGGATAATGAGATGGAGTTCTGCTTTTTACTCATCCAAGAGACAAGATTATTACCCACATAGAAACAACCCCCTAAAGTACTCTTTCTATCATCAGCATTCTTAGCCCAATCAGCATTAGAGTACCCAGCTAGGACATCACTTGTGTCCTTGCTGTACCACACACCAAACTCAGCAGTGGTTTTGACATACTTTATGATTCTCTTTAAAGCAGTCATATGGGACTCTTTGGGATTAGCCTGATATCTAGCACAAACTCCAACACTGTAACTAATGTCAAGTCTACTAGTAGTAAGGTAAAGAAGACTACCTATCATGCTTCTATATAGAGAAGGATCAACACTTCTACCTAACAAGTCAACAGTGAGTTTAACATTTGGACTCATAGGGGTTCTGACAGAACTAGCAGATTCCAAACCAAATTTTTTCACAAGATTCTTAGCATATTTAGATTGAGATAAAAATATACCTGAATCTTGTTGACAAATCTGCAACCCGAGGAAGTGAATCAGCTCTCCAATCATGCTCATCTCGAACTCTGCTTGCATGAGTTTTGAGAAACCATGAGCAAGTTCATCCTTAGTCGATCCAAAGATGATGTCATCAACATAGACTTGGGCAACTATTAGCTCGCTATCTTCTCTTTTGATGAAAAGAGTCTGATCAGCCTTTCCTCTTGTGAACACATGTGACACCAAGTATTGTGTAAGCCGATCATACCAAGCTCTGGGGGCTTGCTTTAACCCATAAAGTGCCTTCTTAAGGTACAGTACATAATCTGGGAAGTGTGGATCAATAAACCCTTTTGGTTGGTCCACATAAATCTCTTCTTTGAGAAATCCATTTAAGAAAGCAGTCTTCACATCCATCTGATAAAGCTTGAACTTTAATTGACAGGCCAATGCAAGGAGAATTCTGATGGACTCCATATGGGCAACCGGAGCAAATGTTTCATCATAGTCTACTCCTTCCATTTGAGAGTATCCTTGAGCTACAAGCCGAGCCTTGTTCCGGATCACATTGCCCTCCTCATCAATCTTTTTCCGGAATATCCACTTTGTACCAATGATGTGTTCACCCTCCAGTCTAGGTACCAAGGTCCAAACATCATTCCTCTGAAACTGAAGAAGTTCATCATGCATTGCTTCAACCCAACTTTCGTCCTGAAATGCGTCCTCAACTTTTGTGGGTTCAACCTGTGATAAATAACAAGAATAAGACACAAAGTTAGCAACACATTTATCAACAATTCGTTTCCTTAATGTGAGTTCATTCATATTTCCCACAATATCTTCTGGAGGATTATTTAATTTAACCCTGGATAAAGGTCTTTTCTCTTCATGAGACTCAGAATCTGGTGAAGTGGGTATGTCTACAGAATCTTCCAATACACTGGGAGTACTAGGAGTACTTGGAGATGCAGGTTCTTGTTCAATAAGTTCTTAAACTTCATTAGGCTGAGGAGGAAGAATTTCTTTAGGTAACTCCTCAATACTTTTTTGAGAACTAGAAGTTGAAGACTCATCAATAACAACATTCACTGTCTCCATTATCTTCATAGTTCTCTTGTTGTATACTCGATAAGCCTTGCTTGTAGAGGAGTAGCCCAAAAATGTACCTTCATCACTCCTAGAGTCAAACTTTTGCACATTCTCTCTATCCTTGAGGATGAAACAGGTGCTTCCAAAGATCCTAAAGTACTTTACATTTGGCTTCCTTCCTTTCCATAACTCATATGGAGTCTTCTTGGTACCGGGTCTGAAGTACACCCTATTAACTGTATGACAAACAATGTTAACAGCTTCTCCCTAAAAGTTTCTGGCCAAATTCTTGTTATATAACATGGCTCTGGCCATCTCTTGAATAACTCTGTTCTTTCTTTCTACCACTCCATTCTGTTGAGGAGTAATAGGAGCAAAGAATTCTTAAGATATGCCTGATCTCTGGCAAAAGGACTCCATATATGAGTTTTCGAATTCTTTACCATGGTCGCTTCGAATTCGATCAATCTTCAGGTTCTTCTCATTCTACAATCTTGTGCATAAGGCTTCAATGTGGTCAGGAGCATTAGACTTGGATCGTAAAAGAATGACCCAAGTGTATCGGTGAAGTCGTCTACCACAACCATGATGTATCTCTTACCACCAAGAGACTCGGTTCTAGTTGGACCCATAAGCTAGATGTAGCTGATGTCTGAGTGCTTGGATGCTTAGCTTTTGTCTATTTCCCAAGTTGAGATGGTCCACACACCACATTGTTCATTCTACTAAGTTTCGGTATTCCCAAGACTGATTCATGCTTATATACAATAGAAAGATGTTTGTAACTAGCATGTCCCATCCGTTGATGCCATAAGTCTTCATTTGGCTAACGAATACTGTTGCACACAATATCAGCATCAGGAACCAATCCATAACAGTTGTCTAAAGTGCAAACACCACTTATGAGGTTCTTTCCAGACTCATTCATGACAAGACATTTTCCCTTTGAGAAAAGCACCATGAAGTCTTAATCACATATCTAACTTATGCTTAACAGGTTCACCCTTAGACCTTCTACATAGAGGACATTTGCAATGTCTGGCAGTCTAGGTAGAGAAATAATTCCCTTTCCTTTAATTTGAGATTTGCTCCCATCACCGAAAGTGACATTGCCACCCTTTTTAGACTCGAAGGTCTTGAAGAGAGATCTGTCTCCAGTCATATGTCTTGAGCAACCGCTGTCGAGGTACCACAATCATGTGTCCATAACTTTAAATGCAGATTTCATCATAAAACACACTTCATGTTTGGATGACTGATCAGTGGGAATGGTGCTTTCTCTCATCTGCCTTTTTTGAGCTAAGCCTTTAATGTTTACTCATCTCAAACGAACTTCTTTGCACATTTTCATTCTGAGACAGTCTAGTTTCTTCTTAGCCAAACTGAGATCTTTTTCCATAGACATTATAGGAGAATTCAAATAACTTTTAGACTTGTATTTTCTGAAACACTCAATCAAAAAGAGATTAGAAAAACAAGATGTATTTGAAAACATAGATCTCTTCAAGCTGGTTACAGTCATGACAACAGGAGTCAATGGATCAACACAGCAAAAATTAAACCCTAATCAGAGTGTGCCTGCTCTGATACCACTTGATAGGCCACAAACTGAATGACCCCTTGTGATAGAAATTAATTAATTAATTAGCCAAGTTATTAATTAATCAATTTAACATGCAAACGCGTGGTAGCACAAACAAATCACCAATAAACTAACAATGTAGCGGAAAATAAATAACACGGTAATTTGTTTACGAATGGGGAAAACCTAAAGGCAAAAACCCCACCGGGTGATTTTCAGGTCACCACTCCCGAAACTCCACTATTATCACAACAAGCGGTTACAAGTAAAGGAATCCCAATACCTTACCAACCTACAGTTGAACCCTTACCCCAATACCCAATTGGACTTGTTCTGTAGTGACAATTCCCCTTTCAGATGCACGACTCCCAGTACGTGACTAACCAATTGCGCGGATCCCAGTACGCGACTTCAATCACCAACTAAGAAGGTTGTTGGTTGCAAAGTTCTTCAGTTCATCCACACTATGAAGAGCAAGAAGACGCTTGGTCACAAAACCCTACGGTGCACATACGCAGCAACTTTTTCAAGAGAAAGAGATGAACTAGGGCAAGAACTTCGTCTCTGGTCACAATTTGCTTGAACAGAGTTTGTTTAAAGCTTGTGCAACTTGTGAACACTTTGACGGCCCTTAAATTGATCCTTTTATATGTCTAGGTTTAGGAGAAAAGAATGCCCAAAGACACATTCACGGATCCCAAGAAAATCATATTGAAATTCTGAAAATCTTAAACCTCGACAGATAGCAGGTGTCAAGCAGCTGTCGAGCAGGTGTCGAGCACACCGAATGAAGAACAGCTTCCTTAAGCTCGATAGATGCAGCTGTCGAGCCAGCTGTTGAGTTTTAATGATTTTGCACTCTAAACTTGTTTTCTTGAACAGACTTGAAAGTTTCAATACTTGATCTTGAAACAAGGTTTCTTGAAGTATTTAAAATATCCTAAATCTACCCAAATACAAGTAAGGTGCGTTTTGTCAAAGGATAAGCCAATTACATAAAATCATGACATATGTTCTTAACAAGTGAAACACATATGTCCTAACAAAAATAACGTTTCTTAAAAGTCTACAAAATGTACAAGGTCATAAGGTTAGCAACACAATCAAATGCCCAGAGGTAAAGCTCATGAAATCGACGAGCTTATCAAACTCAAAGGATAAGATGGACGGGCTCAAAAAGGACATAAGTTGCACGAAGCCCGTGTCGACAGATTTGTCTATTGAACAAGTCCACCCTTAAAAGTTAACGGGTTTCCCAAAACAGACAAGATTACAGGCCGACGAATTCATCTAACACAATCATCGATTAAAAAGTAGAAAACAATGGGAATAACATGCCATATAACAAAATAAACTGTCTACAAATAAAAGCCCAAAAAGCCAAAGGGGCACTTAAACAATTGTTTGCAAAATAAGTGAAATACGCATAAAAGAAATTAGGTAGCAAGAGCGTCAGCAGGGTTCCCGTTATATTTCTGAGACTCAGGATTTTCAACATCTACAAACACCGTTGGAGGGTTGGAAGCAGGTGTATGAGGAGGATTGGCAGCAGGTTGTGCGAGAACAAGGACGCCGTCATCCTTGGGAGGAGGATTGGACTCAGGGGAGCCGTCACCTTCATCATCCATCGTAATCCCAAAAAGGTCCAGCTCTGGGAAAACTGACGCAACTTGTTTAAGGCAATCATCAAACCCAGTGCCATAATAGTCGGCACAAGAGTCAATAAATGATTGCGACGCCTTAAATTCTTGGACAGCGTCAGTCCCAGCCATCTCCACCTTTTCGCGCAAAGCTGTCACCTCTTGCTGTAGTTTCTCCTTCTGACGATCAGCCTCCTCCAGCTTCCCCCTTACCTCCTTCAGCTCATTATTTAGAGTATGGACGGCCTTCTTATATTGCCCCTACCCATTCATTAAATTTACATTATGCTTCCTAACCAGGCTGACGACCCCCTCCTTGGCAACACAACGATCCTGAAGGGCCTTAACACACACCAAAGCCTGAAAAAGATACAGGCGTTAATCAAATGAATCAGAAAGAAATTAAGCCAACTTAACCTGAGGAAGTGAGCATACCCTAGCAAGATCAAAAAGAGTTAACACCCCTAAGTCCTCCGTCCCTAACAGATCGCAAGGCCCTATATCCGTCAGCTTTATGAAGGACCCCACTTCCCCGACGGCATAGTCCTTGTGGGTCAAAAGGCAACGAGGGCCCTCGATAACAGGACGAGAGGAAGTCATTACCCCCTTGCCTGCACCATGGCTTGGCTTAAGGGGTGACTTCCCCTTCGGAGACACATCCCCAGGAGTGACGACAGCCTTTTTGGATGGACGGTCATCTTTCCCGTCAGGTTTCCTTTTCGAAACCTTAGAGACAGTCTTGGGGGCTGACGAGGTTCCCCCCTCTGTCTCCTTCACCTTCTTTTCCTCTTTTTTACTGGCTGCAACAGCCTTCACCCTTTGTTTAGCAGATTCCATCTATGCACAAAATAACTAACAATTATTACAACAAACGGGATGAGCAAACTGACCGAGGCAATAAAGAATTTACTCATGTCGACGAGAAATTGTCCAGTCTGCGAGCTTCAGCCGACGGCTCTAAACCCCCGCAATACAGGTGAATAGTGTCAAAAGTAATCAAGTCCCTACACTTTCGTTCCTCCAAAGGGATTTCAAGAACCCGACGGATGAACACCTCCTGCTCGACAGTTATATATGGATGGCTATAGGCTAAAGAGACAAAACGAAGACATTAAAACACTAAATGGAGTAATAAAAGACTAAAAGCTGACAGTAAAACAAAAGCTGTCAGTATCAAAACCTGAGGCTTTAACTAATGCCCAGGTGTTATCAAAACCACGAGGCATGGTAACCCACTCTTCTGGGCCGCATATCCAGTCAGACCCCTTAAGGAAAAAATATCTACTTTTCCAACTCCTTTTGGAATCTAGCATATCAGATACAAGTCTTAAGTCCTTCTCCCTGACGGAAAAATGATAAGTTCCTTTGGACGAAACAATCTGACGGGGTTTGTAGCAATAGAAGAACTCATCTAGGGAAAGCTGACGGTTCCCACCGCTCAGACAACTCCATAAAACCTCAGCTCCAATAAAAGTCCTGCAAGCATTGGGGGCAATCTGACTGACAGATAGCCCCATAAAGTCGTCGGACTCTTGACCTGAGCCAAAAACTTCGTCGTAGCCCACTTCATCGCGGATTGACGACTGTTCACTTGAAGCGTCACTTGACATCTGACTACCTACAAGTGACGGATCCATTCTAACTACCTAAATTGACGCCCTCACTAAGAAATTGTTCAACTAGAGCAAAAATGCAAAGAAAAAAGGAAAATGAACTTACAAGTGAATAAGTCTTGGAGGAAAGAACGGCCTAAAAAGTGACGGCGTTAGCAACAGGTGACAGATCAACAAAAGTGAAGGCGACGAGCTCTCTCTCTTGAAATATCAACAAGGTTGAAATAGAGGAATGAGGAGAAGGATGCACGTTATATATAGGAAGAAAAATGTGCGAAAGGCGTGGCGACGCCCTCGTCCAGAAACAAGGCCAACGAGAGCGCGCCATGTGTCCAAGCATTAAATGGTTGGCGGCTCGAGGAATCACTCATAAATGATTTTCCCGCTCCTCTAAACCAAAAGATAGTTAACCAATAAAAACTTAACTCCACAACCCGTCAGTTTAAAACGACAAGGATGTAGAGTAGGGGGTAGCTGATAAGGATAAAAATAGTACTTACTTATATAAAGCATAAAACTGACGATTTTAGATAAAGCCATCAAGCTAACGGGTACAGTTACAACCGTCAGCTTCCTCTTGTAGGAGTCAACGAATGATGTTCTAAATTGGGGCAATGAGGGGAGTCCGCAACACACCTAAAGACTGACGACATCAACAAACTGACGCCAGTAAGGCTGAAGGAAATAAATAAGCTGACGACCCTGATGCAAGTTTACTTGCTGCCCACGATTGCATATATAAGGAAATGTCTTGCCCTCCGCATTTGATGCTACTCAAAGGATCCCTATAAGGAAAGGATCCCGCCAAATATGCCCAAGAAGACTCCTATAAGGAAAAGACTTCCACATCAAGGAAGAGATGTAAACCCTCTACTACTATAAAAGCCCTAGTACCCTCACTAGCCAAGGTACGCATAATTCACCCCTCTCTAGCACTCTAGAGTTGTAAGAAGTTCTAACTTGTCCTTCAGAGGGTACTTGGCCAGCACCACACCGGTGCTCTGTACAAGGTCTTTTCTTTTGTGTTGTGCAGGAGCTATTTCGAGTGCGCAAGTACCTGTGGCTCACTGGTGACCTTTTCGACATCATCAACAAACATAATAGAAGAGAAGTTGTGTTTAGGCATGTAAATGTTTATCGAAATAGAAGATGGAGATGAAAATGTCTAAGAGAAGACATTTAATTATTTTTCCACTACCAAAACTTTATGGAGAGAAAATTATTGGTTTCAATAATAGGTAACTCAAATGAGAAAGAGAATTAGAATATAATAGATAAAAAACAAAAAGTTGCAAAAGATGAAATATAACATATTTTTACTACTTTGGCTACCAAAACGTGCATGTATGAGGAGAAATTTATTGTCCTAAAATGTTTATGAAAGAAATTTACACCACTCAAAATTTTTTAATTGGATACGAATTTAGACAAATTTACCATTAGATTATATTATCTTTGTATATTATTTATACTTGCAAAATTTCAAAGTGACCAAAGATTAATAACCATGTCATCAATTAATTATTTAAATTCAAGTTTTTGTAATTTAAAATAATGCATAAAAGATGATTTTATTAATCGAATAATAAATAACATCCAATTAGCATAAATGTTAAGAACATTTAGAATATGTAATTTAATTATAGAATTTTCGAAATATGAATTCTATAATAAGTTATTGGATAGTGAGTTATACTATGCATAACTTGAACCCAACCTTTTATACATATATTTATATATATATATATATATATATATATGCTTCTATTGAAAACATAAAAGTTTTCAACCAATTGAGTTACAAGTCCCTCGAAAAGTTTAATATAAACTTTCTGTTTACTCTCATCTTTAATTTGTTTTTGTCATTTTTTTTCGCCGAATATACTCGCCAGATTCATCAAACTCTACAACAATGGTAAGAAAAACGTTTTTCCTCGATTACTGGTGATGGATGGATGGATGCCAGGGTGTATTATCCGTGTACTAAAGTAGATTAACTTTTATTCAATTGGACAATTAGAGGCAATTCTTTGTTAAGCTTGTCTGGTATATGGTCTCTCTTTATTTTGCTTTTAAGACGATCTTTGTCTTATTGTTGATATTTCCACTTACTTTCTCTAATGGTTCTAAAAGATGTTAAATCAAATTTTTGAGATAGAGTGTTGATTGGTCTTGCCCCCCGCGGGGGGGTGGGGCGGTGGAGTTTTCTTTTATTTTGCCTTTATTTTATTTTCTTTCTTTTAATTGTGAGATTTAAATTTATGGCATTATCAACATGCTGAAGATTATATATTCAAAGTTTTTTTTTTTTTTTTGGCATAACAAATTTTTTACCCCTTCAGAGATCTATGCTAATAAATGATAATAAAATTATAGTTAAGATTAAATTTTTGAATTAATTGAATTGAATAATTTGTATTTTATTAACTTATAAAAATTAAATTTTTTAACCCTGTGCTGTTAAAAAGCATATATAATTTGTACTACAAAACAAACTTTTTTACATACATATAAACACATAATATTATATATATAGTCAATTTGAGGTTCATATTTACTAGATTGATCATGAACACGTTATTATGTTTGAATTTGAACTACTTTTCAAGTCTAAGCCTAGTTAGGCTAATTATCTGCTAATTAAAAAGAACTTAATTAACAATCTTTTTTCCAATTTGATTTCAAGTTATTGATAAACAACTTTGTTCATTTATAGTTCTAATTTTTATTAACACTTTTAATTGGTTGCCACTTCATGAATTTATTTTAAAAGTAAAACTTAGGTACAATATTTAGATATTATTTCTTAGGTTTTTTTCTTAAAATTTAGTAATGTAGCTACTTAACTAAAAATATACTTCCATGTCACGAGAAAAAAAGCCACATAACTGAATTTTAAAAGGAATAACACCTAAAGTACTGTACTTAAGTTTTATTCTTATTTTAAATGGCATTTGATAAAATCATTCCCATTTATTTTAGATATTATGTTTATTTCTGATTAAAAATTAATTTTTTATAAATGTATATTACGTGACATCACAAGCATATTCTATATTTATGAAAAATTAAATCTTCACCACTGAATGGTTTATTTATAAAAACAAAACGAATATGATTCTAATAAGACGGATAATGCGTGTAGATATTCTAAGAGCCTTAGAAATACTTTTTTTTTTTTTAATGGGAATATAAATATATACCTTACTAAAAAAATTAAAAAAAAAATAAACAAACAAATAGATGCAACATTAAAGTTTAACTAGGACGAAGTTAAGATTTTGAATTAGGGGGAGCCAAGGTATAAGAAAAAAAAAATTCTAAATATGTAGTCATTTATAGTATTAACAAACTATCAACAAGGACAAAGATACAAAATCATTATTTTGTAATACATTACAATGTAATCATCTACTAAAAAAGACACAAAACACTATTATTTCTTATTATAATAGAGCATTTGTATTAGCTCGTGCAAAATTTATGTCTATTTTAGCGTAAGGACCTATTTTTTCTATTTTACATACTCACTTCTTAAAACATCCCACATCCTATTATCTATTTTACATTACATTTGATTAAAATCTATTTCATTATCAATTTTTTATTATTTTCCCAAATCATTTTTCTCTCTCTTCCTCAACCACAAACTAATGCTCTCAATTAAAGAATTATTAAAATATTCATTTGCATAGTTATGATAATTGTGTGTAAATGTACACAATTATTGTTGCACAAATGTATTTTTGCACAATGACACATAAATTGATATGGGTGTATTTTGAGGTTGATTGAACAGATTTGAGACCTTATGCTATTTTACAACAATTGATGCAAATGTTCTTATAATGAAATCTATGTAAATTTTAGGGGAGGGAGGTCAAGATTTTTGGAAGAGGGGGTCAAATATAAAATTATAGAGAATATACCTACTTTTTTTCCCCCCTTAAAGTTGAGGGACTTGGGCCCCTGTGGACCCTCACCTAACACCGTCCCCGAGTTTAACTACATGTGACTTCATCTTGCGGGGCCAAAATCCTAGTTTGGCACCACTAGAAGGATTTCGTATCTCCTTTCGTAGGAAACAAAAAAGAAGACAACTATTCTAATTATAATTTTGGGGGCACTTGAATAGTAGGCTCAATGGATTTGAAGTATTTGTCGTAAATGTGGAAACCCCAAATTCCATCCACTATACTATTGGTCCATAGGGTTTCGAGGGTGTTTCATGGACTGGGAGTAAAATAGTTTAACCATCGAGTGGGACACCATTTCTTTATTTTTATGTAACTTTTTTTTTTCAAATAAAAGAATTCAATGAAAATAAGGTAATGCCAAATTTAATTGTGAATATTGATATAACATAATGTTCCAATCAGCCTTTTTTTTTTTTTTTTAATAACATAAATATATACCAAATTGTGAATATTGATATAACATAAATATATACCAATTTTTTTTTATTAGTTATATTTCTTCACTCCAATCAGCCTAGCTAGTTCAACCCACTTAGTAACTACCCAATCCAAAAACTTAAGCAAAACAAAACTTTTTAAAAAAAATAAAAAATGCTAGCTAGCCTAGTATGAAGAAACAATATTATTTTGTGTTTTTTTTTTTTTTTTTTCCCATTTTTGTTGGTAGATGATTGCATCTTAATGTATTAAGATACAATGATTTTATGTATTGTCTTGGTTTATAGTTTGTTTATACTATATGAATGGCAATTTAGGGCTGCTCCACATTGAAGGTAGGGTGATCATAGGACTACCCTAATTTGGAAAAAAATAATTAATATATATATATATATATAATTTAAAAAATTTTGATTTTTTCTTACCCTTTAAGAAAATTTAGGACGGTCACAAATTTATGAACAAATTAAACTTTGAACAAAGTTTGGCAACAAATTTGGTTGTAAATTAAGGCTACAATTTCACTCAATATATTTTTTTATTGGATGTGAATTTTGAAAAATTCACCATTGAATTACATTTTCTTTTTATATCTTCCATACTTGCAGAATTTCAAGAAGAGCTAAAATCAATGGTTATATCATCAATCAAATATTTAAATTTCAAGTTTTTGTAGTCTAAAATTATACATAAAAAATAAGTTTATGAATCGAATAGTAAATAGCATCTGATTGATATGAAATTTGATATGTGTTTTAAGAACATAAAAAAACATGCAATTCTATAGTTAGATTTTCAATATATGTAGCCATGTTAATTTGTTAAGTGAGAGTTGTAATGATAAGCTACAACTAAGTTTGTAGTCAAGCTTTTTCTTTAAACTTTGATCCCTTTAATAATATATTAAGCCCTTACAAACAAAAAGAAAAAGCTCAAGAAAATTTTTATTGAACTAAAATTTTGAAAGAGAAGTAACTTGTAGCATTGATAATAAGAGTATTATACAATGATTTCAAAATAAGAAAATTTGTAGACGTAAAATTATAAGACTTATGTATCTGCTTGTTTTTTTTTTTTTTTTTTTTTTTTTTTTTTGCCAATATATGAATTTTTTTTTATTAAATTTTGTAAAATTTAAGTTTCTTAATGACCGCTCTAAAAAAAAATATATATATATATATATATATTGTGGGGACACAAGCCTAAATATATATTGGGTCTTGGGCCTTGTTCGAGGAGACTCAATGGTCCGAGAATAGATCAATAGTAAGGAAGACATAAAACTTTGAACTTCATGAGCAAGCTATGACTGTAAAGGTTGGGAGAGGTGGGCCGAGGAGGAATATCCCCTCGGTTAAACGAAACGAAGATCAAAATGTGTGTCCTATCATCTAGGGTGACGTTCCAGGAGGTTCTATTAATAAGGATGTGCATTATGAATGTATAGGAGGGATGGGGGCTAGGAAATATCCAAAAGAAAGCTGCTGTCACCTCATTAAATGCACTACAACTAACTCTCTGGCCGCATTAATGAGGAAGTGATACCTGAACAATAGTTTTCAGCCTTATAGCTGCTCTCCAGAGACTTTAGGAATGTGCTGATGTGACAGGGATCAACACCAACAATCTAACATACACGTGGAGGGTAGAGATGAAGGCAAAGGGATAGTATAAAGTAGGAAGAAGACAATGAGAGAAGGGGATCGAGAAATTGAAAGAAAAAGACTGTAGCAATCAAGAGTGGAACTTGTAATCAAACTTGAGAATCAATATATAAGAACTGATCTTCTCGAACTATGCCAAGTACGACTTTCTTTATATTAAACCAGTCTATCTTCATTTTCTTGTCATCTGGATCCACTTTACTTCTTGTCTGACTCATTAAAGCCCAGTTTTCCAACTCACTCTTTACAAATTCATTATATTGAGCTCTTTGGGCCTAAGTTCATATATCCTTTGGGCTTGGGAGCCAAATCGTGTCCTTATGTATATATTTCTAAAGTGTGTCTATGTGGATTTTTATTTTTTTATTTATTTTTTATTTTTTTATTTTTTTTTGCGCTTATACTCCAATCCCCATAATTTGAAATCTGGATCCGTCTCTTCCCCAACCAATACAAACATAAAACACCTAGTAGGTGAATTTTCTATTAGACAATGATACTCTTAGACTGTTTTTATATTATTATCTATTTTTATGCAAATTCCGTATTTACCAAAAAGAGAGTAAATATTTCTACACTAATTGTGAATATTGATATAACATAATAAATAAAAATGAATGTAAGATAATATTTTTTCCATTCCTTGTAGAAGGAGTAGAGAAACAATCATGAACGCTGGTTTAGGAATTCTGTGTGGGTTTCCTGAACGGGAGGGATCAAAATTATTCATCAAAACAGTAAAGTGGTGGGCGTGGGACCCTGTTTTCTTAACACCATATGTTTACGTTTGCTGTGAGAGCGAGGTAGCTTTTCAACTATCCTCAGTCACCCTTCTCTGTTTCCTTTCAGGATGAAAGCTGTTAGCATTAAACACAGTGGTTTTTTTTTTTTTTTTTTTTTTTTTTTTGGGTGGGAATGGGATTAGGAATGTAGAGTAGCCAGAATGTATGCACTACAAAAGGAAACAAAGTAAAGCTTGCATGTGAGGTAGGTAGGTAGGTATCCTAGGCTTAAATAAATGGCATCTTTTGAAAAGGAGTTTATTCTATACTAAGGGGGAAGCGTATCAAAAGTCGAAATCCCATTAAGACTTTTGATTAGATTAGGTAGCTAAAATGCCAATCTTTTTTCTTAAATGGTGACCTTTTTAGGAGAATGATCCTAATTCCAGTGAAATTTGACCTGTCTTTTTTATATAATTTGTACCCACCCCCACCCCCACCCCCACATCGCTGCTGCAAATATATTCATTTCATCAACGTTAACCAAGGCAAGGCAGTCTTAGTTATAGTTATTTGCAAGTTTTCTACTTAAAACCAGTTTTATAAAGTGTGGCTTGATTTAAATTTGTTAACTTGAACATGAAAGGATCCATCAGCAAGTGCATTCCACAATAATTAATTTGATGTTTCCTAAGTGGCACCAATTAAGGCCTTTGAAACTTAAGTGACCAAAATTGCTACTTCACTTTTTAGGTGTTTTATTTATACTCCATACTAATTACAGTATGTCATATGATTTTGTTTTATTTTTCTTTATAAAATAACTAAAGTTTAAAATAGGAAAAATCATATGCATAACATATTGCAATTGACGAACTATAAATTAAATGCTACCAAGCCGATACATGAGAGAATAATATGTTATGGACCAACATTGAGGTTGAAGTGGTGACCGAATTCCCTGTATTATGTTGAGAATCATAGTAGATGGGAGAAGGAGAATTTTAATTTTAATTTTAATTTTGGTGGGACTGGAGGGGGAAGGGGTGTTGGGGTTGAGTGGGTTAGGGAATAGGGAGTGTCAACTATTTTGAAGGCTTCATAATGCTTTCTTTTTTGGAGGGACAGACCCAAAGACAAAATCATGTGGGTTGTACAGATGCTTCAAAACACTGGCTCTTTTCTCCATTCAAACACACCACTGGGTAAAAAGAACAATTATTTCCTACTCATTTGGGCATCCCCTTAGTGCATTTCTTCATTAAGATTACGGTCAACTTCTCTTTAACCCCACTTGTTTGAATCCCTTTTTGACTAGCTTGGAAATTTCCTTTTCTGATTCATAATATTAATTAGTTTTGTTGATCAAGTAAGGAGGAATTGGTGAGTTACAGGAGCCAAATGCAATCTAAGTGAGCAATGCTACAGAGTACAGCCACAAAAAATTTCACATTTTTCACAACATTTAATTGACAAGTTTTTACTCGTTTTCTTCTAGGCTCATTATTAATATCATTTTTTTAATATTTTTTTACATGTTATCAACAATCTCCACATCAGCAAGTGCCAAATTTTTGTGTGTATAAATTTTCTCAATCCAAGTGCATGAAAGGAGCCAAAAGGTTGTAGACTTGTAGTACTTAAAAGTTTGAATTGGACAGGAAATGACATCCATATCTACGTCAAGCAGTCTCTTCCTAAAAATAAGAATCCACCAAGTTGAAGACTTATTGGCCGGGGGCTACGAAGAGAAGCCACAAATATAAATAAATGTACCCAATTAATCTAAGCACATTGACACATTGGATTGAGATAAAGTACAATAACTAAAATATTACGTCTGATGCAATAGATATCAATGACAGGGATTAGAAGTTGAAAGAAACAATTTTTAATATTTTTCTCAAAAAAAAAAATAATTTTTAATATCAACCATAATATAAAAAAAATGAGAAAAAGCTAAAAATTAAAAATTAAAAATGGTAAAAATATTTTGTGAGTGAAAAGGAGGTAATTGCAACGGGTGCATGCAATACCTACCCAATCCAAATCCTTGAGTCTAATATCATGTTCAGTGAACATTAGCAGATAGTCACTAGTGCCAATTTCAGATTTTTACCTTCCTATTCTCAACTAATTAGTGGCGTGTGCTTTTACCAATTACGCAATGCAATTATCCAAGTAGAACTCACCCACTTTGAGTTATGGTCAATGTTATCAAAATCAGGATCTTACGTAAGATTGTGAAAGGTAGGTGGGATCACCGCTCATAAGATCGGATTGTGGATCGTAAAATCCTACATATTTTCATATTAAAGCAAAAAACACATTGATAATGACTTTGTATGTTAAATAATCACGTAAATTTTGAATTTATCCATTAAAAAAAAAAAAACCAAAGATTTGCATTATATGAATTTGCATGTCATACATCACTACGTCTATACTAACGAAACAAATATATCTAAGTTTTGACCCAGTGTGTCTAAAAAGTTCAATAAATGTTTAATTAGCAACCAAATACCAAAATATTTATGAACACATATGGAAATATATTCCAAGTTCCAAGTTTAAAATCCAAAAATAGTTATCAATTGCAAACTAGCAAACTAAAATATGAAATCCAAAAGCAAGATTAATATTAAGGTAAAGTGATCATTTAATTATTCTCATTTTAGGGTTCATATGACCATCGTTTCAATCATCATCATCCATTTCTTCATCTATGTAGACATTGTATATTTGTATACTAGAGCTGCAAAAGAGATCAAGGTACAACTTCACACTCAACTATTTAAGTTATACCACTCAGCAACAATTAAAGAGCATGCTCAAAAAAATCAATCAATCAATATACAAATACAAACATACTAATAAAATTATATATAAGAAAAATATTTTAGTAATATTATAATACAAATTAGTATATTGATTAAACAAATTTAGCAACATTATAGTTTAAAATGTAGCAAAGCCAATATAAATTCTTCATTTAGAAATGATGAAGTATTCCTTTATTTTTATTACAAGTGAACTAAAAACTACAAAACATTTGCTTAGGTTGACATAATTTAAAAAAAAATAGAATAAAAAGTCATACCATCACAACATAGAAAAATAAAAACCCTTGAAGCTTCATCAAAACCAAAATTTATCCCTTTAAAAAAAAAAAAAAAAAAAAAAAAAACAACCAAAAACTGATGTTTTGGTAGGATCGGTAGAATCGGTAGGTTCCCATACGATTCTACGATCCAACACAATCCTACATACGATCTTACCATTTTTACAATCCTAGTGCGATTCTAAACGTTTTGGTGAGATGAAATCGTAAAATCATGTGATCCTACGATCCAAATCGCAATTTTAACAACCATGGTTATGGTAGTAAAGAGAGGCAAATATATCACAATATATGCACAAGAAGAAATAGAGGGGGTCTGGCAAAGGAAAAATTATTAAGTATTTATTAAGTACAATAATATAGTTTTTTTTTTTTATATGAATATTGGATCCCGTCATGAATTTCATTAATATAATTTATTATTATATGAGGAGAGTGAGCAACACATTACTCGATTTCTAAAATAATGAATTATTACTTAAAGGGAGGAGAGAAATGTTCTAAACCCCTCAAAACTTCCATGCCTTTGTGGTGGGGGAAAATGGGCATTTGCCCCTAATTTACAAACTATGCAGCAAAATGCCTCTGTTTTGAAACAACTTAACAAAATGCTTCAGTTTTTGAAATTCGATTTTAATAAAATCGAATTACAAGTGGAACTCAACATTAGCAATGTCGAGTTCTATGCATATTTTGCCACTTAAATTTTGTTTGGAGCCTTTTTTGGTTGCCCAGCCATGTGTGGTCCATTGGAGGGATGACCTTACTAGGCCTAGGTTTTGTTCGGGGAGTTACGTTCGGAACTTAACATTGGGCCACATGGTCGAATGGCTACCAGCATATTTTTAAGCCTACAAAACCATTAAAGCCAAAGTCTAAAAATCATGATAATAGTCAAATAAATATACAATATGCGTTTGATATGATAGTTTTCATTAGTAGTTGTAACAACAGTTGAAACAAAGTAGTATTTATTTAGAAGTAAAGTAATCATGTACTCAATGATGTAAATTTAAAGATATGAAAGTAAAGTCACTTATCTTTGTATGGTTTATAACTCCAACTGTGTAGCATCAGTGAGTTGATAGGATTCCAGTAGACTGCCAGTGGTAGAGGCTAGTTAAACTTACCCCCTCTTATCATGCATTTAAATGAATTTAAGTCTTGGTTAATAATTGTAATAGTAGTGAGAATAAAGTAATATGTATTTAAATTTGAAGTAATCATGTACTCGATGATGTAAATTTAAAGATAAGGAAGCAAAGTCACTTATCTCTGATGGTTTGCAGCCCCAGCTGTGCAGTATCAGTTAGTTGATAGGATTCCAGCAGAATGACTCCAGCAGTAGAGAGACAATTTGCAATGATAACTTCGTGATTGAAGGGGAAAAATTGGTGCAACTGGAGAGAGAGAGAGAGAGAGAGAGAGAGAGAGAGTATGTTCAGCTATGTGTAAGGGCTGGTTAAGCTTGCCCTCTTATCATGGACTTAAATGAGTTTCCCCTTTGACAATACTCTTTTAATTGTTGTGAAGTTATGAATAGTGTTGCCTTCCATAGGAAGGGCTTTTGTAAGATGTAATTTGTGCCTTCTAAGGGAAGGGGTTTTGTAAGAAGTAGTTGTGCCTTCTAAGAGAAGGGTTTTGATATAAGATCTTGGTGCCTTCTAGAAGAAGGGTTTTAGTAATAGAAGTTCATGCCTTCCATGAGAAGGGCTTTTAGTATAAGTGTTTGATATCTCTTGAAAAGTGTGGAGATGGTAAAAGATATAGATGTTTTGTGGGATTTAGTATTTGCGATATGTATGATATATGGAAGTATGAGAGATATGGAGGTTAAAGATAGTAAAATTGTGAGATTATAACAGCTGGAGAAGTTGTAAAGATGGTTTTCCAAGATGAAAGATCTTGTAAGAGAAGAGTATGGAGATATGTTTAGGTATTTGGAGATAGGAGCAATAAGATAGGTGTATTTTCTGAATATGGAGAGTGAGAGAATGGGTATGAGAAGGGTAATAGTGTTGTAGTGTGTTTAGCCATGTTGTTGGGATTTACTGTTGGGATCTTTTGCTGGAGTAGTAGAAATTGCTTTCCAAGAGGAAAGATTTTGTAAGAAAAAAGTATAGAGATGTGTTTATGGGCAGCGAAACAGTAAGATTTCAAAGTAAGAGAGTATGAGAGTAGAGCTTAGAAGAGTTGTGGTGTGTTATATGTAATGGTGTAGTAAGTGTGTATAAGATTGTGTAAGAGAAGTGAAGAAAGAGATGTTTAGAGATATGGACAGCAAGATATATGTATTTTCAAAATATGGAGAGTGAGATAATGAGTATAAGAGAGTAATAGTGTTGTAGTGTGTTTAGCAAAGCTGCTGGGATTTTCAGCTAAAGGATGTATGAGGGCTTATGAAGGGCATTTATGGGTTAAGGACTGGAGAGTTTAGTTTCTAACTTGAGAACTAAAAACCTAGAAGCTCAGTACTTTATTAAGAGCTTAAGAAGATAATTAGAAGGAGAAAGAGTGGGGAAGTTTATGAAAGAGTTCTCCTCCATTAGTGTCCCCCTTTAAGGTGTTGATGAATGGTCCCCTTACGAGCTAAGTTTAAGGGGGTATTTTAGCAAAGAATATCAGCCAAAATCTGTCCCAACTAGCAATGAATTTTCAAAAATCCGTCTTAAGATTTGGCCAAAAATGGTATGTTTAACTTTAAGGTATTCTTGTTGTTTTAGGTAAGAGCTACTGGGGAAAATGTAGCAAAAAAGGAAGGTATTTTAGCAAGAGAAAGGTAGTTTCTTTAGTTCGTTTTGGTTTTAGCCAAATGTGGAAAAATCAGTAATGCTCAGGCTACTGGGTCAGCTGTTACATCTGTTCTGAAAAAGCTGTCCCAGCTGTCAGGAAAAGCTGTGACAACTATCATAAGACAGCTGTTATAAGACAGTTGTTTCTTTGGGCAGAAGCAGATAAGGTCAGCTGGGTGATTTCAGACTGCTGAAGAGGTCATTTTATGGATTTGGCTGAAAAATGGTAAAATCTCTTTCAAGAGTATCTTGCTATTTTGGGTATAGCAGCTGGTTGCTGGGATTTCAACATAAAATAGCTGATGATATCACTTACAGCCAAGTTTCAAGTGCTAAATACACTGCTAGGGTTTAGCTAAAAATGTTTCCTTTTTCGGGTGTTTGTGTTTTTGGTCCAAGGTTCCATTACAACACATTTTTAGCAAGTAATAAAATGATTGGTTGAAAGTTAATGAAGCTTTAGAGATCTAGTTAAGATCTCATTGTGTTGTGACTTAATCTTAATGAGTAAGAAGAGCATTTAATGCTCTGCTCTGGCAGCTAGTAGAGAAATATATGATTTGATTATGGCTGACAGTAGCTGGGTATTAGAGATATCATGAATATTTTATATATTTGGAGATAGCCAATCATATTAGGCCATGCGTTTGAGTTGGAATTTAGCTAAAAGTAGTAATGTAGTTTATGTAAAATAATATAATGAAGTTTCTAAATTTGCATAGCAACAGTTGGGGATTGAATGAACATTTTTTTTTCTCAACATTTAGATGGCTGGAGATATTGAGTATTTGTTATATTATGAATGTTAAGTTTTAGGAAAAAAGCAATGGGGAGTCTTATCATTTTAAGTATTATGTGATAAAAGATGCTTACCATACGTTACCCGCTACACACGACCTCGTCAGAGTTCAGGGAGTTGGAGAAGACACGCCAAGCAACATGTCTCTTTTATCAACTTTAAACCGCTGGAACTTTACTAAACATACCTCTTGGCACTCCAAACCACGACTCTTAAAGTTTCCCCAAAGAAACTTATGAGCTTGGATCATAAACCGAAAATGAGATGACGTACCTCGGGTTTTGTTGTCATTTTGTGTAAATATAGGCTCTTGTTGAAGAAGCCGCTTGCCATGAGTGTAAGAGAGGTAATATGGGCCGTGAGTTTTAATTCAATGTGTGAGCTCAATCCATATGTTGATGTTGATGATATCTTGGGTTATGATCCCAATTGATGAAAAGGAAATGTGGGACATGAATCCGCCTCTTGAAGTAAGGATCTCACAGGTCATGTGAGCCTAATCCATGAGATATAAGCTTATTTTAAGCTTTAAATAGATTTACTCAAAAAATCAATAATATGTTGAATGACATGGGTTGCCGCTGAATATGCCACGTGGGCCAAAAAAAGAGTCCTCAACAAATTTTTTTGAAAATTTAAGTGAAACTTGACATTGCTAATTCGAGTTTCACTTAAAAAAAAAATATATATATATATATATAACTCAATTTTGAGGATATCGAGTTTTACACAATCGAGTTTCAAAAACAGGGGCATAGTTTCAAAGTATGAACATTTTGCTGCATAGTTTGTAAATTATGGACAATGTCCATTTTTCCCTTTTGTGGTGTACTATTCACCCCTTATAATATGATGAGAAGAGAATGTCCCCTGAACTACCTTTTCAAATTCTTTAAATACTTATATTCATCACACCACGTACGTGTTAAAAGATGTATTTTTCCATTTCTCAAATATTAAAACTCTTAAAAGATGTATTTTTCTTTCAAATTTTGGATATATATTTTCTAGGAAAAAAACTAGTTTTTAAATTATTTTTTTCTCCTTTTCAAATTTTTAGTCATGTTTCTTCACTAAATTTTCCAAATCCTATAAGTATTCCCTTTGTCTCTCTTCACTAACATCTTTGTTGTTGTTCCTCGTTTCTCCCTTTCTAGCTAACATTCACCAGCTTAATATAAGATTTTTTTTTTTTTTTTTTTTTAAATAGAGTTTGAAAATATTCTCTTTGTATAAGTACAGGTCCTACAACGCTCTGTTTGTTTTGGCTAAAGACATTTCCCTTAAAAATATTTCACATTTTCTAGTGTTTATTACCTATAGAAAATCTTGGTTAACGGAAATCATTTTTCAAAATAAACGGATACAATCTAAAAGAAGCGGAAAAGGTTTTTACCTTTAAAGTGAAAAGTGTTTTCCTTCATTCTCCCATGCCTCATCCCCTAAATTCCTTAGTACTTCTACCACCTCCATGTCATTTCCACCACTATTATCACTATTGTAACAACCACTGTTTCCAACATTGCCACCACACCTCCGTCACTACTACATCTTTGTCAATCATTGGCACCTCCACGGTCATCCCTATTAGTATCCTGATCACCACACCACTTTGGCCCTTGCTATTTCGATCATCATTATTCCACTTACATGTAATATTAATGATTTCCACTATAAACCAAAAGGGCAAAATGTTTTTGTGGATCACTTTCAAAATTTCAACCAATTAAAGAATGTTATTTTTATTGAATATATTTTCAATTAAACATCGAAATAAATGGAACTTCGATAAAAATTTGGATATTTATAAACACAACCTATAAACAGGATAGATAAATAAAAATTATACTTATTTCACAAGATTTAAGTACTAGTATGTAGTGGGTTCTAATTAGATTAATTGGTAAAGTCTCTGATGGTTGAATAAGAGTTCTGTAGTTCAATCTCCGCCTACAACAAAAATCGATTGGTGTCTTGGTCGGATGGTAAATAGTTATCATCAAGAGTAGATGTTATAAGTTAAAACTTTATAAAAAAAAAAAAAAAAAGTACTAATATATACACTTTATCACACCTGTGAATTTTAAAGTTGTGAATTCGAGTAATGGCAAACCTCATTAAAAAGTGGAGCGGAGGCAATGACAACATATGTGATTCCTTTTCTTTCTAAGCAAATTAAAAAAAAAAAAAAAAAAAAAAAAAAAAGCATGTAAACCTAATGTCGACCTATCAGGTAACTAGTGAAGAAAATCAGAGTTTTGTGCAAAGTTTTACCTCTTATTGCCTTTGGAGTTAGTATCAAATGGAGCCACTGTGAAAAATCCCTTCGGGTGACCAAAAACCTGCTCAAAGAACCAAACACATACCTAAATTATTCTTAATTTTTTTGGATGTGAAGACAAATATTCTTAGAGTTAATATAGCTTTATTAAGTGCTAATCCAACCTTAATAAATTTTTTTTTAATTTTTTTTAATTTTCTGGTCATAAACAACGTCCATCCGATTCCGATTAACTTTTAATTTCATTGATGATCATGGAAAAAGCAGTCGGCAATCGGTCCAAAGAAACGTTTGAAACATCAAGTCAACGGAAATTGTGGGGTCTACATTGCACGTGCACCTATGTACAATTTACATAAGCTGTAATCAGGGGGTGCATAAATTAGTAGTTTGATAGAGTGGGACCCAAGACTCCAATTTGGTGTAACACATGCACACGATAACTCTGTCTTGTAGAATAAAGCATTACCCTCTGTTCTTCATCAGATGGCAATAAATGTATTTAGGACCCACAAATATATATACTACGAACATATTGTACATATTTTATATATAGATATAGACGACAGCGACAGCGACTGAGAGAGAGTGCAGCTTTTGCTTTTTAAAGTTTGCTGCTTTTGATTGTTTATTGGATGGACTGTCTATCGAATGTGGAGACAGTGCGAGTGTTTTAGAATCAATAAAGCAAACCCAAATAAGATTATTGTTTTCAAGCCCCAGAAAAAAAAAAAAAAAAAAAAAAAAAAAAAAAAAAAAAAAAAAAAAAAAAAAAAAAACTAAGATTATTGTTGGAGAAATATTATCTAGAAAAATTTGAGGACCACAATCTTTTTTTTCTTTTTAAGAAACTGGACCATAATCTTTTTTTAACTATAATTTTACCACAATTTTGATGAATAAATTGTGAGTGGTTGTTTAAAAAGTAGTTAATTCATATGAAAGTGATGAATATTTATTTACAATTTATTACATTAGAGTTGTAACAAAAAAAGAGTTACACTCCTATAATTATTGTATTAACTATCTATGCCCTTTTATATCACAACTCTAAATTAGTCGATCATGATCGGTGAAGAAAATAAAAGGCTATTGTGAAAGTGATTATTCACATTTGCAGCTCACCAATTCATGAAGTTGTAGTAGTTGTGACAATGGTGTGGTGACAAAACTTTTTTTTTTTTATAATTATTTTCTGGGGATAAGGACAAAATTGTTATATATATAAAATTTGTGAGAAATAAATCAAAATAATTGGCACAATAGAAAGATCTCACGGGTACCAATTAGATCACCAATCCCAACCCAATTCCTCGAGATTCTCAAAACTTAATAGAAACCAAAATAAAAACAGAAGGAATATGGAATTTGGCACTTAATAAAATGGGCAAACTCAGGGAATGTTGGATTCTCAGTGGCCACAGTAGAAGCTTAGCAAAACAAAGCAATCCCAACACAAGTTTTAAACTCTCTATCTGGGTCTGGCTGACAGCAAAAACTCTTTACTGTTTGACCTCACAAAGTAATTTTTTTTTATTAAGTGGTTTTAACATAAATTTGTGAGTGCTTAATAGTTAATACTTAAATTTTGCTCTACTTTTTAAATTAAGACAATGGTGAATAGAAAATTCCCTAGTGCCTTTTTCTTTTTCATTAAAAATAATGCATGATTGAAGGTCTTTTCTTTTACCAATCATCTTTTGCGTTCATCTAGATTTGCCTAATGTGGCTCTTAGCTTTTATATATTCTTTTCTTTGCTGAACCAGTGGCACGCATATTAGTTCTCTTTACTCTTCACATTACCAAACCTCTCTGATTGAAGGTCTTTTCTTTTACCAATCATCTTTTGCGTTCATCTAGATTTGCCTAATGTGGCTCTTAGCTTTTATATATTCTTTTCTTTGCTGAACCAGTGGCACGCATATTAGTTCTCTTTACTCTTCACATTACCAAACCTCTCTGATTTTGGGTGTAACTAAGTGGCTTGCAGTACTATGAGAAGCGTAAGCAATTGTGTTGGTTAGCTTCTGATGTGAATATTACATGCAACAAAAACAAAACCAGTTGAAGATTGGTTGTGCTTAATTTTTCAAACTTCAAACTACTCCTACCAGCTTTTTACTTGATTGCTTTCATAAAAAAAAAATTTTAAAAAAAAAGAAAGAAAGAAAAGCTGATTTTGGCATCTGGGCTCCTAGTCTTTTGAACTTTCAATTCAATGGAAAAGAGAGCGGAGGTTGTTTTGTGCTGTGTAGCTTTGTTATGCTTATGGAGCTCAGCAACTGGTTTGCTTTCTTCCAAAGGTGTCAACTATGAAGGTAACCGAAACTCCTCCTCATGGTGCTTTAAAGCTTTGGATGTTTGCTTAATATTTACATCAGTGTGAGATTGTATGGTTTTTTTTTTTTTTTTTTTTTTTTTTTTTTTAATATTTCTTATAAACCTTGTAGTGCAAGCTTTGATAAGCATTCAAGCTCTTCTGACTGATCCTCATAATGTTCTTGAGAATTGGGATGAGAATGCCGTGGATCCATGTAGCTGGGCTATGATCACTTGTTCTGCTGATGGTTTTGTCATTAGCCTGTAAGTAGAAATATATATATACATATCAAACCAAGAAAATGGAAATTCTTCCTGCTATAAAATCTAAAACAAAATATTATGTGTGATTTAGTTGAAATGGTTTTGCTGCAGAGGAATTCCAAGCGGGAACTTTTCCGGTTCTCTGTCACCAAGCATCAGCAACTTGACCAATCTCCAGACTGTGTAAGAAAACCAACATATTAGGAAAGTATTATGATAAGTTCTGCATGAATATGAAGCATCTTATTAGAGGACTCTTTTTTGCAGCCTTCTGCAGAATAACAATATATCAGGACCAATTCCCTCTGAGCTTGGGAGACTCCAAAAGCTTCGGACACTTGATCTTTCAGCTAACAGTTTCACCGGACAACTTCCCAGTACTCTATCCCACCTGAAAAGCCTCCAATACATGTAAGTCGAATTGTAAAAACAAATTTGTCCTTAAACATGACTTCTACATAAGAAGTTTTGGAAATAATGGTCAGTAACATCGCTTCAACTGTCTCTTACTGGTATTGGGATTTGAATTCTGATCAGGCGGCTAAACAATAATAGTCTGTCCGGACCAATTCCTTCAGCTCTAGCTACCATGACCCAGCTTACTTTTCTGTAATTCTCTTCAAACCTTACCCTTCTTCAGTACTAAAAATTATATTTTTTTCTTGAAATTTATTTAGTTTCTTATCTTAATAATGTTTAAATGGTTTGTTAATGTTTTAGGGATCTGTCTTACAACAATTTAAGTGGTCCTGTACCAAGGTTTCAAAATAAGACATTCAAGTAAGTCACTCCTAAAATGGTTTCTTTTTCTTTTTCTTTTTCCCTAGTTCCTTTTCCCCCTTCAAAACATTCAACTTTTTCTTTGTCTAATTATGTTCTCATCTTTTGACTGACACAGTGTTATTGGAAACCCTTCGATATGCGCCACCGGAAGAGAAAATGATTGTTTTGGAACGACAACACTATTATCTAATTTTGCCTTGAACAATTCACAAAGTAATTGGAGTTCCCGCTTGTTTCAAGTTTGTTCAATTTATTCAAACCTTTAACTTATAATACAAACACGTTTCCCTGTACTTTATGTTTTATTGCATCTTTTTCTTTCTCACTAATCATTTCTGGTTTGACTAAGTTCTAAGTTCATGATGGAGTTACCTACTAATGAGTTATAGCTCAATTGGTACTTCCTCCTCCCATAATAATAAGATGGAGGGTGAGGTCTTGAGTTCAAGACCCATTGAGTGCATGTGTAACTTACAATTAAAAAAAAAAAAATCATGATGGAGTTACCTTCTTTAATTTATATATGCATGATCCCCTGCTTTAAGATAATATTATTTAAATTTAGTTTCTCACAAACAGTTTCTTGCAATTATCATGACCTGTTTTTCTCCTTGTTTCTTTTAGGTTCTCAACCTTCTGGAACAACTAAGAGCCACAAAATTGCCTTAGCCTTTGGTTCAAGCCTAGGTTGTATCTGCCTATTAATTCTTGGGTTTGGTTTCCTTCTTTGGTGGAGGCAGAGACACAACAAGCAAATATTCTTCGATGTTAATGGTTAGTAAAATAAATTTTCTTTCAGAAAAATTAGTAAAGCACTTAGAACCAAATGAGTTTGTTCTGATTAATAGACTCTCTCAAATTTCAGAACAACATCATGAAGAACTTTGCCTTGGAAACTTAAAGAAATTTCAGTTTAGAGAACTACAAATTGCTACAAACAATTTCAGCAGCAAGAACCTGATTGGAAAGGGCGGCTTCGGTAATGTCTATAAAGGTTATCTTCATGATGGTACACTAGTAGCTGTGAAGAGACTCAAAGATGGAAATGCCATTGGGGGTGAGATCCAATTTCAAACAGAAGTTGAGATGATCAGTCTAGCAGTGCACCGAAATCTCCTCCGTCTTTATGGATTTTGTATGACAAGCACAGAGAGGCTTTTGGTTTACCCTTACATGTCAAATGGGAGTGTTGCTTCCCGTCTCAAAGGTAAGGGGGACTAACCAAGGATTATACTATAGCTACGTCCCTTTGTTTGGGACAATTTGCTGAGCAAGTAGAGCAAGATGTTAACGCGTAATTCAGTTGCAAATTCTGCACTAATATATTAACTTTGTTTCACTATCTTCTTTTCTTCATTGTAGCAAAACCAGCCTTGGATTGGGGTACAAGGAAAAGAATTGCCTTGGGAGCTGCAAGGGGATTATTATACTTACATGAGCAGTGTGATCCCAAGATAATTCACAGGGATGTGAAAGCTGCAAATATATTGCTTGACGACTACTGTGAGGCAGTGGTAGGAGATTTTGGACTGGCAAAGCTGTTGGATCACCGTGATTCACATGTGACTACAGCGGTGAGAGGCACCGTGGGGCACATAGCTCCTGAGTATCTCTCAACAGGCCAGTCCTCTGAGAAAACAGATGTTTTTGGTTTTGGGATCCTTCTACTTGAACTAATATCTGGGCTAAGGGCTCTAGAGTTTGGGAAAGCTGCAAACCAAAAAGGAGCCATGCTTGACTGGGTAAGACAAACACATTGTGAACATTACAAGGTCAACTTAAAACTCCATCTGCCTTCGTAAAAAATATATCTAATTCATGACAGTATAATTGCAGGTGAGGAAAATTCATCAGGAAAAGAAGCTTGATATGCTAGTTGACAAGGACTTGAAAAACAACTATGATCGGATAGAGCTCGAAGAAATGGTTCGAGTAGCTTTGATATGTACTCAATACCTTCCAAGTCACAGGCCAAAGATGTCTGAAGTGGTCCGAATGCTCGAAGGAGATGGGCTTGCTGAGAAATGGGAGGCTTCTCAAAGAGCTGAATCAACCAGGTCCAGAGCCAATGAATTCTCCTCTTCAGAGAGATACTCAGATCTTACTGACGACTCTTCTTTGCTTGCCCAAGCAATGGAGCTCTCTGGACCCAGGTGACAAGGTTGTGAAAATGGAAACGAAGTTAAAATTATGAAAGGAAAAATCAGTAATACAATCAGATTACAAGAATCTGAGTCCAAAATCCCAGTTGAACTGAGTTTGTTGTATATTAGAATCATATTGAAGCCCCAAAGATTTGTGTTAATTTATGACTGTACAGACTCTGATTTAAGAAATAGGCGTTTGGGTGAGTGTTACATGTGCTTTGGTTTCTGCTGAGTGAAGAAATTTTTTCAGATAAATGTCATACTAAGAGTCCTGAAGTTGTAAGAATAATCTTCTTGGGATGAGCTTCGTTTGTTTTAATAGCATGTTGAATCGGGAAAGAGATTCATTACTCTGTTAACACTGGAATTGTGATGCTTATTCTTTGTCCTAAAACCAATATCAACTTCCACGATTTGTTTTCAGAACTTCCATAAAATCAAGAAAACATGTACAATATCTCAGTCCTTTACTGCAGAGAATAGACATGTAATTATGTAGGATGCATTCATGGTCCACACTATTCTTTATTGAAATTGATAGTGACAATGACGAGATTGTTCGGTCTAATATTGGATAGCTGGCTGGAAGTGTGAAGGAATTGGCATCTATCATCCTTTAACCTTTTGTTAAAGATAAGATCAGATTCTCAAAAGTGAAACCTAGATTTGGAAAATAGCGAGATGTGGTTCATCCACTAATTGAACACTATAAGGCATAAAAAATGGTACAAAATGCATCTTCAACCCAAAAAATTCATGAAGGGCATTACACATCAACTCAAATTATTGTCCCCAATTACACTGTGTCACATGAATATTTTGACTGCCTAGTCTTGACTTGATTCAAATTGCAGGGCTTTTAATTTTTATAGTCCAAATTAATTACAGAAGATCAAAATGAAGTTGTTCAAGGGTGATATTCCCTTTTACAAAATATTGGGTGGTCCTAGTAATGCACCAACTAAAGGTGGGGGATATTGAAGATTCCAGGGCTGCCTAATGGCCAGAGAATAGAAATTCTAAAGAATCTAACAAAAGAAACATAAATAAAGATGTGCACACTGCACAGTTCCACTTGTTGCAAGATAAGTATGGGCAAAAATATGTATAATTTATCTTCAGAGCTGTTAGATTTAACTTTCTCTTCAACAGCAACAATTATGCAATGTATGGCTGATGATTTAATTGGATCTAAATAATATTAACATTTTTATTTCGATGATAAAGTTACACAAATGTAATTGGGAAGCAACTCTGCCAAAGGGATTGAAACAAAAGAGATTGAATGATAAACCAAAGCATTACATGAGAAAACCATGTTTAATTCTGGATGAATAGAATTTCTGCTCTAGGAGAAGCCCGCCGAAACCTCACCAACTCAATCAACATATTCAGTCTTCCCTCTGTAACAAATGAACAAGGTGCGATGCTCATTACCTCAAGCACTGGAGAATTTTCAAGCAAAAACTTGATGAATTCCATCTCATGAGGTACGCCAGACATCTCTGTCATCTTTACAACTTTAAGTCTCCCAAATATGCAATGTGAAGGACATTCTTTCTCCCAAAAATCCAAATCAGTTGCTTCCATAGCAGTTAGCGTGTTTAAGGAGCTCTAATAGAAATTAATGTATAGAAACATGTTAGTCATAATAAAAAAACTATTAACAAATGTTTCACAAAACAAATACTAAGACATTCACCAAATAAAGCCTCAACACGTTCAACATAGCTTACCGAGATTTGAAGTTCCTTCAAGTTAGGAGAGTTCGTAATCAAGCGAAGAACAACAAGTATCTCTTTCATATCTTCAAAACTTACTTGATATAATTCAATAATCTTCAAATTGATATATTTAATTGGAAGTCTTCCTGGGTCATCACCTACAGTCAAGTACTAGAGACGGGAAATAAGAAATCATTAAGATAGTTTCGTATAAAAACTATAAGCGTCCCTGATAATAAATCCAACTCAAAACAAAGTAAGGGAAGACACACTAGACAAATAAAAACAGAACATAGTGTTACCTTTGTGAAGTAGATACGCCCAATGAGCCTCTCAAGATGTGGTGCACCACCAAGAAACTTGATAAAATTACAACTGGAACTTTGTTCCATGTGTTCAGCAATGTCCTCAGTCATATACATGGCAACAGACATTGCGATCAGAAGAGGAGTATTTTCAAGACAAATGTCTTTGAATTCACCTTCAAGGCACAAGTATTTGAGATTTGGGGAACGAATATTAAGCGTTAGACTATCAATGTATGATAGTGACAGACTCTCAAGAAGAGGGCAACTAATGATAACACTTTCAATTGCATCAGAGGCAACATAAACTTGGTGAAGCTTAAGGCTCTTCAAAAAAGAGAATCCCTTAAAAGTAGGTGGTGGATCTAGTTCACAACGAGACAGCTCCAAATGGGTTAATTTTTTACAATTAAAAAGACATGAAGGTACCCTAATCCACTCATTTTCATCCAATTCAAGAACCAATTCTTTGATATCTTTCCTTGAAAGGAAAAGTATCCATTGATCTATATCTGGGCAGCTCGTCAAGAATGAAGTACAAAGCTGGAACTTGTGAATTGGTCCTTGATGGAGAAATAGAGCCCGAGTGATAAAGTTTATAAGCTTGTTCTCGACAAATGTTCGGTCATTAGTTGAAGTAACACATTTTTCGTCAAATGCAAGATGAGTGAGTGTGGCCCATCTATACCTCCATTTACTTGACAAAATGCTTGTCCTTACTGCCTCTACTATTGGTAGCCGAGTGAGAATACTCTCTATAATGCTTTGAGGTAAATCACTAATCAAATCCAAATCCGGAGAATCACCCATTTGTGTGTCTCAGCCAAAATGACAATCGAGCAATGCCAACACAACCTATAAGCAATTGAAAAAAAATTTTAACTCAAAAATCAACTGCCACACTGCTATGTTTTCATTATATTCCACATTTCACAACAAAATCAATAATTTAAATAAAAAATAAATAAATAACCCATTTCTTAACAAAATCATTAATGCAATATATCTTCTACTATTCCATCATTAGAATCTGAGGAAACAAAGACCCACTACTCAGATGTCTCCAATATGAATATTTCTTTGTTATATAAGCAATTGGCAAACAAATTCATCAAGAGCACAAAATTAATAATGTTCTACTTCTATTGTATAAGTGCTAATGAATTTGAAACTCAAATTCAGCCCCCCCCCCCCCCCCCCCCCCAAAAAAAAAAAATAAATAAAAATTAGATCTTAGACAAAAACGAATTATTAAAGAGAAAAGAAACCAACATTTAGACGAAAGCGAAATAAACATTTCCGTAGATTAATAAAAACATTTGAAATAAATAAAGCAAAAAAAAAAAAAAAAAGATTACCGAGATTGGAAGATGAAAGTTGTTCTTATCCGGAAGAAGAATGTCAAATTTTGCTATGTGAAGGCAACCGAAAGTTTGTAGTTTGGTAATAACGCGGAAAGAAAGAGATGCGACGGTGTGGATTGTGGAATGGAAGAAACACATTTCAGTACTTTTAATTTTAATTTAGGCCCAAATGCTAAAACAACCTTCGGATTTGGTTTTTTTTTTTTTTTTTTTTTTTTTGGGTTGGGTTTAAGTTACTTGGTGTAACTATAAGTAATGTTATATCATTTAATAACTTGTTATAGAATTCATATTTTGAAAATCATACCATTAAATTATATATTATATATGTTCTTAACAATCATACTAATTTTCATGTCAATTAGATGTTATTTATCATTTGATCTATAAACTCATCTTTTATGTATTATTTTAAATTACAAAAATTTGAACTTAAAAAATTGATTGATAATATAGCTATTAATTTTTAATCACCTTAAAATTTTGCAAGCATGGAGAATATACGAAAATAATATAATCTAACGGTAAATTTGTCAAAATTTGCATCCAATTAAAAAATATTGCATGGTGTAACATTACTTAGAATTATACCAAGTGTAACTTGAACCCAACTTTTTATATATATATATATATATATATAATTTTGTATAAAAACACACGTCTCAATTATTTTTTTTAATTTAATTAAGTTTTTATTCTTCTAAAAAAAAAAATGAAGTTTTATATTCCCCAAATTGACCCTGTAACTAACTTTTGTTATCCTAAAAAAAAATAAAAAATAAAAAATATCACATGATCATCACGAGCAATAACATGAGTAAGTTAGTACTCGTTTGTTAAGAGCTGAAGTCGGTTAATGGATAATCACTTTGTCAGGATAAGCTAAACCAATTTTGTTATGGCTGTTATTGGTAGTTAGTTAGCTTATACAACTAGAGTCGACATAGAAACAGTTGGTAGTTAGGCATTGTAGATTCATTGTAACTAAGAGCCTGTTTGGGTAAGCAATTTCCACAACTCAATTCTCAGTTTCCATAACTCATAACTCAAAAATGGTGGGACCCATAGCAAAAAGGTTGTTTGGCCAAACGATAACTCTGTTTCCATAACTCATAACTCAATGGCATTTCCGTAAATAAACACACATGAGGGACCCACAGCCGCAACTTTTGACCACCTTTTGACTTTTTTTTTTTTTCTTTTTTCTGGGTTGGCTGTTCGTCCTTTTTTTTTTTCCTGCTAGGTTGGCGTTGGCAGTTCTTTCCTCCTTCTTTTTTTTTTTTTTTTTTTTTTTTTTTTTTTTTTTTCTTCTGCTAGGTTGGCGTTGGCTGTTCTTACCTCTTTTTTTTTTTTTTTTTTTTTTTTTTACTGGTTCGTCTGTTCTGTTCCTTTTTTTTTTCTTTAGTACCTAGGCTCACCAAACTTAGTGAAAAAAAAAAAAAAAAAAAAAAAAAACCCAGACGGAACAGCCAACCCAGGAGGAAAAAAAAAAAAGAAGAAGCTGCTAGTGAAAAAAAAAAAAAAAAAAAGCTGCACTGTGACAGGCGTGGGCCCTCCAAATAGTGTGAAAAATTATGAGTGATGGAAACTGAGTGATGAAGGCAAACGGATGTGAAAAATTGAGTGATGAGTGATGAGTGATGAGTTATGAGTGATGAGTGATGAGTGATGGAAATTGAGTGTCGGAAATTGAGTGACGAAAAATGCTTACCCAAACAGGCCCTAATTTTGGCATTGTAAGTGAATATAAAGAAGATTGAACTCATTGTAAAGGAATCATCTAGATTGTTAATAAAAATACTTCTCTCTATTCAATTTTTCTCTTTCTTTTACCCTTTAATTCTCTAGTAGGCCTAGTTCCCTCAAAGAACTACTCATCTTTCTCTTTAATTCACAAGACTTGGTTGGTCTTATTAATTGGTATCAGAGCCAATTCTATCACCATGACAGAAACCCGAACTTTATTTCCTCTCAATGAAAAAATCAACACTTAACCATTAGCAATAGGGCAACATGATCAGGAATTTAGCAATGTTCATAAGAAGTCAGATGCAGTCACTAGTATTTTGCAAACTCTATCAGAAACTGTGCAAGGACTCACTGAAGTTGGTAATGGATGGTAGCAAAGAATTGCATCCCCACCAAGAACTTCATCACCAATGGTGACAGTTCATCAAGAATCTCCCTTAATAGCAATTTCCAAGGTAGTGAGATTAGAGTTTCCACGGTTTGAGGGTGAGAATCCATTGGGTTGGGTCTACAAGGCTCATTAATTTTTTCAACTATACAACACCCTGGTCAATCAGAAGATACTCTTAGCCTCATATCATATGGAAAATAAAGCTTTGATTGAGTTTCAAAATGCATAAGAGGTTGGCCAATTCACTAGTTGGGAGGCTTTTGTTAGATTATTACATGTGAGATTTGGTTCTTCTGCCCATGGTGATCCTATGGCTCTAACAAAACTAAAGCAAGTAGGTTCTGTGTCTACTTACAAAGGGCAATTAGAAGCTTGGTCTAATCGAATTAAAGAACTATTTGAAAAGCATAGACTTAGTTGTTTCTTGAGTGGTTTGAAGGATGAAATCAGGATGCCAATAAATATGTTAAATCCTTAGAACTTAAGTGTAGCATTCGGCCTTGCCTTTCCAAAAAGAATATCTTCAAGCTAGTAAGAAGGTTAAATCATAGATGAAAGTCCAGGGGCATCAATTCTTGGTCCACCACCAATGATCAAGGATGATGGAAGAAGTACCAAATTACCAATTCAGACGCTATCCCAATCCCAAGTGGAAAAAAGGAAGAAGAATGGTTTGTGTTTTCACTGTCATAATAAGTGATTTGAAGGTCATCAATGTAAAACCCCTAGAGTTTTCTTATTGGAAGGGTTACAACAACAATTAACCAGTTCATTTGAGGAAGAAACAAAGGATGAGTCCATAGAAGAAGCTACTACTCATTTGGAGAGTCAACAAACCATGGTAGAAGGGATTGCTGAGATCACTCTTTATACTTTCTTTGGTAGCCCATCTCCAAGTACAATGAGAGTGTGGGGCAGAATTAACAATCAAGAGATGATAATCTTAACTGATTCGGGTAATACTCATAACTTCTTGGATGTGTATGTGTGGTTGTCCTTACAGTTGCCCCTATCTGCTGAAGACAGTTTTGAGGTTAAGGTGGCTAATAGGGCTGTGTTAAAAACAAAAAGAGCTTGTCAAAGAAGTTCCTTTGAAGATACAAGGCACTACTTTTGTGGTGGATTTGAATGTGTTAGCTTTAGGAGATTATGATGTAGTTTTAGGAACCCAATGGTTATACATTGGGCCTAATTCAATGGGATTTCAAGAAGTTAACAATGGAGTTTATTTAGAATGGGAAACAAGTTTTGCTTCAAAGGTTAAGGCCCTTTAGGTTGGCTATTCAGGATGCTAATAATTTCTTCAAGCCTACCATCAAGAAAGGCTTACTACTATAGATTATCAACTGCAACCCTTCTACAAAATCAGTTTAGAAACATGCAGTGATTGACTCTTTATTGAAAAAATTCAACAAGGTCTTTGTTTTGCCTACTAATCTACCACCTTATATAGGCCATAAACATCAAATTATATTAGAGGGCACTCAACCCATTTGTGAAATACCTTACAGGTATCCATTCTATCAAAAGTATAAAATAGAGAAAATTGTGCATGATTTACTTGAAGTTGGATCTATTAGATAGAGTTAAAATCCATTTTCTTCTTATGTTTTGTTGGTGAGAAAAGCATAAAGTAGTTGGAGAATGTGTATTGAATATAGGTCTCTAGATCAGGCTACTTTTAAGGATAAATACTCTATTCCAGTTGTAGATAAATTACTTGATGAACTATATGGTACTATAATCTTTTCTAATTGGACTTTAGATTTGGTTACCACCAAATAAGAATGAAAGATTCTGATATTCCTAAGACATCATTTAGAACTCATGAAAGGCACAATAAATTTTTGGTAATGCCCTTTGGGTTAACTAATGCTCCATCAACTTTTCAATCATTGATGAATCACACTTTTAAATCCCACTTGAGGAAGTTTGTGTTAGCTTTCTTTGATAATATATTAGTTGTTAGCAAGACCTTGCAAGATCATGTTTAATATTTGAGGGCTGTTTTAACCATATTGGTTGTATGCAAAGAGTAGAAATGTGTCTTTGGCGGTGAAGAGGTAGAGTACTTACGTCATATCAATTCATGACAAGGGATCAAAACTAATCCTAAGAAAACTAAAGCCATGTTACAATGGCCTATTCCAAATTCTATGAAGGCATTAAGGGGTTTCTTGGGGTTAAATGGGTATTATAGAAAATCTATTAGAGGTTTTGATGTGATAGCAACCCCTTTAAATGCTTTATAAAAGAAAGATGCATTCCAATGGACTCCACAAGCTGATTAAGCTTTTCATGCCCTCAAGTTAGTTGTTTCTAATCCTCTAGTTCTGGCTTTGGCTAATTTCTCAAAGGTTTTTGTGGTGGAATGTGATGTCTATGGTGTGGGTTTATGTGTTGTTATTTTGCAAGATGGGAGGTCATTAGCTTTTCATAGTGAAGCTCTTAAGGACAGAGCTCTGCATCTGTCTACCTATGAAAAGGAGTTCCTACCTTTGGTGAAAGTAGTAAAAAAATGGAGGCCTTACTTGGTAGGGAAACCATTCATCATCAAAATTGATCAACAAATTTTGAAATTTCTTATTGAGTAGAGGGTGGGTACACCTGCTCAACATAAATAGATTACTAAGCTCTTGGGGTATTCTTTTATGGTTGAATATAAGGATAGGTGTAGACACTCAATTTTGCACCCATAATTTAATTTTGGAAGATGACTAAAATGACCATTTCACATACCCAAAAAATCATAGTCGCATTACATGCATTAAATCATTCATTGCATGTCGTAAAATGATCTTGAAATTCTTACGGTCGCGACGGTAAGATTGATTCCCAAATCAGACCATTGGATTGAAAGATATCACAAGATCAAGTTTTCATGGTCTGCATGCATTGTGTGTGGGTGGAACCGATCATATGTGATTAATCAAAATTAAATTTGATTGGTTAAACAATTAAAATTAATTAAATAATTTTGTGACTGGTTGTCGGTTCTTATCAGGAATAAGTCTGCTTGCATGGGAATAAAATGGATAATTAAATAACAAGGGAATTGTTGATAATTAAGTTTTTTTTTAGAATATTTATCTATCAAATAATTATTGTTTTAAAGACCTGATTATCAAAATAAAATAGATTAATTTTAGAATACGAGTTAAAAATACATCTAGGTGCAATTCCTGACTCAGAAAATCCCTAAAAAAGAGTCCAAATTGAACCAAAATTGGAAGTGGGGCTCGACACATGAGAGGGCCAATTTGCACTCATGGAGTGCTGATCACCACATGGTAAGTGCCGATTAAGTTAAAACACATCTATTTCGAACTTTTGGGGATAAGGACGTAATCCAATTCGTATTTGATGCCATTCAGCTTATTTTTCAAGTATCCAATCTCTATAAATAGGGGAAAAACATCAGAAATTGGGGCCCTTCTTTTTCTGACTTCTTTGCTCCCCTTACATTAAAGACATTTTGGAAGCCTTGGCTTTAAGAATTTCTTTTCTGTAAGTGAACATATCTTAGATCTCAAAGAGGCTAAAATTCTTTGATTTCTAAAGTATTCTTTCATTGAAGGGTACATTCATGCAAGTATATCTTTAATCTCACTCTTTTGTTTATTTCTTTTCTTCCCTATCTGATATATGTGTTTTGTTCATTGCATGGTTTTCATGAATGTATGTTTGATTTTATTCATTGTCAATACAATCTTGTTCATACTTTTTAGCCATGTTCGCATGTTTAATTCATTGTTTAATAATTGATTAACATGCCTAAGTTTAAGATTTGATTCTTCTTTAAATTTCAAGATTTGCAATAAACTCCTAAAAACAATTTCTTTTAAAACAACAACAAAACAGATCTGTATTTTCATTAAATATAGATCTGGAAATTTTTCTGCATACAAAACTAATCTGAAGTTTTTTCTATATAAAAACAGATGTGTATTTTCATTAAATACAGATCTGAAATTTTTTTTTTTTGTATAAAAACTTATTTGTATTTTCATTAAATACAAATTTGAATTTTTTTTTTCTTTATAAAAACTGATTTGTATTTTCATTGAATACAAATCTAAATTTTTTTCTGTATAAAAACTGATCTGTATTTTCATGAAATACAGATTTGAAAATTTTCTACATAAAAAAATGATCTGTATTTTTATTAAATACAGATCTAAAATTTTTCTGCATATAAAAACTGATCTGTGTTTTCATGAAATACAAATTTGAAAATTTTCTGCATAAAAAACTTATCTGTATTTTCATTAAATACAGATCTGAAAATTTTCCGCATATAAAAAATGATTTGTATTTTTCACTAAAATACAGATCTGAACCTTTTTATAATAAAAAAAAAATGTTTTCTTCAATATCAAATATCACCAATTTTTGTGTTTCTTTTTAAAAATTACAAATTTCAAATTCTTAAAGAATGAATTAATCTTAAATTTGGGAATTTCAATATGATGCAACATTCAAATGGGTATATAAATGGTCATTTTGAGTCTAGAAGACTAGACTCCGTTTGGGCTAAATGGGTGCCTAACACCTTCCCATTCTGTAACCTAGCCCCCAAATCTAGATTTTGGTTCGTAGATAGTTCGTTATCTTTTCTTTTTTTTTAGATTGTAATCCAGGAAAGAAAGCTTTGTAATTTTTTACTAGATTGTAATTTAGGAAACAAAGAGATGTATATTTCATTTTATTAGATTGTAATTCATTAAAATTAATGAGAGGTTGTATTATTCAAATATGTACCATATGTATTTTCTTCTTTTTTTTCTTTTTTTTTTGTAACAAAAAAAAAAATAAAATAAGTGGCGACCCCACACATAATCCTGTAAAGCGAAAGGGCCGATGCCTCACCCCTTTTCTGTGAGCACCATTAAGAGCTAGTTTTTTCTCAGTCTCTCTCAGTGGTGACTCTACTAGGGATATCGAAGGCTAAACTTCACATTAGACTTTTAATGACCAATTATATACCCATGTTTTTTGCATGATGATTTTGTTTGATTCTTTGTGTCTTGTATTACTTGTATAATATTTTGTTTGAAGCTGCCATGTTGGTTGTTAAAAGCTTTCCCTAACTATCATAGTGTGTCATCAAAACAACAAATATGCATGCACCCATCTCATTATATGGTGCTAGTAATCATGGATCGCCAGTCTTTATTAGATTCGAGTACCTAGTGGTGAACTCACCAACTCATAGCCCAAAGTCATTAAATCATTTGTTGTTGACTAAAAAGGATAGACCATGCTGTTTGGACCAACATAATTTTCATCACATTACAAGCTGGGAGGTGTAACGTCCTAACTATGGGAAACAATAAAACAACAAACCCACCCTACAATGTAATGACTTAGAAAAATTGAATTGCATTCTGTGTGTGTTTGTTTGGTTGATAGATTGATATAGATGGGGATCTAGCTTTGTTTAACCCAACCAAGCCTTTTCTTAAGGGAGAATTTGGTCAAGATCAGAGGGAAGACTCCAAAGAGAATCCAAGAATGACAGCCAAGCTAGAAATTCCATCTCCAAGCCTATCACAATACTGAAGCCCATAAGTATAGAAGGCACTCCATAGTCCCTGTGTTCAACGTGCAAGACAACTCCAGCCATAAGAAATTTGAAGACTCTGTCACCATGGCAGAGGGGGAAGAGCACCCAAACACTGAAGAGCCAATGAACACTTAAGAGCTACTAAACACTATGGTGGAAAGCCAGATTCAGTTGAGGGAAGACATGAACCTTATCATACAGTAGTTTCAGAACCTGAAGGGTAGTCAAGAGGAAAACAAGAGCGATCAAAATCCCCCTACCTTAGAGTGAAAGAAGAAGATTAATGCGAAGATAAGTAAGATGGAGGAGATGATCAAAAGGGCCCACAAGATGGAAGATCTTATGGATTACTAGTCGTTCTCGCTTTCCCAGATGTGAGATTGCCCCTAAAGTTCAAGATGCTAGTCTTGGACAAGTTTGACGGCACAGGCTACCCCAAATCCCAACTAAAGACTTGCGAGACAGCCCCAGCCATAAGAAATTTGAAGACTTTGTCACCATGGTAGAGGGGGAAGAGCACCCAAACACTGAAGAGCCAATGAACACTCAAGAGCTACTAAACACTATGGTGGCAAGCCAAATTTAGTTGAGGGAAGACATGAACCTTATTGTATAGCATTTTTAGAACCTGAAGGGTAGTCAAGAGGAAAACAAGAGCGATCAGAATCCCCCTACCTCAGAGAGAAAGAAGAAGATTAATGCAAAGATAAGTAAGATGGAGGAGATGATCAAAAGGGCCCGCAAGATGGAAGATCTTATGGATTACCAGTCGTTCTCACTTTTCCCAGATTTAAGATTGCCCCCAAAGTTCAAGATGCTAGTCTTGGACAAGTTTGACGGCACAAGCTGCCCCAAATCCCACTTAAAGTTGAACATGAGGGCTATGTAGCCTCTAGGAGCTACTGAATAAATGTTGGTGCAAATGTTCCAAAACACCCTGATCGGAGCTGCTCTCAGGTGGCTCCTCAATGTTGAAGACAATAGAGCAAGAAACTAGGAAGACATGTAGGGAGTTTCACAACTAGTACAAGTACAATATAGAAGTGGACGTGATAAGGAGAGATTTGGAGACCACTAAACAAAAGCTAAAAGAGTCCTTTTCTGCCTTCATTACCAAGTGAAGGTCTAAAGCCCCACAGATGATGAATAGGCCGAATGAAGAAGAGCAATTAACCATGGTTGTAAAAAACTTGTTACCCATATACCATAAATATTTGTTTGCTCAGTACTTTCCGAATTGTAAAGCTTTGATTGCTGCTGGTACTCAAATTGAGGATGTAATAAATAATGGAACCATAAAAAAAGAGGATGCACCTAAGTTCAAAAAGAATTTTGGGTCTAGTTCCAAAACTGCAAAAGTCTCTAATATATATAAAAATGATCCCTACCAACTTATTGCCCTAGTGCAAATATCACAAGAGTGGCCTCCAAGGCCTAGGAGGGAATTTCATGAGCTGTATATGCCAATGAGTCAAGTGTTTGAAAAACTGAAAGCAAAAGGGTTACTAAAACCCTTAGACCCAAAACTAGTCCCAAACCCATTACCTGTAAAGTTTGATGTGAGTAAAAGGTGTGCCTACCATCAAGGCCCAGGCCATGACACTGACAAGTGTTATAACCTTTGTCATTCAATCCAAGATATAATAGACACTAAGGTGATTGCACCGCCTACAAGGCCTAATATCACCAATAATCCCTTGCCTAACCACAATTTTGGGAGAGGACCAAGGATTAATTGTTTGATGTCTGAAGAGGAAGGAGAAGAGGACCCATCTAAGTTGATCTATGGCCTACCCGAATGCTTTATGATGACTTGGGAGGAGCTAATGGGTATGACGTCCACTGCAGGGTATGATATATGGAGTGAGGATACTATAGAAGTCCTAAATTATCCAACATCCACATATGGGGGGAAACACTTCAAACCCCAATCAAATTACCCAACATCCACGCATGAGGGGAGACACTTCAAACCCCAATCAAATGATCCAACATCCATGCATGAAGGGAGACACTTCAAAACCCAATCAAACGATCCAACATCCACATATGAGGGGAGACATTTCAAACCCCAATCAAATGACCCAATATCCACATATGTGGAGAGACACTTCAAACCCCAAGACACTTAATTAAATTACCCATCAAAAATTGCTCCCATCACAAGAGGGGAGACACTTTAAACCCCCATATCTGGAGACAGACAACCTGATAGTGGCCTTGAACAAGTCAACCCAACAAACACCCAATGAAAAGGATGAGGTCCTCAAGCAGTTGCAGAAGATGCAAGCCAATATATCTTTATGGGGTTTACTCATGGCCTCATACAAGCATCGTCAAAATCTGGTAGACCTTCTCAATCAAATCTAAGTCCATACAACCACTACTTCTCAAGATCTAAATGCCATGATTAGGTCTATCAGTAGGGAACCTACTATTTCCTACTCCGAAAAAGATTTAACAAAGAAAGGGAAACGCCCCAATGACCCATTGCACATTATTGTAGATGCCAAAGGCAAGAGGATACCAATGGTCCTAATTGATGACGGAAGTGCCCTGAATGTGTGTCCTTGAAAGACCGCAAGTTGCCTAGGTTTGAGCATTGAAGATTTTGTACCAACTGATCAGCATGTGAGAGCATATGCTAATAGTAGAAGGGAGGTTTTAGGAACTATGACACTAGAACTCACCATTGGACCAATGATCAAGAAAGTAGAATTCCAAGAGCTGAACATAGCTTCGTGCTTTAATATGCTCCTCAAGCAACCATGGATCCATGATACAAAGGCTGTACCTTCATCCCTATACCAAAAGGTTCGATTTTCGCATGAAGGAGCCATAGTTACCATATATGGCGATACTTTGACCATATGAAAGCCCATTTTTGGTATCGATTCTGAGAAGAAGCCATTAACCCTGGATGGCTTTGAGATTGAGAAGCCTGGTTTTGAAAGAAGAGAAAAAAAAAGTTGAAAAATCCCTATGGACTTTGATCCCTACAGCAATAACAATATGGTAGCAATGATGAGAAAAATGAGTTATTTCCCAAGGATGAACCTAGGCAAGATTGTGAAAGAAGCAGTTGTTCAAGTTCTGACAATTCCTACTGTCACACCACCTTTTAGGCTAGGTTATAAACCTATGGATGATGACTTATTAGAGATAAAAGTGAGGAGGATGGCCTGTGCAAAGGCTATAGCAAAGAGGCTTCCTTGTCCCTTTAGAGCCTTTGGAGCCTTACACTCCCACATTGAACGGAAAGTTTGTCAAAGCTGGAGATATTCAGCACTATTGGGGATTCCCTGAACCAAGATACGTTCTTGAGTAAAAAAAAAAAAAAAATAGTGCCTATATTTGAGTTATTCTTTGATTGTGATAGTAAGCTTCCAAATTTGAAGTAGGAAGGTACAAACTAGGCCTTGACTGATTGGGCTAATTACATGGATCCTAATGCAACGACTATGCTTTTGGGAGATGCTATTTGCAACATAGAAGAATAAGAGTACTAGGAGGCTTGTCAACATGCATTGAAAAACCCATATGAAGCAAGAACAAATGATGAAAATGATGAAGAGGGAAAAGCCCCTAGTGATGATGATGAAGGTAGTAACAGCAAGAGTGATAATAATGGCGACAGCAACAGCAGTAATGACAACGAAGGCAATGATAGCATTGATAGTGATAGTGAAAAGAGCAATAGCAAAGACTATGATAGCCAAGATAGTGGCAATGATAGGGGAGAACCCCTAGTGATAGAGAGGATGAAGATGTGGGATCTTTCTATGAAGACCATTTTGATGATGATGTGGACTACTATGATGGAGATATAAAGGATGATGTAGAAGCTGAGGGTGGAGATATAGAGGATGATGTAGAAGTTGAGAATGAAGATGTAGGAGATGATGCAAAAGTCGAGGATGAAGATGCAGAAGCTAAAGGTGACGATTATGATGAATACCCCTACGAGCGACCTTTGGATTGGAGTTGCATTACTGGTGCCAATTCAAAATCAGGCCCTTGATATGACAAGTATGGTAGAGAGATTCCTGAGTTAGGTTCATTCCATAATTTAGAATTTGGCTCACTAACCCCATACACTGAGGAAGAAGATGACATAGATGCTAAACTAGCGACATTGGACAGAAAGCTAATGATCCGCAGCTTCAGAAACTTAACTTTGGAGAATCTTGAAGATGAAGATGAGAGAATAGAAGGGAACGAATCAAAATACTCCCCCCAATACATCTGCCCAAGCAACAAAAGGAAGCAAGATCAATTTGGGGAGTGGATGGACAGCATAGAGCGCTTGGATGCCTATGTATCTAACAAGCCTATAAATGTACTATGCTTTGTTGTTGTGGCCTTTTCTACTTGTCTACAGATGGCTCCTTCATCCCCAAAGAAGAAAACACCTGCCAAGAAAGCAGATAAGAGAATGAAAATGGACCATAATCTGTTTAGGTCTGTTTCCCATTTTGAGAGATACAAGAATTTTTTCTTAAAGGCAGGCATCATACAAGAAAGGTATGTGGATTTGGAAGACTTGAGAGACATCTTTATCCCTAATTGTTTTGAAGGGAGAGGTTGGGAAAAGCTGCTAAGTGATTTACCAGTTGTGTGTGAACCCCTGATTAGGGAGTTTTACTCCAATGCTGTGATAAGGGAAGATGAGTTGAGCTGTTGGGTTAGAGGAACAGAATTCACCTTAGATGCACATGACATTGATGATGTGCTAGGTCTTGAGGGATTAGAAGATCATGATTTCATCAACTATAAGGATAGGATGCTTTTTATAGAAACTATACAGTAAAGGATTGGTGGACAGAGAGAGGGGAAATGCCTAAATACCACTGCCTTTCCTGTGGACATGAGGTATCTCACTATTATCATGATGTTTAACCTGTATCCTATAAAGAAGTTGACTACAATTAACAATGTCAGAGCTATTTTTCTGATGGAGGTCAAGGAAAAGACATTTATTGATATCAGCTCCCACATATTTGATACTATTGTGGATGAGACTAGAACCACTTCTAGGCCTAAACTGATCTTCCCTAGCCTACTCAAGAGGATTTTCAGAAAGAAGGGTGTTGCAATCCCTCGAGACATCAGTCCCATGTCTACACCTTCAGCAATTAACAAACAAACCTTCAAGAGGATAAGTGTTCGTCTTCCAGGTGAAGAAGATGAAGGTGATGAAGAAAATGGTGTCCCAATGAAGGCAGAGGCAGAGGCAGTAGGCCAGGCATTAACCTCAACACCTAGAAGGAGAGGCAAGAGGACTAGAGCATCAACTTCTTCAGATATACCTCCAGATGCATTTCAGGTCATCCTGGATAGACTTGATGGACTCAGAGAGGTCCAGACCGAGCAGTCTGAGAGGATAGCAGCCATGCAGGACCAGCTTAATATTCTCACAGCAAAATTTGACAGTATCACCACACATCATGAGCATTGACCCTTTGGCCATTCCGATCAAAAAGGGGGAGAAGTTTTTAAGATTCATGCAGCTCTTGAGGGGGAGTACATTTGAGGGGTAGCAGTCAAAAACAGTGTTTATATTGTTTACTTTGTTTATGTTTATGGTTATAGTATTATGTTTTGGATAATTGTTGTTATTATGGGTTTGATACACTGTGGTTATGGTTTATGTTTGGTTTAAACTCATAACTCATGGATGGTTTTGAAACTTTGGTACTTTTTATATATTGATGATGTTTTTTAGTATATAATGTAGTTTGTACCCATGTTGCTTTTGTAAGCTTTTAGGGTTTGTTTTCATTGTTTGTAGGCTTTATGATTTGTACCATGCTTTATGCAGCATTTATGCTTTGTTAAATCAGTACTTCTAACTAAATGTCATGCATTTTCTTTTGAGTACTGTCACTCTTGTGCCCTTGTAGGATTGTTCCTAGATGCATATACTTAGTGTATTATGTATTGGTTGAGTGTTGGGCATGCAAGTAATCTGCATTGATCTTATTAGCTTATATGTCCAAGTGTTCATTCCAAGTGTGAATGAGTATTGTGGTCACTACCCTGTAGTGATTGCTTGTTTGATCAAGCCATGGTTTGTTTCTTAACTCCATCTTTGCTTGATCACATCATGCCTGCTTCATATGCATTTCATGCTTTTCTGCATACAATAATCATGGTGTATTGTTGTGTTTCAGGAGATTCATGTTCATATAATTCAAGAGCTTCATAGTTTCTAGAGTTAGGTGTGAGTGAGTTATGTTCAACTGTTCCCAACTCACATGTTAAGTCTAGAGTCTGTTTTAGGGTTTTGTTACGGAATAGCCAAAGGGGGAGATTGTAAGGTTGAATTTAATCAACCATCTTGTTGGCTTTATTCCATGCCAAATTTGCTTGTATTTCAGCAACTAGTAACCCTGTATTTAGGTGGGATTCTTGTAAGGGTAGTGAGTGAGATAGTGTGAAGAAATGCTCAAGAGTGTGCAAGAAAAACAGAGACTCGTGACTGGATCTCGCGGGTGACTCACTACTACAAGCCGCCAAAAGCTGCACACGTGCCAGGCATGCCAGAAGTTGAAGCGTCATGCTAGCTGGAGCACTACAGGACAAAATAGGACAACTGGCCGTTCAGTTATCTCACGGCTAGAACTCGCGACTCAGTCAAGTCGCGAGCTAGCCCTATTTTGAAAAACCTGACCTTTCACATTCCATTCTCACCCTAGTATAAGTACCCCTTATACCCACGAAAGAATGAGAGCTTCCAGAGAGAATTTTGACAGAGAAACCCTAAAGTAAAACAAGATTGATTCATCCACAATCTTCACATAAGAGACTCTTTAAATTCCTCTACTCTCTTCCTCTCCATTGTTAAATCCTTGAGAGGCTTTTTACCAAAACCTTTTCTCACCACATCCATTACTGTGAGAGGGCTGTTTGGTGTTTTGGGAAGCAGTTAGGAAGAAACCAATTTCACATTGGTTGATGCTATGGTCAAGTAGCGGAATCCGGGAAGTTAGAAAAGAAATAGGTTCAACGCAACCTCGTTGGAGCAAGAAGCTTGGAGGGCTTAAATACACTGGGTAGATTAGGCTTGGAGGGTCTATTGCTGTTCATGTATCCCAACTACATTTGCTAGTGGATTACTTACCGCTGGAGGGCGGTGGAGAGGTTTTACGTCGAGGGCTTCGGTTTCCTCTTCGATAACACATTGCTGTGTTGTCATTGTGTTTGCATCTCTCTTCCCTTAATCTTTGCCTTTTATTTTCTGTTGTGGATGTGATTTTAATTGGCTTAGATTGTTTACCAATTCTGTTTATAGCTTGTGTTCATTTTCCGCACACTTATTGTTTGTCATAAAGCTTGAATTGGTAATTTTGTTATTGGGGGTCTAAACGTTCAAGGGTGTTTTATACACTATTTGAACTTTTAGTGTTTAATTTCACGTGGGTTTAGACTTTACAGACTTGGGTTCAGGTCTTAGTGGGCTGGTTTTCAAGAGTCTAATGTGTTGATTGGTGAAGGACCCAGATGGGTTGGGTTTAAATGCTTTGTGTTGTTTGATGTGGACTTGGGTTGAACTTTGCTTAATTTGAACTGGGCTTTAGATTTAAGTGCCATTTTTGGCTCACTATTTTTGGATGAGTTGTGTTTGTACATTGATAATTTTTGGGTGGCTAAGAATTAGGAACTTAAACTTATGATAAGAATCTCAACATTGTTATATAATTGAGCCTGATGCTCTGGCTCTCTTCAGGCCTTGGTACATGCTATACAAGATCATAAATTGAAGCCCGGTTGGGAAGTCAGTAAGCATGATTTTGTGTGTGATATTTAGTCTATCTTGAAGATCTTAAAGAGATAAAGCTATTTTGTTTAGAGTATGTCCGGTACCACAATCATTTCCACAACTTTATCACAACTTGTTCACGTAACGATTTGTGAGTGGTGGAATTGTGGACCCACATCGTCTTATTAAAGTTGTGAAAATTGTTGTGGTAGTAGACTTACTCATTTGTTTAAGTTCTTAATAGATGTTATAATAAGACAACCCAACATTGCTGTAAATGGGCTCTTGTTTAATGTTTCTAATTCTTAAGGTCTCTTACAGTTTTATTACTCCCTACCAACTTTCCTTGGGTATTTTCTCATTCTCTAATGTATGATATTAATTTTGCTGATTAATGAAAGTTCCATTTAAATAATTAAAAAAGAATAGGAACTTTTTTTTTTTTTTTTGCTATAAAAGACATAGGAACTTAAACTTAAGATTGGGAACACTATCTAGATATTTGTAATTTCTGTAGGGTGTAGGTAGTATTTGAGGTGAAAAGGAAATTAAAAATATGCAGTGAGCCCAGAAATTTCAAGAGGACAAAAAGGCTCTCAATACAGGCAGGGTCCATATGTGAAATAAGAGGAAGGGCCAAAAATTAATTTGAATGGTCTGTTATTCTTTATTTTAAAAATAGGTCCAATACCAATTCAACAAGCCCAATCTAAAGTCGAAAATGGGTTTACTTGAAAATCAGTAGGCCTAACATAGAAAAGCCCAACTTCAACTTCACGTGAATGAAGTGTATAAAGACAAATTCAACATAGTTGGCCTATCATATGGATAGTGTAAATTACTAATTCAATATTGAGTATTTATTGACAGATCAAATGTAGCCTAAACCACTTGTAAATGAATTCAGCAAAAAAAAGAAAAGGAAAAAACCACTTGTAAATGAAGTGTATGTGTATGTGTATACACACACACATATTGTTGATGGGAATGAAGTATAATATTTTGGGTTTGGTTACTAACAAATTCTGATGACCTATGATTATCTATTTGTTTTTACGTCTAAGCTTGATATTTTCACTCTAACTAAAAACTATTTTTATAATTAAAACAGATTTCCCAGTTCTCCAAAACACTAACAGATACTATCAGCATCCTCTTGTTTTGTGCTTTGCAGGTTGGTAAAATTTTTAACAAAAAGTTTACAAATTGAAGTGGTAATTAATGTAATTAGTGTTATTTCAACAAATAATAAATTAGTATTTATATTAATTTTTGTAATTGATGATACATCAATTTATAAGACTTATGTAGTAAAATCTATATTATACCTAATATCACTCATTCAATTAGGAGAATGAATGAGAGTTGAGAGAGGGTAGAGACCTCTCGACTAAGATTAAAAACAAAAACTAAGTCAATTTCATACGATGATCGTTTCAGTTTGGTTAAGGGAACAATGTGTTTGGGTATTAATCAAATACCATTTCGGGTTTATTTATAACAATAGTTTGGTATAAAGTTTTTTTTTTTTTGGAACTATTATATAATTTGTAAGACTTTTAAGAATCTTTAAAAATGATATATCTTTATTATCAAAAAAAAAATATATATATATATAACCAATAATAACAATTTTTTTTAAACCAATTTTTATATTATAATAACATGTTCATTTTAAACGTGAAAAAATTAGATGCAAAAAGATAGAGGTTAAAAGCAATGTTATTGATTCCGTTCCGTTCCGGTCGAAACGGCCGGAATTTCTCGTTTTCAGCCGGAATTTCTCGTACCGGATTGCAAACTGGAATGGAAACACCTTCTATTCCACCTCGGATGAAATTCTAGCCAATTCCGATCTGTTTCGGGTGTTCCAGTCTGTTTTGGGTAATTTCGGCCGAAATACAAATTTCGGCCGGTATGAATTTTGGCTTTCTTTTCCTTACTGAAGTAACTGAACCTACCTATTTTGTCTTCTTGTTGGGTCTAAACTCAAAGCCACACTGTTTCTCCTTCAGCTGGGTCTAAACTCTAAACTCAAAGCCACTATCTCTTCTTTAGGTTTATCCTTTTCTCTGAAAGTTCCTAGAAAAGAGATTAGCTAAAGCATTTTTTGAAGAGAATTCTGCACAAGTAGAGGCACTCTTTGGAGTTGACTATAACAGGAGAGGAGAGGCAGATAGAGACCAGTAGCAGATTACCATAAGGAAGAGGAGAGAAGTCTAGACTGTTTAGAGAACTATAGTGGCGAAAATGGGTAAATACCCATAAAAAACAAACTATCTAGTTAATAGGGTCCGTTTACAAACTATATCTATTTTTAGCAAATCGAGTTTAAAAGACTCGATTTTGGGCCCCTAAATCGAGCGTCTAAGGCTCGATTTTCATGGGTTGTTCCTGTCTGATGTGGCAGTTTGTCCAGATGGCGTCGACATGGAAATCGAGTCTTAGAGACTCGATTTCCATTTAAAACAAAAACAAAAAAAACCACCAGGGCAGCAGGAAAACCACAACAACGCGTTCATCAGAGAAGAAAGGAAAAAAAAAAAAAAAAAAACCAGAGAAAAATGTGTTCATCAGAGAAGAAAGGAAAAAGAAAAAAAAAAAAAACCCAGACCGCACCGCGAAGAGAAGAAAGAAAGAAAAAAAAAACCCAGATCGCGACCTGGGTGTGCGCGGTGCGACCTGGGTGCGCGCGGTGCGACCCAGGTCGCCCCGCGCGACCCCGGGCCCCGCGCGACCCAGGTCGCACCGCGCGACCCAGGTCGCACCGCGCGACCCAGGTCGCACCGCGCGACCCAGGTCGCACCCAGATCGCGACCTGGGTGCGCGCGGTGCGACCTGGGTCGCGCGGGGCGACCTGGGTCGCGCGGTGCGACCTGGGTCGCGCGGCGACGTGGGTCGCCGGCCTGGATCTGTCGCGCGCGGCCTGTGTCGCCATTCCTTCTTCTTCTTCTTCTCTTTCTTTTTTTTTTCTTTCTTTCTGCATTTTTTTTCCTCTGTTTCTGTATTTTGGATTGCATTTTGGGTCATTAATATTTTATTTTTGGGTTGGAAATCGAGTCTCTAAGACTCGATTTCCATGTAGACGCCATCTGGACAAACTGCCACATCAGAGAGGAACAACCCATGAAAATCGAGCCTTAGACGCTCGATTTAGGGGCCCAAAATCGAGTCTTTGAAACTCGATTTGCTAAAAATATATATAGTTTGTAAACGGACCCTATTAACTAGATAGTTTGTTTTTTATGGGTATTTACCCATTTTCGCCAACTATAGTCCTAAAAGCTAAAAAGAAGAAGAAAACTTCAAAGAAACTTTTGATTACACGGCTAGGATGGGATTTGGGAATTGGGATGTGGGAATGTTGGGATTTGGTAGAGATAGGACTTAAGAGAAAAAGGAAGATAAGGGAATACGTAAGAAAGAGAAGATAGAGAAATACATAAGAGAGGTGGTAAGTGGGGCCGGTTTTAGAGTGGAATGACTAAAGGGAGAATAATATATATATATATATATATTCTTACATATAAATATACAAGGTCTATCAGACTTAACAGAGTATTACCCCTCCTCCTCCTGATCATATAAATATATATATATATATTATTAATTTTTTTAGGAATTCTGAAACACCTTGAAACGGTACGCCGAAATAAGTCGGTACCGAAATATTCTGTTCCACTAAACAAACCGAAACGAGCTCCGAAACAGTATTCATAACACTGGTTAAAAGCTTAGAACGTGTCCTGAAGGTGGTGGAATCAAAATTATAAAAGACAATGTGTGACGGGTTACAAAAATTGCTTTCATCATTTATTACTCTCACGTGAGCTAAGTGGATAAAACAAGAAATGAAAATTAAGGGAACCAAACCAGAACTGTTGAACAAACAAAAAAAAGGACAGAGAAGAAGAAAGAAGACAATGATACAATGATAAAATAAAAAAATAACTAGACCAATCAGTCATAAAGCTTCCTGTTTTTATTAGCATAATGATACGATGATAAAATATAAATAAATAAATAAATAACTAGACCAATCAGGTAGCTGAGCCTCAGGAATAGTTTTTGCTACTTTGCGGAATCCTAGTCTAATTATATATACAAATAAATAAAGACACTTTAATAAAAAGAAATTGTAGAAGCTTTTGGTAGAAGAATTACAGGTTCTTTTTTTATGAAAAAATTGAATTTTCATTAGAGTAGCATAATATGTTAGAAAAATAAAGTTTCATTTAGAGTTACTATAATGTTTGTTTAGAGTGTACCATATAACTTAAGGAGGAAAAAAACAGGGTAAATAATATTAAAAGTAGAGGACATCCACTTGGAGCAAATAGAGCATGCAACACAACTTAATATATGATATGATTTGGACAGCATGCATGTATGAACTCAACCAACCAGTAGGACAACACACATGTACTCAATCAACAAATCCAATACCATGCGTAGCACCATCAAGTCAAGGAATTCACCACTCAACAACTCCTTGTGGCCAAACTTTAACATTGCTGGACTAGAAGAAGTGCTGTCAGCAGCATCATTCAAATCCTTAAGCATACCAGAGCACCATTGTTGAACCTCATTCACTGGTTTAATTAAGATCTCTTTTAAGAGTATCGTTGTCATTTTTAAGGAGTTTTGAGCTTTGTGAAAGCCACACCTTCTCATGTGACTCCCTTGAATACATATATTTAGACATGCTAAATATCACCTTCATCTGGACCTGAGCATATGTTTGCTGCAGTTGATGATGCACGTTGAAATTGAATCACCTCTTTTAAGATCTTGAATCCTGAGGTTGAGTCCCCTCTCTTTAGCCGAAAATGCATTGTCTTAAGCAAGGGTGATTTGACTAACAGAAGCTTGACAAACTCCATTTCAGGCTTTGAGTCATCGAAAGTTAGCATCTCCACTTCTCCAAGATATCTGAGAAGTCTTGGGCTTCCAAAAACTCAACAACAGCATCATCAACAGTAGTACTGCAATACAGCTAAAAGGAAGACAATGAAAATTAGAAATCAAATCTCAACATCTTAAAATTTATATTTAAAGAGCACAAAAGATGATACTAATCTTCATACCGACCTCAACTTTAAGTTTTTGCAAGTTGGGGGAACTTCTAATCAATAAGCAAAGTGCACAGGAGACCTCTCTTAGGTTCCCAAAACATATTTCAGACAGTACAAGACTTTTTAGGAATTCAAGAGTTGTTGGAAGCCTATCTGGTATATTGCCTGCAGCCAAAATCTAAAAGGAAACACCCCCCCAGAAAATCACTTATTAAAGAAGTATATTTTACTAACTAATGTGTTGTACGGCAACGAGGTGCCCAAATCCAATTGGGCCTTGGATTCAAGCCCAATAGCACGGCCCGATTTTTCAATCCCTTTTTATTCTACCCTCATAAACTATAAGTCCAAATCTCGTCACCTAACCACTGCTCAGCGTAAAATGCCCGAATAATAAAAAAAGACTAAAATCCGAACATACCATAAAATGCTCGGCAGTTTCCAGGAAACATCACTACCAGGGCATATTTGCTTGAGTTGGAACCAAGTTCTAAAGTCACAATCGCTACATTCCACTCTTACCTAAACATCCACTTACAACAGATAATATTGAACCTTCAATTGCACTAACTATGATAGTAATCATGATCTCCCCACTAACTTAGAGCTATAAATAGGAGAAGTTGGAGAAGAAAAGAGGGTTCACAAAAAGGAGAGAGAAAAGAGAGAAAAACAGCAATTCAGAAAGAGAGAGAATAAACTACGTTGAGTCTCTGTGTCGAGAACGACCCAAAGTAAGAAATTCTAAGCCCATTTTATAAGTAAGTTGTGAGCCCAAGTGAGGTTAAGCCCAGCAACCTCATTTCCGACGCGCACATGTACAAAATGAAGCCACAAAGTTATCTTACCATCAAAAGATTATATTCTACAAAGAAATCCTCTATAACAGGTAGGCAACGAAAAAACTCAATCATATATATCAGCAATCTGAAGCTCTTCATAGTCTATATTTACACCCTCAGTAGCCTTAATCGTAATCGATGCAAGAACTGGGGTATTTTTGAAATGTATAGACCTTCAAAGTATAAGAACTTAAGATTCATTGTCAAGCCTTTCAGTATTGGTGCAGTTTTCTAATGTCAATTGGGCATAAAATTTTCGAATATGTTAATGGCAATGTCAGCTACCCGAAACTCAAGGATGACGAGCCTATTAAATCCGTCAAAAGTAGTTGGAGGACTAAAAGTCAGGTGCAATTGGCTAAGTTGCAAACATGAAAAAAGAAGTGACGACAATTTGTGGTCTTCACCCCTTGAAACCCGGAAAGGAAAGATATTATTAAATGATTAATCCCAGGACAGCTTTGCAATCCAGGAATAGTGAATTTAAGAATTGGTCCACTGCATGTGATAAATAGGTCTGTCCTCCTTGCTTGGTTTGCAGGATAATTGGGGCAGAAAGACAAGTTGTGGAAGAGTTACCCAGTTGCACCTCCATCTCGTACTCGTAGTGGCAATATGTTCTCTATTATGTTGCTCGGAAGATTACTACTGATAATGTCAGAAGTCGAAGGACTATTACGCGTCATGTTTTCTTTTGGACGCATATATGCGCGCAGATGATAATGGTATCAATACCTAAACATCAATATCACCAAAGGTAACAATCTCATCAGAGCATTGGATCCACCTCATGATACTTTACTGGTAACTATTAAAGATTTCTCAATAATGCACTGTGATATAATCAACAAAATTCAGCAAGCAAGAAAAGAATCCCCGGCCCATAAAATAGTGCTAGTAATTACATTTCAACTTCAACGTCTCTATACTCTATAGTGCAAAACCATGTCCATCATTATAACACACATTTTATTGGTACAATCTGCATGCACAGTACAAATCAACGTTCTGTGAATTATCAAAGTGTCTGATTGTCACGCCCTGAACCCAAAAAGAGCTAGGCACGTGACAACAGCCACACACTTATAAAGTTTACACTCTACAAGTGTGTAAGGCCCTCTTAAACAATTAAATAATTATCCTTAAGAAAATTTTATCAATAAATTTAAAAATATCCTCAATAAAGAAATTCTCAAAGATCTCCAAATAATTATCTTCCAACATCAAATAAAAATAAACTAAATCCTTTAAGTCTGAAGGATTACACAAATAGTAATCTTAAAACATAAAAGTTCAAAACTTATTCCATTGATTTCCTAAACTTCACTCATGCGCACATCCCAGCAGAAGCCCAAACATATGCTACTCGTCCGGATCAAAATCTGAAAGGAGAAAGAGGAGGGGGGGGGGGTGAGTTGACAACTCAATAAGTAACCAAAATCCAATTAAGTTCTATCCAACAATAGATCTATGAAGTAATAAGATGTAATATGAATCTTCAAAAGTTATACTATGCTATGGGTTTTCAAAAATGACTAAAGAAATTTCATAGTCTTAAAATAATAAGTTGCAAATAGATCACATACTTTAATCTTACAAATATATCATAGATGGTTTAGGAAGTAGTCAGTTTTTCATATATCAAAAGCTATAACTTACAATAGGTTCTAAAAATACATAAGCAGTTTTAAAGACTCAAATTAGTTCAAATACTCAAACGTAATTCATATTCTTAACAATCTTATGACTATGGTCACGCTATATCCCCGTGACTGGATATCAAAGTACCAATGAATAACCCTCATTGGTTTGGGTATCAGAATACCAATGAATAACCCCCATTGGCTTGGGTATCAGAGTACCAATGAATAACCCCCATTGGCTGGGTATCAGAGTACCAATGAATAACCCTTATTGGTTTGGGTATCAGAATACCAATGAATGACCCCCATTGGTTGGGTATCAGAATACCAATGAATAACCTCCATTGGTTTGGGTATCAAAATCAATTCATAGTCAATTTGTCCATAATCATATATAATCATATTTTCAGTATTCAAATATATTTGTGAAATTTCTCTATTCTTTACTTGAAATCAATAATACAATAGAAATAAATAGTAACAACTGTAAACAAATTTTCAGTAGTTAAAATACGCAAAATAAAACTCATTAGGATAAGGTTACTTACCTCCAAATGCTATTCCAAAAGAAACTTTTCCTTAACAATTCCCCTAAAATCTTTAGATATCACCTCAATTGTGCAGTTAAACCTTCTCTTCCAGAGTAATTTCGGTAGTCTCCTCTCTCAAAACATCTCTTGCTATATGTTGGCATAATAAGCTGATATATATAGCTAGGGTTTCAACCTTATTTTCTAGAAACCCCTTAGAAATATTAATTATAAATTTGACCCCATAAACAAATTTACTTAAATAACCTTTTTTTTTTCCGGGTATTACACTGATAAACTGGCCGGACATAAATTTTATTTTAAAAAAAAAAAAAAAAAAAAACCAGTAATACAATTGTCGAACAAGTAACAGTGACTACTAGAAAGCCAATCAATGAGAAAACTAAAAACTTCATTGTATAAAAACAATGGAGGATTGCATTTTGATTGATTTGCAAAACCCTAATTCATATAGTCAATGATCACACAACAAAACCAATGGAAGGAAACGCAAAACATGAAGAAAAGAGAAGAGTCATCTTCTTTTTAGCTTAGCTTACCTGATTTCACAAAGCGGAAAAAGGCATTAGCCATGATGATGCCGAAAAATCAATAGTAAGTCACACGGCCTCACATGTTCAAAACAATACCTGCACAACAAAAAGAGAAGACCTAATAAAGAGCACCGGTGTGGTGCCGGCCAAATACCCTCCGAAGGTCAAGTTAGAACTTCTCACAACTTTAGATTGCCAGAACTATGGTGAATTATGTGTACCTTGTTCTATGAGGGTCTTGGGTTTTTATAGTAGTAGAGGGTTAACATCTTTTCCTTGAACTAAAAGTCTTTTCCTTATAGGAGTCTCTACGAGCGTATTTTGTGGAGCCCTTTCCTTGTAGAAGGCCTCTTGATTTGCACTAAACGTAAAGTGCAAAATATTTCCTTATATATGCAAACATGAAGACCAAGCTGATGTGAACCCCGTCAAGAATAACGAGACCCAACAACGAAAGGGAACCCAAGATCGTTCTATGGACAGATTCAAATGGGAGACCTCGACCCGTTGTTTATGACAAACAAGAACCTCGGTATAAGGAAAATGCCACAAACGGTGGTGGAAACTCCGTTTGAGAAGTCGAGATGAACGCCATGGGAATTCCCGATAAGTTCGAGTAGTTCTTCAAAGAACCAAAGAGAATAAACCTCACAAGTTTTATCAATAATAATCTGAAAAACGTTTACAGACTTAGATGACTATTTAAGAGCTCCTTAAAACTTGACAGACAAGAAAATATATTCTAAAATAACTCCTAATTGATATCTAACAATATTAGGAATAAAGTTTGACCTAAAAAGCATTAAATGCACCTAAAAACAAGGAAATAAATCACTTAAACCTAGAATAACGTTTTTTACATAGATCCAAAATATTTCATGCCAATTCTTAGCCTTGACCGAATCCTTCTAGAACTTGAATCAAGGTGATGATTTTTTGTTGTCCACGTGGATCATGCTCAATGGGCCTCCACGAATTTGCTTGAGCCCATAACTCTTGGATGAGTCCGTTGAGTACATCCTTGAACTTCTTTGCTTGTGCTCTTGTAACCGGCCCAATTGGTACTTGAACAAAATCCTTCAAAGCGATGCCTTGATCTCCATCATTCCCCTCCTCTTGAAAAGGATTTGCCCTCAAATCTTCACCTACATCAAAAGGACTCAAATCAGTAACATTAAAAGTGGCACTTACATCGTACTTACTAAGTAAATCTAGCTTGAAAGCATTGTCATTGATACGCTCAAGGACTTGGAAGGGACCATCTCCTCTTGGGAGTAATTTGGAACATCTTTTCGCCGAGAATCTTTCTTTTCTCATATGTAGCCAAACCCAATCTCCGGGTTCAAAAACCAGTTTGCGACGTCCCTTGTTGGCTTGTGTGGCATATTGCTCCGTTCTTCGCTCAATGTTGAGTCTTGCTTTCTCATGAATCTGCTTCACAAAGTCAATTTTCTTTTTGCCATCTAAATTAACGTACTCCATCAAAAGTAAAGGAGATAAATCCAATGGAGTTAAAGGATTAAACCCATACACAATTTCAAATGGCGAAAATTTGGTAGCAGAATGAACAGCTCTATTATATGCAAACTCAACATGTGGTAAACATTCTTCCCATGTTTTGATGTTCTTTCTAATGATTGCCCTCAATAGAGTAGACAAAGTCCTATTTACTTTTAGTTTGACCATCAGTTTGTGGATGACAAGTAGTGGAAAACAATAGCTTAGTACCTAGCTTACACCACAAAGTCTTCCAAAAATAGCTCAAGAACTTAGCATCTCTATCTGAAACAATTGTCCTAGGCATGCCATGTAATCTCACAATCTCTCTAAAGAACAAATCAGCAACATGTGAAGCGTCATCCGTTTTGTGACATGGAATAAAATGTGCCATTTTAGAAAATCTATCCACGACCACAAAAATTGAATCTCTTCCACGTTTAGTCCTAGGCAATCTTAACACAAAATCCATTGAAATATCAATCCAAGACTCACTAGGAATTGGTAAAGGAGTATACAAACCGTTGGGCTGCACTTTGGATTTAGCTTGCCTGCATGTGACACATCTACCACAAATCCGTTCGACATCTCGTTTCATGTGAGGCCAATAGAAGTGTTCCTGCAAAATAGCTAAAGTCTTTACAACTCCAAAATGTCCCATTAATCCCCCACCATGTGATTCCTGCACTAATAACTCCCTCATAAAACAATTAGGCACGCATAGCTTATTTTCACGAAATAGGAATCTATCAAGCTTAAAGAACTTACCAGAGGCGATTTTCTCACAAGCTCGATATTCCTCACAAAATTCGTGGTTTTTAGCATATAATTCTTTAATGTGTTCAAAACCAAGCAATTTTGCATCAAGTGTGGAGAGTAAGGCATTTCTGCGAGAAAGTACATTGGCGACTACATTCTCCTTACCTTACTTATACCGAATGACGTATAGAAACGTCTCTATGAACTCCACCCATCGCGCATGCCTTTTGTTTAGCTTGTGTTGGCCCTTCAAGTTTTTCAAGGACTCATGATTGGTGTGAATCACGAACTCCTTAGGCCATAGGTAGTGTTGCCACGTCTCTAAAGCCCGAACCAATGCATACAACTCCTTGTCATAAGTTGGGTAGTTTAAGGCTGCCCCGCTGAGTTTCTCGCTGAAGTAAGCAATTGGTTGTCCTTCTTGCATAAGAATGGCTCCTATACCAATACCTGAAGCATCACATTCAATTTCAAACATTTTAGAACAGTTGGGCAAAGACAACAAAGGTGCATTAGTCAGCTTCTCTTTGATTAATTGAAATGCCTTCTCTTGTTCTTCTCCCCACCGAAATCCAACGTTCTTCTTGATCACTTCGGTAAGCAGTGCGGCTAAGCTACTGAAGTCCTTCACGAACCGCCAGTAGAAACTAGCAAGTCCATGAAAACTACGAACATTACCTACAGTTGTGGGACTCGGCCAATCTTGGATTGCACGTACCTTCTCTTCATCAACCTGTATACCTTGTGTACTAACAACAAATCCCAAAAATACAAGCTTATCGGTGAAAAAAGTGCACTTCTTTAAATTAGCAAACAACCTTTCTTTCCTTAGCACATCTAAAACGGATTTCAAATGTACTACATGATCGTCTATGTTTTTGCTATAAATGAGTATATCATCAAAATAGACAATAACAAATCTGCCTATAAATGCATGCAAAACATGGTTCATAAGTCTCATAAAGGTGCTCGGAGCATTAGTCAAACCAAAAGGCATAACTAACCATTCATACAAACCATATTTTGTTTTAAAAGCGGTTTTCCATTCATCTCCTTCTTTTATCCTAATTTGATGATAACCACTTTTTAAATCAATCTTAGAAAATATGCAAGAACCATGCAGCTCATCTAACATATCATCTAAGCGTGGGATAAGATGACGATACTTTACTGTTATGTTGTTGATGGCTCGGCAATCAACACACATTCTCTACGTCCCATCCTTCTTAGGTACAAGTAAGACCGGAATGCTCTCCCTCACGTGCCCTTTATCCAACAATTCACTTACCTGCCGTTGAAGTTCCTTTGTCTCCTCGGGAGTGCTCCTATAAGCTGGTCAGTTTGGAATGGTTGCACCGGGAACAAAATCAATTTAATGTTCAATCCCTCAATTTGGAGGTAACCCATGTGGTGTTTCCTCGGGGAAGACATCCTCATACTCCTGCAAAAGAGAAACAATAGAACTAGGCAAAGTAAGGTCAAGTTCGTTAGTGTTTAAAAGTGCCTCTTTGTACAAAAGTACAATCATCGGCTTATTTGAAAACATTGCTCGCTTGATCTCACTCACTTTTGCATAGAAATTCTTTTGTTTTCTCTCTGATTTTCTCTCAAGGGCCAAACTTTGATTTTCTTTTTCTCCCTCATTTTTCTTGGCCTCTCCCTGATTTTCACTCTTTTTCTTTTGCTCACTCTCTTTCTTTTTATCACTCTCCTTTTTTAATCTTACTTGATCCTCGTATACTTGCTACGGTGTTAATGGTACAAGAGTGATTGATCGTTGATTAAGTACAAAAGAGTATTTGTTCGTAAAGCCATCATGCTTCACTTGCGTATCGAACTGCCATGGACGCCCTAGCAATAAGTGTCCCGCTTGCATCGATACTACATCACACAACACTTCATCTTCGTATTTACCGATTCAAAATGCAACTAACACTTGCTTGTTCACCCTGTGTTGAATACTATGGCACTGGGTTTGAAGACTGTCTCAAACAGGTTGAATCTGCTTTCCCAAACTTGGACCTGTCCAGGGTTACTATGGATGCTTCCATACCGACGACACCTGCTGGCGACACCATCGTTGGTGATAGTGACGACTCCATTGAGTTGGACCTTCCACCCAAAGATGATGGCATCGTCTTAGCTCAGCCTGCTGCCAATCCTCCCATCTCCACTTCTAACCCGTCCATTGAGCTTTTAGACATAGCAAAGCCTCCTGCTCAAGATAAAGATGACGGGATCTCTAATGATGCTCCTGCTGCTTAGTCCTATCCTTATTTTTGTAGTTTGCATATTTCATTTAATTTGCAAACAACGTTTAAATGCCCCTTTGTTTTTGGGCTTTTGCTTGTATACACTTTACTCATGTTTATGATATTTTGTATCCATCGTCTTTAACATCGTCTAGTTTTCTACTAGTTGATACTTATATCTTTTTTTTTCATGCTTGTGTGATGTGCTTGTTTATGGTAAACTAGGACGAACTTGTCTTGTACTAAACTCGTCACCCTTTGAGATGTTTATCTCGTGGGTACGTTGAGCTTTTTTACTTGGAATCTACTTATTTGAATAATCCACTTATATTGGAACCGTCGTCTTGTGGACCTTTTAATAATTCGTATCCTTTGGTGGAGAATTCATTGACTTTATGGACTCGTTCACTTTGAGGACAGCACAATTGCCCATTTTGTGGTTATTACTTAACACACTTGTCCATTCTATGGGCTCTATAATTCTTTATTCTCTCGAGATGAGGTCACCCACCTTGTGGACTTAATAAAGTCGTCCACTTTAAGGACTTGATAAGATCGTCTACTTTGTGGACACACGTCCATTTTGTGGACTTTACAAACACGTCCACTTTATGGACATTAATAACGAACTCATCCACTTAGTGATCTTATCAGTAAACTTGTTTAATTTGTGGACCTTATAAACTTGTCTACTTTATATTCAATCTTTTGGAGATAAGGTCGTCCATTTTATGAACAATAAAGTCGTCTGCTTTATGAGCCCGTCCACTTTGTGGACTTCATACTTGTCCATTCTATGGACTTCAACAATGTTTCATCCTCTTGAGATGAGGTTGCTCATTTTATGGGCTGAATAATAAAGTCGTCTACTTGATGGACATTAATAATGAATTCGCCCACTTAATAAGGTCGTCCGCTTTAGGGACTTAATGGTTTTTGTAGATAGACACCTTATCCATACTCTGAATAAACTTCTCTTATTATGATAAATCATGCATTCATAGAAAAAGTAGTTTTTTTGAAGAAAAGGACTTGCCCTTTTGGACTTAAAGAAAGTATTGTAGCAAAAACTTAAGTAAATGGAAAAACTGAGTATAACTGAAATTAACTAAGGTAAACTAGAAATAAAAGGGTGTTGTTCTTCATGCCTTCATCTCTACTGGTAGTACTTCCGTAGGTGCTCGACGTTCCATGGATGCTGCAGTTTCCGTCCATCCAATGTCTCCAAGTGGTAGGTGCCCTTCCTCTATCATGACGTGATTTAGCAGGGTCCTTCCCAATTAGGGCCGAGCTTCCCTTGGGTAGGGTATTTAGTAGCACCCATGACCTTCCGTAAAATGAGATCTCCAACCAGAAAGTCTCTGTGTCAAACCCGGGAGTTGCAGTGCTTAGCCATGCGGTCCTAGTACTGTGCGAGTCTCTATTCAGCTGTCGCCCTGACTTCGTCAACTAGATCAAGCTATAGACGTATAGCCTCATCGTTTTTTCTTTCATCATGATTGTCCACCCTGTAGCTTGTGAGTCCGACTTCGACTAGAATGACTACTTCGCTCCCATATGTTAACCGAAATGGAGTCTCTCATGTAGGCGTCCTTGCTGTTGTTCTGTACGCCCATAATATGCTTGGCATCTCTTCAAACCATATACCCTTTACCCCCTCAAGCTGAGTCTTGATAATTTTGAGCAAGAATTGGTTGGTGATTTTGACCTGCCCATTAGCTTGAGGGTGGGCAGGGGAGGAGTAGTGATTTTGGATCCCCAACTATGAACAAAAATCTCGGAAGGCATCATTGTCGAATTGTTTCTCGTTGTTTGAGACTAAGACTCTAGGGATCTCAAACCTGCATACGATGTTTTTCCAGATGAAACTTCACACGTTCTTCTCCGTAATGATGGCCAACGGCCATGGGGCTGTCATTGGGGTCAACTCTTCGGACGGCTATCTGATGATATTGCTGAACTTTTGACGTTTGTCACAAGTTTTAACATAAGTCTGGGTGTCCTTCTGCATGGTGGGCCAGTAGTATCCTGCCCGCACTAGTTTGTGCACCAACGACCTCGACCCCGAGTGGTTTCCGCAAATCCCTTCGTGTACCTCTCTCATGACGTAGTCCGCTTCTTCAGGACCCAACCACCTTAAGTATGGACGGGAGAAGCCTCTCTTGTACAAGACATCCTTTATTAAGACGAATCACGCTGCTTGTACCTTCAGCTTCCTCGCAGCCTCCTTTTCGTCTGGTAAGGCGCCATTCTTTAAGTATGAGGCTAACAGTGTGGTCCAGTTGCTTTCAGAACCTATCTCCTGCACATCGTTCGAATCTATTAGTGGAGAAAGCTGAACAAAAGAGAGTACATTATCAAGGGCAATCATATATTCTGCTGAAGCGGCTTTGGCAAGGTGGTCAGCTTGTTCGTTCTCTCCTCTGGGAATTTGGATGATTTTGGCCTTTAGGTCATCTACCCTTCTTCTTACTTGCTCCAAGTATTTCTTCATTCTTTCGACCTTGCATTCATAATCCTCGTTTACTTAGTTGGTGACAACCTGAGAGTTGTAATAAAGAACTACATTTGCGGCTCCTGCCGCTTTGGCAAGGTCAAGTCCTGCCACTAAAGTTTCGTACTCCGCTTCATTGTTGGTGGTAAAGAAATCAAGGCAGATCATACATTCAATCTTGTCTCCTTTAGGAGAAAGGAGCACAACACCTGCACCCCCAGTCTGCTTGTTGGACAACTCGTCTGTATGTATACTCCACTAAGAATACTCATCTGCCACTTTGTCTTCGCCGTTGGTGAACTCCGTTATGAAGTTAGCAATGACCTGTCCCTTGATAGCAGTACGCGGGCGGTATTGGATGTCAAACTCACTCAACTCTATTACCTATAGCGCCAATCGACTAGCAGCTTCAGGATTACTCATTACCCATCGTAAGGGCTTGTCGGTCAAGACAATCACTCTATGGACTTGAAAGTATGGTTTGAATTTGCGGGCTGCCGTAACTAAAGTAAAGGCGAGTTTCTCCATGGGTGGGTACCTTTCTTCTACACCGCGAAGCGCCCGGCTGGCGTAGTACACGGGCTTCTGAACCTTGTCTTCTTCTCTGACCAAGGTCGTGCTGACTGTCGTAGGGGAGACAGCTAGGTAGAGAAAAGTTCTTCCTTAAGTTGTGAAGGACTTAGTAGTGGTGGGAAGAGAGGTAAACCTTTAAGTCTTCGAATGACTGTTGGCACTCCTCAGTCCACTCGAAGGACTTCTTCAACGTGCGGAAAAAAACATTTGTCTGTTGCCATGACACGAACCTGTTTAGTGCTGCTATTTTGCCGTTGAGGCTTTGCACTTCTTTCACATTTCTTGGGGGTGCCATCTCCATTATGGCCTGGATCTTGTCTGGGTTGGTCTCAATACCTCTCTAAGACACCATGAATCCTAGGAACTTTCCTGTCATTACTCCGAAGGGGCACTTGCCTAGATTGAGCTTCATTTTGTAGGAGCGAAGGGTGTCAAATGTTTCCCTAAGGTCTTCCAAGTGATCTTCTTCCCTTCGGCTTTTCACCAACATGTCATCAGCGTAGACTTGGACATTTCTCCTAATCTACTGTGCGAACATCTTGTTCATGAGTCTCTAATACGTCGCGCCTGCATTCTTGAGGCCAAATGGCATTACTTTATAATAGAAGAGGTCTTGGCTAGTCACAAAAAAAAATTTCTTTTGGTCTGCTTCATGCATTCGGATTTTATTGTAACCCGAGAAGGCGTCCATGAAACTTAACAACTAGTGCTGAGTCGTAGAGTCAACTAGAACATCAACCCGCGAGAGGGGGTAGCTGTCTTTAGAGCATGCTTTATTTAGGTCGGTGAAATCTACGCATATCCTCCACTTTCCGCTAGCTTTCTTGACCATTACTACCTTTGCCAGCCAGTCGGGGTAGTAAACCTCCCTAATGAAGTCTGCTTCTTGTAGCTTGCGAACCTCTTCCACTATGGCTTGATCTTGCTCTGGGGCGAACACTCACTTCTTCTAACGGATGGGTGAAAAGGAGGGCGACACATTCAGCCTATGTACCATGACCGAATGGTCTATTCCTAGCATGTCTTCATAGCTCCAGGCAAATACATCTCGATTATCTCTAAGAAAAGTCATAAGCGCTTGGCGGACCGTTAGGCTAGCGAGGGTTCCAATTTTGGTCGTTTGGCTAGGCTTGGAGTTGTTAAGAAGTATCTCCTTAAGCCTCTTAAAGGGCTCTATCATTGTCCGGTGTTCTTCTATATTCATAGCCTGGAGGTGATCGTCCATTTCCATCATGGCTACATAGCATTCACGTGCAGCCACTTGATTTCTGCATAGCTCTCCTATTCCGTAGTCGGTAGGGAATTTGATCATTAGGTGGTAGGTTGAGGTTACAGCCTTCCATGAATTGAGGGTGGGTCGTCTAAGAATGGCATTGTATGTGGACGAGCAGTCGACCACGAGGAATGTTACGTTCTTAGTGATCTGCTGAGGGTAGTCGCCTACCGTTACTGACAATGTGACCACGCCCAGAGGGAATACCCTTGTTCCTCTGAAACCAATGAGCAAAGCATTCATCGAAATCAATTGCTCTCTGTCAATCCTCATCTGCTGGAATGCTGGGTAGTATAGGATGTCTGCCAAGCTACCATTGTCGACTAACACCCAGTACATGTTATAATCCCCTACTCGTATGTTAACGACAAGTGCATCGTCATACAGGTGGTGAAGACGTCAGGCATCTTCTTCTAAGAACCCAATGATAGAGTTGTCTATCCGCGCCATCTTAGGTATGGAACCCATCAGCTGGACATTCTGAACCATCTTGAGGTAAGTCTTACGGGCTTTTTTGGACAACCCCGTAGTTGTAGTGCCCCCTATGATCATTCTTATATCTCCTATGGGTGGTTTGGGATGCTCATTATCCCATCGGGGGGCCTGCTCTTGGGGAGGTGGATCCGTCCTCTCCCTACTGACTAACTTCTGTAATTTCGCTTACCTGATGAGGGTTTCGATCTACTGTTTCAAGTCGTAGCAATCGACTGTGTCATGACCGTGGTCACAGTGGAAACGGCAATATTTGTCTCTAAATTGCTTATTGGGATCTCCCTTCAGCTTTCCGAGAAAGGTTAGAGCCCCCTCATCCTTATTTTGCATTAGGACCTAATCGATCGGGGTAGTCAATGGGGTGAAGCTCGTGAACCTACTCGTCGGGGGCTTAGAGCGCCTGTCATCCCTTCGTTCTCCCATTCTTGCCATCTTTCGTTCTTTATCCTACCGCGTGTCTTCCTGTCTCCCCCTCTTCTTACGCATTTCCTCGCGAGCCAACAGCGCATCTTCAACATTCATGTACTTTGTGGCCCTGTAAAGTACATCTAACATGGTTTTCAGGTCGTTCTTGTATAAAGAAAACAAAAACTTACCCTTCCGCAACTCGTTTGTAAAGGCTACTACAAGTATCTTGTCGTCGGCCTCATCAATCGAGAGAGCTTCTTTGTTAAAACAAGCTATGTAGGATTTCAATGTCTCGTCCTCTCGCTGCTTGATGCTCATTAAGCACGCAATAAACTTCTTATACCTATGCCCCCCAATGAAGTGCGAAGTGAATTAGACGCTTAGCTCCTTGAAAGTACTGATGGAGTTAGGCGTTAATCAGCTGAACCAAATTCTCGCAGGACCTTTTTCCATTGTAAGGAAGGCCCTACACATGTTCTCGTCTACTCCTTGAAAGTGCATCAAGGTCTTGAAAGTCTCTAGGTGATCTAGAGGGTCCTTGGCTCCATCGTAGCTTTTTATCTACGGCATGCGAAACTTCTGCAGTAGGGGTAAGGAATTGACAGACATGGTGAACGGCGAATCGGTTCAGTGCACCAGATCATCAAGGTCGTTGGACACCCGTCCTTTGAGGCCGTTCATCATAAAATCCATCCGTTCTTTCATCATCTGCATCTCCGCGATGATGTGGGGTGGAGGCGTACCAATGACGGATAAACGGCTCATGTCTTGTCACTCCGGTCTGCTTGAGGCATTACTACCTTCCGACCCCTCTCGGTCTCTTCTCTCAGCATTGATACCTTCTTGGTCTTCCTCTTGGGTACCCATCGCTGCGTTCTTCTGCCATAGCTATTCTTCTAGGTCCTGATTCTGTTTGGTGAGACGTCCCACTGCTGCTGTGAGGGTTTGGACGTGCCTCTCCAAGGCAGTAGGTCGCGGCTCGTCTCCCTGAACGTTGTTGGTGGTTGCCATCAAGCGAGTAAGTACTATGCAACTCTTTGTCCGAGAAGCGATAGTATGGCTTACAAGTTGCTCAAGTTTCCCACAGACGGCGCCAACTGATGATGCCAAAATATCAACAGTAAGTCACACGGCCTCATGTGCTCAAAACAATACCTGCACAACAAAAAGAGAAGACCTAATAGAGAGCACCGGTGTAGTGCTGGCCAAATACCCTCCGAAGGTCAAGTTAGAACTTCTCACAACTCTAGAGTGCCAGAGCTGGGATGAATTATGCGTACCTTGTTTTGCGAGGGTCTTGGGTTTTTATAGTAGTAGAGAATTGACATATTTTCCTTGAGTTAGAAGTCTTTTCCTTATAGGAGTCTCTACAAGCGTATTTTGCGAAGCCCTTTCCTTGTAGGAGTCCTTTTGATTTGCACTAAACGTAAAGTGCAAAATATTTCCTTATATATGCAAACATGGAGACCAAGCAAGGCTCAGGGTCGTTAGCTTCGCCTACTCCCTTCAGCTTTACTGGTGTCAGCTACCCATTTTTGTGGCCTAAAGTCCTCCCGTCGGCTATGAGGTGTGCTTCGTAGACTTCTTAACGCCGTCACTTGCCAATGGATCCCGACAGGTTTATTTGGAGCGTCACTTTGTACTTTCACAAGGGTAAGCATTACTGCTACAGTTTCACCCTCATCAAGCCACAACAACAAAGATGGTATTTGTAGGTGTCTCGTCTCTGTGACTCAGAGTCTGTCACCTCAATACTGAAAGAAAGTGTAACTGGGTAAAGCTTATTGTGACCAAAGATATGGTCTTTCCGTAGTGAAACACAATCAACTTTTTGGACAAGTTTATTATGTTGTAATATGATATACTCTTCTTTTTTTTCTTTTTCTTTTATGGAATGTAATATGATATATCTATTCCTTTTCCTTTAATTGGTTTTATTTTTATGTGATAAAACAGTTATTTCTCAGTAAAAACTAAACTATTTTTTAAATTGAAGAATGGTTATTAATTTCTAGGGAAATTCTAACCCTCCTAATTAGTTAAATTGCAGGTCACGAAAATATCATATTGGCTGGTTTTAACGTCACACTTTCTATAGTCCCTTAAACATCACACATGATTTGTACTACTGACACATTCGATGGTTCTCCTATTTTTTTTTTTTTTTTGGTCACACTGGATGGTTTCAAGCTCCAACATCACATTAGGCAGTTCTAACATCATATATAACCATTTAACTATTAAATTCAATGGTTCCAGTGGCGGTGCCACGTAGGCAAGGGGTTCAAATGAACCCCCTAACCTAAAGAAAATGAGAAAACTAAATATAATATTTTAAAAATATATATTCTTTTGAACCCTCTAAAATAAAATTTTGACCACCCTAACACTAAAAACTAATAAAAAAAGGATGGGAAAATCGAACAATAAATTAAAAGATGCATAGCTACACGATAAGAGGAGAAAAACAAGAAGAGGAAGTAGAAGATAACAGAAATTCACAAGCGAGGTTGAGGAACTTAAGTTTGAAATTTTATTCTTCATTGTCTACACATGAATCTTTGAGAGGGAAAACTGAAAAGTGAGATAGCTTATGAGATTTGGAAATAAAAAATAGTAGTAATAAATGTGATATTCTTGGGTAAGTGGTGGGAGTGGAGTTTAAGGCTTAAAGAAAGCTTCCTTGAAGTTTCATAACTTACAAATATCCCTACATATTTTTTTATTTACAGAAAATACCAAATTTGACATTTTTTTTGAATAACCAATTTAATCATTTTATATTATTATGAATTTTGTATAAAAAAATTACGTTAAGTTCATTAATTTAATTTGCAAATTATTAATAATAAAGATATAAGCAGTAATATTTTTCTTTTGAGAAAGGTAAACAAATCTTCTTCTTCTTCTTTTTATACAAGGTAAATGACAATGGGGTGTGATACAGTAAGGAGTAAAGACATATTATTTTTTATTAAATTGTTGAGTTGAATCCTTAATAGTCTAATGCTATAGACCCTCCAAAGAATTCTTTTTGATGGTTAATGCTATATATAAAAAAATAAATATTAAAAAAAAAAACTTCATTAATTATAAAAATTACAAAGACCAATAGTTGTTAAAATTGACCCCCCTAAAATAATTTTTGGGAGCCGTCACTAAGTAGTTCCCTTATTTTTTTAGTTACATTGGATGGTTCCAACATCATATTAGATAGTACAAACATCACATGTGACTATACTATTGTCACATTTGATGGTTCCTTTATTTTTTTAGTCACATTAGATGGCTTTAATGTCACATTGGATAGCACAAACATCACATATACCACGTACCATTGTCACATTTGGTAGTTTCCTTAACTTTTAGTCACATTGAATGATTCCAAAGTCACATTGGGCAGTATCTACATCACATATGACCATATCATTGTTGCATTCAGTGGTTCCATTTTTTTTTTTTTTTTTTGAGAAAGAAGCTGACTTATTTTATTAACTTGAAACAATTACATCCAAATCTAAAATCGAAACAATATGCGATGGGACATCTTCCATCCATACTTGAAAATCTGGTATGCGTAATGCATTTTTCGCAAACTAAGAGCAACCCTATTGTTGTTTCTCTTAACATGAGAATACAACAATCGTTCAAAACTATTAGCAACCCTTTTCACATCGTCTACCAACAGACCTGTAGGCTACACTCTGTTGACTTCAAAACTTTAATCAGACCGAGAGAATCTCCTTCAAGAATAGCTCTTCGAAAACCTAATTCACAGGCAAAGGTCACTACCTTCAGAGCAACCAACGCCTCAACCTCGTCAGGCTTGTAAGCTTGATGAATTTTTTCTGAACAAGAAGCCAACACAGCTCCATTATTATCCCGAATTACCACTCCAATTCCGGACTAGTTTGATTCACTAAAAACAGCTTTGTCAAAGTTTATTTTCACCAAACCATCTTGCGGACTTGTCCATCTTAAGCCTCCAATATTGCTGTCTGTAACCTGCACTTCAGTATTCTGCCAATCAACTCTAAATTGTACCAGTTTTTGCTTCGCTTGTTCAGCCACTTGATGGAGCAGAATAGCTTGTTGGTTCACATGAACTTTGTTTCTTTGATTCCACACCATCCAAGTCGTATAAGCAAATAACTCAAGTGACTTTCCTTCTACAGTCAGCCATGACAGAAGCTCCTTCACATCTATAAACTCCACCTCAGACCTGAAACACCATTCTTTGCCCACACCCTAAACCTCTCCCAACTCCAGACAAGACCAGACAGCATGCATGGACTCCTCCACAGCAGAAAGACACCTCTCACAGATCAGGTCAACTGTAACTTTCCTCTTCATCAGCGCCTGTTTTGTAGGAAGAACATTACAACACGATCACCAAAGGAAATTTTTAATTTTTGGAGGAACTTGCAACTGCCATATCTTTTTCCATACCTGTTTATCATGAATTTGGTGGGGCTTGTTGGCTTGCTTCCATCTTTGATTATTGTTTAAGGAACATATAACCGAACTTGCATGTGTAGTGACCCGATGTGGAGTATGGCCAATACAAGGTGTCCTCAATTGCAGCTCGGCTAAGAGGAATCTTCTTGATAAATTCAGCATCCTCTTCCACAAATAAACCATCAATCAGCTCCTCATTCCATGTTCTTGTGTTTGGGTCTATGAGCGAATCCACTGTATAATTTTCAAAACTCTCCAATGGATAAGTTGGCTGCCTTGGAGGGTGTTTTCTTGGCAACCAACGCGGCTGCCATATATTAATTTTTTCCCCACTTCCAATCCTCCAAATTGCCCCACTTTTAATAATATCTCTTCCCCTAAGGATGCTCTTCCAAGCATAGGAACCCAACCTTGAATCAGCAGCCTCCATTATTGAAGAATTAGGGAAGAAGCGAGTTTTAAATACCTTGTAGAAGAGTGAGGACTTATTATGCAGGAGCCGCCAAGCCTACTTTGCCAAAAGAGAGTCATTGAACATGGCAAGATCATGAAAACTCATACCACCAATGGTTTTTGATTTTGTCATCTCCTCCCATTTAACCCAATGAATCTTTCTTCGGTCACCCCATTATCCCCACCAAAAATTCTTAATAAGGGACTCAATCTAATTGCACAAACTTACCGGCAATTTAAAGCATCCCATTGTGTAAGTAGGGATAGCTTGGATAACTGCCTTTAAGAGCACTTCCCTTCCAGCTTGGTAGAGTAATTTTGCTTCCCACCCTTGAAGTTTCCTCCTCACCTTTTCCTTAATAAAATTGAAACTCTCTTTTTTCCTTTTACCAACTAGAGAGGGCAGCTCAAAGTATTTCTCATAGTGCATAATTTCCAACACCCCCAATTTTAGCTTTATTCCGTGCTTGACTTTTTCCGGTACCGAGTTGCTAAAGAACAACAAGGTCTTGCTTCTATTTACTTTTTTCCCCGAGGCTTCCTCATACTTGTTTAGTATGTCCAACACTTGTCACACTCCTCCATAGTAGACCTGCAAAAAATAAGACTATCATCTGCGAAGAGCAGATGTGTTAGTTTAGGGTCTCTCCTACAAAGAGAGTAGCCATGGATATCTCCTTGCAATTCAGCCTTTTTAATCAAACCATTCAGCTCTTCCCTACAAAGAAGGAATAGGAAAGGGGAAAGTGGGTTTCCTTGCCTAATCCCCCAATAGGAAAAATCATCCCACATGGTTCTCTATTCACCAAAACAGAATATGAAACTGTTTTCACACAACCCATCACAAGATTTATCCACCTCTCCCTAAAACCCATCTTCCTCATTATACCCTCTAAATAATACCACTCCGCCCGGTCATAAGCCTTACTTATATCTAGTTTTAGTGTCATATACCCATATGAGCCCCCCTTATACTTCTTCATACGATGCAAGGTTTCAAAAGCCACCAAAATGTTATCCACAATTAATCTTTCTTTAGTGAAGGCTGATTGGTGTTCTGTGATAATGGATGAAAGTTTTTTTTTTTTAGGCGATTTGCAGGGACTTTGGAGTATATTTTGTAAAGTACATTACAAAGGCTGATGGGGCGAAATTGATGAGCATATTCAGGAGAATTTATTTTCGGCACAAGAGTAATATACGTATGATTTAAGGGAGATGGTATGGTACCTGAATTCAGCCAAGACAATATGGATGAAGTTACATCATGATTAATCGTGCTCCAAAAATGTTGATAAAAGAGCGGCAGCATACCATCAGGTCCAGGAGCTTTAAGGGGAGCCATTTGTTGGAGGGCACTAATGACTTCACACGCCTCAAACTCCTTACATAGGGCTGCATTCATCTCTTCATCAATCACTGTAGGCACACAATCAAGCATGCTAATGGAAACACTACCCTCTGTTGAAGTAAATAGTGACTTGTAGTAATTTACCATGACTTTACCAACATCTTCTTGAGTAGTTTTCCATACCCCTTCCTCATCTCTAATTCCTTCCAAAGTGTTTTTCCAGAATCTCTTTGTTGCACAACAATGAAAATACTTTGAATTTTTATCCCCTTAGTTAGCCCATAGTACTCTAGAACGTTGAGCCCACATAGTTGCTTCTCTCTCTTGTAAAACCTCAATGTCTTTCTTGATTTGTCTAACCTGGAAATTGTTCCCACTAATCATTGCAGTCCTTTCCTCTTTGGCTAAAACCTTCTTTAACTTATTTAACTCCATTCTTACATTACCGAAAACATTTTTCTCCCAATGCCCCAAATCTTTCCCACACCTCTCCACTTTCCTCAAAATATCTCCTCCATCATCGAGCCCACTCCCACTACCCCAAGCCGAGAACACCACTTCCTCACAACTTGAATTTGAAAGTCACATTTGTTCAAAACGAAATAATTTTTTCCAAACCGGTGGAATCAAACCTGAGAGTGAGATGAGAATTGGTACGTGATCCGATGACATACAAGTTAAGTGGAAAACTCTTGAACTTAAAAACCTCATGAACCAGCTATTTGTGACCAAACACCTATCTAACCTCTCCCAAATTGATCTTCCATCCTCAAAGTGCTTGCTCCAAGTAAACTTCGAGCCCTCAAACCCCAAGTCCATGAATCCACACTCATCGATCACTTCCCTAAATTGTTGCATTTGACAATGGGGTCTTCTTACACCCCCAAGTTTCTCATCTTGTCTAACAATTTCGTTAAAGTCCCTAAAGCAAAGCCAAGGCTTCTCCGGTTGAGAGTTTAAATTCCTTAGCTTACTCCAAGCTTCATGTCTCCTAGTTGTATTGGGTTCACCATAAAACTCGGTTAATCTCCATTCATTCTCTGAATTTTTATCAATCACGGCATTAATATAGTATCTATCAGAACCCTCCACCTTTAAATTTACCGAATCTTTCCAATAAAGAACCAATCCTCCATTCCTTCCCACCCTTGGTACCACCCATCTATGATCAAAACCAATACTACTTTGAACAAATTCTAGCCTTGCATCGTCTGTAAGTGTCTCGGCTAAAAACACTACAACGGGATCTTTTGCCCGTACGATTTCAACAAGCTCCTTCCTGGTATGCAGGTTCCCAAGCCCACAACAGTTCCAAGCTAAACAACTCATTGCTCTTGGCAAGGCTGAACATTAGCTCCCGCCATTACTGAAGGTGTGATTTCATCCCTGAAGGTCGCCTGAAATCTTTTTGCTTTCAAATTGGATTGCTCTGCCTCTGTATTTGCTGTTCTTTTTTTCCTAGGGACTTGGAGGTTTCAACTTTGTCACTTGTATTGTTTCTTTCTCTATGTTTTTAGGTAGGAACTGAACAAGTTGAAACCGTGTGGAGAGCCCTAGCTACTTAAGTGTCATGTGATTTTTTAAGTTTGGGAGAATAACTTAAAGTGGCACATGAGCTAGGGCTTTTAGCTGATTTCTTTCCCAACCCTTGAAGTGTAGTTGCCCCAAATTCCTTTGCCAAACTTAACTCCTCATTATTTGTTCCCATGTCAGATTTAGCTACATTAGGAGTCTTCAATTCCATCGTAATTCCCTCATTCATTCTGACTTTTATAGCCGTATCTTCCTTTTTATTTTCGTCCCCCTTATTGCAAATTAATGAGGAAGTAATTTCATCATCAATGCTATCATCTTTGTCTGCCGTTTACACCTTATGACTGCTTCGGAATCCTCTCTCGGCCTAAACCTGAAAATTGACCAGGATCACGATCAGCCGACGAACTTGAACTCACCTTCTTCTTCGTTGCATGGTAACTGGGGACAAGAATTGCATTTTTCCTTGTTGCAATGAAGGGGGGTGCCCTCAATTGTGGTCCAAACCCACTTTACTCTACTTTAAGTGTGCCCTCGCTATCAATCCACAACTCACAATCTCTATCATCATGAGTAAGTCGCCCACACTAGTAACATAAATTTGGCAACCTTTCATACTTGAATGAAATCCACACCTGCTTTCCTCCTTCACCAACAGATATTAATCTCCCACTGCACAACAGTAAAGATAAATCGATGGAGACCTGCAAACGAATAAAATGGCCCTCATCATATAGTTTTGGATCCTTTGGCGCTAAAACCTCTCCCAACATACTACAAATTTTCTTTGCTACCTCAATATTCATATATTTGAATGGAATTTCGTGCACCTGAACCCAAAGCTTAGTTTTCACAAATTGAATATCTTCAAGTAGCACTTCATTTTCATATTGACTCATCACCACCAGATGTTTGTCAAAACTCCATGGTTCGCCCTCTAAAATTCTATCCACATCCTCCTTATTTTCAAAAGAGAAAAGAATTTTATGGTCACCAAAACTCTGAATCTTGAAACCATTTCTAGCTCTCCCTAGTGGGGTGGAAGTCTTAGCTATAATCTCCATATTGATGGCTCGTCTAGTTAAGAACTTTGCAGCAATGGAGAACTTCTCAACTTTTTCGTCATCCAGTAAACAACAACCTGGCCCCTCTCTATCAGAGAGAGTAAGCCTATTCCAGGATTAAGCCAACTCATCCATCCTCACTCACACTCAAATCTGTTTCCCAAAACCCCGAAAAAGAACCCAACAGACCTAGGAATAATAGTATTACTCCCAGGATACTAAAGCACCTTCTAAGAAAGGACACTCTAATTCTACTGTGTAAAGGAAGTGGAGAGAAAAAAACCCCCACATCTAATCTGTTTCCCAAAGCTTAGTTTTAATCACGTTAGATGGTTCCAATGTCACATTGAACACTACCAACATTACATATGACTATACCATTGTCACATTAGTTAGTTGCCTTATTTTTTTAATCACATTGGATGGTTCCAACCTCACTTTGAGATGTCACGTGTACTATCAAGTGGCCTAAATAAAATTTATAAAAAAGTTAATTTGAATTTTTTCACTGATGTGCTTCTTTCATCTCTCTCTCTCTCTCTCTCTCTCTCTCTCTCAAGAATTATAATAATCTCTTATTAGTGAGAGACAAATTTAGATATAGAATAACGTACATTATAATTACAATACAAGTAGATATTGAACAAATCTTAATAAGTGGTGTGATTAATCAAGTTTATTTATCTCTAAAAAAAAATTATGTTTATGTTTTCACATGCATTGCATGCCATGTAAATTTGCATTCTAGTAAAAATAATGAGAGCAAAGTAAACTTTTAGCCCATAAAGTTTGGGATTGTTTTCATTTCAATGCTTTATATTTTTAAATAAATTTCATTTTAACCATTCATGATTGATTCTGTTTGTATATTGACCTTTTTACGATTCAAAGTTTTCATTTCGGTCCTTCATATTTGATTCAGTTTTAATATTAGACAATCATGTTTAATTTATTTTTTTTGTTTGGCCCTTCATGAAAATGAAAATTGTGAAATGTAAAGGGCCAAATAGAAAAAAAGATGAAGGACTAAAATAAATATTTTAAAACTCAAAGGCCAATATAAAAACAATCCAAAACTTTATGGGCCACGGGTATAATTTAATCAAATAATGAATTAACCTGGAGATTTTATTTTCTAAAACATGTGAAACAAAAGGTACTCACATACATGGTTATCAATATACCGATCTGAATTAAGATCCTAAGATCCTACATTCCTAGAACTTTTTGAATCGCACTAGGATCTCTACTAATGTGAAATCTGCATGGGATCCCGATCTCATAACAATACTAAAGATCATGTGCTATAAAGGAAAATTCAAAAAAAAAAAAAGTTTTGCTTATTTCGGGCCTCCAAATGTAGCCCAAAGGCCCCAAACTAATAAAAAAATTTAATAAAACAAATTGGCACAATTGCTTCAACCCAAATTTATTAAAACAAAAAATAAAACACTAAGGCTCACGTCAGTCGTCACCTTAACCTATTAAATAAAATCATTGAAGATAGAAGAGTAAAGAAGAGACTATACTACTAGAAAGCAAGGTTTTGAAACCCAGCCCGGACTGGACGATCCAACCGAGAAAACCAAAAACCGGACTGAAATCCGATTTTTTAAGCATAGAGAACCGGGTATACATGAATTCTGAGAGAACCAGACGAACCGGGGTTCAACCGGGAAAACCAGACGAACCGTAGGCCAGTTCAACCGGTCGTTTCGGCCATACCGAAGTCTATATCGGATTTCAGCCGAAATATTAGTACCGGACCGAAACAGAAAAAACTCAAGTTTCAGATCTGAAACTATCGGTGACTTACCTGCTTGTTGTGCTCATGTCACTGCCTCTATCATTTGAACGTTTCTGCCATGTTTCCCAGACCAGATGCTCTTTCTTCTTCTTTTTCTTCATCCCATTTCGCGGATCTGCTCCTCCACTTTTTCTTCTTTCTTCGTTCACCCAGTGCCCCTTATTTCATATTATTTCTTATATGTTTCTTTTTCAATTTGCCTCTTCAGTTTCTTTTTGTCATTAAGCTTTTTCGTTTTATGTGCTTCAACCACAACCACACACGTGAAGGTCATTCCAATTTCAAACCTTCTTCTCTTTTTTTTTCATTTTACTTTTTTACTCTTTCATCTACGCTTTTTTTTTTTTTTTTTTTTGGTTAATGGGGAATAATGCATTAACTAGCCATAAAAGGCGAAGTGTTGGCTACAAGCCTTAAGGAGTACATTCCAAGAGTGTCAGAATTTAAAATATTACAAAGATCATCTGAATTAGGAATGTCCAAAACAACAAAATTTCCATCAAGGGTGCAGCCACCTTTAGCAAGCAAATCCGCACATCTATTCGCTTCCCGAAAGACATGGTTGACCCTCACTTGCTGGAACTGACGAAGGAGGAATCTGCAATCATTAAGCAGAGAAGAGAAGGAGTTATTGCAAGTTTTGGAAGAAAGAAGCAAGTTAACCACAATTTGAGCATCCAACTCCACAAGAAGCTTAGAGATGCCAAGTTGGGAAGCAAGTAGCAGCCCATCCTTCAACGCCCAAAATTCAGCAACGATACTGGAAGCAAAACCGATCTGCCTCATATACCCTTTAACCCAATTCCCTTGATAATCACGTATTAGGCCTCCCCCACCAGCCATGCCCGGGTTTCCAAGTGCAGCACCATCCGAATTTAGCTTAAACCAGCCAATCGGTGGACTGAACCAGCGCACCTGAACAGCAGAATAGTGTTTGGACTTTTGGGATTTGCTAACACAGTAGAAAAATTCAGTCACAGCTTGGATACAAGACAAATACAGCTTTGGGTTGGCTGGACAGTTATTAAAAACAGCCCTATTTCTATGCTTCCATAACCACCAGACTGCAAAAGGAAAGATGAAACACCAAGGAAGACCTCTAGCATGGATGTTTCTGTTGCACAAGCAGTTAGTTCTAAGCCAAATCAGCAAATCAACATTAAGAAAATCAGTAATAACCTGAGGCACCCCAATGGATAACCAAAATTTCCTAGCAAAAGGGCAAAAGAAAACAACTGACCATCATCTAAATATATGTCTATTATATATTTTATTAATGAACTTATACTTTAGTTAGAGATTAGGATATTAAAAGACATGGGCTTATAATCTTAAATATTTTTTTAACAAATATTATCAAAAAAGAAAAAAAAATATGTTAACAAAGTTCATGGGCTTTGTTTAATGAACATATAAATAAATAACTACATATATTTAATCTAATATCTCCGAACCTAAACTCTCACACCTTGTAAGCAAGACTGAAGCCATGACCAACGAACCAAGTGCTCTTCTTGGGAGTTAATATGCAATATTATTAAATTTATATTAAATTTACATGATTTATAGGTTCTAAACTTCTATGTCATCTTTCTCAACATATTAAATATTACTAAATTAAATTTTTATTTAAGAATAATACCTATGCAATTTATGAATTTATTTTAAAAGTCGTTTTTAGTTAATTGAAATGATTTCTCTTAAAGGATTATTATAAAATTTTCTTTTTATGCTTATATATGTTGTACTATTTTTTATTAACCTTATAATGTACTATTTTATGTATTTTGTTTCAATTTTTAAGATATTTTTAGTAAATTTTATTAATATTTACAAATTTAATATATTTATTTATATTTAAAATAATTATTAAATTAATTATGACATCATCATAGTTCGACCTTAAAAACCTTGAACCTCTCCCTTTTACGGTTCAATGAACGGTTCAGGCTTTAAAACCTTGCTAGAGAGTAGAAGGTGAGGGCAAAAAAACTAAAAAATCTGACAATGACGCCACTGTGAGAGAGACCGTCGACAACAAAGGTGTTTTTCTTCTTGTAATTCCGCTAACAATGACAAGAATGTTATTTATAATAATCGATCATGCTTTGAATAACCCATTTAAGATAACCAAAACTTTGGTCTTGATGATTGAGTGTGCTTGTGGTGTTGTTTGAAATATTGTTTTTTGTTTTTTGTTATTTATGTGAGACATTAAGTATTGACATTGTTATTTGCTTTTGAGATGTTTGTGTGAAATATTATATATGTTTGGAGTTGTTTAACTTAAAATTTGGTATTTGTAAGTTGTAATTTTTTGAACTTTGAACTTTCTTTATGTATTATTAATTTGGTACTTTGCCTTTTACTAATAATTTCATTAATTTGTGTCAAAATTTACTTCTTTTTCAATGTTTTTTTTTTGAATATATATTATGAATTATAATTATATGTATTTTTTAATATACTTTTTTAATCGAAAAATAATATCTTACGATCCTTATGCCGCTCCTATGAACCAATCCCTAAACCTTCTTACCGATCTCGTAAAAGATCTCAATCCTGATAACCTAGATCTGATCCAAAAATAAAAAAGCTAAGCCACTAAAAAATTGCATTGTGACATTCACAATGATAAATAAAAAATAAAAAACAACCCTAAGCCACTTTCAACAACTGACCCACCCCATTACAACTCCAAAAGTCAAAGCTGAAAGCCCTTTAAATAGGAAAAATGTTAACGAATGCCTAAGAGCATTTGTTAGTAAACTATTATGCATAATTTTAAATTACAAAAACTTGCAATTTAAACAATTTACTGATGACATAACTATTGATCTTTAATTTTCTAGAAATTTTGCAAGTATGAATAATATAAAAGAAGATGTAATTCAATTATGAATTTATCAAAATTCACCTCCAATAAAAAAATAATGAATAAGTTTGTAACCTAAAACTACAACTAATTTTGTAACTAAATTTTGTCTAAAGAAAAAAAAAATTTTAAGTTTTGACAACTTTTTTAATTTTCTATAAAAGTGATAAAAACTTTCTTAAAATAATTTATTAACAACTGCCTTAAAAATGAACATGAACATGAACCTTTACAAATGAACATGAACTACAATGGCCACTCCGCCCCCAATCATGGAGTAGCTCTTCAAGGCCAATCTCATTGAAATTCTTCCCTTTATAAATTGGGGTGAGACTTATGTCCAATGACAGGAGCATAGAAGCACTGGATGGGGGCATTCAAACAAACACGACCATTTTAGAGGTGTCATGTCCATGTCGACATGACACCTCCAATGCATAGAAGCATAAAAGAGAAGCCAAACCCTATAAATTGTCTTGAGACCTTTCCTTTGATAGAGGAAAACTCCACTTGACTAGAGAACATGATAATCACAAAACCAAGAATCAAGCATGCACGTGACCTCGAACTCTCAAGTATCAACTCCAACTATTTAACAACCTTTTAAATCAACTTCAAAATTGTCACAAATACTCTCAAGGTCATACGCAACTCATTTGCCACCTTTCACTAACTAAAACCTGCCTATTCCAACCAAATGCTGTCTAATTAGATCCCAACAGTTGGACTACAACGGAATACGAAGATAATTGCTTCGTGGCAAGTTGAGAACATAGTCCATTGACGTAGGACTATAACTGAGACAAGCTGAATTAAGCAATGGATAGGTCTGTTCCATTAAGTTAATCCTCAACCTATCAGCAAAAATATAGTGCTAATAATAACAATAATATAAATGAAAATATATCTATATATGGCAACGTCTGGCTGACTCAACTAGACTGGGTCGCCCTTTGTCATCAAATAAGACAGGGATTCCAGTCTGAAACCCGCACCATCCAAAGGCAGAAATGTACTGTAATCAGCTCTAGAGAAAAATAGGTAAACCTGTATAAATCCCATCAAATTCAGGTAGGAATCGGTACATGGACCCCTCAGGAGAAAGAGAAAAAGAAGGGGGGAAGGAAAACATCAAGAATAACTCAATAAGGGAGCACTATTTTCAGGCTTAGCATGCGCACATAATCACGAAATCTAAAGTTCTCAGAAATATCCTAAAAAATAAAAGTTCAACTGTTAAATAAGCATCAAGGAGTGAAAAAGAGACGAGAAGCTTTCTTGAGGAGACTGGAATCCAAAGCCACCCTTCTACTCCTGCAAGGACAGGAAAATGGCATTAATACTAGAAGTGCTTAACAACAACAAAAATACTAGCTAAATCAATGATCATTCGGGTGAAATAGTAACAACCATTTCCACCAATATACCATCTGATCCCCCAAAACTCCTGAATTGTGCACTCAGTGAGGAATAAAAAGCAGCAATACACAGATCCAGTAATGCAATTAAGTTCTATGGTAATTAACATAGTTCCAAGTATTTTCACACCAAAAATAAAAAATAAAGGTACTCTAGGAAGCCTTTGCAAAATATCTAAAACTCATTCTAAAACACCAGGAAACATAAATGAAGATTAAAGGTTTAAAATTTCAAGGAACTTTATGGGGATAAGGAGAAGAGGCAACCATTATGGAGGCATATCAGTTACCTATGACGGGCTAAGTCCACCAATTGAGAAAACACTAGCAATCACAATATACAAACAAAACTCATGCAACCAGCATCTATCAAACTAAAGCATTCAATAAGTCATTTGACCCATCAATCCCTCAAAATATCTATTTTTAACCCAACGAGGAAAAAGGCATGCCTCTTGTTTTTTAATTTTCTTTTTCAATAAGTAATACTACCTCCGTCCCAAATTGTTATTTCTGTTTAGAAAATCCTTCTTTTTAAAGAAACATCATTTATTATCTTGTCTCTTGATTAAAAAGACAGAAATTTCCAAAATTACCCTTAAACAAAGTTCTCAAAAAATTTTATCATATAAACTGCTTGTGTTTGGTAGGGGCATAATAGGAAACTCAATAAATTAATGGTTTTTAATTTTAAAAAAGGGACAAAATTTTGGGAAATCCCAAAATGGAATACAAGACCAACAATTTGAGACAAATGGAGTAAATTTTATTGATATAGAGAAAAAACTTGACGTCCACAGTTCTACAAAGTTCTCCTAAAGAGTTACATGAAAGATAAATCACATTCTAAAAGAAATTGATTGTATAAAATCTACAAGCAAATTTGTATCACTAGTTTCCAAAGTGTGGGATCATTTGAACAATGATCTCAAAAACAAAGATTTTGTGCCAAAACTAAGATCTCCAGTACCTTAAAAACACAATTATTCCTCTCCTCCATATGTCCCATGATAAGAATAAAGGGGATAATTCCAAGCAAAAGAGCTTCTGTATTTACCTAACCAATTCCTCCATGTTAGAAGTAGCTCCACAACACTCTTAGACATTCCAAATTAAACCCCAAACATAGAAAATAAAGTCCACAACTCTCTTGCAACTATGCAGTTGCAATAAAATATTACCCTACCCTAAAAAAAGAATGTCACCTGGAAGGACTTTCCCCCGTGTTGCTGTCCACACAAAGAATGCAACTCGTTTTGAAGCCTTAGTTTGCCAAATACTCATCTAAGGAAATATCCCACCACAAGACCCATGCAAAGCCTCATAATAAGACCAAACATCAAACTTACTATTACTATTCAAACTCCATATCAAGCGGTCAAGGCTCACTCAGGATGTTGGAATACAAGGTGTCAAACATAGTCAATTTGATCCAATACCCAATAATTAAAATCACACCCAAATATGATATTCCATGATCATGGTCCCCTTGCATTTGGAATCTCCAAATAGGAGTGAACAAAGCCATCCTTGTCCGTTTTTATTGAACACAAATCTGGATATAATTCTTTCAAAGCTCAACTCTCACACCATATGTCATGCCAGAACCTCAAACTATGACCATCTCCAACCTCATGATGAATGTAACTGACAAAACTCTCCCAGTCTGTCCCAATGCTTCAACATAAGCTCCAACCATGGTGCTTCTAATTACTCTGTTGTCTACTGACCCCAAGCTTCCCATATTTCATGCTAACAACTCTTCTCCAAAGATGATCCCCTTCCTCTCCAAAGTGCCATAGCCATTTTCCCAATGGGGACCAATTAAAAGTTCCATGGTCTCACCCCAGCCCCCATTCTTGTGTAATTTTAGATTCTTTTTGATAAGTCTTGTGTAATTTTAGATTCATCTCCCATCCTCCTCTACACCAACACCCCCCCCCCCCCCTCTCTCTCTCTCTCTCTCCAAAAAGAAATTTCCACTGCAATCTCTCCAACGATTAGCCACATAAGTAACTTCCAAACTGTTGTCACCTTGTATGACAATCCAAATAAATTGAGTTTTAAAAGCCCATTTGTCAAAAAACAATTCAGACACACCAGTCAGAGCCATTGGACCCATGAAAGTCTCCTTTTTTGGCTAGAGCAAAGCCATGTCTATGGAAGGAGATAACTATACTAGATTCAAAACACAATAATAGAATACAACTATGCATTTAAAAAATGTTGGCATAGAAAAATTTTGATAAAGAAACATCATCTAATACCAAAAGAAACAAAATAAGGTAACTTTTTTATCAACAAATTTCCAAGGGCACAAGTTCCTAGGGGCCAAATTACAGTTTTGAATCCAATCTGTTTGGCATCAGCTTTTTAGCACCAGTTTTTAAATCCTCATTTTTTTCCCACTTTTTCTCACTTTTTTCAAGGTATAAGTATACTTTAGCACACTTTCAGTAAAAAGTTTTTAGCAACAGACTAGATAAGTTGTTTTCAAACGGACACTCATTTGAAATGATCAAATGACAAGGCTATCAAGCAAGAGACACCACAGCCACTTACCATTAACAAATTCCTAGAAACCACAATATATGTACTCTGTTCCCATAACTAATTATGACAACTATGACCAGAATCTAGCATAGTTATTAAATCCGTACCAAACCACCAGTTAAACCATGAAACCCGTGAACCAAAGCATAATCCGAAATGGTTCGATGTAAAATACCAGATATGCAATGACCCATTTTATCAAACCGCGTAAACTAACAGATTGCACAAGTTAATCTTTTAAACCTGCGGATAAAAGGGAAAAAAAATGTGTGTATCTTTGAAAAAACTAAAAACACTGAACTAAACTACTTAAGTCTCTTTTATTTTTTGATAGGTAATAACAAACTTTATCGATGATAAAAGTACAATGAATTTACGATAGTAAACTCACTGCACTGAAAAGAATACAAACCAATCAAAAAGAAAGACAAACAGAATTAAGGAATTCAAACAAAGAATGACAATGCGTAAACCCCCAAATACGGGACCACTCAAACAAAGTCCTAAGTAGCAAAGACTTCAAACAGTCTACAAGTCTCTCAGTTTCCTCAAAAGTTCGGGCATTGCGCGCTCCTTCCAAATTAACCACATAAGACACGATGGAATCATATTCCACATATTTGAAGTGTGACTCCCCAACCAATTCCATCATGCAGAGAGAGGAGAAACAACATTCTTCGGCATCACCCACTGAACCCCAAACAAATGAAGGACTTCACTCCACAAGGTATGAGCATACTTACAATGGATCAATAAGTGATCCACAGTTTCCTCTTCATATTGACAAAGGCAGCACCAATTAAAAAGAGGTAAATTCTTCTTAACGAGATTGTCTATAGTAAGAATCCCACCCCTAGCAGCTGTCCATAAAAAGAAAGCCACCCTTTTAGGTACCTTAATACACCAAATGCTCTTCCAAGGAAAAGAAACCAACGGGGCTGCTAGCAATGAAAAATAGAAAGAGCACACATCAAAAACACCACTACAATTCAATTGCCTTATCATGGTATCATCACCCCCTCTAGGTAACTTGGATGAGATATGTACAAAAAAATCATAAAAGATCCCTATCTCCCAATCTTGAAAAGCACGACGGAAGCGTAAGTTCCAACTTCTACCACCACCATCCAATGCAAACTCAACCATATTAGAAATCATAGCTGCCTTATCCACAGCAATAGCAAACATTGCCGAATATAAATCTTTCAAGGCAGTAGGGCTACTCCAAGGGTCATACCAGAATCTGATACGAAAACCCTCACCTACCGCATACAACACATGACCAAAGAAGCTCTCAGCCCCCTTCCTAATGATCTTCCACATACCACATCCATGCGTCCCTCTAACAACTCTAGTACACCATCCCCCACTGGCCTCCCCATATTTGGAAGCTATAACCTGCCTCCATAAGCATGTGACCTCATTCCCAAATCGCCATAGCCACTTTCCAAGCAAAGCTTGGTTAAACAGCCCAATCTTCCGGATCTCCAAGCCACCTACCTCCACTGGCGACACAACTTTCTCCCAAGCAACAAGTGAGAATTTAAAAACATCATTAGATCTCCCTCAAAGGAAATTCCTCTAAATCCTCTCTAATCTGTCCGCCACATGTTGTGGAATAGTGAACAAAGATAAACAATAAGTAGGGAGACTTGATAAGGTACTCTTCAATAAAGTAAGTCTACCCCCTTTTGACAAATATAACTGCTTCCAACCTGCGAGCTTTTTTTCCATCAGTTCAATGATAGGGTTCCATATTGAGGAATCCTTATAATGTGCTCCCAAAGGCATACCCAAATAAGACATGGGTAAACAGCCTACCTTACAATATAAAATACGAGCTAAGGCATCCAAATTCCTAACCTCACCAACCGGCACAATCTCACTCTTACCAACATTTACTTTCAATCCTGCGATAGCTTCAAAGAAAATTAGAACCATACGAATATGTAATAATTGTTCCTCAAATGCATCACAAAAGAGAATAGTATCATCAGCAAACAAAAAGTGAGAGATATGCAAACCTCCACTTGTATTGGGACTTGCTTGGAAGCCACTGATAAAGCCTGCAAACAAAAAGTGAGAGATATGCAAACCTCCACTTGTATTGGGACTTGCTTGGAAGCCACTGATAAAGCCTCCATCTTCCGTCCTTTTCAACAACCTACTCAACACCTCCATTACCAGTAAAAATAGGAGTAGAGATAAAGGATCCCCTTGGCGAAGACCACGAGAGCTGCCAAAGAAGCCAGCTGGAGACCCATTAATAAGCATTGAAAAACAGGCAATAGAAATACACATCTTCATCCATCTCCCCCACTTCTCCCCAAAACCTATCCTCTCCATAAGGTAAAATAAGGCACTCCAACTCACATGATCATAAGCCTTCTCAATATCCAATTTAATAATCACACCCGAAATACCACTCTTCAATCTACTGTCCAAGCAATCATTTGCGATAAGAACAGAATCAAGAATCTGTCTTCCCCCAACAAAAGAATTCTGGGAGTTGGAAATAAATTTATCCAAAACACAACGGAGTCTATGTGCCAAGACCTTTGAAAGTAGCTTGTACAAACTACCCACAAGGCTAATAAGGCGAAAATCTCTAATATTGACTGCACTAAGCTTCTTGGGTATCAAACACAAAAAGGTGGCATTGAGAGATTTTTGAAAGATACATTCTTTGTGGAAGTCTACAAAAAAAAGCCAAGATCTCCTTCTCAAGAATACACTAGCATTTTTGAAAGAAAGCCATAGTAAAGCCATCTGGGCTAGGAGCCTTATCACCCTTAGCCTCCCATAGGGCTGCAATGATCTCTTCCTTCTCAAATTCCCTTTCTAAAGTAAGCCTATTAGTTACATCCAGATTTGCAAACTCTAAACCATCAATAGTGGGCCTCCAAGATTCGATCTCCTTGTACAAAGACTTAAAAAAACCCACCACTTGATCCTGAATTGCAGACTCATCCTCATACAAAATGCCCTCAACCTCCACAGCTCTCATAGTATTTGTACGTCTATGAGAATTAGCAAGCCTATGAAAAAACCCAGTATTATTATCCCCTTCTTTTAAGTACAAAGCCTTCAATTTCTGCCTCTAAGAAATCTCCTCCAAAGAAGCTAAATGGTATCCATTCCACCAACCTCGCACAAGATCCACAAATCCCTCCACCTTAAGCCACATATTCTCAAATTTGAAGGAAGTCTTTCCCCTCGACATTCCAACTGCCTCCACTAGAAGAGGACAATGATCCGAAATCACTTGAGGAAGAGGCCTTTGAGTCACATCCAAAAAGTGATCCTCCCAATCAGCGGATACCAACACTCTATCAATTCTAGACATAGAAGGGTTCTCAGAGTCACGGAACCATGTATACTCGCCACCCACCAAAGGTATATCAACCAAAAAATTCCTCTCAATAAAGTCCGAGAATTTGAACATGGTTGGACTAAAAGAAGTGCAACCAAGACGCTCTGCTAGATATCTGATGATATTAAAATCCCCAAAAACACACCAAGCTACACTCCACCTCCCTCTCACACTATCAAGTTCAATCCACAAAGCATCCCTAAGACCATCAGCATTCAAACCATACACCCCTGTACATATCCAATCAAAACCGTCAACCACGCCCTTTAACAAAATAGAAACAAAAAAGCACCCAACCAGACAATTCATTTTTTTATATACCCTCGTGTCCCAAGCCAAAATAACACCCCCCCCCCCCCCCCCCCCCTGCTGTATGAATGGCATTCAAAGCTACCCAATCAACAAAAGGGCTACTCCAAAGACTTTTGACGAGCAAAATTGACAGAATCCAATTTAGTTTCTTGGAAACACACTATATTGCACTTCCACTCCTTGAGTAAATTCTTCACTATATCCCTCTTTTGAGGGTTGTTTAATCCTCTCACATTCCAAGATAAGATTTTCAAATTCATGGACAACTAACTGAACCCACCCCACAGAAATTCTCAATCCCTCTAGTTTGTCAACCAAATTGCCCCTCATAGTTGACAGAAGAAACTAAATTCCTTAATTCCCTCATACCTTTTTTAGTTGAAGAGGTATTGCAGTGAAGACTACCTACCGTAGCTTGATTTTCCCAAACTTTCTCAAGCTTTTGAAAGAAGGCAATGCACTATTGCTCACATGAATCAATAAGAAATCCCACAAATTTACTAAAGCCTTTAATCTTCCTCTTCACCCACATTAAAGGTTCCAGATCCTCCCCCACAAGAAAATCATCTAGTGCAGCCTCTGATACTATTTCCAAACCCCCGTGAGGATCCCACTTAGCCAAAGGTACACAATCCAAAGCATTCCTACCCTCCTCATCCTTACCTGACCCCGTGGGGTTGACCCAGTCCAACAACAAAAGTTCATTTTCCTTAGAATCAAAACCCAGCTCAAGGAGAGGAGAGAAACAATTTTTACCCAACAGCTTATGGTGGCGGATCATATCAGAGAATTCAAAAACCGATAAAGACGGGGAAGCCACGGGCTCGACACTGACAAACTGCCCATTGGAGTTTAGAACAGCCCCAAAGTTTGGGAAGTCCTCCGCTGGACTATCAGTGACAAGCACAGTGTCACCCACACAACCCACCTCAGCCCCGCTTGATTTATGGCCCACCAAAAGACCACCGACAGCCCCAATCTCATTACCGTAACCATCAGACCTAGGAAGGACTCCACCCATCTTGCCGGAGCCCGGAAACAGCCTCATAAGCTTCACAGCTGAACAGTGGGGTTCTGATCTTTCACAACACTGGGGTCCCACCGAAGAATCACAAGTCAAAATCTCATCCACACACCCATCGGCCCTTGGGAGGTCCCCACCCAACTCGTCAGTGCTCGATGACAGCTTTGGAGCCTTCTCAGCTGAGGCATGTGACCCAGACCCTTCACCCACCTCCCATGAACTTCTTTCAGTCAACCTTTCCAAATTTTTAATAAACTCATTTTGGGCTTTAGTTGGTTTAGCCCATTGAGCTTGATCAGATATTACTGGGCCCAACTTAGCTCCTATTGGTTTGACAAAAGAACTCCAGCAAACCTTATGTTGTGTGTTCCCATCAAAAACAGCAGTAATTTTTAAGGAGAAGTGGGCCTGGGTCCATTTGGCAGAAGGGCCATGTAAGGGGCGAGTATTTATGGGATGTTTATTTGAATTTTGAAGAAAGTCAAATCCCCCAAAACTCTCATTCTGATTTAAATTCCCAGGAATATTTGGAAACTGATTCTCCAGACATAACTCCCTTCCTGATTTCACGTCTCCATTAAGATTTTTCCAAACTTGATTCCTTGAATTTCCGGTGGATTTTTCTAGCCCACCACCGCCAGCAACTACCTCCTTCCCCGGCCTAGAAGCTGATTTTCCCAAAAAGAATTCACGTAGCTTCATTTCAAGGAAAGCCCAACCGCCCTTATTCCTCCCTTCCGGGACACACAAACACCCACGTCTTGCCCCATTGTGATACTTAGAGATTTCCACAAAAAGACCACTCTTGTTCGTCCTACTAGAAAACTCCAATATTTTATACTGCTCATGAAACCGTTTGAAAAAGTGTTTCTTGCTAAAGTCCCACCGGCACAGCTCTACCAAACAAGCAATTGTCCAATCCAACCCCGATCTACCAACCCGGATAGAGCCATGATGCCGACCCCTTTTTTCAGTAATGGCATAAGCATCCATACGTCCCCCATCAAAAGCCAAGAGAAATGACTTTGAATCAATACGAAAAGAAAAAGAGTGCTTAACATCTGGTACCCCTGGTTTGGCTGGAAAAGGCTTGGGAGTGGGTTTTGGTGGGTGCTGTGTAGGCTTGCAATTTAAGGGTAAGGAGGTCTGAGTTTGGGTATAACAAGGAATGTACTGACCAAACTGAATTGGCCAAAAGAAGGGTTGTGTGAGAGGGTAAGGATATGGAGGAAGGACGTGTTGTGGAGTAGGGAAAAAATTTTGGGAGGCAAGAGATAGAATTGGATATGTCACTAGTGGAGGCTGGGTTGGCAGGGAAGAAGAGAGAGATGGTAGTGGTTGTGATGGAGGGAGGGGGTAAGGTGGAGGGGGATAGTTGGCGGAGGGAGTGGGGAGGGGGTGAGTCATGACACTAGGGGAACGAATCCACAAAGCACAACTATGAATCCACAAAGCACTGACACAATACTGCTAGCACTCTGACCAGACCAATCCTTGAACTGAACTTTGAAGTCATCAATTGTATTTGGAGATTTAAATTATTTTGTTATGTTCTAGGGTTTAATGATTAAGCTATAAATTTATTTTGAATTTCTATGAGATAGTTTTTTCAAGACTTTTGGACTATATAACTTGGTTATTGGATGATTTATGCGAATGATGTGTTTATTTTTTTTTATTCTCTAATTTTATGTCAAATGATGTAATTTTTTTATTGTTATAATTTATTAAGTTACCTAAATGAAGTTATTTTATTTTATTTTAGTTGCTTTTTATTATTATAAATATATTATTTGATTAACTAATAAACCTACAATTTAACCAATGAACCAGTTCAGCTGGGTCAACCTCCGGTATGGTTATGATAACTATGGAATCTAGATCAAAATGTGGTAAGCTATGATGATTGCAAGGGCAGATGATATCAGAATTATCCTCCTACTAAGACACATGTAATTCTTCATCCAATTTATGAGACAGTTGCTTATTTTCTCATACCTATGTTCTCCGGTCCTACAGTTTTAGAAGTTCTTACAGAACACTATAGTAAAATGCCAAGTGGCCAACTGTTAATTTGACATCCTTAGCCTAGATTAATCACAATAGACATCTGACATTATCCCGTCATTGACGCATTATGATCTCAAACCAGTGGGGAACAAAATAATACACGTTCTCAAGGTCATTGCACCTCTCAAGGTCTCACACACACTGACACACATTACACTCAGTGCTACATTAGAGATTAGAGTGGGATAATGCACACACACACTCCAAAAGCCACAAGACAAAGTCATACCTGTTCCATGGCTGTAGGTTCACTATCCCTCTGTTCCTCCACATCTTCTGGCCCACCATCATCCTCATTCTGACTATTGGAGACCATATTCTCATCCTTCTCTTTAACGCCATTTGCCCCAGTCTCAGCATCTAATTTCAAATCAGAAGGAAGCTGACCTGACTTCAATGCCTGCTCATCAAAACCAAGTTAACTTGTGCCTTGCATTCTTTTATTCTTCATTACGCTCAATGTTATGTTACTAGCATAAAAAGAAGACAGTCTAAAAATAAAAATGTAATTTCAACTAATCAAAATGTAAGGACCTTTTCAAGTCTTGCAACCTCTTCAAGAGTCTGGGAGTTCACAATGGCAGCCTACATACAGGTGAAAAGACGTTAAACATTAGAGAACCTTGATTATAATCTTAAACATGAATCTAATGACAATATACAAAGGCATATACAAACATTATATGAAAATAACATTGTAACAAGAAGTCTCAGGGAAAAACTTGGCTCACTAATTCAAACTAAAGTTGAAAGATGTCTACCTTTACTAATTATAGATTTGAACAGTTTTGGCCAATGAAAAGTCCTATGTGCATGACTGTGTGATTGTGAAGGAATAATATTGCTAAGAGTTCAAATTACCAAAATCCACAACCACTCAAAATTTCAAGTACTGGGAATTGGAATAAAATAATGTCGAAAGATTTTTTTACGATTAAAAATAATTTATTAAAACAAAAGACTAGGAGATTACATAGGATGTGAAACTTACTACTCCTAAGCAATTACAACCAGAATTCAACAAATCTAAGAATCTTAAAAACGATACAACAGGGATGTTGCCAAATACATTCATCCAATCATACAAAAGATCATAACAGGGACTGTTTAATAATGTGAATTGGGCATTCAACACCATCAAAAGCCCTGCCATTCCTTTCTTGCCATATAGTCCAGAAGATGCATAGAGGCGCAGCCCTCCAGGCTCTTAACAAGCCAGGATTTTAACTATTGTATTTGGCATATCCCAAGAAACTCCAAATAAAGCCAACACAAGAGATCATGACTTTCTAGAAACCTAACAATGATCCACCGTCCATCTGTCCACCATTCTTACACATACAACACCAGTCCAAAATTATAATGTGCTGCTTACGCAAATAATCAACAGTCAAGGAAGAAGAACTAGACACTAAAAGAATGCTGTAAATATGTTATATAAGGATAAATTTACTAAAAGATTTTATTTCCAAGAATTGCAACCACTTGAAATATTTTATTTCCAAGAGACACCAATAGATACTAGACCTCACAGTACCTATTAAAAAATAAAGAGATACTAGACCTCACAATCCTTTAGTGGACTCTGAAACAACGGATGCACTACCTTTAAAACTAGCATGCACAATAGAAAGAAAATATATCAGCCATAGATATTATCCAACCAACAACTATCTTGAAAACATAGACTCCAACATTTTCTGAGCAACCTCAATGCATCAAAAGTTTGAATATTCAACTCCTGCCAAACATCCACATATGGCAATGCAAAGAAGATATTAAATCTTGTATCTCTATCTTTATAAGCAATTTAATTTATTGAAGAAAAGGCAAAGGGCCTTGAAGCTCAATTGGCACTTTCTGGTATTTCCAACATAAGTGTCCAGGTTCAAATCCTCACCCACCCCCCCCCCCCCAAAAAAAAATATATGTATTATCACCAAAAAAGAAAATTAATAATAATAATAATATAATTATTATTATTATTATTGAAGAAAAGGACTACCTCATGTACAAAAGTAATACACAAGTTAGCCTACAGAATTACATTCAAAAAATTACAAGCAAATGAAAGAGATTCTATAAAGTCTACAATGGAACGATTATCATTGAGACCCAATACAATAAACTATTCCCTCCCTTTTGAGGATTTGGATAGTTCCAGTGATCAAATGCTTGCTTCTTTTAGTAGAACTCTTTTTGATTGGTCTCGGGCATGGGGACTCACGCCTAGTGATTCCCTCCCTTCTTTTCTTTGCTCCCTTTCTCTTTTGTAATTTTTCTATTGTTTGGTTTTCTTTTTTGTTTTTCTCTGTTTTCCTTTTCTTGTATTTTCTAGGTTTGCTCTATGTTCTTCATGCATAGAGTAGCCTTTCATATATATATCATTCTTACTTACCAAAAAAAAATACAATAAACTATTCAAGTAGAAATCTAAGGAAAGATGTCTTCAGCTGCATTTCCAAAGCTTCAACATCTTCAAAAGGGCACTAATTCCACTCCCTATACAATATCCACATCAAGCATAAGGGGTTTAAATCTTTTTCTCTCTCCTTCAAACCTATGAAAATACTGTTAATAACCTCCAATCATCCACTAAAGCCAATAAGATTATTTACCTTAAAAAAACAGAGCTTCTAAGACCATTAAGTAGAGGTAAACAACACCTTCACTCAGATAAACCCAAAATGCCTAGGACATGCTAAATATCCCATAGGATAATTTTACAGACTAATCATTTTCTTCACTTCACTAAGATAAAATAAAAAGGGCATATTAATAATAAGAAACTACGTATAAACACTAAAAGAGTTGCTACATGCATGTGACTATATTTATACATGTATGTGATTCATAGAAAAGTACATGCACACATGCAATATATGATATACCCCAACCACAGAATAATAAGTCTTTTCATTAAATTTATAGAGAGAGAGAGAGAGAGAGAGAAGTGACAAGCCTAAATAAGAAAATTCACAACCTTCAATCCCTAAATGAGGCATATGCTTTATAATTAACTAGATCTATCGCGCATTGCTATGGATACTAAATGTTTAGATCAATAAAAAATACCTTGATAGCTATGATTTGCTCAGGTGTTGGGGCAGTCACTTTCTGAGTTTGTTGTTCCTCTGTGACTTCTGATACATTGGGTACCTCACCTGGTGTAAAAGTTGTCGTGGACTCCTTTTTAGCCTCTTCTTCAACTTCTTTAGATGCAAACAAATTTCTTGCTTCAAGTCTCTCCTATATTATTATGGAATATGATCATCAAAATGAACGCACAAGAGGAGTAAGAGATTTGAAAATAATAATAATAATAATAAGGAAGCATTGTATTGAAGTTGTGGAAATTCCATCAAATGTATGAATGAATATTCAACCTATATGACAGTAACCACTTATTTTAGGTTTGTGTGTGTGTGCTTTGACAACATTCTACTCAAGGATATGACACAACTAAATATTTAAACAGAAATAGTGAAATACAAAGTCTGGAATCAACAGAGAAACACAATTTAGAAGAAAACGTAGAAGGATAATGCCTGAATTTCTGCTTTCTATGCAGTGAAGCTTGGGGTCCAGGCTGTTGCCCAACATAGAGTCATAGATGCCTAATAAATATGCCAAATAATAAGTGTATAGTAACATAGCTAAATACACCATTTCTATTTCACTGTTTACTCTGTTGGTGGTTTTTTAGATTCTTATCCGATTTAGTACCCAAAAAAGAAAAAAAAAAAAACATAGTTGCTTAGAATTTCCAGAATGGTTCAAGTTTAACTTTAATAGTGCTCTTATTTTCTATTTTTAAAGTGGAGGTCCAAATTAATTTCAGTTAAATTGGGAAGAAAAGGTTTTTTGGATAAATGAGTCCTCAGAATTGTTCAACTTCCCAAGAATAATGTAAAAGCACTTTGCAGCTTCATGGTTCTAAGATTTCATCAGCGGTAAGCTTCGTTGAAACTTCAGATAACCCTACTACTTTAACCATAAAAGAAAACAACAACTTGCACAGAAAACAGCAAACACTTGGTGCAATTAAAGAGCCTCACCTTGTTTTTCACCTTTTTGAAATCTAGAACCCGAAGCTGCTTTAGCTTGTGAATCACATATAGCCTATAGTTCGGTTTCTTTGTAATGTTATTATCCAACAGACTAAGAAACTGTAGCTTCGGAAGGGATGCAAGAGGGTCAATCTCTACCAAGTTAACAAGCCTATTGTTCGTAAGAACTAATGTGTGTAACTTTGGCAAGAACTCTGCAATACATTAAAAAAAACATATATATTCAATTATAGTACTTGTAATGTTAAATGATGGTACGTACGAAAAAATAAGGAACGGAAGTGCTGTGTTTACCTCCAATGTTGGGATTGATACGCGTAATTCTATTATTATTAATAATCAAAGTACCCAAACGATTAAGGAGCGGAAAGTTTTCAAGCTTAACAATCTCATTGTCAGACAAATCAATTGTGTCGAATTGGTCCTGCCACATGAAAAAAATAGTGAAAATTAGGCTCATTGTTCAACCAAAACCAAGCTGCATACAAAAAACTTGAACTTGGAAGTTATAAATAAAATCAAAATTTTCATCAAATTAAACAAAAAGTAAAAGGTTAAAATATATATATATAAAAATAAGGGAAATAGCTGACCTCAGTGGCACCCAAGTTTTCTATCACAGGAATCTTGTTACCTGAAAACCCAAATTAGATATTTTGGGCAGGAGTTAATTTATAGGGCACAAAAGAAGACATGAAACAAAGAAGAAGGAAAAATTTTATTTTAGGGTTTGGGGAAAGAAAGAAAGAAAGAATACCTCGAAGATCTAACTCACGCTCCTTGATGGCATTGAAAAAATGAGGGCTTTTCCAAATCAAGTCGGCGGTGAGCCTCACCATTTTTCTTTTGAACTCTACTGATTACTTTGAAGCAGGTTAGTCTACTCAAAGTCGGCTACACAGTACACATACAGAAAACAACGGTGAGGCGATGCGCTCTCGCCCTTTTATATTTTATTTATCGCTCTGTTTGTTACTTAACTCTCTTTTCTTTTCTTTTCTACTTTTTTTTTTCCTTTTTTCCTCTTGGCTTCTTTTGTATTGATTTGCCAATTGCGATGAAACTAGGCAAAATTTGCCAAACAGTAAAAATTCTGAAAAATTTTAGTCGGACAACACGTGACCAAACTTATTTAGTTAGTTAGACTGTTTTTGAAAGTCGAGTTTGGCAAACTCGACTTTGGGCTGGATTACAGACACAATAGTGGCGTTTTTTTTAGTGGCGTTTTATATAAACGCTGCTATATCCACCAAAAAAACGCCACTATAGTGTGCGTTTTCCAACCCAAAGTCGAGTTTGCCAAACTCGACTTTTAAAAACAGTCTAACTTACTAAATAACTTTGAACACGTGCCACACGCCTAATTTTTTCCTAAAAATAGTCTGTTTGGCAATTTTTTCCATGAAACTACTGCTACTATTTACTAACTAATCACTTTTCTTTTCTTTTCTTTTTCCTAGCTACAAAATCAAATATACATAGCCAAAATGAAAAGTTGGAAACATAAATAACCAAAATGTAAATAACTTCAAACTTTAAAAGCTCAAAATGTACTTGAAGTAGTGAATGGTAGTGCCGATATGAAAACAAAATCAAATATACATGACCAAAAATGAAAAGCTAGAAACATAAAGAACCAAAATGTAAATAACCTCATATATATATATATATATATAGAGAGAGAGAGAGAGAAAGAGAGAGAGAGAAGTTATGATCAAGTTACACCACATGTGTAATTTTAAATATTGTTACTGTTGAAGGCCAAAATTTCACAAGAAAGTCCATTCCATGAAAAGTAAAGAAGGCCCAATTCAAGCAACAAGAAGAATCAACATTAAGACCCTATTTATGTTCAGATTTTCAGCAAAAAGGTCATTAAAAAGTCCAGCAAAATTCAGTGAAAGAACTGGGACGGGATACCCAAAGGCCTGAGATCCTCAGGTAATGCAGGACAGCTACTGTAGGATTGAGACAACTCAAGAAAGGTATCACGAAATACAAGAAATGAAGAACAAAGATGTCCTTCTCAAGTACCCACTGGTGCAGCAAAGAATCAAAAAGTATAAAACAAACATTCATTAACAAAGGAGCTGTACCACAAGGAACCAAGAATGAGAAAATCATACGTAGAAGCAACTGGAAGAGAACTTTCAACCCAGTAGTAAAAGATTCCAACTATTTGGGAATAATGACAGCAAGGAAATACAACCGACAGCTAAGTCTGAAAAGTGAGAAATCTTGAAGGAAGAGAGATTGAAGGCTAGTTGCCCAAGGATGCCCCGAAATGGAAAGTTAGCAAGTAACTTTTAGAGAAACAGCAATAAAAGATGAAAACTATGAGAAAAAAGGGAAGAGACCAGCCCTTGAGCAACTGTCACAGCACGAGCTCTAAGGGGGCAAAAAAGAGAAATCACTAGTACCATGTAGCCCTAGAAAACACACTATAAAAGAAAGAGAAAACCCATGTTGAAAGGGGAGAGGATTTTCAGTAGGAAGAATATCATAACAGAGCTATGAGAACTCTGTAAAATTTAAGAAAAACAGAGGAACGTCTCCCGATATCTCAGAAACAGCCACTATAGCACATATTTGTCTCCCGGTATCTCAGAAACAGCCACTATAGTACATACTTGGATCCAAAGGATTCAAACTTTGCAAGTCTTAGAGGCTTGAATAGCCATCAAAGTCTGTAATTTTTGAGCTTATTTGAACCTTGTATCACGTCTTAGTGAGCACATTTATAATCCACAATTAAGAAAAATAATGAAATATCTCATATTGATTTGAGAATTTCTAACAATTACTTTGCATATTTCTTTATTATATTATCTTCCTTTACTGCTTCTTGCTGCTCAATACATATATTCTTGCTTGTAAAGCTGAGTCTTTTGCCCAAGTAAAGCCACTCAGACTTGAGTTCCAAATCCCACAAGTCTTGTGCAAAAGCACTAAGTTTGTGAGAATTGGGGCCAGAATCCTCGTGGCTGAATCATTCTCATAAAATTCACTTACATATATGTATATGTATTAATATATATATATATATATATATATATATATATCCTAATCTAAGAAACTAACAATTATTTGAAGATATGTGCCTTGTATAGTTGTTCTTGTGTAGGACCTATAGAGGTAAAAGGAAAGGACAAAACTCCATTGCATAACAAGTACGGAGAAAGATTGTATAGTGTAGAGAACCAGAGATTCTGGGTTCTTACAGGCCTAATACGCCCCGGGATCCCACGACAGTACGCCCGGGGTACCAAGTGAAGGAATTCTTTAAAATGTTTATACGATAAAAGATAAGTCTTAAATACTCTATTTCAATCTCTTTCTCATTGTGAATATTATGAACATCTATTTTACTTATTTTGTAAGAGTAAAGGGTCATTTTATGATACTAAAACACTTATAATGATATTTTATTGCTTAGGAGGAATCGCATTTTTGCCTTGAGGAGATTTATGTGACTTGCGCACAACTTGGTTCGTAATCAGCCCCCATTTAGCTGCGGTGAACCAAACCCAGTCCACCAAAATACAACTATTTGACCCCGGATCCTTGGGCCTGTGTGCTAAAGAAAAAAGCACTCTCACATTTTGGCGACTCCGCTAGGGACTGGGAAAAAGGAGAGGGAAAAAGCAGTCCCTTCGCAAGCATGGCTCCAAAGCTAGGAAACACCTAGAGGAAGGAAAGTTCCTCTTAGTGCATTCAACATTAAGATCCCAAAAGTGCGGGTTCCTCCAACAAATGTTCTACCGAGGGACTCTATATGGAATTTTGGGGAACTTCCCAACACAAGATAAGTTTTATGCATCATTATTTTCTCCATTTTATATTTTGAACATAATGGACTGAAATCTATGGTTTTCAAATGGATAGCTTTCACTATGTTGCATGAAAGCAAAAGCATTGTATTGTTTAGCAATAGAAGTAGACACTCGTTCTACACAATATAGAATCATAGATAAGTTTGGTTGTCATGCTCATCCTCCAACTAAATGGACCTCATTTTAAAGATATTCATAAAAGATAACTGCCCAGCTGAATTAATTAGTTTTGAAAAATAATAAATAAATAATTAATTAATTTTTCATATTTTAAAAATTATTTTGGCTTGGATAATTCCTTTGCTCCACAAGGACTTGGAATCTCTGGTAGCCAAGCCCTTAGCTCAGCTCAACTTCTTCTTCAACCTTGTGTTGGAGGTGGGGTACTGCAATATTGTTTTATTTCAGCTTATTGGTGGTTGAGACCATGTTGCTAAATGGTTTTGACATTCATCAAAAGTTCACAATGTTTTGAACATGGCATGGGATCGGCTGCTGATGACTCCACACCCTAAGCAATAGAAAGGGTAGGAGGGAGTGATGAGAAGAAAGTTGGTCAGTTTGATTAGCATTTATGCAGTTAGTTTAGTCCTAAACTTTGAAGTCCAAAACTTGAAGATGCTTGTTAAATGAGGTATTGGTGGTGTGAAACTACTTTGTACCATTGGTCTCCAAAGGCAACTCACTGGTTTCATAAAAACTTAACTAATACTAAAGGTGTTTTAAGAGTACAGCCAACCTATAGAGTACAACCAAAAGGTTGAAAAATAAATATTGAACTCAGCTAGAAGAAGCAAAATCTTTTTCTCATGAGGATTCTACTCTTTACAAAAAGGGGGTAAGAGGGGTCATGTAATAATATTTTAACAATCAAAACATTGTCTCATTATTAAAAAAAAAAATGGAGAAGTGTGCCAAAAAAAAAATAGAGATTGATGAAATGAAGATTGTATGAGCTACATAATAGAGAAATGGCCCCACATTTGGGGGCTAATGTATTCTTTCTTTTAAAAAAAAATTCATGATATTGTTTCATTTGTTTAAAAAGAAAAAGAAGAAAGAGAAGTAAGTGAATCAAAGAGATTTGATGAAATGTAAATCACATAGCAAAGCAATTTCCTCACGTTGTGGGGCTAAATAATTTTGCAGCAACTTGATAATAATATCATATGGTGCAGGTTAACAAAATGGACAAGTTCCTTGGCTCCACCCACGGGTTTAGCAAAATGGAGTAGTTCCATGATCCCAGCAAAGCCTTGGAGATCCTTGATCCCAGTAAAGCCTAAGAAATCCTTGGTCCCAACAAATCTGAGGAGATCTTTTATTCTAGCAAGGCTGAGTACATCCTTAATTCCAGTAAAGTCTAGGAGATCCTTGACTCCAGGAAAGTAAAGCCTGGGAGATCCTTGATCCCAACAAAGTTGAGGAGATCCTTTATTCCAGCAAGGCTGAGTACATCCTTAATTCCAGCAAAGTCTAGGAGATCCTTGACTCCAGGAAAGCAAAACCTGGGAGATCCTTGATCCCAACAAAGCCGAGGAGATCCTTTATTCCAGTAAGGCTAAGTACATTCTTAATTCCAGCAAAGTCTAAAAGATCCTTGACTCCAGGAAAGCAAAGCCTGGAAGATCCTTGATCCCAGCAAAGCCTAAGAAATCCTTGGTCCCAACAAAGTTAAGGAGATCCTTTATTCCAGTAAGGCTAAGTACATCCTTAATTCCAGCAAAGTCTAGGAGATCCTTGACTCCAGGAAAGCAAAGCTTGAGAGATCCTTGATTCCAACAAAGCTAAGGAGATCATTTATTCCAACAACACTGAATACATCCTTAATTCCAACAAAGTCTAAGAGATCCTTGACTCCAGGAAAGCAAAGCCTGGGAGATCCTTGATCCCAACAAAGCTAAAGAGATCCTTGATCCCAAAAAAGCTGAGGAGATCCTTTATTCCAGCAAGGCTGAGTACATCCTTAATTCCAGCAAAGTCTAGGAGATCCTTAACTCCAGGAAAGCAAAGCCTGGGAGATCCTTGATCCCAACAAAGCTGAGGAGATCCTTTATTCCAGCAAGGCTGAGTACATCCTTAATTCCAGCAAAGTCTAAGAGATCCTTAACTCCAGGAAAGTAAAGCCTGGGAGATCCTTAATCCCAACAAAGTTGAGGAGATCCTTAGTACACCCTCAATTTTAGCAAAGCCTAAAAGATCATTAGTTCCAGCAAAGGCGAAGTATTTCCACGAATCCAGCAAAGTAAAATGGTTGTAAAAAAAAATGGAGGCATCCGGAAAATGGATAGAAGTTCCATAATAGCATCAAGAGAAGGTGGATCAAGCATGATTCAACAACCGCCTCATATCTTGGGGGCTAAAGCTTATTATGCAATGGACCTTAAATATATTTTGAAGAAAATCAATAGAAACACTATATTGCAAATCAGCAGCAAAATCAACATTATTGAAAGCTCAACAACTATACAATGCATCTATCATTTCTTACAGCTCAATAATTGGGCTCACCTATGGAAATAATAAGATTTGGAGGAGATATAGAGACCCCTGAAGGACACCTACAACTAGCTCTGAAGGCCAACCATAACATCACAACTATTGCCTAATCCTCTCAATGTACCACTAGTACGTGAAAGAGGGATTGAATGGGAAGCCCACAAAAGTCGCTGTCAATCTTAGTCCTTTCATCCAGCACAAAGTAAATTTTGTGGAAAATATACTTTATGGTGAATCAGCTCCAACTGGAGAATATCCCATTGTTAGGATCCTAGGGGGCTCTCATCCCAGAAGAAAGAAGCAATACCCATTGTTTGAGGGATCCCTTGGACAGAAAAAGACAGAAGGAGGAAGGTTAATATACTGCTTATGAAGGTCCTGGAGAAACTTATGGATATGGAAAGGAAAACATAAATCCTACCAAAGGAAAAACTAGAAGAGTGAACTTGGGGGCTGACCCAAGGAACTCGGGGCCCATCCTAATCAGCAATCAGTTATCAGTACAAAAAAAAAAAAAAAAAAAAAAAGCAACTGGTGGAGCTATTAAAAAAAAAAAAATGAAGATTTATTGGTGTGAACTCCTTCAAACTAAATAAGGCACGTCAAAAGGATAAATTTCCTTCGCCTAACATCGATCTCCTCATAGATCCAACTAAGGCAACAACAATATCAACCATGAAGAGCCATACCACGATCAGGGAACTCAAGAGCTTCTTAGAAAGAGTTTCTTACATTAGGAAGTTCACACCAAGACCAACCTTGGTCATTAGTGGACTATCCAAACTGTTGAAAAAGGGGAATGTTTTCATATGGGGAGTTGAGCAACCAAATGTCTTTCATAAAACTTCAACAGATCATGAGTCATTTGCCTACCATATGGGTACTAGTCCATGGCAAAATCACTATTGTTGTACCTGGAATCTTGATCCCAAGCATACAAAGCATTGAAGGACACTGAAATGAGGTATCCCAACATAGAAAGGGCGTGTATGGTAGTCATGCATCTCAACAACTGAATCATTACTTTTCATCCCACCAAATCCTATTGGTGACAAACTCTCATCCAATAAAAGCCCTCCTCAATCAACTCTTGCAATCTTGAAGAGTAGCTCGGTGGTTATTATTAATTTCCCAATACAACATAGGTCTGAAGGATCCCCAGAGCTATCAAGAGCTAAACTGTAACAAACTCACTGACCTAGTTCCCCGAAGAAGAGAAATACCTATTAAGTGAGAAGATCTCTAAAAAAGTAGTAGCGGTAGAGATCCTTGTAAAGAAACAGGCTATGAGGTTTGTGAAGAAAGCCTTCAACGAGCATGCCTAGAGGAAGTCATCCTCTTCCAGGATCCCCGTACGAAGATCCCCGTACGAAGATCCCCCACTTGAAGAAAACACCATAACAGAATCATCTTGGTGGAGCTCCTGGCCATCCGTTTACCATTTAGAGCAACCTTAGATGACTCATAAAAGAAGATTCTTTCCATAAAGAATTTGTTCACAGCCAAGAAAGGATATTTTAGAAGATCCTCGGAGAAGAAAACAAATCCTCATCCCTTTAAAGAAAAGAAAAGAAATCAGTTCAGTAAGCCTACTTAAAAATGAAGGGCTACGAAGGAACTTTTTCTGAAGATTGAAAAATTCAATGGTCATGAACAAATTTTCCAAGTGGCATGGCCTAGGACTTGGGAAAAGGCAAATTTTCCATGTACCTAGCCCAGAACTTGAGCAGAACAGAATTTTTTCCAAGTAACATGGCCTAGGACTTGGGAAAAGGCAAATTTTCCATGTACCTAGCCCAAGACTTGATCAAAAAAAAAAATTTTCCAAGTGGCATGGCCTAGGACTTGGGAAAAGGCAAATTTTCCATGTACCTAGCCCAGGACTTGATCAAAACAGAAATGTTCCAAGTAGCATGGCCTAGGACTTGGGAAAGAGCAAATTTTCCATGTACCTAGCTCAGGACTTGATCAAAAAAAAGAAATTGTCCAAGTGACATGGCCTAGGACTTGGGAAAGGGAAAATTTTCCATGTACCTAGCCTAGGACTTGACCAAAACAGATTTTTTTCAAGTGGCATGGCCTAGGACTTGGGAAATGGCAAATTTTCCATGTACCTATCCCAGGACTTGATAAAAAAAAAAAAAAAAAAAAAAAAATTTTCCAAGTGGCATGGCCTAGGACTTGGGAAGGGGAAAATTTTCCATGTACCTAGCCCAAGACTTGACCAAAACAGATTTTTTCCAAGTGACATGGCCTAGGACTTGGTAAGAGCAAACTTTCCATGTACCTGGCCCAAAACTTGGCCTAGAACCATTTTTCTAAATACATGGCCTAGAAATTGGCCAAGAGCAAAAGTTTCCAACTACGACCAAGAAAATGGTCAAAAGCAAAAGTTTATAGGTACAAGCTGTAGCACGTACCAGCAATAGGTAAAAGTGTAGATTGTAAGCATATCTCAGTCATGGCTACAACTTTAGCATGTACCAGCAATGGGTACAAACTGTAACACGTACCAGCAATAGGTACAAGCCGTAGCACATCCTGGCAAAGGATGCAAATTGTAAGCAAGGCCCAACGAGGGGTACAAAGAGAAAGAGCCTCGAGTGGGTATGAAAACCCAAAAGTGGGTGTGTAAAGTGCACAAGATTGACCTCCTTGAAAGGAATTAGTTCAAGGGAGCCTAAGGAAGCAAGGAAGGCGTAACTTAAAAAAAAAATTCTAAGAGTACATCACTCGAAGCCACACAAGCATGGATACTTTTGCAAGTTTCTATACAAAGAGATTAGTCAATGACATTGCAAACCAGCTAGCGACATTTCCCTCCTCCTTCAAGGTGCAAACTCACCAAAGGCTTGGAGGTATTTCGACTTAACAAAAGAAAGGTACCCTTTTGGTAAGCCCACTCATTACTACCATGTTTGAATATATCAAAACACTGCAAAATGTTGTGCAAGAGGTATCACCCATGCACTAATATTTTATTCATATAGATTAAAACGAAAATTCTAAAAATTTTGGTCTTCTTACTTGACCAATTATCAAAAATCAAATTTGGAATTCTTGTGTGGTTGAGATCCTCACATGGTTTCATATACATGAAGTAATTTTTATTGTCATATCTTATTTGGCAATTGGCTTTTCCAGTGCATACACTGGGGGCTAAAACAAGATTATAAATTTTCCTTAGATATATCTTTTACTTGATGAAAATTAAGAAGTCTAGTGCGAACTTTACTGTACATAAGTTCAACCACTGTTATTTTCTTTGGCTTATGAACTATATGGAATATAGCAATTCAAACAACAATATAATTGGTGGCATGGTATGTGAATAATCTGCTGCAATCTGAAATATTATATAATCTCTCACAATTTGGAAAAAGAATGAGGCAAAGATCAAGAGCATCCACCAGAAGAGCAAGGTCTTTAGCTAAAGCAAGGCGTGGAGATGTTCCTAAGCCTTCTAAGTCATGTCCTCAGGGAAGTTTTTATCTCTTAATACATTTTGAGAAAAATAGCTAACCTTGATTAGACTCTAAATCAGTATGTTTTTATGATTCAATGATTTATGATATCATGGTCCCATTGGTAAGTCATTATTCATGGACTAAAAATCTCATGGGGCAAACATCTTGGTGTTATTCACCTTAGCCATAGCAAGCATGTACTACAATGCATAAAATATATTTGGCAAAGTTCATGGGGGATCCCCTCATTCAACCTATTTTGTAAAACAAACAAAATCTTGTTGACAAAGCTGTGCTATCTTATATTAAGATTTAATATGCATTCAACATGATTTTTGTATGCTACTTCAAAAAAAAAAAAAGCATATCCTAGAATTGCTAGCAAAAAACGTTAGTGCTAGAAATATACTCTTAGTATCAAATGCGATACCAATATAATTTGGTTATACATATATATTTGCATATATTATTGATAGTTTGATAAAGTTGATTTATTGAATACCAATCTACAGCCTAATACTAATATGAAGGTGAATTCTAGTGTTTCGCAACATGTTAGTACATCCCACGAAGGAAGTGTAGCAATTCCTTTGGAGTTTCCCTCAAGAATTATTTGATCTACACATTGATTCTACAAACCAAAAAAGTGTCCAAAAACAATTTATTTTCTCGCGCGTGGGCTACAGGTAACCCACGAACTCAGGGGGCGAATGTTGAAGGCCAAAATTTCACAAGAAAGCCCATTCCATGAAAAGTAAAGAAGGCCCAATTCAAGCAGCAAGAAGAATCAACATTAAGGCCCTATTTATGTTCAGATTTCCAACAAAAAGGTCATTAAAAAGTCCAGCAAAATTCAGTGAAAGAACTGGGCCGGGATACCCAGAGGCTGCCAAAGGCCCGGGATCCTCAGGTAATGCAGGACAGCTACTGTAGGATTGAGACAACTTAAGAAAGGTACCACGAAATACAAGAAATGAAGAACAGAGATGTCCTTCTCAAGTACCCACTGGTGCAGCAAAGAATCAAAAAGTATAAATCAAACATTCATGAACAAAGGAGCTGTACCACAAGGAACTAAGAATGAGAAAATCATACGTAGAAGCGACTGGAAGAGAACTTTCAACCCAGCAGTAAAAGATTCCAACTATTTGGGAATAATGACAGCAAGGAAATACAACCGACAACTGAGTCTGAAAAGTGAGAAATCTTGAAGGAAGAGAGATTGAAGGCTAGTTGCCTAAGGACGTCTCGGAATGGAAAGTCAACAAGTGACTTTTAGAGAAACAGCAATAAAAGATGAAAACTATGAGAAAAAAGGGAAGAGACCAGCCCTTGAGCAACTGTCACAGCACGAGCTCTGAGGGGGCAAAAGAGAGAAATCACTAGTACCATGGAGTTTTAGAAAACACACTATAAAAGGAAGAGAAAACCCATGTTGAAAGGGGAGAGGATTTTCAGTAGGAAGAATATCATAACAGAGCCATGAGAACTCTGTAAAATTTAAGAAAAACAGAGGAACGTCTCCCGGTATCTCAGAAACAGCCACTATAGCACATATTTGTCTCCCGGTATCCCAGAAACAGCCACTATAGCACATACTTGGATTCAAAAGGATTCAAACTTTGCAAGTCTTAGAGGCTTTAATAGCCATCAAAGTCTGTAATTTTTGAGCTTATTTGAACCTTATATCACGTCTTAGTGAGCACATTTGTAATCCACAATTAAGAAAAATAATGAAATATCTCATATTGATTTGAGAATTTCTAACAATTACTTTGCATATTTCTTTATTATATTATTTTCCTTTACTGCTTCTTGCTGCTCAATACATATATTCTTGCTTGTAAAGCTGAGTCTTTTGCCCAAATAAAGCCACTCAGACTTGAGTTCCAAATCCCACAAGTCTTGTGCAAAAGCACTAAATCTGTGAGAATTGGGGCCAGGATCCTCGTGGCTGAATCATTCTCATAAAATTCATTTACATATATGTATATGTATTAATATATATATATATATATATCCTAATCTAAGAAACTAACAATTATTTGAAGATATGTGCCTTGTATAGTTGTTCTTGTGTAGGACCTATAGAGGTAAAAGGAAAGGACAAAACTCCATTGCATAACAAGCATAGAGAAAGATTGTATAGTGCAGAGAACCAGAGATTCTGGGTTCTTACAGGCCTAATACGCCCCGGGAACCCACGACAGTACGTCCCGGGATCCCACGACAGTACGCCCGGGGTACCAAGTGAAGGAATTCTTTAAAATGTTTATACGATAAAAGATAAGCCTTAAATATTCTATTTCAATCTCTTTCTCATTGTGAATATTATGAACATCTATTTTACTTATTTTGTAAGAGTAAATGGTCATTTTATGATACTAAAACACTTATAATGGTATTTTATTGCTTAGGAGGAATCGCATTTTTGCCTTGAGGAGATTTATGTGACTTGCGCACAACTTGGTTCGTAATCAGCCCCCATTTAGTTACGGTGAACCAATCCCAGTCCACCAAAATACAACTATTTGGCCCAGGATCCTTAGGCATGTGTGCTAAAGAAAAAAGCACTCTCACAGTTACACTACTTGATAACTTTTAATTGAATTAATATTTTGAAAATCTCACAAATAATCTCCTCATCAATTGCATGGGGTAGGGTCGCAGTCATTCCAAGAGAGGTTGTTTGACGATAAGATGTAGACCTAACAAAATTGGAGTCGAGCCAGTTAACTTAATCTGAACCAAAAGAAAAATACACAACCCGAACCTGATAATTTTTTAACCGAATGAGTTTAACCCATATTCGACCTTTTTTCTTAGTCGGGTTGAGTCAACTCGTCTCACTCGCAACCCTTTAAACATGTATATAAATATAATTTTTTTTAATGACCTAATTGCCTAGCTAATATTTAGACCCCCAAACTTTAATTACAACTTAGTCAATTTAAAATAATTAACAATTAATGCAGAATTTACATAACTGTCCAAATTACCTAAGCATATATTTAGCAATAACATGGACAACCATATCGAAGCAATTCAAGCAACACAATAAATGAAAAAGGTAAAAGGTAAAAAAGTAAGCAAGTCCAAGTAAACACCCATTGACCATTGTGTTTACTAAGAGGAAAATCGAAGAACCCAGCAAAAAAAAGCTCTCCGCAACTAGACTGCCGAATGATCCACTAGTATGAATAGTTTTAGTACATGGATAAAAACAAAGACCCTCCAAACCTATACTACTCAATGTACTTGAACCCTTCAAACTCTTGCTAGAAATGGACTTCTCAAAGTCTTTTTGTTAGTAATTTGACAACTAAGTACTAGATAAGTGGCATTTATTAAACTATGTGTCACCAGACTATTAAAGTGAAATGAATAGTAGGGTCAATATGAAAACAAAATCAAACATAAATGGCCAAAATGAAAAGTTGGTAACATAAAAGACCAAAATGTAAATAACCTCAAAATATAATTGCTAGAAGTGTACTTTAGTTCAAATTATATATATATATATATATATATATAGAGAAAGAGAGAGAGAGAGAGAGAGAGCGAGAGAGAGAGAGAGAGAGAGAGAGGTTATAATTAAGTTACGCCATATATAACTCTAAATATTATTACATGACCTAATAACCTTTTATATTGAATTAATATTTTGAAAATCTCACTCATAAACACCCCTTCCATTACATAGGGTGGAGTCGTGATTTCATTGCAAGGGGGCTGCTTGACGACTAGATGTAAACTTGGCAAAAATGGAGCTAGACCCGTTAACTTAACCTGAACCAAAAGGAAAATACAAGATCCAAACTTGAAGATTTTTTAACTGAAAGGGTTAACCCATATCTGACCCCTTTTTCTTGGGTCAAAATCAAGTCCACCTGTCTTACTTTCAATCTGACCTGATTTTTAAATAGCTTTATTTTTTTTAATAAAATTGATCAAACCAGATAAGCTAGCAAATCACTCCAAATACTATACCATGTAAAGGTAACATGATGTCAGTCATCCATAAATAATGACTACATTAAATCAAATAGCAAACACCAACAAGATTCACTATGTCCATGGTGTATATATGTAGTACATGATCATTTGTTAGTCACCAGTGTCATCTGGCCTGCCAATAGGGATTTAAATATGTTGACCATGTCTACACTATTCGTAGGGTTATAATATATGGCCATTTGTGTGACACATGCCTATTAATGATTTGTTTGATTAACTATTTGCATATGTATACTTATAATTGCTCAAATTTTGTTATATGTATTTGAAAGTAGATTGTTTTGTTAGATTATATTCCAAATTGGTCATTTGAAAGAAATTAAGTTATTGTTTATTATTGTCAGGAGTGAAAAAGTTTTTCCTTCCAACAAATGAGATTTGTGTTGGGTTGAGGGCTTAAACCGAAACTCGACGATGGATTTGAGGCACGGCCCAAAGGCTATCAGTGAAGATCCGAAGAATTCACTTTATTTTATGCCTTGGGCTTAGGTTGAGACTGACAAGAATGACCCATAAACAATTCCTACAGCAGACACGTCAGTATGATTAAAAAGCATACTGTAAGAAATAGCCCAACAGTAAAATGTTTCTGCAGAAAAATAGCTCAGCGATAAAATATTTCTGCAGAAAAATAACCCAGTGGTAAAGTAAGACAGAATAGAATAAATCTCCAGCTGTTAGCTATTTCACAGATTAAGGAAAATATCTACATTTTCAAACTCATCATCCATTGGCTCTGGAGAAGAGTCTTCTAACACAATAATATAAGGAAAAAATTCTGTAGTGACAGTTATATCATAACCTTTAATAGTAAATGAGTGAATGAATATTATGGGCTCCATTATAACAAATAATAAGGAAAACTTAGTGTGAGATGAAGGGAGAGAAAGAGATTCCAAGTAGCGCAACAAGATCATTATGGTGTCAGGGCATGCTCGTGGACATAATATATGTAGTGAGCAGAGAAAGTCATTTTTTAGTAGTATGAGTAATGAGTGAGAGTGTATAGTAAAACTACTGAGACTTTCTGCTAGGGACAGATAAGTGTTTATGTGTAGAGGTATGATGAGTGTTTGTGAGCTCGGAGCTGGAGACCTTAGTTTCTAAGCTTGAAACTAAGAACTTAGAACTTTGCCAGAGCTTAGAGAAGATTTAGACAGAGAAGTTAAGGAAGAACTCTTTCTATTAGTGTATCTTCTAGTGTGTATGTGCCCCCCCCCCCCCGAAGGATTAGTGGAGAGTTCCATTTATAGTTAAATTTGAGGGGGTAATTAGCAAATAATCTCTACTAAATCTTCCTCAATTTTCAGAAAATCCTTAGAGAATCGTTCCTAGGATTTTGGCCTAGAACAGTAAGCTCAGCTTTTTGAATGTTCTTGCTATTTTGAGTAATAACAGCTGGGATTCTAGCCTAGCATTAAATGTTGATTGGCCTTAACTGATGGGATTAAAACATGTATTAGGCTAATGATCTTGGTTTTGCTACTGCTAGAATCAGAGCTCCCTAAGGCAGATTGTATCACCCCAAGCTAGGTGTCAATCTTGGAACCCTATGCTGAGAACTCTACTGGGATCCCTTTGGTGCCTTCCAAACCACATTTCCCTAAATTTCCTCATTTGGGTTCATGTGCTTGGTCCATGAACCAGAAAGTACCTGTTTTTGGCATGATAATGAACTGATTTCAAGTTGTTCCAGAAGCTTTCATGGCTTGGTTATGGCTACCCTAGGTCCTTGATCGAATGAGTTGGAGAAGGAAGGAGATACAGCTGACTAAAACTTCCCAGCTTTTTGTCATGTCACCTCAACTTTATGTCACATAAGAAACGATGAAAATGAACTTGGTAAGGAAGGGTTTAACCCCTGCTGGACACGTATCCCTCTTTTAATCTGATTGGACAAGCTGGAGCTGATAGTGATGGGCTCCAACTGTTAGGTTGTGTTGAGACTTGACTGGTCAGCTCACGTGAGCTTCAGTTGCCAGGATTTGTATATGAGCTGGGCCGGTTCAGCTGGGCTTTGTAGTTGAGCTTCTTTGGGCTTGGTCATCCCTACAAAAATGAATGGATAATATACATGGGCTTTTGTAGTTAGTTGATTATGAAAAAATGAGCATAGTTACCATAAATTCTGTAAAAGAAATATTTTTAAGAGATGAGTAATTTACATTTCCCGTGAGTTAGGGACTTGTGAGAGTGCTTTTTTTCTTTAGCACACAGGCCCAAGGATCCTGGGCCAAATAGTTGTAGTTTGGTGGACTGGGCTTGGTTCACCGTAGCTAAATGGAGGCTAATTACGAACCAAGTTGTGCACAAGTCACATAAATCTCCTCAAGGCAAAAATGCGATTCCTCCTAAGCAATGAAATACCATTATAAGTGTTTTAGTATCATAAAATGACCCTTTACTCTTACAAAATAAGTAAAATAGATATTCATAATATTCACAATGAGAAAGAGATTGAAATAGAATATTTAAGGCTTATCTTTTATCGTATAATTAAAGAATTCCTTCACTTGGTACCCCGGGCGTACTGTCGTGGGATCCCGGGACGTATTAGGCCTATAAGAACCCAGAATAATAATTCTCTGGACTATACAATCTTTCTCCATGCTTGTTATGCAATGGAGTTTTGTTCTTTCCTTTTATCTCTATAGGTCCTACACAAGAACAACTATACAATGCACATATCTTCAAATAATTGTTAGTTTCTTAGATTATGATATATATATTAATACATATACATATATGTAAATGAATTTCATGAGAATGATTCAGCCACGAGGATCCTAACCCCAATTCTCACAGACTTAGTGCTTTTGCACAAGACTTGTGGGATTTGGAACTCAAGTCTGAGTGGCTTTGCTTGGGCAAAGGACTCAGCTTTTGGCTGAGTAAAAGGAAAAATTAACAAGCAAGAATATATGTATTGAGCAGCAAGAAGTAGTAAAGGAAGATAATATAATAAAGAAATATGCAAAGTAATTGTTAGAAATCCTCAAATCAATATGTGATATTTCATTATTATTCTTAATTGTGGATTACAAATGTGCTCACTAAGACGTGATACAAGGTTCAAATAAGCTCAAAAATTACAGACTTCGATGGCTATTCAAGCCTCTAAGACTTGCAAAGTTTGAATCCTTTTGAATCCAAGTATGTCCTATAGTGGCTGTTTCTGGGATACCGGGAGACGTTCCTCTATTTTTCTTAAATTTTACAGAGTTCTAATAGCTCTGTTATGATATTCTTCCTACCGAAAATCCTCCCCTTTTCAACATGGGTTTTCTCTTCCTTTTATAGTGTGTTTTCTAGGGCTCTAGGTACTAGTGATTTCTCTCTTTTGCCCCTCAGAGCTCGTGCTATGACAGTTGCACAGGGGCTGGTCTCTTCTCTTTTTTCTCATAGTTTTCATCTTTTAGTGCTGTTTCTCTAAAAGTCATTTGCTGACTTTCCATTCCGGAGCATCCTTGGGCAGCTGACCTTCAATCTCTCTTTTTTCAAGGTTTTTTACTCTTCAGACTCAGCTTTTGGTTGTCTTTCCTTGCTGTCATTATTCCCAAACAGTTGGAATCTTTTACTGCTGGGTTGAAAGTTCCCTTCTAGTCGCTTCTACTTATGGTTTTCTCATTCTTGGTTCTTTGTGGTATAGCTCATTTGTTCATGAATGTTTGCTTTATGCTTTCTGATTCTTTGCTGCACCACTGGGTACTTGAGAAGGACATATCTGTTCTTCATTTCTTGTATTTTGTGGTACTTTTCTTGAGCTGTCTCAATCCCATATTAGCTGTGCTGCACGTCCCGAGAATCCCGGGCCTCTGGGTATCCTGGCCCAGTTCTTTCACTGGATTTTGCTGGATTTTTTAATGGCCTTTTTTGCTGGAAATCTAAACATAAATAGGGCCTTAATGTTGATTCTTCTTGCTACTTGAATTGGGCCTTCTTTACTTTTCATGGAATGGGCTTTCTTGTGAAATTTTGGCCATATATTTTGCCAAGAAATAGTTTTGGGCTTTGAGCATAATGTAATTGTTTTTACCAAAATAGTATTTTGGGCTTTTATAAATAATTGTCAAAATAGATTTAGGCTTTGTAAAGTAGTGCCAAAATAATATTTGGGTTTTATAAAATAGGTGCCAAAATAGCTTTTAAGCTTTGTAAGATTTTGTAAAAATATTGTCATGTAGCAATGGGCTTTAAGAGGTACTGTGTAGCAACAGGCTTTTAGAGGTACTGTGTAGCAACAAACTTTAGAGGTACCGTTTAGCAACGGGCTTTTAAGAAGTGCCATGTAGCAACGGGCTTTTAGAGGTGCCGTGTAGCAATGAGCTTTAGGTGCCGTGTAACAACGGGCTTTAGAGGTGCCTTGTGGTAATGGGCTTTTAAGAGAGAGTTTTGTTGGGCCTTTTGGATTTTTCGCACAAAGTAAATGATTTTGGGTTTTTTTGTGGAGATATTATAAGTTTGTGGCCCAATTTTGGTAACAACATGATAGGTATTTTTGTGAAAACCCAAGTTGGATAGTATATGGGTAATATGTGTGAGAGGGCCCAAGATAATTTATGGGGCTTATATTGGGAATATTTATGGGAGCCCAAGAACATGGAAAATATTTGAGCAATATGTGGGAAATATTTATGTGGACTCAAAGTAGTTTATGGGCTTATGTGGGTATTTTTGTGAGTGGGCTAATGAAATTAAGGCCCGAAAATTTGTACCTCAACAATTACTAATGATGTACTAAATTGTCAGTGAGTTAATCGTCCACACGTTCAGTAATTGGGGTACCTAAAGGACAAAATAGGATGAAGAACTTACAAAGAGCACCAGTGAAGTGTTGGCCAAAGAACATTCGAAGGTTAAATCAGTGATAAAAGAATCTCAAATAACTCAAAAGTAAAAGAGTTAGAAAATTTCACGTACCTTGGAGAAGAAGAAACTTGGTGCTCATATAGTGGTGTAGGGCTGACTGAAATCCTATCAACGTAGGATCTTTTCATGTAGGGAGATATGAAGTTAATGCTCCAAGATCTTAGTGCTTTACTTCCCATACTTGGGAGAATACGAATATGTAGAAGGATCTTTGGATGCGGTGTGCAAGTTCTTTCTATGTAGGGATGCATGAGTGGAGAACATGCAAATGGTGTTGGACTAAGTGTGATCCATCATTGGTATTTGGAAACCTGACAGGTACTTTCCTACCTAATGTGAATGTAAGTGGAGAGCATGACCGATGTTGCGTCGTAATCAACCTAAATGTGAACTAGTACTCAAAGGATAAAAGGAGACCAAAAGGCATTTCTAACCCAAAGGGTAAAAGGAGTTAGAAAAATTCTCAGCTAAAATATTCCTTATCAATTACTTTGTATGATTTATCTTATTTGGTATTTGTCCAAAACTCTTTTTACGAAATATACCTATGCTCTTACTCATGAGCCCTTCCGTTTTTGTACATTTGCTACTTACTTTACTGTCAAGCTCACCCCATTCCCCTTAATAGATTGATACTTAGGGTGTGTTTGTTTGGATGTGAAATAAGGTGAATGGAAAATTTTGAAAAGAAAATGGGAAGGAAAACTTTTTTGGAGTGTGTTTGGTTAGGTGGGGAGGAAGGAAAATAAATGATGGGACCTAAGTGTTTTCTCCCCAAGCCCAGTAAAAAGTTTTCTCTCCAAAATGGAGAGAAAACTGAAGAGAGAAATTGGGCATTATTTTTAGACGAAAATACCCATGTACAATTGCACATGGACTTCACCCATGTAGCTTTTCTTCACACTTTTTTTTTCCTCTTAGACGTTGCCTGCCTCCTTTTCTTCCTTTTTTTTTCCCTCCTAGACATTGTCTGCCTCTTCTTCTTTCTTTCTTTTTTCTTTTTTTTTTCTTTTGATTTACTGGGCAGGTTTGTCCATTTTTTTTTTTTTTTTTGCTTTCTTTTGTGTTTTTTTTTTTTGGTTTAGATGTGATTTTTTTCATGGACATGATTTTTATTTTTTAATAAATTTAGGTGATTGATTTTTTTTTTGGTTGTTCATTACTTTTTTTGTTTTAATTGGACATCATTTTTTAACAAGGGTATATACGTAAATTTATAAAAACTCACTTTTTTCATTCCTCAATTTTTCCACTCCCAACCAAACAAAAATGAGAGAAATTAAAATATTTTCTATCCTCCTACTTTTCCATCCTCTCACTATTTTGTATCCTCCCACTTTTCTACCCTTCCAACCAAATGAACCTTTAGAGTTTTAAGGGAGATTTGACGTGATCAATTATCCATGGAGTTGCAAAGAATGGTTCTCATGATTTTGGAATTTTTCATTGTACTTTCGAGGCTTTTTGTGATCGCAGAATCGTAAGATGCAATTTCTTATAACTGGAATATTTCAAAGTTGGATTTATATATTTATGTTTTTATTTGTGGAGATAGATTGACCTTGACCTTTAATATGGTTTAGCTTTGCTCTATATATTCATGTTGGAATAGTTTTGTACCTATGTTTTGTTATGTTAATTCAGGTCATACACTTAAGCTTGAGTCAAGAGTTCGTAAAAACTGACAATCATGATTTTCATTTGTCAATTTTAAGAAAGTAAAACATTAACATTATAAGAATAAGATTGACGATTGATTTTATTTTATTTTATTTTTTTAAATATAAGCAAAACTCGTTCCTTTCAAATTCTTCCAATTTGAGGGCATTAAAAAAGAGCGGTTAGGATATGTCGTGGGCGAAAAAGTTTTCCTTCCGACAAATGAGATTTATGTTGGGTTGAGGGCCTAAACTGAAATTCGACGATGGGCTTAAAGCATGGTCCAAAGGTTATCAGTGAAGTTTTTGAAGAGTTTGCCCTCTTTTTATACCTTGGGTCTAGGATGGGGCTGACAAGGGTTATGAGGTGGCCCAAAAATGCTTCCTACCACAAACACATCAACACAATAAAAAGCACACCACAATAAAGAAATAACCCAGTAGTTAGGGGTGTGCGCAGTTCGGTCGGTGCGGTTTTTTCCCAAATTTATCACAGAACCGATAGGAATCGGTTTTCCCATAACCGAAACCAATGCACACGACAAGGATCAGTTTTCTGACCTACAACGGTGCTGTTTTTTGCGGTCGGTTTCATTGGTTTTATCGGTTTGAAATATATTAAAAAAAAATTGTTAATCATTATTCAATCACAATTAGGTCCAACTACAACAATAACATAATAATTTTTTTGACCAAATAAATGTTTTACAATGAATGAATCTCATCAGAAATATTATTTGTATTTTATATTATCAATATCTTAAGTTAAGTTAGTATTAGTGCTTTAGCGATGAAAAAAAAATCTAGTACTTGTGCAAGCCAACTGTAAAGCGTAAATCATGTAAACTACAAAATTTTAGAGTATCCACATCAGTTTGATCACAAATTAATTAGAAAATACCAAATTACCTATACATGAGAATAGAGCAATAATTCATACTTTAAAGTTATAATAACATAAATAAATAAAAATCATATATACACCAACTTTAACTATTAGTTAAAAAGATTTTTTTAAAATTTATAATAAGAAAGAAAAATTTTATACCATGTGTTTTATTGTATATAATTCATATTCATTTAGGTAAACTTAAGGGAGGAGTATTCTTAATATCTTTTTCTTTTTTTTTTTTTTTTTTTTTGTTAACTATGGAATTATTATCAAAAAAATGTGTAGTGATTTTTTGTTTTTATATTTTGAGATCAACGTGGCACTCTAATTTTTATAAAACTAAATAAAAGAAAAATAAAAAAATGTTGGATAACTTAGAAATCAAAATGTGGCATTGTCATTTAATACCCACCTACCTCCACTTTCTTTTCATCTTATCTGTTTACCTCATTGTTCTCTACTTTTCAGTCTTTTCTTTTCCCTTCATTAGTTTTTAAGTTTAACTCTACTCTCTCTTCTACAGATATGGAAGACTAAAGCATCAATGGCGACGCTAAGGTGTAATCTACCAAAAAAATATTACCTTCTATGTTGGGGGGCATAAGTAGGATTTCTTTCTAGTAATTTAATAAGAATGTTTTTCTCTTTTTTCCCTTAATTTTATTTCTATATATGAATTGGTCGATACGGTTGTTGAGGTCTGAAAAGATCATGGTAAAATAAGCCCAAGAAGAATAAGTTAAGCCCAGCCCAGAAAGAAAATTCAAGCTAAGCCCAAAGTAATTATACAGGAGACCCATGAGGGAATAAAAGAAAGGCTCAGAGGATCCCGAAGCCCAGAAAAGAGAAGTATCCAAAAAAAAAAAAAAAAAGACCACGGCAAAATATAAGAAGCAAGGATCCTCAGGAACCATCAACAGGCGCGGATCTCTTCAGGCACAAAGAAAAGGAAGACTGGGACAGCTCGATAGAAAGAAGACAGAAAAAAAAGAAAACAAGAAAACAAAAGTAAAAAAGAACGTGAGCGACCTCTCATGGCACAGACAGAAGAGGCCTCGGGGAACCAAAACAGGGAAGAAGAATGATAACAAACGATTTTTAAAAAAGGCAGAACAGTTTTCGCCCAAATAGGAAAGAAAAGGAAAAGTAGAAGGCGCCAGAAGTGGGGATGCCGAGAAGGGCATACCTCAGCACGCCCCAAAGAAGATGGCCAACCAGAAGCTTTCAAAAGAATCAGAACTGAGAGAAGGAAAGAATGAGAAGAAACGGAAAAGGGACTTACCGAGACAACAGGGACAATACATACTCTGTTCGCAAAAGAGCAAAACAGGGGAACCAATGGTTCCCTGGGAAGCCCAGAAAACTCCATTATAAAAGGAGGGGATGGGTTGTGAAGAAAGGGCAGCGAAAAAGTGAGAAAGAAAGAAGAAATTCTCTAGAAAAAGAACTATCAGAGAAAATCAAGAGTGAAGAGAAAATATTAAGGGAAAACAAAATATTGCTTCCCGGTATCCTGTAAAAGCCACTATGGTACATACTCGGATTCAATGAGAATCAAACTTTGCAAGTTTTGAAGGCTGAAATAGTCATTCAAGACTGCAATTTTTGAGCTTGATTGAACCTTGTATCACGTCCTAGTGAGCTTTCTGTAATCAAACAGATAATGTATTAATGAAACTTTGCTTCATATTTCCCGGGATCCTCGCAGCACTAATTCTTATCGCTTAGTTAATCCTGTTTTCTTTCCTCCTGAATTTACCTTGTTAATTTTTGGCATTCTACGATATCCTTGTTTGTCATTTTGTTTGTATTGTCAGGAGTATTCTCTGCATTTCACTTGATTCTTAAACAGCTCGTTAGCTGCGGTGAGTCAAGACCCGGTCCACCAAATCCCCCTTTTTCATTTAGGCCTAGGATCCTTGGGCCTGAGTGTCACGAAAAAGGGCACTCTCACAACGGTTTATGGGTCTATTTTGAAAATCAGCTCCAACTATGTCACCGCACCGGCGTCGAAAAGGTCATCAAGTTCCGTTCGCTGGCATCGGCTCGTTCGGTCGGCCTAAAGCTCGGTATGGTTTGATCGGTAAGGATCGGTTTTGTCAGTGAGGTTCAGTCGTTGCTCCACCCTACCGGTAGTAAAATATTTCAGTAGTGAAGTATCCCAACGATAAAGTATTCCAGAAGTAAAATGAAACAGAGCAGAATAAACATCCAGCCGTTAGATATTCACAGATTAAGAAAAGTATCTACATCTTCAAACTCATCATCCGTGGACTTTAGAGAAGAGTCTCTTAGTACAATAATATGAGAGAAAAACTCAATAGTAACGGTCACGTCATAACCTTCAATAGTAAATGAATAAACAAATGTCATAGGTTCCATTATAACAAATAATGAAGAAACTTAGTGTGAGATGAAGGTAGAGAGAGAGATTCCCGCTAGTGCAGCAAGATCATTATGATGCCAAGGCATACTTGTGGGTATAGTATATGTAGTGAGTAGTGAGGGTCATTTTGAGTAGTATGAGTAGTGAGAGTGTTTAGTAAAACTGTTGGAGTTTTCTGCTGGGTACAGATAAGTGTTTATGAGTAGAGTTATGAGGGATGTTCGTGAGTTAGGAGCTAGAGAACTTAGTTTCTAAGCTTGAAGCTAAGAACTCAGTGACTCAGAACTTTGCTAGAGCTTGGAGAAGGCTAGACAGAGAAGTTAAGGAAGAACTCTTTTCTATTAGTGTATCTCTTAGTCTATATTGGTCTCTCTGTTTAAGTGTTAATGGAGAGTTCCATTTATAGTTGAGTTTGAGGGGGTAATTAGCAAATAATTTCTGCTAAATCTTCCTCAATCTTTAGAAAATACTTAGAGAATCGTTCCTAGGATTTTGGCCAAGAGTGGTAAGCTCACCTTTTAGAATGTTCTTGCTGTTTTGGGTAATAATATCTAGGATTTGACTTGGTATTAAATGCTGATTGGCCTCAGCTAATGGGATTAAAACATGTATTATGCTAATGATCTTGGTTTTGCTGCTGCTAGAATTAGAGCTTCCTAGGGCAGGTTGCATCACCCTAAGCCAGGTGTCAACCTTGGAGCCCTTTGTTGGGAACTCTGCTGGAGATCCATTTGGTGCCCTTCAAACCACATTTCCCTAAGTTTCCTCATTTAGATTCATGTGCTTGGTGCATGAACCAAAAAGTACACATATTTGGCAAGATAATGAGCTAATTTCAAGTTGTTCCAAAAGCTTTCATGGTCTGGTTATGGCTGCCCTTAGTCCTTGACCGAATAGGTTGGAGAAGAAAGGGAAGACAGCTAGTAGAAGCTTTTCCAGCTTTATATTATGTCATCCCAACTTTATGTCACATGAGAAATGATGGAAATGAACTTAGCAAGGAGGAGTTTAACCCCTACTAGACTTGTGTCCTTTTTGATTTGACTAGTCAAGCTGGAACTAATGGTGATGGGCTCCAGCTATCAGGTTGTATTGAAACTTGACTGGATAGCTCACGTGAGCTTTAGCTGCTGAGATTTGAATGTGAGCTGGGCTGACTCAATTGGCTTTTGTAATTGAGCTTCTTTGGACTTGGTCATCCCTACAAGAATGAATAGTTTTGTCATGGGTGATATTCATGGGCTTCTATAGTTAGTTGATTATGGAAAGAATAAGCATAGTTCCCATAAGTTTTGTAAAAGAAATATTTTTGAGAGATGAGTAATTTATATTTCCCATGAGTTAGGGACTTTAGTATATGAAGATCTGTTTTTGTCAAGAAATAGTTTTGGGCTTTTGAGCATAATGTAATTGTTTTTGCCAAAGTAATTTTTGGGCTTTGTAAGATAAGTGCCAAAATAGCATTTGGGTTTTGTAAAATAAGTGCCAAAATAATATTTGGACTTTGTAAAATAGGTGCCAAAATAGCATTTGAGCTTTGTAAAATAGGTGTCAAAATAATATTTGGGTTTTGTAAAATAG